>NC_142870.1:2392500-2992500 GCF_051225735.1 Oryctolagus cuniculus
CAGCGCGGGTGCCGGTGCCAACAACTCCCATCTTGCACAAGAGTGCTGACGCTGGCCATTCGTTCGGCGAGCAGGTGAGCCTGTGTGGGGGTGCGCTGGCTGAGGTCAGCCACCCCTGCAGAAGGCCGGGCCGCTCTCGCTTTTGACCTTATATGGACGAGCCAAGGAGCTTGCAGTGGAAGCTCAGAGGCGTGGAAAGCCCTGGCCGGTCGCCCGTGCCTGGCAGGTGTGCGTCCTGTGTCCCAGGCAGTGAGCCTGCACGGAGCCCAGGGCACCCGGCTCAGAAAGGCCCGTGGTTGGTGTGGTCAGCATCCGACTCCTGAACCCGGGGCTGCAGGCTGAGGCACACGAGGCCAGCACCCAGGCGTCCATCCTGGCTCCGACGGCGCCCTGGCCTGGCCTCCCCTGCCTGCTGCCTCCACGGGGCAGCTCCAGTTCCAACCGCCCACTTCCTGCAAACTCACTCACTCCAGGAATGTGTCTCCCGCACGCTCCACTCTTTCCATTCCCTGCCGTGGGAAATGACCACGGGCTGCTGTGGTGGGACAGCAGGTTAAGGCGTGGCCGCTTCCGATCCAGCTCCCTGCTACTGTGCCTGGGGAGGCAGTGGAGGGTGGCCCAAGTGCTCGGGCCCCTGCGCCCACCTGGGAGACCCGGATGAGCTCCTGGCTTCAGCCTGGCCCAGCCCTGGCTGTTGTGGCCATCTGGGGAGTGAGCCAGTGGACGGAAGACCTCTCTCTCTCTCTCTCTCTTACTTTGCCTTTCAAGTAAATAAATCCTTTTTACAAAGTGGGAAAGGAGAAACGGGGAGGGGATTCCCACTGTCTCATGGCCTCAGGGAAGCCCTGATGAGTCGGTTCTTCATTTTCCACTCACAGGATTTTTGAAAACAGCTCGGTCACAGCATCGTGACCGCCGCGTCACCTTCTCGCTGACACGGCCGAGACTTCCCCACAACAGCAGCACTTTTCACAAACACACAGAACTCCAAGACAGACCACCCTCTCTTCCCGAAAGCCACGGCTGCAGTCTGGAAGCTCCGCTTTATTGACCGGCGTGTGGCAGGAGACAGACACCTTCAGCGCTGGCTGGGTGGAGGGGGTCAGGAGTGGTGCTTTGGCCCCGGGGGAACCCCGAAACTCACACAGGAGGGGGGGCAGAGAGGGCAGCTGGGAGGGCCGGGGCCACGTGCAGGACAGAGGGACAGCTGGGAGGGCCGGGGGTGCAGGACAGAGGGGGCAGCTGGGAGGGCCGGGGGTGCAGGACAGAGGCGCAGCTGGGAGGGCCGGGGCCACGTGCAGGACAGAGGGGCAGCTGGGAGGGCCGGGGCCACGTGCCCCAGGTGCAGGACAGAGGGAAGAGCTGGGAGGGCCGGGGGTGCAGGACAGAGGGGCAGCTGGGAGGGCCGGGGCCACGTGCCCCAGGTGCAGGACAGAGGGAAGAGCTGGGAGGGCCGGGGGTGCAGGACAGAGGGGGCAGCTGGGAGGGCTGGGGGTGCAGGACAGAGGGGGCTGCCCCTGAGGGCTCTCTCCAGACTCACTACACCTGCACCCTACCATCTGCCCACCGCAAGGGCCTCCCAGCACCGCCCACCTGTGCTCTCCCTCTGCTCACCCCGACTCTGTGAATCCCTCCACCCCCCAGTGCCTCCTGGGTCTCCCCCCCCCCAGAGCCCCCAGTGCCTCCTGGGTCTCCCCCCCCAGAGCCCCCAGTGCCTCCTGGGTCTCCCCCCCACCCCGAGCCCACAGTGCCTCCTGGGTCTGGCCAGCTGGAGCAGCAGGCCCAGCCGCGGGCGCGGGCAGGCAGCAGGCTGAGGGAGGAAGCCCAGGCGCCCGCGCGAGGCCTGTCTTCTGCCTGGCTGCCCTGGTCCCAGAGGTGGCTGGCGGCCGGAACTTGCCTCGTTGTGCTTCCTGTTTCCTTTGCTCCCGACCACAGGGTTCCGCAGCTGGAATTTCTAACCCAAAGTGTGCGGGCCAGCGTGCAGCAGCGAGCCGTGTCCTGGCCTGCTGGGGAAGGCAGCTGCAGATGAAGCCAGGAGCCAGGGACTGCACGACGGAGACACGCGTCTCGCCCGGGGACCCTGGCACACGGACGCACGTGTGAGGGGCTCCCAGGGCCCTGGTGCTGCCCCTGGGCCTCTGCCTGGGGCCAGGTGCTGGCCTTCTCCCTGGCTTCCGTGCGACGGAAAACTGGGAGCTAAAACGTAGGCTGTCCCAGGGCTTCAAGCGGGAAAGTTACACCAGTCAGAGACTCAGGACACCCACAGCCGACCCTAAGACGTTTTGCACTCAGTCATGAGTAAGACTTTCAAAAATTTGGTGGAAAGACAGTACTGTTTAGCTTCTCTGCCGGCATCGCACGTGGCCGCCGGTTCGAGTCCCGGCTGCTCCACTTCCGATCCAGCTTCCTGCTGATGCACTGGGAAGGCAGAGGAGGACGGCCCAGGTCCTTGGGCCCTGCACCCGTGTGAGAGACCAGGATGGAGCTCCTGGCTTCAGTCTGGCCATATTGTGGCCATTCGGGAAGATCTCTCTCTCATGCTGACTTTCTTTTTTTTTTTTTTTTCCTTTTTTTGACAGGCAGAGTGGACAGTGAGAGAGAGAGAGACAGAGAGAAAGGTCTTCCTTTGCCGTTGGTTCACCCTCCAATGGCTGCCGCGGCCGGTGCACCGCGCTGATCTGATGGCAGGAGCCAGGTGCTTCTCCTGGTCTCCCATGGGGTGCAGGGCCCAAGCACTTGGGCCATCCTCCACTGCACTCCCGGGCCACAGCAGAGAGCTGGCCTGGAAGAGGGGCAACCGGGACAGAATCCGGCGCCCCGACCGGGACTAGAACCCGGTGTGCCAGCGCCACAATGCGGAGGATTAGCCTAGTGAGCCGCGGCGCTGGCTCTCATGCTGACTTTCAAATAAATCTTTTTAAAAATTTACCTTGGGGTGGGGGTGGGGGTTAGATCTGTGCATAGTTTTGTCATTACATGCATTTGCCATGGATTTTTGGAGACCCTTCCTCATACCTCCCCCCTCCCCGCCCCCCAGGACCTGCAGTCAGCCCCGGGCCACGGAGCCGGGACACAGGCTGGCCCCCACCGGGGCCGCGTGTGCACCTAGAGCCATAGCAGCAAGCTCTCACAGCCCGGCCGTCTCAAGGCGCGAGAGACTGGAGACACAGACAGAACCACCCAGACGCCAGCCGGAAGCCCCCCCCCCCCGCCGTGGCCTCCAGGGGTCAGCAGCTCCCCCGAGGTCTGCTCCCACCCCTGGCTTGGGACCAAGCAGGGAAGGCCACTGAAGGCCCAGTCCATGGCCCAGCAGGCACCCCCCCCACAGCCCCCCAGGGCTCACACTGGGGCTGCCCCCAGCCACTGCCAGCTTCCCTCTGTCTCTGCCCACACAGGCAGTGGACAGCAGTGGGACAAAAGGCCCTGGGCTTGGCCCTGTGTGGGCGCCTTTGCTTATTTCCACAGGTGCTGCCCTCCTACCTCTAACCTGTGGGCACTTGGAGCCCAGCCCCAGCGGGAGAGCCAGGCTCAGACACAAGGCTGGGCCAGACAGAACCTTCCGGAAGACAAGCCCAGAGCTGCAGGACCAGAAAAGGCAGCAGAGCAGCCTCACTTTCTCCTTGCTCACCACTTTTTATGACCCTTCCCTCCCTGGAGTCACCGCCTGGCTGCGCCCAGCAGGTGCCGGAAGGCCACCTGTCCACACCCACCCTGACTCCCAGGAGGGCCAGGGAGCCCAGGACAGGGGCTGGGAAAGGCCTCAGGCACGGGATGGGGGGATTCTAGCAAGACCCCACCCCTACCCGGACACCGGAACCCCTGCAGCCAGCACCGGAACCCCGCCCCTCTGCGGGCCTACTCAGCCCTTCCCTGTATCGCCATCACCCACCGATGTCCACTGCAGCCCAGCTCTCCCAGGTCGGCCGGGGTCCCCACGCCAGAACCCCTCAACAGGGCCTGAAGGTCCAGGCCTTGCAAGATCGCCTCACCCAGGGTCCTGCTGGCTGGGCCCACCCACCACCGCAGCCGGGACCCTCCCGGCTCCCCCATGCCCAGCCCACTCTCACTGGGACCGGACCTGCCACCGCCCCCAGCAGGGCCCGCCCCTCCCCGCAGAGCGAAGAACCTGTGCCCGCAGAGTTTCCCACACTCGTACAGGAGCCAGGACCCCCACCCACCCGACCCCGGCCAGGCCCGCCCCCACACCGCAGCGCCACGCCTCCTGGGCGGGGCACCTCGGGAAATCACGCCCCCACCCGCTCCTCGTGACTCGGCCGCCGGGCTCAGGGCGACACCAACCCGGCGTGGGGGGGACGCTCCCTGCCGGATACCCCGCCCCAACTCCAGAGCCAGATCCCGCGGCAGAGGGCACGGCTAAGTTCTCCTCCCGCACCGGGTCTCGGCCCTGGCTCCGGCTCGGCCCGGCCGGCGCGGCTGCGACTGGGGGCGCCGGGACCGCGCGGCGGCCGCACCCCCCCGAGCCGCGCCGTGGTTCGGCCCGCGCGTCACGTGACCGCCGCGCCCCGCGGGCGGGAGGGGCCGCAGGTATACTTGGCGGTGCGGCTCGGCTCGCTGTCAGCGTCGCCACGATGATGTGCGGAGCGCCTTCCCCCGCGCAGCCCGCCACCGCCGAGACCCAGGACATCGCCGACCAGGTGAGCCGCGAGGACGCGCGTGTCCGGGCTTCGAGGGGCAGGCCTCGGAGCCGCCGCGCCTGTGTAGACGGAGCAGGGGTCGACTCGGATCCCGTGGCCGGCCGGCCCCAGCCTCCTCGAGCCAGCCGGGAGAGGGACCCCAGACCCACTCGCTCCCGGGCCCTGCCCCTCGCGGGCGGCGGAGGTGGGGCCGCCCAGGTGACCACAGGGCCGGGCGGTGCGTCGGCGCCCCGGCCTCTGACTATGGGGAGTCTGCCCCGATTCGCGGGCCCCGGCCACGGCCCGGAAGCCCTGCCTCCCTCCCCTGCCTCTCTCCCCGCGAGTGTGGGGTCGGTTCTTCCTGCGCTGGGAGTGGGCAGCTGCCGGTCCCCTAGGAGGAGCCGCTGGCCTGTGGTCGCGGGGCGGCAGGTGCAGCTGTGAGGTCCTCTGGCTGGGGGTGCCCTGGGTGAGCCCTCTTTGCTGCTCCCGGGGTATCAGTTCCAAGCCGGGGTCCCTGAGCCTGACCCGGCACCCGGACTGCTCACCTGCGCTTCCTGGACAAAGTCCGGCCGGGAGCCGCCCTCCACACGAGTCACCAGCCCTGGCATTTTCGGCCCCTGCAAGTCCTTCCTTCCCACGTCGTTTGCAAACTCCAGCGTGGGCGGGGAGGCAGTGGCCACCCTCCCACCCCGAGGGCTGGCCACTGGCCTGTGGGTCCCACAGGTGCAGCACAGCTCCTGTGTGGAGAGGGAGGCGGGCTCTGGCCCCGTGCAGCAAGAAGCCAGCATGAGGACAGGGCCTTCTCCCACCCCCAGCTCTCCAGCCATCCTGCCCCGGCGTGCTGTCCCCAGCGAGGGTGAGGCACTGCAGGGGACCGTGCCTGGGATCAGATTGCCCTGGCCACTCCTGGCCTGCTACACCGGCCTCCGTGTTTCTGGTGCAGCGTGCTCCCTGGGGCCCGCTCTCCGCCGTGTCTGGTTTTTCCCGTGGACACCGCTAATCCCCTGGGACCACTGTGTGTCGCTGGACAGCTCACGTGGCCGAGGCCCCCAGTTGAGCTGGACAAGCAGCATCGGACTGCAGGTTTAAGTCTAAAGGAAAAGCAAAGCTGGACTCCCTCTTCCCACCCTGGTCACCACGCTCACCTGCGAAGGCCGACCCTGGGAGCCGGGGCTGAACCGCGCGGGGACTCCGATGTCGCCCCCGAGGCGAGGGCTGTGGGCTAGAGATCATCTCAGTGCAGATACAGTGCGTTTTTAGAAAGATTGGTTTGCTTATTTGAAAGGCACAGTTGGAGAATCTTCCATGGATGGTTCACTCCCCAAATGGTTGCAACGGCTGGAGCTGCACTGATCCGAAGCCAGGAGCCTTTCCTAGGTCTCCCATGTGGGTGCAGGGGCCCAAGCACTTGGGCCATCCTCCTCTGCTCTCCCAGGCCACAGCAGAGAGCTGGATCAGAAGTGGAGCAGCCGGGACTCGAACTGGCGCCCATATGGGATGCCGGCACTCAGGTGCTGGCTTTACCCGCTCCGCCACAGCGCTGCCTTACCTGTTACTGCAGGTTACCCCAGCTGGACGCACACAGCCAGGGAATGGTTACGAGAACTAAGGGGGACTGCTTCCCGGTGCAGCGGCTTGAACGGCTGCCTGTGGTGCTGGCCTCCTCATGAGCTTGGGTTCGAGTCCCGGCTGCTCCACTTCTGATCCAGCTCCCTGCTGATGCAGGGACTTGGCCGTTGGGGTCAAGTCCTTGAGCCCCTGCACCCACATGGGAGACCTGGATGGAGCTCCAGACTCCTGGCTTCCACCGGGCCCAGCCCCAGCGCTTGTGGCCATTTGGGGAGTGAACCAGCAGATGGAAGACGCCTCTCTTCCTCTCTATGACTGTGCTTTTCAAATAAACTTAAAAAAGAAAAAAAAGCCAAAACAAGGTAATGTGTGAAGTGGAAGATTAAGTCCGAGACGACATTAGAATAACATAGAAGGCGGTGTACGTGGTGAGTGTGACAGGCTTCGCGGCCGGCTGTCCGCAGTGAGCAGTGCCGTAGCCTCTGCAGTCCCTCCTGGGGCGGAACGGGCTGGCAGCGGCCTCGTCCACTCGCGGGCGGGCAGTCCCACGGAGGGCGCCGCTGAGCCCTCCCCACGCTCCCTCCCCAGGTGAAAGCCCAGCTGGAAGAGAAGGAAAATTGCAAGTTCGACGTCTTTAAGGCCATGTCGTTCAAGAGCCAGGTGGTCGCAGGGACCAACTACTTCATCAAGGTGGGTGTGGGCCGGGAGGGCAGGCCAGGAGCGGGTGCGGGCCGGGAGGGCTGGCCAGGAGAGGGTGCAGGTCCTGGGGTGTGGGCCTGGGAGGGCTGGCCAGGAGCGGGTGCGGGCCGGGAGGGCTGGCCACGAGCAGGTGCAGGCCGGGCGGGCTGGCCAGGAGCGGGTGCGGGCCCTGGGGTGTGGCCCTGTGGCCAGGGCAGAGGTGTTGAATGGGGGCTCATGTGGCTGCCCAGCCCAAGGGTGCTTGGCCCCCAAGTCTAGTGTCAGAGTGGGTGTGGCAGGAGTGAGTGTGGGGTGTGCAGGGACTTTGCACTGGAAGGCAGACGCAGCGGCTGCACCCAGCCCAGCGGCCAGGTCCTGACACCTTCGTGTGGGCGCGGGCGCGTGGGGGCATGGGCTGGGCGGCTCCTGGGGGCGCGGGCGCGTGGGTGTGTATGCCCAGCGGCTCCTGCAGGCTTGGCGGGTGAGTTTGTGGGCTGGGTGGCTCCTGGGGGCGTGGGGGTGTGGGCTGGGCAGCTCCTGGGGGCGTGGGGGTGTGGGCCGGGTGGCTCCTGGGGGCACGGGTGCCTGGGGGCGTGGGCGTGGGCGTGTGGGCCCT
The DNA here is from genome assembly GCF_051225735.1 of Oryctolagus cuniculus. Taxonomy (NCBI): domain Eukaryota; kingdom Metazoa; phylum Chordata; class Mammalia; order Lagomorpha; family Leporidae; genus Oryctolagus; species Oryctolagus cuniculus. The sequence continues at coordinate 2,399,998 of NC_142870.1, forward strand.
GCGGCTCCTGGGCCCTGGCTCACAGTGCTGTCTTTCAGGTCCACGTCGGTGACGACCGCTTCATACACCTGCGCGTGTTCAGGAGTCTCCCACACGAAAACAAGCCCCTGAGCCTGGCCGCCTACCAGGCCAACAAGGCGGAGCACGACGAGCTCACCTACTTCTAGCTCCGCCACGCCGCGTGGCCCGGCCACGGGACCACGGGGGGATGGTCTCCCTGCCAGCCTGGGCGGGGCCCCCGAATGCGCCTCACCCCCACGCTGGGCTGCGGGGGCGGGGCAGGGTCTCTCCATCCCAGTCAGTGACCCCAGCTGCTTTCTTATCTTTAAATAAGCATTTATTTTAAGTCTTTACAAATCTCTTGTTTTGGGCTCGTTTCTTCCTCTGAAGCCGTGGTCGCCGCGTAGACGTGTCTAGGGGAGTGTGACGCGTGTTCACGCGGTGTGTTCTCAGCCCGAGCAGCGCCGCCTGCTCTGGGCCGTGCGGCCAGGGGCCTACGAGAGAGCACTGGGCCCTGGGTTCTTACCTGGGCGCCCGCCTGCTCTTGTGTGCTGGGTTCTGTCCCTGCGCCTCAGTTTCCCCTACAAGGGAGTCGAGTAGATGCGTTCAGGGCTTTGGTCCAGAGCTTCACGGCCACGTGGGCACACCGCGCACTGCAGGGGGAGCCGCCGGCCCCGTCCAGCCGGAGCCCCTGGGAACCACAGGTGCACGCAGAGGCGTGTGGGAGTGCGGGATGGCGAGGGCAAGGCCACTTCCCGGCTGTGACGTCAGCGCCTTGGTTTTCGAGAACAGACATCACGCGTGTGGGGCCTGCCGTGCTCGTGGGTGTGGCGTTCATGCCCCCGCTCTCCACCGGTCACAGACACGTGCAGGGCTCAGGCCGTGTCCTGAGGGTCGCGGCGTGCACAGCTCTGAGACCTCACGTGAATAAGCTTTGTCACGCCTGTGGGCCTTGAGAAACCGGAACCGGCAGAAGTGAAGCCTTCCTTTCCCATCCGGGGCTGCCGGAGGTGGGGGGGGCAGTGGGGGGGCCGCAGCCTGTGCCCAGCAGGCGGGCGTGGGGGTCCACGACACTGCAGTCGCTTGTATCCGTGGGAACGGCAGCAGCCTCCAGACGGGCAGTGTGGCGTGACTGACGCGTGGTTCACACGCGGGCTGGTGTGAGGGATCGCCCTCGCGTTGTGTGCAAGGAACTTGGAAAACACCAGAAGCAGCAGCCCAGAAGTCCGGGTCGTCTTCCCGACGCCGCACCAAAGGGGTCAGTGTGTACCTGCCGCGGGGGCACAGGTCGGGGACAGCGGGTCCCACGGGGAGGCGGAGCCTGTGCTGCCCACCCTGGGGAGGCTCTGAGCGTGGAGACAGCTGGGAGCTTGTCAGGGGAGGCCCTGCCCCAGCTGAGATCGGAGGTGAGAGCTGGAGGCCACTGGAGGCCAGGGGGCTGGGGCCCTCCAGGGAGCGCGAGGGGCTGGGCAAGAGCTGGTAGCCGAGGGGAGGCCAGCAGGCCGCATAGTGGCCACAGGACAAAGACTCGTCCCCTGCAAGAGCCATGCGTCACGGAGCAGCCAGAGCAGAGGCCCTGGGGGTGCCCAGCAGTGTGGTGGTCAGCCCCGGCCCCTGGCCCCAGAGTGAATGAAGCCGTCATCCACTCCCTCCCGGGTGCAGTAGCAGGGAGCTGGCTGGGAGCCAGCGCCCCGTGGGATCGCCTGCCCCCCGCCCCCCTCCCCCCCAGTGCAGGCCCCCGGGTTGTCCACTTGAACGTGGTGGATGTCGCTCCCCCTCTTCGTGGAGGAGCAACACAGGACCCTGCGCTGTTCTTTCGTCTGCTCGGCCCTCCCCGGGTTTGCTGCTGGTTCTTCCCGGGTTGGCTACTATCCCTTCCACCTCCGTGGAAGGGCAGTTCCCCCTGGCCGCATTCCCCACTTCCGCAGGGGAGCGGCACACCGCCGGCCGGTTCTCTCGGGGGCTGCACGGGTTCCCTTAGATGTTCCCCATAGATGTTCCTGGTGCATGCCGTCTCTCTCCTCCTTTATAGTCCTTCTCCGCCAATCCCAACTCGGCTGCCCACACGCCGAGTACGCTGCTCTCCTCCAATCAGGAGCAAGTCCTACAGTCTATCAGTTGAACTGGAGGCAGCTGTGCGGAAGCTGTTTACTTCTCTCCCAACGCCACATTGTGGGAGAGCAGATGCATAGAATAAGTCTTAATTCGAGTAACTTAGTCTAGTCCGGATTGCTCCCCACAGTGGAGTCTGACTTCACTTGAGCATCGGGACGGCGGCCCAGGGGCAGCCTCCGCCATCCGCCACTCAGACCCAGCCTAGCGCTGACCCCGCCAAGTGGGGACCCCCCTGGGGCTCCCTTCCACAGCAACTCCTCCCCCAGCCCTTAGCTGGCCGAGAGGGCTGGGGGCAGCGGGAAGGAGCCGGGGCCACCCTGCCTGCCCGCCCGCCCTCCCTCCCCTCGGCTGCTGGCTTTCACAGAGCAGGCCTGGCCCGTGGATGCGATTAGATCTCCTTAGAGGGAGGATATATAATTGGATGCAAACTGTGCAAGAGGCAAGGCAGACCTGGGGAGCCAACGGCGGTGAGCGTCTGGGATGTCCTGCGGCTGCCGGGAGCAGTCCTGCTCCTGGGTGTCCAGTAGTGACCACAGGTGCTCTGCTGGCCCTCTGCCCTCCTTCCCACACCTGAGGCTGTGCCAGGCTGAGGACAGAAGGGGCTTGCTCCAGCAGGTGACCGGGGACAGTGTCACCCAGACCCAGTCTCTCCTCGTCGCGACCGGGGGCAGTGGGGTCACGGGGGCCCACGTTCCGGCATCAAGTGCAGCCGTGTTAACTAAGGGGAGCCCAGGCGAGGCCAGGGCAGGGTGCCCACCACAGAGCCGGGCCAGGGCGTCAGCCTGGGGAGAGGCAGCGCCACCTGCAGCGTGCAGGGTGGAGAACGGTGTGTTGGCCAGAGCTGCCGTCCTGGACAAGGCTGGGGTGGCCAGCTGGACTGACAACAGGTGCAGCTCAGCCTCTTCCCAGGGGGCTGCTGCCAGGCCTGGGAGCGGTGGGCGGGGCCACCAGACACGTCCCCACATGGCTCTGCCCTTTGGGCTCCTCGGGGACCAGGAGCAGAGATCCCAAGTCCAGCAGGCCTCTGGCCCACCTGCCCGGTGGCTACGAGATGTGCCCTGGGGTGGCAGGAGGGGCTCAGCCAGGAGGCGCCGGCAAGAGCCCGGGCTGGGGTCCGGCACTCAGACGCCGCCAGCCCAGCAGCCGGCCGTGAAGTGCCGAGCTGCGGCCACATCCCTTTGCCAGCGATGGCAGGTCCAGGGCTGGCAATGAGTCACCTGCACTTAGGAAACCGTGGACCCTGCTGGTCTTGGGGACAGCGCCATGGGCCGCTGCCATGGTGGCCGAAGGGGCAGTGAGGCCACGCCCCTGGTTTGCACCTGTCAAAGCCTCAAGGCATCATCTTGGTGGGGGGCTGCCCTAGTGAGACCACCATTCAGCACCGTGCTTGTCCAGCCCTTGAAGCTGCAGCGACCCTGACTCGGGGTCGCGTCACTCCAGGTGCCCGTCAGGCCGCCAGTCACAGAAGAGGGCCCGCCCTGCCCCAGGAGGACCCCACCAGACCCACCTGCCCCCCGGAAGACCCCGCTCCCGGATGAGGCCCCAGTCACAGAAGGGGTCAGGACAGGAGTGCAGCTCTGTGAGGCACAGGGAGGGCTGGGGTCTGCAGGTGCCACCCCTTCTCCCGCCACTCTGCCCCCCGCCACTCCCGAGGCTCGCAGAAGCTGTGGGACGGGGACCTGGGCCGTGACGGGCAGCTCTTCCCCGCAGTGACCTTGGCTAGGCTGTGTGGATGACACGGCTCCAAGCCTCCCACACCTGCTAACGGGGAAGGGGCGGCGGGAGGAACCACGGGGCCACGCGTCACCAGAAAACATTTATTTGTGGCTCATCGCACACGGCACGGGACCAGCACAGGACAGACGTGCACAGACACAGACGCATGGAGCTGCCGGAGCCGGGCAAGCCCCTGGGCTCCAGGCAGCGCCTCGGCCCCTCGCTGGGTGACACCTGCCAGGCTGTGAAGTTGCAGAGGTCCCGAATGACACCCCCAGCCCATGGCCGGCCCTGTGTGCCCACCCACCTGGTTCTGCCCCTGCCATCCGTCTTCAAGACAGTGACGTCCCCCAGCCAGGGAGGGAGCCCCAGGGCCTGAAGATGCTCCCACCAGAGACGGGGTCCCCTCAGTGAGCTGAGGGAGGGGGCAGGGGCGAGGCCGGGGCCAGGGAGAGCGCGGACGCCCTGCTGAGGACAGGGTCCTGGCTCAGCCCAGACAGCGGGAAACTTCAAAAACACCTGTTTATTCTTCCAGAATTTAAAAAAACAGAACACACCTCCAGAACAACTTCCCATGAATATAGTTTTCAGACATTCACTAAGTCAGGTCTAAGTTACTTGTTGAATTGTTTCACACACACACACGTCGTCACGGAAGGCAGGAATCTGCGTTATAAGACTTCATTTTATAACTAATGTCTTTGAACATTAAGGACAGAGAACATTCTAGAACATCCTGCACCCAGAGTGAACCGGAGTCGGCAGGGACACATACACCACAGAGGGGCCCGAGCCTGGGGCGGGAGAGGCCAGCAGCAGCTCCCGGGCAGCTGTCCTGCAGAGCCGGGGCGGGGCACCGAGCACACGATCTAACAGAGATGTACAGTTAAAAAAATCCCCACAAGGGCGGCTGACCCTTGCTGGCACCCAGCCTGGAGACGCAGGACCCACACTGTCCCCAGGACACAGGTGTGCCGCACCCTTTGCACCTGCGGCAAGGACCCCACACGCCCAGCTCCCCCGCAGCTCATGTGCCAGGAGTCCCGGGGGCTGTGGCCACGCCCAGGCCAGCTGGCATCAAGGTCTAGGGCCCTGCTTAGGGAGGCTTGGGTCTTTCTGCTGGGAGTGTTAGTACAGGGAACTGCAGAGGAGACGGCGGGGGGGAGGGGGGCCCCTAGGCCGGGTGGCGGGACACAAATTCAGCAGCTCCTCCTCTCGGGGCAGCGTGCGTGGCTCCCCCCAACACCCACCTGGGGGGGCACTCAGAGCGAAGTTCCCGTGCCCCACGCGCACAGAACCCACACTGCCCACTCAAGTCCAGGCCCAGGCGGGGGCTTGGGAGAAGCCCCGGGAGGAAGGGGACTCCTGGCCATCCAGGCAGCCGTGTGCTACCGCTGGGTAGCATCAGTGTGGACCCCTCCCCACACGCAGCTGGTCCTGCTAGAGGAGAGGGGGAGCAGAGCTGTGGCGAGACCATGCTCACCTCCTACCAGAGAGGAAGCCAGGTGCCAACAGTGGGACGCCGCGGGGAGCCCGGCCAGCTGCTCCCCACGCCACGGCGGCCTGCGCCAGCCTGTGCCTGCTCTGCCCTGTGAGGGTGCAGGTCCTGGGGTGGCTCCAGCCCGCCGCTCGCCGTGCTCACCCACGCCTCTCACAGTCCTGGTGCCGGGACTCCCTGGCACAGCCCCCCTGGTGGGACTGGTGCAGTTTTAAAAGGACCACGTGCAGTCCAAGGGACAAGACGTGCACGGCTGGAGTAGAGCCTGGGCGGCTATGCACCTGGGAGTAGCAGGCAGGCGCGGCCCCCACGCGCCACTCAGCCACAGAACAGTCACCTGGATCCCAGATGCATCTGAAACCCTGCCCACCCGTGCCCACGGTCGCTGGGGCCCACATGCAGTGGAGGGGTTGTGCCCTCCCCGGGGAGACGAGCCTGGGGCATGGGGGTCCCCAGGCCCCGACATCCTCTTCCTGCACGAGTCCTGCCTGCCGCCAAGGCACCACCCACTCCCAGAAACCCGGGTGTCACCCCGGCCCCTCGTATGGCTCAGCCACAGCCCTCCTGGTCACGCGGGCTGTATGGCCAAAGGGGACAACATGCGGCTGTGCTGCAGGAGTGCAGGGCACGACCCTGGCGCCACCACGGGCAACGCAGGGGGGAGGAGGAACCAAGGCACGGGGACCCCACCTCCGAGAGGAGGCAGGCGTCCTGCAAGGCCTCGGCACGCGCCAGCCCCTACCCCAGCCTCAGCGTCTCAAAGACATTTCTGTTCCAGTCCTAGACTTGATCCTGATACTAGAAAAAAAAAAAAAAAAGATACCTGTGCTTTGAAGTCGGCACCGTGGCCACGCCCTCAGCGGCTCTTCCCCAACAAGGCCCTGTGTCGTCCGCCTGGTCCCTGCGCTCACCACACCCTCCAGGGAGGCTGCCTCCCTCCAGGGCACTGGCCACTGCCGCCCTCCTCCTGCTGGTTGGGGGGCCTGGTGGGGCCCAGCAGCTGGGCGCCAAGGAGCCAGCCCTGTGTCCTGGGGACCCGCACACTGGGCTCCACTGGGTGGCCACAGAGAGGAGCTGCCCGGCCTGGGGCGCCTGAGGGAGGACTCAGGGCGCCCCAGCATCTGCTCCAGGGCCTTTGCCAACAGAGGAGGACGCCCTGCTGGTGGGTGGGCTTCTGGAAGACCCTGGAACTGCACACCCTGGAGAGGTGCAGGCGGTGGGGCGGGGGCTGGCAGTGGGGGGCAGGGGTACCCCCAGTCTGCTCTCGTGGAGCCACAGGGGCCCCACTTCTTGCTGTCTCCCCATGTCTCTCCCAGCTGTGGGTTCCCAGATGTAGACCTCTGGTTGGGGGATGGGATGCTAGGGTCAGGGCCCCCAGACCCTGGGCCCTGCCTGGCTGTGGCTGCGGCCTTTATCTGGGGGTCCGAGGGCTGCCCCACCCGTACCACGCCAGTGCCGTCACTTGCTAGGAAGGACCTCCCTGCCTGCAGCTGGCACAGATCACGGAGCTGCGGGGAGGGGACAGGAGTGGGGACACTGCCCCTCGGTCCACTGTCCCTGCCTCCACACACAGCACACAGTGGCCAACACGCAGCACCATTAACCAGGCTGGGTGTTCAAGGTGAACACCCATGGCTGCCTCCCCAGGCCCTCACGGCCACCCAGGCCCAGCGCTACCCCCACTGGGGGAGCCCCGGGCACACACGGGAGGCGGCGCCGACCCCCGGGGAGGCTGTGGACCCACCAGACCTCACTGGTCCCTGTCCGTGTGGCCACGGTGCCTGTGTGCACCTGGACAGACGGTAAATGGTTCCCTTCAGTCAAACCACTGTGTGAGACGTGAGACCCCCAGGGGCCTGGGAAAGCAGCAGACAAACAAGAACTCGACAGAGACAAAGAGGGCACGACCAGACGACAGGCGAGATGGGCGGGGCCTTCGACGCCCAGAGGCGCCAGCCCAGGGGGCACGGGGAATCTGGTGGCAGCCAGCGGCCCAGCGCAAGCACGCGGGCAGCGGGCCGCTCCCCCGGCCACGCCCCCAGGCAGAGGGACGGAGCCGCTCTCCCAGGGGGCCCGAGCCTCGGCGGAGGGGAGCGGGGCCTCCCAATCCATCCCGGGTGGCTGTGACTGCTGTGTCGTACGAAGCAGGGCTGGCACGTGTCACGATCGAGGCCGGTTACGAGGGACAACAACACAAGTCTCGGGCCCGGGGACGCCGACACTGCGCGCCACGGCGGGCGCGGCCTCACAGGACCGTGGCCTGCACGACGATCTCGGGGTCCTCGATGTCCCGCTTGCTCTGCACCATCCTCAGCTCCAGCTGGGCCGGGCTGGGCTTCCGACCCTCCCCAGCCTGGGCTGCGGGGGACAAGGGCGGGGTCAGCGGAGGGGCGGGGTCAGCGGAGGGGCGGGGCCCGAGTTCCTGCAGGGGGTACCTTGTGCGCACTGGATGGTCCTTTGTAGCACGTGCTGCATGGCCGACACCGTCTTCTCACAGGCCATCTGCGGGGACGAGACCCCAACCCCAGCCGCTCAGCCCAGACGCTGCCCACCGCCGCCCGGCCCCTCCCCTGCTTGTGCTCTGAGCCAGCCTGGGCCGGCCAGTGGCCCCAGGACAAGCCCACTGCGGGGGTCCCAGGGAAGGTAGGCAGACGCTCGCTCTGGGAGGGACCCGTGGCCTCTGGCCTCGTCACCTGGCACACAGCAGGTGCCTAACCAGTTCCTGGGGCGGATTTGTTACAAAGAATCTGTAGGGGAAAGGACTCCGGCCTGAAACTCGCCATCATCACTCACTGCCTAAAGGCTGGGGGCTCGGCGGGGGCTACAGCCCAGACCCCCAGCCCTGGACCGGCTAAACCCAGATGGGCGGCTGCTGGCTCGTGTCCACTATCCTGACCAAAGCGGCTCCCACTGCCGCCACCAAGTGGCGGGGGCCAGACCCACCCCCCACCCCAGGAGGGGCCCCACATCCCAGGCCTGGACTCGGTCTGCAGCGGGCTGGCCTGTGGGAGGAGGGGCCGCCCACCCCAGTTCACCAGAGCAGGGGACACTGGAGTGCTCGGCTCCACGCAGCAGCCCGGTCTCCGTGCGAGTGCACACACAGAGGAGACACGGCCCACGTACACGGCCCCCAAGCTGAGACCGGGCCGCCCTCACCCGGTGACCCTGCCTCTCAGACCCCAAAGCGAGGCTTCTGGCTGCCACTGGGGGCGCCCAGGCCGTGCTGCTCTCTGGAACCAGCACCTGGTCACCCAGAATCGGCAGCCCGGTGCACCTATCGGCTTCTCCCTGGCACTGGTCCACCGGCCTCGGGGCTCTCCCTCCTGGGGGCCTGGCTGAGTCCAGGGTGGCTTCTAAACACAGCCCAGCCCCGCGGCACTGGGCGGCCCTCCCTCCCAAACAAGGGGCAGGGCAGCAATCAGCAGTGAGCACCCCGGGGCCCTGGAGCCCCGCCCTCTTGGCTGAGCCCGTATCCTCTTCCTCCGTCTCTGACCACCCTGACCAACTCCCCGCAAGGCATGGCGGCAGCAGGCACGGGGCTGACCTTGAGGTTATCGGGGTGCTTGTGCGTCCAGGCCAGCAGCATGGCAGCAAAGAGGTCCCCAGTGCCCACGAAGACGGCGTCCACCCTATGCATGTCCACCCGGATGCGCTGGGTCACGCAGGAGCCGTCAGGCCCCCCTGAGGGCAGAAGACAAGCCCGACCCCTGGGACCCCAGCCCCGGCCCTGTCCGTCCTCACAGCGGCAGGCAGGACCCCATGGACAAGGCTGGGGGCCCTCGACCCCTCCCCCACCCCAGCGACTGCCCAGTCCTCGGGCGGAACGTGAGAGTGGAACCTTGGAGGGCCACGGTCAGGATGGCCCTGGGGGCACCGGGTGGTGGGCTCAGCATGGACCCGCTGGTCCCCAGAGGACCGCCCTCCCCCACCCCAACACTGCAGAAACCAAGCCCCGAGGAAGCCGGGCGGCCTCCTGCTGACCGAGCTCAGAAGCTAACTACTTGCAGAGCGAGGCCTTGGTTTCCCCCGTGAGCCCCGGCCGTCCTCGGGGGCCGGGCAGGGCCGGGGCGCACTCACGTATCCGCTGGCTGCCGAGCGCCATCAGGTAGTCGCTGCCCCGCGGGGAGGGCAGGTCGGAGCTGGTGATGACCACGGTGTCGGGGCCCATGGAGTGTAGCACGTCCATCACCTGTGGCGGCACCGGCGCGTCAGCGGCAGCTGCTCCCTCACCAGCCCTGCCTTGGGGCTCCGGGAGCACCAGGAGGACCCGGCCCAGCCCTGCCTCGGGGCTCGGGGAGCACCAGGAGGACCCGGCCCAGCCCAGCCTCGGGGCTCCGGGAGTGGGGGACCAGGAGGACCTGGCCCAGCCCAGCCTCGGGGCTCCGGGAGTGGGGGACCAGGAGGACCTGGCCCAGCCCTGCCTCGGGCTCCCGGAGTGGGGGGATCAGCAGGACCCGGCCCAGCCCTGCCTCGGGGCCAGAGCTCTGCCTGGGCTGGGCGTCAGGACATGGGGACGATGGGGCTGCAACCCGAGAACCACGCCCACCCTGGGCCAGAGCCCTGGGCCCAGTGCCGCCTTGCACTGCACACACACACTCAGGCTGAGTGGCTCACCCCAGGGTGACCAGGGTGGGGTCTCCTGTTCTCAGGGACGGGCCACGCCCCACAGCAGGGAGACTCTGGCCTTGGCTGGCTTTTCTACGACTCAGGCGGAAGCTCCTGTCCTCACTGTGTAGCCTCCTCCGGGCAGCACTCCGTGATCACACCCCGGGTGCCAAGGCCAAGCATAGGCTGGGGAGGTGCAGCTGTCCCACCCCTGACCCCCCTCCCCCCATGCCTCTGGGGGCTTCTGCAGCCTGTCTAATACCTCCACCACACAGGAACACACACAGGCACACGCATACAAACCACACCCCCCCATGGCTCCTACAGGTCTAACGCCCCCCCACACACACGTGAACCCACCCACACACACACCCACACACCCACACAGGCACACCACACCCCCTCAGCTCCTACAGGTCTAACGCCCCCCCCCCACGTGAACCCACACACACACACACACACACACACACAGGCACACCACACCCCCCTCAGCTCCTGCAGGTCTAACACCCCCCGCCACACACACACACACACACACACACACAGGCACACCACACCCCCTCAGCTCCTGCAGGTCTAACGCCCCCCCCCCACAGGCACACACACAGCACATGCACACACTTCACGGCCCCCCGCGGCTCCTGCGGGTCTGACCGGCACGCATGTTTTTAGCTGCTCGCTGGTGGCCAGAGGAGACTCCACGGCACCGGCACACACTCGGTGCCCACGCAGTGCACATCTGTGGCTCTGAGCGTGGGCCTCAGGCTGGGCAGCAGGACACCCCCTGGAGTTGGCTGGAGGATCAGTGGCCAGGGCAGGTGAGCCGCCCCTCGCTGCCCGTGGAGACACACGTGGCTATGGGCCCCGCCCCTGCTGGTCTCTGAGCAGAAGTGTAGACGGGTGCGAGGCACCCGTGTGGACAGGAGGGGCCCACGCATGGGGCGACTGCCGGGCTAGCCCGGTGCCACACGGGTGTGACAGGCGGAGGCTGTCGTGGAGAAGTGGGGGCCCCAGGCCTGCACCTGGGTGTCCTCACCAGGAGACGGGACAGGCGTCCACGCAGTGGCACAGCCCGGGAGGGGAGCGACACGTCCACGACAGGGCCCCCAGGGGCTGCTGGCCAGCGAGGCCGGGGGGACCCTCTCCTGGGAGGGAGCCAGCCCGTGGTGCCTGGCAGGGGGACCGTGGACGCTGGCCGGCAGAGACCTCAGCCCGCGGGGAGCTGACAACGCCGGCCCCAATGCAGCCGACGAAGCACGGAGCCGGCGCTGCCTGCGTACCCTTCCCAGATCGCCTCCGAGGGCTCCTCACCTCCAAGGCTTCCTCCTGGCTGCGGATCTTCCTGCCACTCAGCAACCTGGGAGACGGACAGACAGACGGACAGACAGGGGCGCAGAGCCTTGAGACGCCTGCGCCGGGCGGCCCCCACAAAGCCCCGGGGCTGGGCTGAGGCCCTCCTCCCCACGGGAATCAGCCTGGCATGGTCGGGCCATGTGGGTGGCCGCGTGACGGGTCAGGACACGAGGCTACAGACACGCTCACCACAGGGCTCAGGGGCCCAGGCACGGTCACACTGGCCCGTGACGAGGCGAGGGCCCATGGGCCACAGTCCCAGAGCTGATGCTGTGGGCACACCGAGGGCAGGGAACACCTCCCCCGGGCCCGCCATGGCGCAGTCCTCAGGGGAGAGGCCTGGGACCCCCAGGAGCCCCACCCGACTGTGAGCGCGGGGTCACAGGTCAGGGGGGCCTGACAGCCAGAGACAGGCCTGGAAACTTGATGCTGGTGTGGGAGAGAGCCGGGGCGCCCACTCACCAGCCCCGTCCCTGCCTAGCTGCTCGGGAACACGGGGAGCCGGGGTCGGGCAGCCTTGGGGCGACCTGCTCCCCTCCCCCTGGGGAGCCCCCTGGGGCCAGGCCGGGCCACACCCCGAGCAGGGCCCCGAGCAAGCCTGCTTCAGCGCCGGTGGTACTCACTCGGCCTCAAACTGGTTGGGGGTGATGATGTCAGCCACGGGCACCACCTGGTCTCTGTACACGGGCAGCAGGTCCTCCGGCACGTACTGAGGACAGAGGGACAGAGCAGGTGCTGACGCCCACACCTGTGGGGCACTGGCCCTGGGGACACCGGCACCGCCGCTGTGGATGGGTGACACGCACAGCGCTCGGCAGTGCCGGTCAAGGGAACCAGAGCCGGGAACCTCAGCTCCGCGCTCGGGGCAGGGACGGAGAGGGGTCTGGCCCCGGCATCACAGGATGAGGAGGGGATGAGGCTGAGTGCCCGGTGCTCCTATGATGACCAGGGCACAAAGTGGGGGGAGGGGCGGCGAGGGGCCCCGGTGGCTCCCGGGGTGGGGGGGACGCCTGCCTTCAGCTACTGGATCTCTCACGAGAACCCCTCGCCCGAGGCAGCCTGGGACATCTCCCAGCCACTCGGGCTCAGTCTGCTCCGTGAACTCTGGGGTACGAGGCCCCACGCAGATGTCCCTGCGTGCATGGTGGTCCGGGCAGCCGAGGGGCCCACGTGGTGCCCGCTGCCCAGCCCAAGCTGGGAGCACCAAGGACGGTGACCAGGACATCAGAGAGAGGCCCTTCGAGGTGTGAGATGTGGGCCCACCGCCTGCCTAAACCTAAGCCGTGAACTGTTCGCGTCCATGCCGGTCTCGGCCGACAAGGAAAACGAACCGGGTCACGTCGAGGACAGAGCCTGAAGCCGCACTGAACTGGGCCGGGGGCTCAGCTCCGCGAGCCTCGCCTGGGGTCAGCGGAGCTCGCTGCCTGGAGCAGCACGCCGGACGGGGAGGGAGGCGCCTGGTGCACAGAACCTTCCAGAACACAGGCACGGGAGAACGGGGACGGAAAGACCCGCATGGGGCAGGCCAGGGACCACAGGTGCTGGCCAAGGGGGCAGGGAGGGCAGCAGCCTGGACGTGGCCAGGGCCAGCGTGGACACCAGCAGATGGGCAAACTCAATGCCGTCAACCGGGTGTGCACCACACACACTGCCTGGGCGCTGAGCTGGGCAGGCAGACACCTGCGGGTGGGACGGCGTCCGCGCCGGCCCTCTGCATCCTGCTACGGGGGACGCGGGTCTGGCGGCTGAGAGTCGGCCTCCAGGCTGGGGCACCTGGGGTCGAGTCGCCGCTCTGCTCCGGAGTCCAGCTTCCTGCGGACGCGCACGCCGACGGCTCAAGCACTCGCACCCCTGCCGCCCCCGTGGGAGACCCAGACAGCCTGCCCAGCTCCTGGCTTCCGCCTGGCCCAGCCCCGGCTGCTGCAGGCAAACTGGGGAGTGAACCAGGAGCTGGGAGATTTCTCTGCCTTGCAAAAAAACTAAGTCAATAAATAAATCCAACTGTAGGCTTCTATAACGGCAATGGGATGGTTCTCACCTCTCTCTCTCTTTGAAGATTTATTTGAAAGGCAGAGAGAGCGAGCGAGAGTGAGCTGTCCTCCATCTGCTGGTTCACTCCCTAAATGGCAGCAACAGCCAGGGCTGGGCCAGGCGGAAGCCAGGAGCCAGGAGCTCCTTCCAGGTCTCCCATGTGGGTGCAGGGGCTCCAGCACTTGGGCCGACCTCTGCTGCCTTCCCAGGCGCACCAGCAGGGGGCTATGCCGGCCCCTCCCTGTGGACTGCCACCTCACCCACCTCACTGGGGCCACCCGGAGACAGCCCCCTGCCCGTTTTTGTATAGGGCATGAGCTAAGAGCGATGTGCATGTTCTTGAATGATCTGGGGGAAAATGTCAAAAAACAGAACGCCACCCTGTGGCACGGCACACGCCCACGCGGGCGTCCACGGCTGGGGTCAGTGGACAGCAGCCCCGCCCCGTGCCACCTCCCTCTGTCTCCCTGGAAGAGCTCACTCGAAACGCACAGGAAGTACTCACCATGGAGCCTTCGCCACTCCACTTGTCGCCCATGACCGGGTCACACACTGCGGGGACACGGGGACACGGGCACCGGTCAGCAGAGCGACCACCTCCCCGCTTCCCCTTGCTCTCTAACGTCCCGCAAGTCACGGCTCAGGCACTGCCTGCGCCCCACCGTCCACCGCCAGAGCCGTCTTCTTCCCCCAAACACTGACCCCTCGTTCCCCAGCCCGGCACCTGCACTCGGCCGCCTGCCTGTCGGGGGGACCCCTCTCCCCAAGTCTGTCCGTCAGGGCCTGGCTTCTCTCTCAGTGTAAGGTTTTCTGGGTTCACCAGATGTCCCCTTTAAGGCCAAGTAATTCTCTCGGGCATGCGTCTAGCTGTGTCCACTCCTCTGCCCGGGGACACCGGGGCTGCTCCCCCGCGGCAGGCAGGATGTGTCTGGGGCTCTGAGGACTGGCACTGGGCTTGGCGCAGGCGCTCCCTCCGAGCACGATTTCTCCACGTCCCCGGCACCTGGTATTTTCTAGACTGTTCTCTCATTAACTCACAGCCACGCTCCTGGGAGCGAGGGGGCATCACAACGCCTGCACCCCCCACGCGGGCTCCAGAAGGCTCACGGGATGCCCGCCATGAGCAGTCACGCACGGAGCACAGGCCTGCCAGGAGCAAAGTGAACTGATCTCTCTTCTACCCCGAGCACGGCCTGGGGAGGCCACGGCCCCAGGGGAACCTCCGTGGGGGGCTCCTGTCTGATTTAGGATCACCTGCGGCTTCTTGAGTGACAGCTGTCCCTTCCCGCCCCCTGTCCGCTCCCCTGGGAACCGTTCATGGTACGGGCAAAGCCAGCGAGGCTGGGGCCCACCACGCACACCTGGGGGACGGACACCAGGGACAGGCCTCAGCCAGTCTGCATGGGTCCTGGTGCGGTGACGGGCAGACCGCAGGGAAGTCTGCAACACAGACCTGAGCCCTGCACCCCACCACCCAGGCCTGTACACCTGGCCCCCTTCCTCTCTGCCTGCCCGCGCCCTGCACGGTGCCCATCAGAGGCAGAGCTGAGCGGGCAGGCGGCGAGCCCCTCCCCAGGGCCCGGCCACTCGGGGCGGCAGGTCGGCACCCACCGTACACGAGCCTGGGGTTCTGCCGCTTCAGCTCCTGCACGATGTCCACCACCATGGCCAGGAAGGACTTGTCCCTTGTGTAACCTTGGGGAGGGACAGCCGGTCAGGCCCCGCCTGCACCCCACTCCCGCGGCCGGGGAGTCCAAGGGGTCCCCGACAGCCCTGCTTGTCGGCATCTTCCATCATGAGCCGTCATTTTAACCGCAATAGAAACACGGATTCCGGTTTCTCTGGCCAGGAACCCCACAGTGAGACCCAGCGCCCCTTCCCACCCGGGGCCCTCCCGAGGCGGCCCGCCGGCCTCACCCGTGAGCACGTAGTCGTACTGGTTCACGCTGTTCAGCCTCAGGCCTTCGTACAGCTCGTGCAGCTCGTCGGACGTCAGCACCTGGCCCTTCCAGTGGGCGTAGCCTGCAGAGTGGACGGCTGAGGACGCAGTGGGCAGCCCTCTCCCAGGGACCCTCCCCCTATCCCGCACCTATCTGTGCAGGAGCCCGGAGCCCCTCAATGTGACAGACATGGGGCATGCTGGACCTACACCCCCGGGGACACTGGGCAGGACACCCCAGGCACACACATCGGCACGCCAGGCCCAGTTCTTGCTCCCCGGCCTGCACTGCACACACTCCCAGCCCTCCACAACCAGGAGTCACTGTCACCTGAGCCCTCGGGCCATGGCAGGGGTCCACGTTCCCCCCGGCCCCCATCCCTCTTGAGCCCTGCTCTGTGTGCACCCCGGGACCGCCAGCCTCCGGGGACCCCTCCTGCAATGCAGCTCCCTGTCTGTGGCTGCCCCGCACGTCACCGACCCGGAAGTCCTACAGCGAGGGGTGCTGCACCCCTAGAACGCGGGACCCCTCTGAAGTGTGCACTGCGGGCACACGCCGGGTCCCAGAGCCGGCTCAGACACAAGCTCCCTGAGTCCCACGCCGGCGCCATGCAGGCCAGGGGAGGCCAGAGGGCTGGATGGTGCACGAGAAGGGACCCCCTAGCTTTCTCAGCAGCCATTACAGAATCCCGCCCCAGACACGTGCCGATGACCACGGCCAAAAGCCGCTCCGGGGACGGCCGTGGTCTCAGGGCAGCAGAATCCACACGGGTGTTCTGTAGGACACCGTGTGACACACACTTGGACGGTGAACTGGCCACAGAGACACTGATGGAGCTTCCCACTTTACTGGGGCACCTGGGTCAGGAGGGCCACCGTGGGCGGTGGGCCGCCCCTTCCAGGCACTGCCGGACGCTGTCCCCAGCCCTCTCACTGGGGTCTCTGCCCCTACAGCAGCTGCCTGCTCCCAGGACTGCGGAGCTAAACCCCAGGAGCCCGGACAGGGAAAGACCCGTGCCGAGGCTGCCTCTGCCCCCAAACCCAGAACCACTCGGCGTGGCCCTGCACACACGTGGCTCGTGGGCACGTGGTGGCCCTTCTGGATCCTGTAGTTTCGGATGGCATCTGTGCCGGCCCCCAGTGAAAACCCCCGGCTGGGGGAGTCAGGCGCAACCGTCAATGCCTCGGAGCACACTGGGCAGAATCGAAAAGGGCCAGCACCCAGGGCAGGGCTGAAGTGTCCACCAGCCGGCGCACGGACACACCAGACGCGGTCCAGCACGGAGACGAGCGAGTGCGAGAAGCCAGCTACAAAGACCTCACACCGCAAGAACCCAGGGTTCCAGAACATTCTCAGCGCCTGCCCGCACCCCGGGGCTCTGTCCCTCACCCACCCACAGCAGCGTGGCTTCCGCGCGCCACAGGGCCAGGTCTCCCACCCACGTTCAGCTCCACGACAACAGCCGATGCCTCACCTGTGTGGTTTGAAAACTGCACAGAGTTCACAGCATCGATCTCAAACCCCAGAACCTGTGAGAGCAGAGGAGGTGTGAGAACGCACGCCAGGTCCCCGCCCGCGACCCCACAGCGGGTGCACCACCGTGGCCCAAGCGTCGCTGTGTGGGGAGCAGCGGTGCCTGCCAGGGCCCCCCGGTCCTTTATTTAGGAAACACCGAGCAGCAATCCGAGAGCCCTCCCAGCCCGCTCAGCTCAGGATCACCCCGGAAACCCAGGCCCCCGGCTCCCACGGCAGCTGGGGAGAGAGAAGGCGACACCCAGGTTGCACGTGAACGCCACCAGCTGCTCTGGGTGGGGGTGGGGGGCTCCCCTGGAGCCGTCGGGGCGCCCAGGGCTTCTCAGGACCACAGGGAGGCTGGGGCAGGGCTCCCCAGCCAGCAGGAGCTGCAGAATTCAGCCACTCATTCACAGCGAGTAAGGACTAAGGCTGTCCATTGAAGAAATGTGAAGCCATCCACCACCAACTTAGTCACCACCACGCTGAAAGCTTTATTTATTCACGCATTTTTATTTGTGAGGTAGAGAGATGGAGACACAGAATGACCCCCCAGGCACTTAACCCAGGGCTCCCACGTTGGGGCAGGAACCCAAGGACTTGAGCGTCGTCACCACTGCCTCCCAGGGTGTGCGTCGGCAAGAAGCCAAATTTGGGGGCTGGAGCCCGGGCATTCCGCTGGGATGTGGGCGGCGTGGCTGCTAGGCTGCACGTCCACTCCGGAGCTCCTTCCTGGGGCCGGCGCTGTGGCATAGTGGGCCACGCCTCCACCTGCAGCGCCAGCATCCCATACGGGCGCTGGTTTGTGTCCCAGATCCAGGTCCCTGCTGTGGCCTAGGGAAGCAGTGGAAGATGGCCAAGGCCTTGGGCCCTGCACCCACGTGGGAGACCTGGAGGAAGCTCCTGGCTCCTGGCTTCGGATCAGCGCAGCTCTGACTGTTGTGGCCATCTGGGGAGTGACCCAACGGATGGAAGAGCTCCCTCTGTCTCTCCCTCTGTGTGTCGGTAACCACATTCCAGCCGCACGAGGAATCGCCCAGCATGGGGCAGAGGCCGCTGGTCCAGGCCCATGCCCAGCAGGGGCACAGGAAGCAAAGCAGGGGGAGGGGATTACCAGGGTTCTGCCACGTAAAATGGCCCCGGCACCTGCTGGCAGACCCCACCCCACATGAACACAGCATGGTCGGGGGTGGGACCCTATTCACGGAGCCCAACCACCAACCACAAACCGTCTGGACGTGCACTTGGTCCTGACTCTGGAGGCACATGGAGCTGTGCTGTAGTTGGCGCTGACGCATGCTGGGGGCTGAGGTGACCTTGGCCCCACCTCTTGGCGGTGTGTGTGTGTGGGGGGGGGTTGTTCTGTGCAGGGGTTCTGGCTCCAGTGGGCTGGGAAGCCACGCCCCTCTGGAGGGCTTGAACCGGCCACATCTGCACAGCCAAGGTCCCCGCTGACCGAGCCGTCTCCGGCCTGCTGTGCCGTCCGTCAGGTGCAGTCCCCCGGCCTCCCGCCACCCTTCCTGAAGCAGCCTGGCCCTGATGGCCACCTCTGCCCGGTACCCAGGGCCAGCGTGACAGCCAGGAGGGCTCCCCTCGTTCTCCCACTCTCCATTCCACGAGGTGGCCCCTGTGCTTCTCCCCACTGTCCCCGAGTCTCCCCATCACCTCCCCATGGCCGGCCAGGCCGCAGATGCATGGCCTCAAGTTCACGTCCACGGCTGTGGCCCTGAGCAAAGGCGGCACAGCCAGCAGTGAGGCCGGACGCCACCGTCAGAAGGCTGGGGCTGCGGCCCCGCGTGACTGGCGCGTCCCTGCTGATCTAGAGACTGTCACCAACGGGCCCCAAGCAGCCAGAGACACGGGCACCAGCGCCCCGGGTCAGCTGCCTGGAGCTGCAGGCAGGTGTGGCATCCTCCACCAAACCCCACGACACAGGACCGACAGGGAGAGGCCACAGGAGGGGACGGAGGCCGGGAGCCCCGGCTGACACCCAGCACCTTCAGAGGGAACACAGGTTGGAAGTAGGTGCCCGCCTGCAGACCCTCCCGGAGCAGGTGGGGGGCAGACACAGACACAGGGGGGAAGGGCAGGGACAGACACAGAGCCCAGAAAGCCAGAGCGCCTGCGGCTACCCTGCTCCGTCCTCACCTCCCCTCGTCCTCACCTCCCCTCAGCACCAACTCCCCAAGGCCCCTTTCCCTCTGCCCTGGCGCAACCACCACCCGCCACCGCCCCACCCCCACCCGGGGCGGTCACTTTCTGTTCCTGTAGGGCAGCGTGGGCTTTGTGGGCTCAGCGAGCTGTGCGTTTAGGGCCCGTGTTTGCCAGATCTTTCCGGCATTTCCATGCCAGCGTGACTGCGGAAGCGGTGAGACAGGAAGGAGCAGTCTTAGGAACAAAGCTGAACCCAGCCCGGGCACACGCGCGGGCCTGCCCCACGCCGCCTCCCGAGACAGAGCTCAGAGCTCGCAGGACCGATTGCAAATCCCGCAAAATTCTAATCACCCGAGGCAGCAGATCTGAGCCATTGACGCGCGAATCCCGAGAATCCCGCCAGGGCCCGCGGCGCCCCCACCCGCACGTGCGGATAATTAACCCCCGGAGCCGGCACGCGCACGTGAGCAGCCGGGCCCTGGGCCGGCACCTCCGGCTCGTCAGTCGGCATCCGTGCCACCCGGGACGTTTCCCATCAAACCTCAGCCGGGCCCGAGAGAAGCCAACACTGGGGGCTCCGAGACGGGGCCCGGTGCCGCCCTCCGGGTGCTGGGGCTGTGGCCCTGGAAACCGCTTTCCTGCAGGGCTGTGGCTCCCCGCCAGGGAGAGGCAGGGAGGACAGGGGAGGAAGGGCCGGGCTCCCTGCACTCGGCTTCACCCCGGCAGAGGCTAGGCTGCGGACAAGACACCCATGGGCGCCCCAGTCGGAGCAGCTTCCGGCTGATGCACAGCCGGGAGGCAGCGGGGACGGCTCAGGTGCTTGGGTCCCTGCCACCCAGACTCCCCGCCACGTCCCGAGCCGGGCACTGGGGGGTGAGCCAGCAGAGAGGCGTGTGCTCACCCATCTCCCTCTGCCCCCCCAGATGAGTAAATGCATGACAAGAACAGGTCCCCCCACCCCCGCCAGACACGTCAGAAAGAGCCGGGTTCTCATCCTGAGCACAGACCACTGCGGGGAACAGCCGGGCAGAGCTGCGTCCTGGCCCCCAGGCCTCCACCTTCCAGGCCAAGGGGAACAGAGCAGGCGCCCGTGAGCCCCACCCTGGGCCACCTGGGGAGGGCGCCGGTCGGCCCTGCACCTGTAACAGCCCACGGGCCCTGGTGGGGAGCACACTTCCCAGGACTCCCAGGGGTTCCCTCCCCGCCCGGCCCCCTCTAGGTGTGGGTGAAACTGGACTTCCAGGAGACACAAGGGCTGTGCCTGTACCCTGGTGACCCCCCCCCACAGCTGTGCCAGTGTCCTGGTGACACCCCCCCCACAGCTGTGCCCGTGTCCTGCTGACACCCCCCTGCAGCTGTGCCCGTGTCCTGCTGACAACCCCCTGCAGCTGTGCCCGTGTCCTGGTGACACCCCCCCACAGCTGTGCCGGTGTCCTGGTGACACCCCCCCGCAGCTGTGCCAGTGTCCTGGTGACACCCCCCCGCAGCTGTGCCAGTGTCCTGGTGACACCCCCCCTGCAGCTGTGCCCGTGTCCTGGTGACACCCCCCCCCGCAGCTGTGCCTGTACCCTGGTGACCCCCCCCCGCAGCTGTGCCCGTGTCCTGCTGACACCCCCCCCGCAGCTGTGCCGGTGTCCTGGTGACCCCCCCCCACAGCTGTGCCGGTGTCCTGGTGACCCCCCCCCGCAGCTGTGCCAGTGTCCTGGTGACAACCCCCCCGCAGCTGTGCCCGTGTCCTGCTGACACCCCCCTGCAGCTGTGCCCATGTCCAGGTGACACCCCCCTGTGGCTGTGCCAGGGTTCTGGTGACACCCCCCTGTGGCTGTGCCCATGTCCAGGTGACACCCCCCTGCGGCTGTGCCAGGGTCCAGGTGATGACCACCTGCAGCTGTGCCTGGGGTCCCAGTGAGCCTGAGACAAACGAGGGGCGAGGGGCCATGACAAGGTATGCAGCTGTGCTGCCGTACGGCCACCATGAAACACCGAGTCCTGCGGGTCACAGCACAGCGAACGCAAACGTCCCAACCCAGCTCCTCGCCGGCCTCCTGCGCACGGCTGCCACCCACACGCGTGAGCCTCTCCGCCCGCTCCGTGCACCAGCGGCAGGCGACACAGCGGAGCTGCCTCCCGTCACTCCGAGGACAGTCCACGGGGGAAGGGTAAGCAGGACTTATCGTGAAAGAGCAGTGACCAGCGTGGCCAGAGACAAGCGAGGGGACAGGTCACCGGGTTGGCTGGCCCTGCCTGCTCTGCCCTTGTGGCCGACAGCCTGGCCCCTGGCCCACCCCACACACAGCCAAGGGCTGGTCCTGAATTCCCTCCAGGGTTCCATCCCCGGTAACGGCCACGGTGGCCCGACTCCCACAACTGTCCCAAGAGACCTGTGCCACCATCCTCCCTCAGCTGCCCCAACACACTCCCTACCCCCAACCGTAGCCCTCAAGGCTTCGCCACTGCCCACAGATAAAGCCCAGGCCTCAAGCCCTGTCCTCTGCCATGGCCCAACACCCCCACCCCCGCCCCCACAGCCTTATTCCTGCCACTCCGGGAACTCCACGCTGGGCCACAGCTCCCTCCTTCTTTGCTTGATTGACTGATTCCAAAGGCAGAGTACAGAGGGAGACCCTCTACCTGGTAGTTCACTCCCCAAATGGCCGAAAGAGCCAGGGCTGGGCCAGGTGGATGCCAGGAGCTCCACCTGGGTCTCCCACGTGGGTGCAGGGCCCCCAGGACTGGGCCATCTTCCACTGCTTTCCCAGGCCACAGCAGGAGCTGGGTCAGCAGTACTCGTACCGGCACTCACCATGGGATGCCGGCACTGCAGGTGGCGGCTTAACCAGCTGCACAACGGCGGCCGCTGCTGACGCCTCTCAGCCCCCTCAGCTCCACCCCTACCCCACCTAGAGGGCAGCAGCCGCCATCCAGTGTGCCGCCCACATGTTCCAAAGGCACTGAGGTTTGCCTGCACTGGTTCAGGACAGCAAGCGCCGTCCTGGAACACACCCGGTGCTGCGCGGTCTGCGTGCCGCACTCACACGCCAAGCTTGGCGGCAGGTGCACACCACAGGGCCCTGGTTCCACGCACGGTTTCAGACGTCCGGGGGGGGGTCTTGGCACGCACCCCTGGGAATAACGGTGACCGCGATCTGCCGAAACCCCGACTTCTCGGCCTCCACACAGCACCCTTTGGGGTCTGGGGCCCGTGCCTTTGAGTCTCGAGTGAGTGCCAGCTCTAGTCAAAGCCGCTGGCAAAGCCACTCCTACTAGCTGGCGCTGCCCACGAGCTTGACGGACAGACGGTCACGGCTCCCTGTGGCTGCTGCGGCAGACCCGGCGACTGAGTTACCAGCACAGCCCCATGACCGTGCAGGTTCACGGCCTGCCCAAAGCAGGGGGCTCCCTCGAGCTACTGCGCCCTGGAGGGCTACAGCCGGCAGCTGCACCCTGCCTAGGAGCGGACACATGGCTGCACCCCAGGAGGGACAGCTGGCGACCGCCCCGCTTAGCGCAGCTGTGCACCAGGGAGGGCTCTGCATCCCGCGGCCCCACGCGTGCCAAGGCCATGCACAGGGCAGTGCCGAGTGCCACACTCAGCTTCGTGGCTGCATCGCCAGCCCACGCGTGTCACGGTGACTCCTCCCCTCCCTCCTCCAGGAGCAGCAGGCGTGGGAAAGCTCCGGGACTTCCCCGTGCAGCTCCTCCACCCCAGCCTTGCTCAGGGGCCGTGCACAGCAGCCGTGGACGCCGGGCAGCGCCGCCCTAGGGGAGGGGTCTCAGCCCGACCTCCAGCAGCTCTCAGGGGCTGGCCGTGGTCAGCTGGCCTCGGTGCCGGGCCTCGGAGGCTTGGTGACCCAGACCCGCTTCACGTGGAACACGGAGAGGCACAAGCAAGGGAGCTGCTGGGAGACGCCTCCCCCTCACCTGCCACGCACCAGCCCAGCGCTCACGTCAGGCGTGGGCGCTGCCGAGGGGGCCTTCCCGCCCCAGCAGGGCTCCCACGGCCCCGGCACGGAGCCCCCTCCTGCGAGGTCTGCAGGGCCTTCCCACCAAGCGCTGGCCCTGGGACTCTGTTTTCTTGCACAGTAGGCGGTCTTTGGGGTGGGGCTGAACGTCCACACTGACCGCCACAATCCCGAGCTTAATGACCTGAGGGGACTGTACCTCCAGGTGCCTGCAGAGTCACAGGCGGTGTCGGGGGGCGCCAGCAGGGGCTGCTGGGGTGGGCACAGCGGCCCCCCTGCGGTGGGGGGTGCCAGCAGGGGCTGCTGGGGTGGGCACAGCGGCCCCCCTGTGGTGTGGGGGGGTGCCAGCAGGGGCTGCTGGGGTGGGCACAGTGGCCCCCCTGTGGTGGGGGGGGTGCCAGCAGGGGCTGCTGGGGTGGGCTGAAGCCCCCAGTCAGACAGTTTCATGTCCGACACCCTTCTCACCACACCAGAGCTGTGGGGACACACCCGGCACGGACGCCACGTGTCCAGGTGGCAGTGCCCGGCGATGGCAGCTGCCCCAGGCACCGGCACGTAAAGGACGTGGATGTCACCGCGGCGAGCACAGAGCCCACTGTTTGCACCCCCTGAAGGTCCCGGCAGGGCGGCCGCCGGCCTCGCAGGCGCAGCACGGAGGGAGGCACAGACCCGGCCCCGGCCCAGCCTGTGCTACCTGCCCCCTCCAAGGACGGCCCGAGGTCACCAGCCGGGCCTTTAATTAAATCCTGAACCCATGCTGGGCAGCAGGCTCCTGCTCCGGTGGACACCCGCCCCCGCCCTCTGGTCATCTGTCGAGGCCTGGGGACAGGGCTGTGCACAAAGCAGGGGTCTTTGCAGATGAGAGCAAGTTAAGCCCACCTTGGCCTGAGACCCACGACGAGTGTCGTTCTAAGGAGCAGGGGGACGGGGGAGAAGACCACGCGGATGCAGCCACCACCACGGCAGGCCTGGGGCTGTCTGGGAGGGGACAGGGCCCTGCTCACGCCTGATGTCCTCACGTCCAGCCCCCAGAGCAGCAGAGCATCCACTCTGCCCCTTCAAGCCGCCTGGCATGGCAGCCTCGGCCGACTCAGGGAGCCATGGGCAGGAGCAGCCAACCCAGCATCGGAACCAACAAACCTCCCTCCCAACCTGGCCCGACCCGACCCAGTCTCCCCCCCAACCTGGCCCGACCCAGCGCGGCCTGACTTGAGGCAGCAGCAGGCAACAGCCGCCCTGGACTTCAGCCCTTCCACTTCCTCCCCGCCCACAATCCAAGGCCAGCGCAGCAGGAGACATCCCCCAGCCCGCTTATCCCGGTTATCCCAGGTGAGGCGGGGACGTGAGGCGGGGACGGGGCAGGCGGAGCCTGCTCTGTGCTCCGCCAGCCCGGATACTCCATCCCCTGCCGGCACTGACCACATGAGCGCGTTCCTCTCGGCCGCTTTAATGTACCTTGGCCCCGGGCCCAGAAGCAAAGTCGCAAAGCAGGGGCAAGGTCCTGCTCTCTCTCCTACAGTGTTGCACCCAGTCGCACGGCGGCACAACCTGCACCACGCTTGCAGCCTGGCCGCGCGGCACCTGCCCGCAAACAGGGACGGCGCCTGGCTTGGGAGGACTTGGAAACCTCAGCCAGAGCTGCAGGACAGGGGCGTCAGCCAGCCGCGTGCCCAGGGCAGCCTCTCCAGCTCCCGGCTGGGTGCCGCACCCCAAGTGTTCTGCAGCACCTCCCAGAGCGGCCCGGCCACGGCCCACGTTTCCCCGATTCTACGTCTCCTTCCTTCATGCTCGGCCACGGGTGAGGCTGTGGTGTCCCGAGCCGTAGGCTGTTGATTATAGTGAAGAATGTGCACCCCTTGTGCCCCCGAGCGCAGCTCTGGACCCCAGGGGATGCTCCCCCGCCCTGGCATGCTGCCGAAGCCCCTCCCCAGGCTCTGCCTACCCCTGGACCACCCAGTGCTCACCAACGCTGTGCAAGCCTGGGAGCCAGGAGCCACCCGGGACCCCATGGAGCCCACAGGTGAGACTGCAGGCAAGAACAGCAGTGGCATCCCCGAGAGGCACCTCCCCAGGGGGCCCCTGGGAGGAGCCCCTCCCTGGAGAAACCAGAAGACCAGACAGGTCCTCCCTGTGGGAGTTCAGGAACACGGACGTGGGTGGTGGGCCCGGGGCGAACCCAGGGAAGAGAGCGAGCAGCAGGTGCGGGGAGGACGGCCAGCACGGAGGGCATCCTGCAGGCCCTGCACGCTGGGGCTGTCCCTGCCACCCCAGCAGCTGGCCCACCGTCCCCAGCTGCCTCTGCTTAGGGACTGCACCTGTGTTCCCAACTGGGGTCCCCCTTCTAGGACCACGAAACCCAGCTACCCAGGCACCTCCCCTCTCCCACAAGCTAAGGGTCTGGGGCAGCCATGGTGAGGGGAGGGCCTGGCTGTGTGCTGGGTGCACCTGGACAGCCCCAGGCATGGTCTGCCCCCTGCTAGCCGCATGAGACCAGATGAGGCATTGCTGGCCTCCCAGGGGGCCAGGGTTCAGCCACTGCCTCCTCTCTGGACTTAAACCCTCACACCTTTCCACCCGGGGCCAGCCCTCAGGGTCCCACTGGGACACAGCGCTCTGACATCCGCCCCCCCCTTCCTCCCACACCAGCCCACACACTGAGGCCGGTGTTTGCCCGAGAGAGAGCCTTCAGTGTCCTGTAGGACACAGCACAGGGATTGGAGGGCACGGCAGGGCCCTGGGACTCACCATACCTCCCCCTGCTCAGACCGGGCCCTCCCAGCCACCCTCCATCCACCCTGGTTCTGCCTGTCGCCCAGCGCGACACCCACGGCACCCAGGCCCTCTCCATCTCCCCAAGGGCCCACTCCACTCCAACCAGGAAGCAGTGGGTGCCCCTGCCGGCAGGCGACAGTGGGGTGAGCTGGGCGAGCCATCCGGCTGGGCCACACAGACAGCAGCAGGGACACGGGAGGCAGCCCTGGAGGCCCGGCTGAGGCATTCCAGAGCCGAGGGGCACAGTCTTGGGCTCCTCCTCAGAGCCAGCGCCGGCAGTGGGCTTCTGCCCGCGTGGCCCTCCTCTGACCTGTGTGGGCACCGCGGCCGCGCTGTCCCTGACCTTCCTCCCCGCAGACCCCGCAGGTGAGCACGCAAACACCCGCCTCCCGCCGCCAGCTCGGCTGGCCGGGCCCCGGGGTCGCGCGGTATCTTCTCGCCTTCCGCCGAGTGCGCCACAGCGCGTGCACCGGGACTCCCCGCACCTGCGCACCCCACCCCGGCCCCGGGACGGGCCCAGCCTCAGGGCGCACCGCCCGCACCCTGCAGACACCCCCTCCCCCGAGAGGGAGGCGCACCCCCGCCCCGGGCTCCGGACTCGCTGCGGCACGGCCAAGGTCACTGGGCTCGCAGACCGCCGGCCGGCCAGCTCCGCACCGCCGAATTCGGGTCTGGGGCCGCGCCGGTTACGTAAGCCCGGCGGCGGGGCGAGCGCGTACCTGCAGCGGGAACGTGGCCGCCCGGTTACCCACGTAGCCGCGGACGACGTGGCTCTGGATGGAGAGCACCCGGCACTCCGCCTCCATGCCGGCGGGGCCGAGGCGGGCGGCCCGGCCCCCGGCTCCCCGCTCCCGGCTCCCCGCTCCGGCGCGCGGCCCACTCGGCGCAGGCGCTAGCCCGGACGCGCCGCCGCCTCCCTCTGACCTCGCGAGCGGCTCGGAGCCCGCGAGTCCCGCGCGGCGCGGAGGGCGGGCCGGGGGCGGGGGCTCCGCGCAAGCCCCGCCCTGCCGGGGGTCGGGCGACGAAGGCGGAGCCGGTGCGGCGTGGGCGGCCCTGGCGCGGGGCGGCCGCCTGGATTGCACCTGCGCCCGTGCAGTCGCTGAGCTGGCCGTCCGCCCACCCGGCCACCCAGCCTCGGGCCGCGCGAAGGGCTCGTGGCCCCAGGTCCGCCCTCCCCGGTCCTGCTGCACCTGCAGTGCCCGGTGCGGGCAGAGCACTGCGCGCCGACCTGCCCTCCGCACAGGCGCCTTCAGACTCGAGGACCTGAGGAGGCCATCGGTGTCCAGGGCTGGACCACGTGCTCTGCCACCTCTGCCGGGTCTCCGTGCTCAAAACCTGGCCTGGTGGGGCCCATTCCCCCACTCAGGAGCCCTGCCCTGACGGACTGGGCCCCAACCCCAGAGCGGCCACCTGGAGGTGGGGGATGGCTTCTGGGGTCGGTGGCCTGAGGCAGCGGCATTCCTGCTCCTGGGAGACAGAGGCCGGCATAGCCTGGGGTCCAGAATTCCAAGAGGAAGCACCTTGTAATTAGCGACAGTTAATCCTTGATGGACAGTAACCCGCCCTACTGAGCCATGTGCCGGCACTTTGCACACCTAACATTTGGGGACATTGAGGGGGAGAAGCTGGGGGGACAGAGGGGTGACCCTCTTTGCTGGGTAAGAGCCCAGGAACCCTGCTGCAGGGGCGCCGTCCTCTGCCCTTCCCAGCTTCTGAGAGCTCCCCCGGCAGCTGACTGCAGCGGTCCCCCTGCTGACCAGTCCCCCGTGGCTCCTGCCCCTCCTCCCCGGCAGACCCCATGCTCGGCCCCTTCCTGACTCGCCTTTGGCTCTCATTTCTTGGGCTTTGGAGAGATCCAGGTTAGAGTTCCCAGCTGGTGGGCAGCGGCCCAGAGCCCATGGCCATCGGCCTGGTCACGGAAGAATCGCCCTGGCC
Source organism: Oryctolagus cuniculus (assembly GCF_051225735.1). NCBI lineage: Eukaryota > Metazoa > Chordata > Mammalia > Lagomorpha > Leporidae > Oryctolagus > Oryctolagus cuniculus. The sequence continues at coordinate 2,427,591 of NC_142870.1, forward strand.
CTGCTCACCGGCCCGGCCCCCGCCTGCTCTGCCGGCTTTCAGTGCCCCTTTCCAAGGCTGCCGGAGTGTGGGAACCTACTGTCCCACAGGTGTCTGTTTAAATATTTTATTTGTTTATCTGAGAGGCAGAGACAGAGAGAGAGGTCTTCACTCCTCAGATGGCCTCAACAGCCGGAGCTGAGCCAATCCGAAGCCAGGAGCCAGGAGCTTCTTCCAGCTCCCACATGGGTGCAGGGGCCCAAGGACTTGGGCCATCTTCTACTGCTTCCCCAGGCCATGGCAGAGCTGGATCGGAAGTGGAGCTGCTAGGACTAGAACCAACACCCATATGGGATGCCGGCACCCCAGGCGGAGGCCTAGCCCACTATGCCACGGTGCCGGCCCACCCACAGGGGTTTCAATGAGCACTTGCCAGTTCCTCTTGTCTTCAATCAGGAACAAACCATTTCCTCTGGGATTCGGAGTGTAGGGACGGTCCAGAAAGGACCCATCTATTAACACTCTCAGGGGCCAGTGCCATGGCTCAATACGCTAATCCTCTGCCTGCGGCGCCGGCACCCCAGGTTCTAGTCCCGGTCGGGGAGCCAGATTCTGTCTCGGTTGCCCCTCTTCCAGTCCAGCTCTCTGCTGTGGCCCGGGAAGGCAGTGGAGGATGGCCCGAGTGCTTGGGCCCTGCACCCGCATGGGAGACCAGGAGGAAGCAACTGGTTCCTGGCTTCGGATCGGCATAGTTCTGGCCATAGTGGCCATTTGGAGGGGTGAACCAACGGAAGGAAGACCTTTCTCTCTTTCTCTCTCACTATCTTAAAAAAAAAAAAAAAACACAACAACAACAACAACAACACTCCCAGCCACAGCCGGCCTGTCCTGCCAGGGCTCTCGGTGTGGCTGTACCGCAGCACCGGCACAGGGAGGGGCGCCTAGGGACTGGGTGGCCTGAGAGACCCAGGCCGAGCGAGGCAGCAGGTGGGGGCCGGAGTCGCTTCCCAGGAAGTCATTCAGGGAGACAGAAGGGGGGGTCTGAGCTAGTCTCCCCGGAGCGTTTGCGTGGCCGCGATACAGTGCGTCCTCGTTGGAAGCAGAACCCTGAGAGATGACCAGGCAGCCGTGTCGCGTGACCTGTGTTTCTGCTGCTGCTTTCTGTTTGGGGGGACGTGTTTTGGACACTGGTGCAGACGACCATCTACAGCTGGCGGCCTGTGAAGTGCCGGATCAGGACGCCGCACCCGGGGCAGCTGGGGCGACGCCGTCCCAGTCCCCAGAGTCCCTAACGCGCACTCGGGGTGCTGGAAGCCCCTTTTCTGTGCGGACACACGTGACCTCGGGGTGGTTTTGACAAATCCTGTAAGGCTGGCGCTTAAGCCCTGAAAGTCCTCCTTCCTGTTCAGGAGCCCCCACGTCCTCTCCCTGGCGCACAGACGCCACCTCTGGCTTCGTCCTCACGTGACGGCTTCTGTGTGGGGGCAGAGGGCGAGAGAGCTCTGGTCTCTGTTCCTCTTCTGCGAAGACACTAATCCTGCTCTCACCACCTCTTCTAAATGCCAAAGGCCCCGCCTGCCGATGCCAGCACCGAGGGGGAGGGGCACAGTCGTTCGGTGTCTATCAGGCGGGCACCTCCGCCTGGCAGCGTGGTGAGCCAGCAGCGGAACACCCTCAGCGCCTGGGGCCAGCGCTGGACGCCAGAGCAGAGCCGGGGCTCAGAACCCAGGCACTCTGATGTGGAAGGAACAGGGGAAGGGGCAGGGGGCCTTCCAGAGCCTTCCACAGGGGATGCAGGCGGAGGAGGGCCAGCAGGCTTGGGAGAACTTCAGGGGCTCTGGGTGCCTGGCACTGGGCCCTGGAATGACCAGTCAGGGCAGTGTGGCCCTGGAATGCGAGAGCCAGAGGGCAAGGGCTGTGGGCGTGGGCTCCAGACTGGCTAGCTGCCTGGGATAAGTGCCCTGGGCCGCTCCTTGGCTGACTGTAAGGACTGGCCAGCCTGGGGGGGGGGGGCTGGGTGCTCTCCCCAGCCAGTGAGGCCCCGCTGTCAGGCACCAGGCACACAGCCTGCACAGGTCACGCACCTCGTGCTTCAGAACACACAGCCCAGGTTCGATTCCAGCTCCTGAGCTCAGCATCTGCCTCAGAACGGTGAGGGGCCTGAGCGCGACCCCGGCGGAGCCCAAGGACAGAGCCAGGCGCCGGTGTGTGCTCGGCGCCCGCCTCCTGCATCCCCAACCCAGGGCCCAGCCCGTCCTGGTGTGGCAGGAGCTGGCGTGGCGGTTCCACGATCTCTCGGGACTGAGGGGCTCTGAGCTGCCCTTCCTGTGGGATGAGCAGTGGAGTCTGAAGCCCCTCACTGTAACAGGTGTCTCCATCGCTCAGGACGCACTCCTAGCCTATCTCTCTGCAGAACATCAGCGAGTCGCTGTGGCACAGTGGGTGGTAAAGCCGCCGCCCGCAATGCCGGCATCTCGGTTCCTGTCCCGGCTGCTCCGTTTCCAGCCCCTGCTAACGGCCTGGGAAACAGCGGAAGATGGCCCAGGTGCTTGAGCCCTTGCCACTCACGTGGGAGACCCAGAATCTCCTGGCTCCTGCAGCCATTTGGGGAGTGAACCAACAGATGGAAGATCTCTGTATCTCTGACTTTCAAATAAATAAATCTCAAAAAAAAAAAAAAAAAAAGAACAAGAACACGAGCTAGACTGAGGCCTGGGCTGTAGTTTTATGTCACGGCACAGTTGTCCCCTTGGCTTTGTTCCTGCTTTTCTGAAGGCTTAAAGCACAGAGTGGGCTGAGTGTCTGTCCCAGCAGCGAAGATGCTAAGACGCCACGTCCCCGGCTGCCGTGCCCAGCCCGGCACACCCTGGGAGGCAGCGGTGAGGGATCAGGTAGTTGGGCTCCTGCCACTCACGGGGGACACCAGGAGTGGGTTCCTGGCGCCCGGCTTCAGCCATTGGAGGAATCTGGGGGAGTGAACCAGCAGTTGGAACATCTCTGTTCCTCCCCCTCTTCAGTAAAGTCAGGAAGTGGAAAAGCACTCTGGGCCATGTCTCCGGTGATGCCAGACTCGGGAAACAGCTGCAAGGGCAGAGCCCCCCCGCCCAGGGCTCCTAAAGCTGGGCACTGGGCTCCTGAGGGGCACCGCTCACATCCCTCCCCCAGGAACCAGCAGAGGTTGAGGGAGGGCCTCTGCCCCTTCCTGTGGCTCACCCTCCACGGGAGCGCTCGGATCTTCTCGTCCCACTGGGAGCAGGAGCCTGCAGGCCTGGCTGGGCGGCCGCCTTTGCTGCACCTGTGGGGTTTCCTAGGGCCTGGGCACCCAAGGCTGCTGGCTGTTTCTGCAACTGTTTCTCCAGATGCAGGAGCCGGGAAGGTTACAAACAGGAAGCAGAAAGGGACTCCCCCACCCAACTCGCCGGCCAGCCGGGCTCCTGTCTGTGCCACATTGTATCGGATTCAAGGCTTGGCCTCAGTGCCTGCTGAACCCTGAAGCCTTCTGTGAGCTGCTGGTGGGTTGGGCAGGAACCTCGTGGGAGGTCTCTGGCCCAGGGGCTTGTCCTGAGAGTGTTGGTGACGGCAGCCCAGCGTGGTCCCGGTGGCCCTCTGCCTGCTGGCTCACCCGGGAGCGTTCAGCACCGCTGTGCCATGCCTGCTTCCGTCACACGCAGACCGGGAGGCCGCCTGCTCCTGAGCCGGGAACCTGCGAACGCTGAGCTGAAAGGGGCCGCCCCCTCCCACCAGGCTTCTCTCCCGCATTTAGATGCAGTGACCAAAAGCTGCGTGGAGACACGAATGTTAGACGGCTTCCCTTTGGTGCAGCTGGGATTTGCACGTGCTGCGTACACAGCTTGAGGACGAATTTGAAGTCAGGTCACAGCAGGACTGTGAGGACGGCGGGCCACGCGCTCTGAGCCCCAGTCGCAACCTCAGGGCGCCCAACCTCCGTCAGACCCCACTCCTGCTCTCGGCGCTGTGGCTGCCTGCGCTGTGCTGATGGCCCGGTGCGGGTGCGCAAGGCGTGTGAGCTGTCACAGCCACAGCGGAGCCACCTGTGCCGCCCCGAGAAAGACCAGTGTGCAAAGCCACAGGTCCTGGAGGAAGGGTCTCTGAGGAATGGCGGGGGGCGGGGGCAGGTAGAAATCAGCCTGTGAGAGAGAGGGGCCTGAGGAAACCCGGCAGGAGCTCACCCTGGCCCAGCCAGGACTCCCCACGGTGCAGGAGCCCCGTAACTGCAGGGGGTCCCAGCCTCCCTCAGGAGAGTCCTCTCTGCGGGGCCCTGGGAGGCTCTGCCCCAGCCAGGGGGCTCCCCAGTCTGACCACACTGAGTGGGGAGCCCTGGGGGGAAGTCGCCTGACTCATACTCAGGGACCTGTGTCCTGGAGGAGGGGGGAGGGGAGGGGGAGGGGAGAGGAAAGGGAGGGAGGGGGAGGGGGAAGGGAGGGAGGGGGAGGGGAGGAGAGCTGGACCCCATGCCCTTTCAGCCGCAGTCTGAACAGACTGTGCTCAACCTCGTGGGCTGCCCGTGCGTTCGCTCCGTTTAACCGCATGACCTGCTCTCCCTGGTCTGCCTGGTCTGTGCGACTGGGCACAGTGTCGGATTCTGTCTGGAGAGGTGTCCATCGTTCTGATGAGTGCCCCGCCCCGTTACACCTGCTCCCCTGCTCACTGCTGTTCTCCGTCTCACGCCTGAAAACGAGAACCTACCCCACCCAGCACCGCTCACAGAACAACTCTGCCAGAGCCCGGGACTCAGAGGCCACCACGGCCACCAGGGGTGACATCGGCCAGCATCGCCTGGGGTGTCAGTCCCAGAGGCCACTGTGTGTTGCGTCAGGATGCCTGCCGTAGCCCCTCATGTCTGCGTTTGTAAACTTCCCTTGTCCCAGCCGTGGGAGGCAGCTTCGTCACTGAAGAACTGGTGAGGAAGGAAGGAGGTTTATTTTGGTTCCTGGGTTTGGAGGTTTTCAGCCTGGGATGGGGCGGCCTCTTTGGCCAGTGACAGGAGTGCAGAGGAAGGGTGGCGAGACGAGACCGGGCTCCCACTGTGTCTCTCCTTGTAAAGCCACTGTGGTTCGTCACGGGGGCTGCACCCCAATACCCCAGCGCAATGCAGTCACTTCTCAAAGCTGCCCCTTCAGACCCCGTGATGGGACCACGCTCCACCCGACAGACACCACGGCCTGATGGTGCGGGGACGCAGACTGGGCACAGGCCTGAAGCCACTTCCGCTCCAACCCCGTGATGCCTCGGGCCGCCGGCACTCCCACGCCCTTTGAGCTGTGTGCTCTTCCCAAGTACACAGTGGTTTTCTGGAGGATCTGCCTCTGGTGGTTTCGCGGACGGCAACTATAACAACCAGCTTGCTGTCACCCCTTTCCGTTCCTCCTCTTGTCTATAAGGGTGAACACCTCGGGGCTGGTGTGGCGCAGAGGGGAAAGCTGCCACTTCAGCCCTGCACAGCCACTGCCTTCTGACCCAGCTCCCGCGAATGCGTCTGGGAAAGCAGTGATGGTGGCTGGAGAGCTTGGGCCCCTGCGCCCACGGGGGAGACCTGATGGAGCTCCTGGCTCCTGGCTTTGGCCTGGCCGAGCCCTGGCTGTTGCGGCCATCTGGGGAGTGAACCAGCGGAAGGAAGATCTCTCTCTGTCTCTCCCTCTCTCTGCAACCCTGACTTTCAAATAAATAAATCTTAAAAAAAGTAAGCACCAAGTGTCGTTCCGAGGCAGCCAGGCCTGGGCGGCCGTCCCCACCCTGGCTTGTTCACCTCCTGGTCTCACTTGCAGTGCTCCGCCCGCCTGCTAAGCGGAGTCCCGACATTCCATCTGTGTGCCATCCCAGTTCAATCCTGCCGCCGTAACGAAATACCACTCACTAGCTCACTAGGCTAATCCTCCGCCTTGCGGCGCCAGCACACCGGGTTCTAGTCCCGGTTGGGGCGCCGGATTCTGTCCCGGTTGCCCCTCTTCCAGGCCAGCTCTCTGCTGTGGCCAGGGAGTGCAGTGGAGGATGGCCCAGGTGCTTGGGCCCTGCACCCCATGGGAGACCAGGAGAAGCAGCTGGCTCCTGCCATTGGATCAGCGTGGTGCACCGGCCGCAGCGCGCCGGCTGCAGCGGCCATTGGAGGGTGAACCAACGGCAAAGGAAGACTTTTCTCTCTGTCTCTCTCTCTCACTGTCCACTCTGCCTGTCAAAAAAAAAAAAAAAAAAATACCATCGACCGGGAAATTTACAATGAACAGAAAGTTCTGGAGTCTGGGGACTCTGCGGCCACGGCAGACGGAGCCAGCGTGTGATAAGGAAGCTGTGTGCGTCCTAGACGGTGCCTCCTGCTGTCCACCTGCTGGAAGTGTGGGCGGTTAGCTCAGGTCCCTGTTGGAATGAGAAAAGGGGCAGAGTCCCTTTAAAAGTGGACCAAGTGAGGCCGGCGCCATGGCTCACTAGGCTAATCCTCCGCCTTGCGGTGCTGGCACACCGGGTTCTAGTCCCGGTCGGGGCGCCGGATTCTGTCCCGGTTGCCCCTCTTCCAGGCCAGCTCTCTGCTGTGGCCAGGGAGTGCAGTGGAGGATGGCCCAAGTGCTTGGGCCCTGCACCCCATGGGAGACCAGGAGAAGTACCTGGCTCCTGTCATCGGATCAGCGCGGTGCGCCAGCTGCGGCCATTGGAGGGTGAACCAACGGCAAAGGAAGACCTTTCTCTCTGTCTCTCTCTCTCACTGTCCACTCTGCCTGTCAAAAAAAAAAAAAAAAAAAAGAAAAGGACCAAGTGCCTGCTTCTTCCAGAGGCTGCCCTTAGCAACACTGGGTTTTATCACGAGAATGGGCAGACAGGATTACGAATCGCAGCCCTTTGATTGGTTAACTGCTATTCTGCTCCTCCTCTGATTGGCTAAATCTGAGTAGCCACGTGGGCTCCGACCTCCGACTGCTGCGGCAGGTTTCTCACTTCAGTGGATCTCGCTTTGTTCACTGTCCCTGTCCCTGTGGAAATTCTTTGACGTGAGACAAGAACCGTGAGATGGCCGCTGAGGTCATGATCACCGTCACCCCCTGACAGCCTCACCCCCGTGGGATCACACTGGCGACCGGGCTGCAGCATGGATGTTGGGGAACACGTGTGTGCGTGCCGTGGCATGTTCTTGCTCACGTCCTCCGGTATTCTCAGTGGCTGTCCATGGCACAGGGACCTGAAGGGACTCCTGCCACCGTCTGCCACTGGACAGTCAGCTCATCTCCCGATGTCCACCTCCAGATGTCCACGTGCCGGGTGGTCAGGCACAGAGTGGGACACGAGCTACTGGTCCTCCTCATGGGGTGTGCTGCTTTCTCTGGTGAGGCCGGCCAGCGGGGCTGGGGTCCATGGGCCCCTCAGACGGAGGTGGAATGTCTGTCACCACCAGGCTGCTGCTGTGGCTGGAAAGCCTGGCTCAGCCCGGCCGGCGTCTCCGCACGGCAGCTTCCTGTGCTGGGCGTGTGACCCTTAAATCTCACCTCCAGGGTGGGTGGGTGCGGCTTTCACTCAGAGCCCCTGGGGAGAGTCGGACCGGCTCCAGGAGACCCCTGCTGTCTTGTGTGACCTTGCGGTTTTAAACCACGCCTTCAAGTTGCTGCAACCTTCCACCCAGAGCTAGCAGAGGAGGGGCTGAGCCCCTGAGGAGACGAACAGTCTGCAGGAGACCCCCACTATCTCCACGAGCCCCGAGCCAATCAGCACGCGGATGTGAGACCCCGCCCAGTGGGCGCCCCCACAGAATGACCCGGTGGACGGACAGTGACGCCTTAGACCCGGACACTGCCTCGGAGCCGGCGTCCCGCCCGGGCTCTCCCGCTCTCCTCTCCACCAGACGCCTTCTCTGCCGCCTGCCAATCAGCTTTTTATTTCTATTTCCCAGCTTTTTATTTCTGTACCAAGCTGAGGAGAAGAACCCACGAGAGTTGTTCCGGCAACCGCCCTTCCCAGCGTGGCCGGTAACACCTGGTCTGCACACTTCAGCACAGAAATAAAAAGGAGCGAGAGCCAGTGGATGTGGGAGAAGCCGCCAAGCTCCCCCACGCAGGGCACTGGGGCGGGGCCCGAGCGGGGGCTGAGGTTCTCGTGGGACTGGTCCGGTCTGTGTTTTCTCTCTCTGCCCTTGTCTGTGACTGCTGGCCTCTCACCCAGGGGCCGTGTCTGCGTGGATCCCGCACCTCTGTCCACGAGCGCAGGGTTGGTAGTTGGATCACCCCCACCTCTGGCCATGTGTGGGGAGGGTCAGTAGCTGGTTAGTATTTTCGCATACCCCATACCCTTATCTTAGGGGCCACACCGCCCCTCCCCCTCCCTTTGCCTACACTGCGTTTTCTTGTAGTTTTTTTCCTCCCAGAGGGTGGAACTTTCCTGGAATTCGCCCAGGCCCAGTTTGTCTGCAGCCCTGCCTCAGGGGCCCTCTTTCCCCGCAGGTGGAACCAAGGCCCCGCCGGCTGGGAGTCTAACTAAAGCTCCGCAACCCCCAGCGTCAACCACAAACGCCACTCACGAGCACCCTGGCCACGTCGAGGTCAGCGCCCCTCACGCTTCAGGGGTCAAAGCCCCACGCCAGGAGGAAGGGGAGCCACGTGTCCTCTCGGCCTGCCCGGCCCTCCCCCATGAGCCCTACTTGGGTCTCTGAACTGTAATTCATTACGACTCCATCAGCACAAAGAACGGAGGGAGCGGCCTGCGCTGGTGACGTCCCCCTGCAAGTGCCCTGGGAGGCGGGGACACAGACCTAACGCGAGGAGGGGCCTGGGCGGTGCAGACCCGCGGAGGGGCACTGCAGGAGCGGGGCCGCCCGGCTCGGCGTCCCCCGGACGCTCACACGGCCCCCTCGTTTCGGGGCAGTGGTGGGGGGAGGCAGACAGCTTGGAGGGCGTGTGGGTGAATGATTACCGGAGGGAGACCGAGGTCAGCTCGCAGGAAGGTTCTCTGGAACCTGAGTGCAAGGGGCAGGCGTTATCTCGGAAGGGAGCGGGAGTCTGCACGCTGAGCCTGCCCCTCGAGAAGATAAGGTTTCCTGGAGAGCAGGGGGGGCTCCGCCAGGGGCAGAACCGCAGCTCCTCCCCCAGGGCAGAGGTCAGCGGGCCAGCCGCCCTGTCCTCGCCCTGTCCTCCTCCGGGCCACGACGTCGTAGAGATCTCACTGGACACTCGGAAACGCATCCTTGTGTTAGTTCTGATTGTTCTGATTTCTTAAAACAAGTTATTTTGATGCATAAAAGCAATTGTTGCAATTCAAAAATTACTTCTTCAGTAAGAGACCACAAAAATGAAAGGGATGGGCCTGGGGCCGGCGTGTGGCACAAGGGATAAAGCCATCAACCGCAGTGTCGGTTGGAGTCCCGGCTGCTCCCCTTCCGATCCAGCTCTCTGCTGTGGCCTGGGAAAGCAGTGGAAGATGCCCAAGTGCTTGGGCCCCTGCACCCGCGTAGGAGACCCGGAAGAAGCTCCTGGCTCCTGGCTACGGATCGGCGCAGCTCCAGCCGCTGCGGCCATCTGGGGAGGGAACAGCGGATGGAAGACCTCTCTCAGGGTGGGAGGGTAATTTCACTGCACAGGATTCTAGCCTGGTGGTTTTGTCTTCCTGCACCCTAAAATGTTTCACTCTGCTCTTCCTGGTGCAAATGGTGTCAAGGGGCAAAATCGCAGCCATTTAGTTAAGATGTTCGTGGGCTTGGTTTCCGGTTCTACAGTTGGGCAACACTGTGTTGGGGCCAAGCAAGGAGGCTGGTTGTACAGAGAGAAGCTGGATAAACAAACCGTGGAACAAAGAACAGGTCGCCGTGGCTGTTTCTAGGCTGCTTCCTGCTAAGGCAGGAAGGGGACGAGCACCCGGAAAAACCAGCTGGTTATTCTAGGTTCTGTCTTCCGTGTGCTGGGGCCAGATTTGATTGTTACCCAGAGCCCCGACTTCCCAGAAGGTGAGGACGGCCGTTTCAGCGTGGTGACGTGGGACCTTCCGAGCGACCACAGTGATGTGGGTCCTTCCGAGCGGCCCTGGTCACGTGGGACCTTCCGAGTGACCGCTTTATCTCGGCCCTGGTTTCCTGGAGCCCAGCCCCGGCCTTCATATTTATTTGATGTTGGTCTCGGAAGAGAAGCAGGGTATGAAAAGTATTTTCTTCTTCAGATTATTCTCAAGATTTTCTTTAAAAAAAATTTTTTTTTGAAAGGCAAACTTGGGGCTGACGCTGTGGCATACAGGGTAAAGCCCCCTGCAGTGCCAGGGTCCTATATGGGCGACCCTTCGAGTCCTATTCAACCAGTGAAGGTATTTCAAGGAAAATATGTCCAGTACTTTTAGGGATAACAGCTGGTACAGCACAGCCAAGAGACTCCTCGGGCAGCTTCTGAAAGAATGCTTCCAGAAACATCTTCCAATGCAATGGCGGCCCTTCCGAAGGAAGTGCTTTGAATGAGTCTCACTTTAGCTCTTAATTCCACGGAAGCCAGGAGCCTGGAACTTCCTCGGGGTCTCCCACGTGGGTGCAGGGACCCAAGCACTTGGGCATCTTCCACTGCCTTCCCAGGCCACAGCAGAGAGCTGGATGGGAAGTGGAGCAGCCGGGACTCGAACTGGTGCCCACATGGGATGCCGGCCCTGCAGGCTTAACCTACTGCACCAGAGCGCCGGCCCCTGTGGCTTGGTTTTTAAGCCGTGACAGTGTAGTGTTCCATCTCCTGTCTTCTGCTGCCCCCGTCACGTGTGCTGCGCCTCTACGATCCACGGTTTCTGGATGGTCAGTTCTCTGTCCACCTGAGCCTGGGGAGTTGCCACCGACGTGGCATCAAGCTCTGACTTGCCTGGTCGTGTCCAGTTCCCTGCTGCTCCAGGGCAGCCCCTGTCGCCCTTCCTGCTAGTCCTGCCGGTCACACTTGGGGCTGTGAGTGAGAGTCCTGCCCGTCGTCCCCACTGTCCACCGGAGCGTCGCCGTGTTGTGTCCCAGTGTCAAATGTGTCTTTGGGGGCCGGCGATGTGGCACAGCAGGTTAATGCCCTGGCCTGAAGCGCTGGCATCCCATACGGGTGCCAGTTCGAGACCCAGCTGCTCCACTTCCCATCCAGCTCTCTGCTGTGGCCTGGGAAAGCAGTGGAAGATAGCCAAGTGCCTGGGCCCCTGCACCCGTGTGGGAGACCCAGAGGAATCTCCTGGCTCCGGGTTGGTGCAGCTCCGGCCACTGCGGCCAATTGGGGAGTGAACCACTGGATGGAAGACCTCTCTCTGTCTCTATCTCTCCTCTCTCTGTGTAACTCTGACTTTCAAATAAATAAATAATAATAATAAAAAACACCATCTTGATGGAGAAAGACTTTAGAAAACAAATGTGTCTTTAAACCTCATGAAACACATAAAGGAATCGTCTCCTTGAATCCATATCAAACATCGATAAAGGCCTTGTGTCCAAAATATACAAAGAATTTCAAGAGTTCGCCAATCAAAACAAACAACCGAGTTCAGAAAAACAGGACAAATGATGTGGACAGCTCGTGAAGCACGCCCGGAGAGCCGCGGGCCCAGGAGAGGTTCTGAACTGCGCGTGACCCAGGCAGCACAGGCCAACACAGCAGCCAAGCAGCGCTGAGACCCACGCCGACAGCAGCAGGTGCTCCACACTCACCACTGGTGGGAAGGAGTGTGGCACAGCCACGCGGGGAGACGGTTCGGTGGCTTCTTACACAATGAAATCTGCTCTTGGGCTGGTGTTGTGGCACAGCGGGTTAAGCCACCACCCACGATGCCAACATCCCGTGTGGTTTGAGTCCCTGTCGCTCCAGTTCCCATCCAGCTCCCTGGTAATGCACCTGGTAAAGCAGTGGAAGATGGGCCAAGTGCTTGGGCCCCTGCACCCATGGGGAGCCCTGGATGGAGTTCTTGGGTCCTAGGTTTGGCCTGGCCAAGCTTGACTATTTTGGGCATTTGGGGAGTGAACCAGTGGATGAAGATTTCTCTCTCTCTCCCCATCCTGCCCCGCTGTCACTCTACCTTCCAAATAAATGATAATTCTTTTTTTAAAAAAAAGATTTGAAATGAGCTGTCAAGCCAAGAAGATACAGAGACACTTTAGTGCGTATTACTGAGGTAAAGGAGCCAGTCTAGGGGCTGGCACCGTGGCATAGTTGGCTAAGCCTCCGTCTGGGGCACCAGCATCCTGTACTGGCTCCAGTTTGAGTCTGGGCTGCTCCTATTCCGATCCAGCTCCCTGCTTATGATCCTGGGGAAGCAGAGGAAGATGGCTTCAGTCCTTGGGCCCCTGAATACACGTGGGAGACCCGGAAGAAGCTCCTGGCTTTGGATCCGCCCAGCTTTGGCTGTTCTTGCCATCTGGGGAGTGAACCAGTGAATGGAAGATCTCTCTCTCTCTCTCTCCTTCTCTCTGTCTGTAACTTGCTATTTATTTATTTTATTTTTTGCCAGGCAGAGTTTGACAGTGAGAGAGAGAGACAGAGAGAAAGGTCTTCCCTCCGTTGGTTCACTCCCCTAATGGCCGCTATGGCTGGCGTGCTGCACCGATCTGAAGCCAGGAGCCAGGTGCCTCCTCCTGGTCTCCCATGGGGTGCAGGGCCCAAGCACTTGGGCCATCCTCCACTGCACTCCCTGGCCATAGCAGAGAGCTGGCCTGGAAGAAGAGCAACTGGGACTAGTACCCGGCGCCCCAGCCAGGACTAGAACCCAGGGTGCCGGCGCCGCAGGTGGAGGATTAGACTAGTGAGCCACAGCGCCGGCCTGTAACTTTCTCTTAAGTAAATAAAAAAATAAAAATAAAAGAGCCAGTCTGAAGAGCTTTCGTACTGTGTGATTCCAGCCACGTGACGTTCTGGAAAAGTCAAACCACAGAGCCCATAAAAACATGCGAGGCTGCCAAGGGTTCAGGCGGGGGAGAGGTGGGTAGGGCAGGCATGTGGGACTTCCAGGACAATGGAGGCTGTTGTGCGGCGGGAACAGTCCACAGACAGCAGGCGGCGACGGCCCGGGCTCTGAGACTGTGCCACAGGGTGGCGCTAACAGTGGGCTGAGCTAACAAGGCACCAGGCCTGTGCTGACCCTAACAAATGTGAGGTAGGAATAACGGGAAACTGGGACCGCCTGGGGCCGGCGCCCTGGCCCCGTGAGCTAAGCCACCTCCCGTGACGCCAGCATGCCCTGGGAGCCATGGCTCCAGTCCCGGCTGCTCCACTTCCCATCCACCCCCCGCGAATGCACCTGGGACAGCCGGGAAGGCGGCACAGGTGCCTGGACCCCTCACGGTCAGCACCTGCGCCCGGCCCGGCCGCTGTGCGTGCAGCCTGGGCCGCTGGACGCGCTCACGGCCGACCCGGCTCACACCACCGCTGCGTCCCAGGTTTGTGGCCCTTGTCCAGGGCTCACCCCCGTGCGAGGGTGGGAGGGGGCACAGTGTCCCGGCTCCAGAGCGACCCCCCCTCCCCGCGCTGTGCGGAGGCCGCGCGAGGACACAGTCGTGGACAACGCAGGACGCGGGCCGTCGCCGGGTGCCGAGCGGGCTCTCTTGGTGCCGGGCCCACGGCTGCCATTTTGCCCCTTCCACGGGGCACCTCCTACGAAGACCCCTCCCAAAGGCCCCTCCGGACATGGCCACCGTGGGCGCCGGGCTGCAGCCACGGGTCCCGCAGCCCTGGAGCGCGTGTCCCGGGGCAGTGGGCGGCTGTGCGGTTCAGAGGGCGGCGGCCAGAGGTTCTGAAGGCAAAGGCTCCGTTTGTGGGGTGCGGGCTTCCTCTGTGGGGTCCTGGGCTACGGGCTCCGTCTGTGGGGGCGCTGGGCCATCTGTGGGGTCCTGGGCTGTGGGCTCCGTGTGCAGGGCGCGGGCTCCGTCTGTGGGGGCGCTGGGCTGTCTGTGGGGTCGCTGGGCCGTCTGTGGGGTCGCTGGGCCGTCCGTGGGGTCCCGGGCCGCGGGCTCCGTGCGCAGGGCCCGGCTCCGTCTGTAGGGGGCGCTCTGCACTACCCGTCCCCATTCACCGCTGCCTCAGCCTCCGCCCGCCGTGGGCGCCCGCGCGTCCTCGTCCCGGCCCCGGGGGCTCTGCGGCGGGAACGGCGGCCCCTCCCGCTTCGCGTTCCCCGCAGGTCGGCCTCGCGGGACCGCCCGTCGCGCACGACGGCCGCATTTTCTCCTGCAAACCTGACAGGCGGGGGGCGGCGGGCTGGGTGTGGCTGCGAGGAGGCCCGGCCCGGGTCTCAGCCCCGACCCCTCCAGCCGCCCCGGCCGCCCTTCCCCACCGCCGGGCCTGGTTCCCACGTGGGCTGTGAGGTCGGAAGCCCGCCTGCCACCGGCTCCCCAGTTCTGGGGTCGCGGCCAGTTGGGGGCAGCAGGGGGCTGTCCATGCACCCGGGGGCCCTGCTGAGTTGCGGGGGGCGCAGCCTCAAGCCAAGCCGGCCCTCCAGCCAATGACCCACCGCTTCCTCCCCTGGACCACTCCTCAGGTCCCCCAGGACGAAGCTGGGACCCTGATGCCCCCTACTCTCTTCCCGCGAGCCTCTGCCCCCGGGGGCTCCCTCGGCCCGGGCCCCACCCTGAAGGCTCCTGCTCATCTCCAGGCCTGGACCCCTGGAGCTGGGTGGTGGTGGTGGGGGCGGCAGCTACAGAACAAAGGCGGCAAAGTCCCCAGGCGGTTTTTGGGATAAATTAAGTGCATCATTATTGTCATCTTTTAAAGAGTTATTTTCTTATTCGAAGGTCAGAGTTAGGGAGGGAGAGAAAGAGAGAGAGGTCGTCCATCTGCTGGTTCACTCCCCAAGTGGCCCCCATGTCCAGGGCTGGGCCAGGCGGGAGCCGGGAGCCAGGAGCTTCTTCCCAGTCTCCCACGCAGGTGCAGGGGCCCAAGGACTTAGGCCATCCTCCACTGCTTTCCCAGACACAGCAGTGCCGACCCCTAACTGTATTACTAGAATTGGTTTCACCAGTTTTTTTTTTTTTCTTTTTTTAATTATTTGGGAGGCAGAGAGAAGAGGGAGAGAGTGCTTCCATTCATGGCTCACTCCCCAAATGCCTGCAACATCATTGACTGCAAGTCTCCCGGGGGACGGGGGACGCGGGCCGGCCGGAAGCAGCACCTGCCGCCTCCCAGGGAGCGGGGCCAGGCGCTGGCGGGGACCTGCGCGTCCTGATGCCAGGCTGAGCGCTGGCTCCCCTCTCCTGTGCTAAAACGCATCTACCAGGAAGTCGAGCTACGGCCGTGGCTGGTGCTTGGGGCTCACGTGGTGCTGCGGGTTTGTCCACCTCCACGTCCCTGTGCCTCTGCTCCCTGGAGCCTGGTCTGTCCCGGCTACATCCTGGTGCCGGCCCTGGCCGGGCACACAGCAGGGCGCGGGGCACAGCTTGTGCAGTGCTGGCTGCCGCCGGCCCTGGCGGGGCGACCCCTCCCACACACCCTCTCTCCCCCGGAACGCGGTGTCCTGGTTCCAGGGTCTGTAGGCTCAGAAAACAAGGCCAAGTCCAAATGCTTTTGTGCCTTTGGTGTTGTTTTTAAACAAAACTTGGGTTGGCCTGTGCGTCACTGACGGAAATGTGATCCTGGGCTGGTTGAGTCCTGCCGCCCGGCAGGGCGGTGTCCCCGCTGTGCTAACCCCGTGCGAGCTGGGGCTCCGAGCCCCGGCTGGGAGATGAAGCAGCAGGGCCTTGTCGGGTCAGCCGTGTCCCCACCGTCCCCGGGACCAGGCCTCCTTGGGGTGTGCAGGGACACTGTGGCCCTGGATTCGGGTCCTGAGGCTGCGCTGAGAATCGCACTGTTTGAGAGCTGAAGACAACACCCCCCCCCATCAGTCTCCGGGAGAAGCTGGAGTTGCCATGGCAACCGTCGGGCCGACTGGGCGCTTGTGAGCCAAGGCCTGGGAAGGAGCGGGACTCGTGGGCCGGGCTCCCTGCGTGTCTGAGACGCTGCGAGGAGGAGGCACAGGACCTCCTACGCAGTGTGGCCGACAGGGAGGCGCCCGAGAAGCCCACCCCCCACTTCTCCCTCTCCCACCCCGGGGGCTGCAGTCAGCTGTGTGCTGAGCCCCGCCCAACCACCGGGGCAGCGTGGCCGACGTTGTGGTCCAGCCGGTTAAGCCGTGGCCTGCAGCACCAGCATCCCAGGAGCACCGGCTCCACTCCCGGCTGCGCCGACTCCCTGCGAATGACCTGGGAAAGCAGTGGAACACGGAGCTCCAGGCTGGCCCGGCCCCCAGCTGTTGTGAACCGGTGGATGGAAGACCTCTCTCGCTCACTCTCTTTTTTTTTTTTTTTTTTTTTGACAGGCAGAGTGGACAGTGAGAGAGAGAGAGAGACAGAGAGAAAGGTCTTCCTTTGCCGTTGGTTCACCCTCCAATGGCCGCCGCGGCCGGCGCGCTGCGGCCGGCGCACCGCGCTGATCCGATGGCAGGAGCCAGGAGCCAGGTGCTTTTCCTGGTCTCCCATGGGGTGCAGGGCCCAAGCACCTGGGCCATCCTCCACTGCCTTCCCGGGCCACAGCAGAGAGCTGGCCTGGAAGAGGGGCAACCGGGACAGAATCCAGCGCCCCGACCGGGACTAGAACCTGGTGTGCCGGCGCCGCTAGGCGGAGGATTATTTTTTTTTTTAATTAGGTAGAGTTGTAGACAGTGAGAGACAGAAAGGTCTTCCCGCCGGCGCCGCGGCTCACTAGGCTAATCCTCCGCCTAGCGGCGCCGGCACCCCGGGTTCTAGTCCCAGTCGGGGCGCCGGATTCTGTCCCGGTTGCCCCTCTTCCAGGCCAGCTCTCTGCTGTGGCCCGGGAAGGCAGTGGAGGATGGCCCAGGTCCTTGGGCCCTGCACCCCATGGGAGACCAGGAGAAGCACCTGGCTCCTGGCTCCTGCCATCGGATCAGCGCGGTGTGCCGGCCGCAGCGCGCCGGCCGCGGCGGCCATTGGAGAGTGAACCAACGGCAAAGGAAGACCTTTCTCTCTGTCTCTCTCTCTCTCTCACTGTCCACTCTGCTTGTCAAAAAAAAAAAAAAAAAAAAAAAGGTCTTCCCTCCGTTGGTTCACCCCCCTAAGGGCCGCTATGGTCAGCACTGTGCTGATCTGAAGGCAGGAGCCAGGTGCTTCCTCCTGGTCTCCCATGGGGTGCAGGGCCCAAGCACTTGGGCCATCCTCCACTGCACTCCTGGGCCACAGCAAAGAACTGGACTGGAAGAGGAGCAGCCGGGACTAGAACCCAGCGCCCCAAGTGGGACTAGAACCCAGGGTGCCAGCGCCGCTAGGTGGAGGATTAGACTAGTGAGCCATGGTGCCAGCCTGTGACTCTTTGAAATTAAAAAAAAAAAATTAAATATTTATTTGAAAGGCAGTTACAGAGATACAGAGATGCAGAGGCAGAGAGAGAGAGAGGTCAGTCTTCCATCCACTGGTTCACTCCCCAGATGGCCGCAACAGCAGGAGCTGAGCCTCTCTGAAGCCAGAAGCCAGGAGCCAGGAGCTTCTTCCGGGTCTCCCATGCAGGTGCAGGGGCCCAAGGACTCGGGCATCTTCCACTGCTTTCTCAGGCCACAGCAGAGAGCTGGATGGGAAGTGGAGCAGCCGGGACTGGAACCAGTGCCCCATGGGATGCCGGCACTGCAGGCAGAGGCTTAGTCCGCTACACCACAGTGCTGGCCCCGATTTATTTATTTGAAAGGCAGAGTTTACAGAGAGGAGAGACAGAGCGAAATCTTCATCCACTGGTTCACTCCCCAAGTGGCCACAATGACCAGGGCTGGGCCAGGCCAAAGCCGGGAGCCTGAAACCTCCTCTGGGTCTCCACGTGAGTGCAGGTCTGAGGACTTGGGCCGCCTCCCAGTGCTCTCCCAAGTGCAGTAGCAGGGAGCTGGATCGGAAGTGGAGCAGCCAGGACTGGCGCCCACATGGGATGCCGGTGTTGAAGGCAGCAGCTTTGCCAGCTATGCCACAGTGCCAGCCCAGAAAAATTCTTAAAAAAAAAAAAAACCAAAAAGACTTCTTCATTGCTATCACGGGGCTGGGTGCTGAGGCAGGAGGGGTGGGGCTGCTGGGTGGGTGCTGGGGAACACCCCTGTACAGCCCAACACCGCACGCTCCCTCGCCCAGAACATGACCCACGCGTGCGGCTGCATTTGCGGGGGTCTCTGGACCAGGCCCACCCACCTGTGGGGGTCTGGTGCGGGGGAGGTGCACAGGGCTCTCGAGGCCATGTGGCCGTGGCACAGCTCTGTGCGTGGATAAAATGCCACGGAACGGTGTGAGTCTGAAGTGGTTCACGCTACGTGAACTCAGCTCAGTTAGAGCCCCCTTCTCCCAGCCCGTTTCACATGTGAGAGGCAGACAGGCAGGCAGACAGCGGAGGTCTTCCACCCCCTGGCTCATTCCCCAGCTTTCCCCAGCAGCTGGAACCTGGAACCCGCCCTGGCTCTTCCAAGGCTGACAGGGACCCAAGGACTTGAGCTGAGCCTGCTGCCTCCCAGGGCACGGACTGGCAGCTGGACCGAGCGAACTGGGCCTGCGCCGCGTCGGCTCTCCAGGCCTCGGAGTCAGCGCTGAGCCGTCCTGGGTGCCCCAGCGCCCGTGAGGTCTCTGGGCTGCTGGCACTCTGGCGGGCGCGCTGCGCTCTGGCTTGACCCTCGGTGGCGGCGTGCTGATCCCCGCCCGCGTGACGCTGACGCTGAGCCACTCTGGGGTTTTCAGCCGCTCCTCTTGGATCCTGCCCTCTCCTCACCAGGGACGCGCCGGTGCGGGGGCCAGGCGTCCTGTGTCTCCCAGGCTGCTCCGTCTGGTTGACGGTTTCGCCGCTCAGATCCAGTCACTGAAAGACTCGCCAGCGGACTCCACGCACTCCACCTGCTAGAGCCTCGCAGTACCAGGATTCTTAGCTTTTACAAACACACTTTATACAGTTACTTATTTGAAAGGCAGAGCAACAGAGAGCGAGCGAGAGAGCGAGAGAGAGCGAGAGAGAGAGGTCTTGCATCCACTGGTTCACTCCCCAGACGCCTCTATCAGCCAGAGCCAGGCCCGGCCCCCGAGGCAACTTGGGGAGGCGTGGTGGACCAGGAGCCGGCCTGGGCATCGGACAGCAACTTGGGGTGCTCTGCTGGGGAGGCGTGGTGGACCAGGAGCCGGCCTGGGCGTTGGACAGCCTGGGCTCCGAGCACTGTGGATCTGCACGGCTCACAGCCTGCAAGCTGGGGAGCTCGGCCCCGGGCGCCCTCAGCGGCTGGTGGATTTGGAACCTCAGGCCGATGGGGACTTCCTTTGGCAAGCGCAGCAAGTGGGTGAATGCAGACAGCGGCACAATGCGATGTCCCCTACCCCTGGGCCCCCCACCCTAGCCCTGTTGGACTCCCCGAGGACACCCCTCAGCCCTGTGTCCCCGCCCCAGCCCTGTTGGACACCCCGAGGACCCCCCTCAGCCCTGTGTCCCCCCCCAGCCATGCTGGACTCCCCGAGGGCCCCCCTCAGCCCTGTGTCCCCGCCCCAGCCCTGTTGGACACCCCGAGGGCCCCCCTCAGCCCTGTGTGCCCCCCCGCCCTGTTGGACACCCCGAGGACCCCCCCTCAGCCCTGTGTCCCCCCCCAGCCATGCTGGACACCCCGAGGGCCCCCCTCAGCCCTGTGGCCCCGCCCAGCTGCTGGGGACACCCTGAAGACCACATAAAAACCGTGGCTCGCCAGGGCAACTGTGCGCAGACACAGGCAGGTGCTTCAGCGCCCACTTCCTGGCTTCCGAGAGCCTGGGTCCAGACGCTGACGCTGCCCCTCAGCGGGGCTCACCCCGAGACAGGGGCGCTGCTTCTGGGGACGCAGCCACCTGGGCCCTCGGCTCACACACGTGCACGGAGAGGACCGGAAGCACTGGCCTGGGTGAGGAGTGTGCTCCACGTAAGAACACGCGGGGCTCGGCGGGGGCCGTGGTGCCCGGCTGCCTGGTGGGGAGACGCCGGCCATCCTCACCCGCGCCAACGTCGGCTTCACGCCAGCTCAGAGCTGCCCAGAGCCCTGGGGGCTCCCCTAGCCTGGCGGGAAGCAGGCGACATTCAGAACCCCGCGCACATGGGAATTTTAATAGAAAAGGCCGGGCATTTAGAAAGTTATAATTTATAGAATACTCTGTACAAAAGCAGTCTTCCAAAAGGGGCCCCCGCGCCTCAGAAGAAATCCATGGCCGTCGGCCTCTTCTTTGGGGTGGCAGCCAGCGGCTTCTTGGCCACCAGGGGCGTGCCGGCCGGCGAGCTCGTGGGCGTCTTCAGCACTCCGTGGAGGGGTCTCTGCTCAGGGTTGAAGGCCACGCGGGAGGGGCCCGTGGGACTGACTAAGATGCTCTTGTCCGTCTTCTTGAACTCTGCAAGGGAACAGAAGGCCCGAGGTGAGGGGACGACCCCGGGCCGCAGCCCCCAGCCCCCCAGCCCCCGGGCCAGGGCCGAGGCGGAGCCTGTCCCCAGTTCTGCACGAGGCGGGAGTACCCGGCAGGCCTCTCCTCTGCACACCACGCACGGGGGCCCGAGCCTCAGCAGAGGCAGCCGGGCTGGGGACTGCTGGGCCCCGACGGCCTCTCGGGGGCCCAGCTCCAAGCAGCTGGGGAGCTGCCCGGGAAACCGGCTCTCGGGAGGCCCACGCCCACGGGCCCCCGGGACGGCTCCTGACCCCATGCCCACCGGCTCCCAGCCTCCCCGACTCGCCTGCAGTCGTGTTTCTGCTCAGCCCGAAGGTGACCCTCTTGGCGCTGGACGGCGTCCTGTTCAGCTGGGGAAGAAACAGCACGAGGGGGCGACACTGACCGGGCTGCCGGCTCTCGCTGGAGACCCTGCCCAGCGGGGAGGCCCCCGGCACACGGGTGCAGCCTCGACTACACGTCCCAGCGCCCGGGTCTGTCAGGCCGCGCAGGCCACCCAGCGTGTTCTGAAGGAAGCAAACCCCAGCCAGGACGTCGATGACAGCCCGGCCGACAGGAGACGCTCGGCACCAGCCATGACCAGGGTCCCCACTCCAAGCTGCAGGCTGCACGGCGCTGCCGAGACCACACCCCTGGTGGACCTGAACTTCAGGGGGCAACAGGTGCGAAACTGCCTGCTGTTCACGTGCAAGACTGGGCTACCTGGACAGCGATGCGCCTAGAAGTGGGTCCCCTGGGCGTCACAGCACCCCGGCCCCCGAGAACCAGGCCTCTGGTGCAGCCGCACTCCCAGTTCTCCACCTGTGCCCTGACGGCAGACGCGCGGCAGTGAGCAGGCCCTGCCAGTGCGAGCCCTGGGGCTGAGGCAGGACGGGGTGAGTGGCTACACGGTGGCTCCCCACGGCGCCAGGCGGCTGACCACTCCAGAAGCAACCAGGCCCTAGAACAGGCACCTGTCTCAGGCGGGAGCTGGGGCCTGAGTGCAGGGCTCCGATGGCCGCCGGGGCCCGTACCTGGACGGCAGGACGTGGCGGGCAGGTCGTGGGGCTGCTCTTTGCTTTCCTGAAGAACAGGGGCTTTGGCGAGAGGGACGTGTCGAACTTCACAAAGTCGCTCTCGGTCCTCAGCAGCTTCTTCACGGGGCTGAGGGGCCCGCGGCCTCCCTAGGGGCGAGAGGCACAGGCAGGGATGGCATCGCTGGGCCTCCTGCCAGGCTGTGCACAGGAAGTGAAACCGGGACAGCGCCCCGGGCAGCGCGGAGTGGCCCCGGCTCCCTCTGTCAGAGCCCCACTCACGCTGCACCCACAGGGTGTCAATCGTCCGGCGACCCTCGTCCGGGGACCCTCGCTCCTCCTCCCTGCGCAGGCCTGTGCGCTCAACTCTCCTGTTTTCCCACCTGCCTACCCCAGTCCCCGCTGGGCAGTGGGGCACCCGCAGTGGTTCTGGATCCGAGGCGCTAAGAGGCCGCGCAGCCAGCGCCGCGTGGGTGGTTTCGGCAGGTTCCCGGTGTGCCTGCGCCCGGGGAAGGGCAGCCCCGGGGCCCGGTGCCACCCCTGCTGCCAGCAGCCACAGGGACAGGACGCTCCTGCCGGGAGCACCCGGGAGGCCCCGTGCAGGGAGATGGAGGGAAGGTCTCAGCGTACCCGTCTTCCTCTGCCTTCCCCGCCCCAGGTCCCAAGGACCACACTGTCACCCACTCCCCACTCGGCGCTGGGCCCACGGTCACGGCCACCGCGGAGCCGTGCGCGAGCATTGGCGCTGGACGAGGGTCCCGAGGAGCTGGTCTGGCTCGGTGGCTGGGGGTCGCTGCCACCTGCAGGCCATGGTGTGGAGGACACGGCCAGCGCCTGGCCCTGCCTGGCTCTGCAGAACCCAGCACAAGGGGCGGGGCTCCCTCCTGCACCGGCAGGAGACGGCAGGAGACGGGGGCACTGTCAGCCTGCACACAGGGCTTTTCCCAGCTCAGCGGCGACCCCTTCCCGAGTGTGGAAGTGCTTGGCCACGAGACCTGCGCCCGTCACCTCCTGGCGGGGAAAGGCTGCGACAAACCCCGTGTCTGACTGGCCAGCCCCTCCCCCGCCGACGCTGCAGCTCAGCCCCCCACCTTACCAGAGCTGAGGTCGGCCTGCCTTCGGGCCCCAGCAGGTCCGACATCCTCCTTTTCCTCCGCTTCTTCAAGATGGCGCTCTTCTGCCGGGCCAGGCCCTGCACGTCGAGGCTGCCCGGCCCAGACTTCCTGTTCTGCGACTTCTCGCGCCGGGGGAGGGCAGCCTGGTCAGCCCCCGCCTCCGCTGGGCTCGCTGCAGGCCAGGCCAGCGTGAGCAGGCTGCTGCCCTTGACCAGGAGCGCCCCGAGTTTCCGCTTCCTTTTCAGGGCCTGGGCTCTGCCTTCCGGGGAGCCTCTGGTGGCGCCCGGGCCACTCTGGGCCGAGTCCTGCAGCGGGGACCCCGATGGCCGGGCCTCTCGCTGAGCCTGCAGGCTCTTCTTCAGCCGCTTCCTCTTACTGGGGGAGGGGGTGACGGGGAGATGCTCCGAGCCACTCTCCTCCCCAGGGCTGCCCGCCGCGGCCTCTGCCCTGTTCTGCCGCAGGGACACAGCCGCGGCCTCAGGACCGGACGCTTGAGGCGGGAGGGGATTCTTCCTCTTGCGTCTGCTCTCGGGAACGCTGCCTCCACCGTCCTCTTCCACAGCCACGACTCCAGTCCCTAAACACACACGCTCGTCAAGAAGCACCCCAAGGCCAGCGTGCCCCACAGCCTGGCTGGGGACCAAGGCCAGGCTCCCTGGAGTCCCCCACGGGGAGGTGGACTCCTGGGAGCTCTTGGTGCCCCTGGCTCCGCCAGCAGCCCCAGTTCCTCCATTCCTAGCTGTGCCCAGGAGCCCCCGCTGTCCACTTCAAAGCAAGCAGAAACCTCCGCAGACCTGTTACCTGGGGGCCATGTGGTGGAAGCCTGCCTCAGAGGGTGGTGTGTGCCACCAGGCCTGCACCCCGCCTCTGCCAGCGCTGGGGAGACCTCGGCCTTGCAGCCCCCCAGCTCTGTGCTGTGCGGAACGCCCACGGGCACCCAGGGCAGAGCCACGCCCGCTCCCGCCTGCCCCGAGCCCCGCAGCCCTGCGCCCTCCCTGGAAGTTTATCTCCTTTTCTCCTAAGCTGTCCTTGACTGAGGACCTGGTCATCTCCATCAGCAGACACATCTCCCACTGGCCATGAAGTGACCCTGCTGCCTGCCCCGCTGGCACCGAGGCTGGGTTTTACGCCTGACTTCTGCCTCACCAGTGCCATTCCAAGGGAGGGCAGGGCACACGTCCTGCTGCTCAGCCCTGGGGGGGCGGGGCTCTTCCTGATTCTCTGTGGCCCCTGGCCCAGGAGAGCGAGCTCACGGCCTTGCTCGGGTGCAACTTGGGCTACCGCCTTTCCCCCGAGGGACAACCGACCCTGAGAGTGTGGAAGGAACCGTGGGGTCAGCGGCTGCTGCTGCTTCAGGGTCGACCTGGAATCTTCCCATGCGGCGAACGCAACCCAAACCCACAGCACCCACGCGCGAGGGCAGCCCCTCCGCCTCGCCTTTGTGGGCGAGCCCAGTGAGGGGGGGCGGCCGGGCCGCACCAGAGGGCACGCGCTTCCCCACCTCCTCCAATACTGCACACAGTGCCCCCAGCCGGGGCCACATTCACGTCAGAGCACACGGGCCACGGCCTCCGACTCACCTTCAGAGAGGTCCCGGAACCTGAAACGGAAAGTGACAGAGAGCAGGCACTTAGCCCAGCGCCGGGACAGCCGTGTCCTGCTTCAGGGGACACGGCTCGGCTCCTGCCTACACGGGCCCTGGGGACGGGGTGATGGCTCAAGTCACAGGTGGGGACCCGTGCTGAGGCCTGCCTCCTGGCCTGGCCCAGCGCCGGCCACTGCAGAAGTCTGGGGAGTAGGCTGGCCAGTGGAAGCTCTGCCTGCCTACCTCTTATAAAATAACTAAATGAGAAAAGAAGAAAAAAGTCTCGCTTTGTACTGAACTCAAACACCGTGGGGTGGGCATCGCGGGCAGTGGGTCGAGCTACTGCTCGGGTGCCAGGCTGGACCCTGGCGGCCCCTCGCCGACCAGCGCCTTCCAGCTGCGACACTTCCAGCCCTGAGGCCCCTGCCACCACGTGGGAGACCCAGATGGCGCGCCTGGCTCCAGGGGCTTCTGGGGACGAACCAGCGCACGGAAGAGCCATCTCCTCCTCGCTCCTCTTTCTCCGTCACTCTGGCTTTCAAATAAATACACAAGTAAATCTTAAAAGCAAAGCGAACCCCAAACACACCAGCAATGCTGGGTGTCTTCCTTCCTGGAGCAGGGGTGCTCCCTGAGGAAGGTGGGGACGTGGGCTCAAAGCCAGGTCGCCTGGTTTCCTCTTCCCTGTCTCTGAAGGCAGAGCTGGCTTAGGCCTCCGCGCGTCCCTTCAATCCTCCGCGGCACCCGGACAAAGAGGCGGCGTCCAGGGGCTGTGTGGGGGCGGGAGGTGCGTGGATGACGGCCCCAGCACTGAGGACACCACCCGGGAGAATGCGGAGTCACAGGAGCTACCCTCGGGTTTTTTTTTTAAAGATTTATTTACTTGAAAGTCAGATAAAGGAGAAGCAGAGAGAGGGAGAGGGAGAGAGAGAGAGAGAGAGAAGGGAAAGAGAGAGGGAGGGAGAGAGGGGGAGAGAGAGAGAGGAGAAGCGGGGGGGGAGAGGCAGAGAGAGAAGCAGAGAGAGAGAGAGAGAGAGAGAGAGAGAGAGAGAGAGAGAAGGGAGAGAGGGGGAGAGAGAGAGAGGTTTTCTCTCTGCTGGTTCACTCCCCAGATAACCACAACGGCTGGAGCTGAGCTGATCCGAAGTCAGGAGCCAGGAGCTTCTCCCAGGTCCCCCATGTGGGTGCAGGGCCCAAGGACTTGGGCCATCATCCACTGCTTTCCCAGGCCACAGCACAGAGCTGGATTGGAAGTGGAGCAGCTGGGACTAGAACTGGCGCCCATGTGGGATACTGGCACTGCAGGTGATGGTTTTGCCTGCTAGGCCACCGCGCTGGCCCTTTGGGGTTCTTTTCTTAGAAGCAAACACTCTGTCTCTGCGAGGCAGGGAGACAGGGGGCAGAGCGAAGCTCTCATTAGCTGACTCAGCCCCTGAATGTCCGCCACAGTGGCTGGAGGGGCAGGAATTCAGTCCAGGCCTCGCACGTGGCTGGCGGGGGCCACCACCTGCGCCGGCACTGCTGCTCCCGGCACGTGCAGGAGCAGGAAGCCGGAGTCAGGCGCTAAGTCCAGGCACTCCGACACGGACCAGGGCCCCGGAGCTGCTAAGCAGACGCCTGCCTCATGAAATAGCCTAATACATGGCAAGCGGCCGGCACGGAAGAGTACGATTAATCATCCATGAATCACAAGACGCAGGGGCCACGGCCCCCACACTCACTGCTGGGTCATGGAACACTTCCGGTGTGAGACATGGATGGGTCACCAAGCCCTGCCTGTCTTGAGAGCACACGAGAGGACCCCACACGGCAGCCGGATGTGGCAACTGCTCGACCCACAATTTTAGACGTCAACAGGTCTGAAACTTCCCAGCACCGGAAATGGCGGGGACAAGCATGGCCGCACAGGGAGAAAGGGACTCGGGGTCTGGGGGCGGGGTCTGCCTCACGGAGCACCTCAGTCCCCGCCCCCTCGCCCGGCACCCACTTCCGGTCCCCGCCCTCTCGCCCAGCACCCACTTCCTGATGAGCCTGCAGAGGTGCTTCCTGTTGAAGGGAGGGGTGTTTTTCTTGTTGGTCACTTCCAGCAGCCGATCCGCGACAGCCCTGTAGTCAAACTGTGAGACCAGAGAAACCGCGCGTGAGCCTGGGGCTGCACCACACTCCCGGCAGCTCGGGGCGTGCCGCTGGGGGGCGCCGGGCCGCGTCCACCCCAGGACGGTCCCCGCAGGCACGGGCGAGGCACAGGCGAAGGTGAGCCACTGGTGTTGAGTCCAGGTTGCCAGTCACTACTCGGTGACACGGAACCGGAGCCGACTCTGCAGCTACTGAAAACCAGGACTCATTTTATGTTTCAAAATTCCAGTAGACTTGGTTTTTTGGTCTCCAGTAAGTTTGGTCTGTGGAAGACGACATCAGTGGCAGATGGATTAACAGGACTTTACACACCAGGTGTTGCGGCTTCCCTAGCCTTGACCCTAATTCCACAGCCAGGCCCCCACCCAGGAATCCGTACTGTATAGACAGCAACACCTGCCACCCACCTGGAGAGGAGGCCCAGCGTCCTCCAGGGCCCCACGGGTGTCCCTCTCTCTCTGGTCACAGGTTCCATCTTTCCTCGAGGGGCATTTGCCCAGTGCTAGGAAAAAGGACGACACCCCCAATGCACCAAGTGCAGCCCACGGAGCCGCCGGCAGCCACGTGGCTCAGGACAAAGACGGCTCTGGAAGGCAAACATGTTGCTTTTTCTCCCAGGACACGTCACGGACACACGGATTCCGCGTTTCCTGCGGGGCTGTGCAGGGGCACGGGGAGGCCCAGAGCCACAGGAAAACCCACAGGCGCGGGACGCTAACCTCGCCCCGTCGCAGCACTCTGCCGCCACTGCTACCCACCTTCTCCTCTGTTGTTCCAGACTCCCATGAATAAAGGTTTAAAACAAAACCAAACCCAAGGGGCCAGCACTGTGGTACCACGGGTTAAGCTGCTACCTGCCCAGCATCCCTGAGCTCAGGTTTGAGTCCTGGCTGCTCCACTTCCTGCCCCTGCGTCTGGGAAGCAGAAGGCCCAGTGTTTGGGCCCCTGCACCCGCGTGGGAGACCCGGATGGAGTTTTTGCCACTTAGGGAGTGACTCAATGGAAGGAAGATGCTGTCTCTGTCATTCTCTGCGACTCAGCGTTTGAGATAAGTGAATACAGCTTGAAAACAAACCAGCCTTGGGGCCGGCGCCGTGGCGCAGTAGGTTAATCCTCCACCTGCAGCGCCGGCATCCCATGTGGGTGCCGGTTCTAGTCCTGGCTGCTCCACTTCCAGTCCAGCTCTCTGCTGTGGCCTGGGAAAGCAGTAGAAGGTGGTCCAAGTGTTTGAGCCCCTGCACCCGCATGGGAGACCAGGAAGAAGCTCCTGGCTTCGGATTGGTGCAGCTCCGGCTGTTGCGGCCATTTGGGGAGTGAACCAGTGGAAGACCTTTCTCTCTGTCTCTCCCTCTCACTGTCTGTAACTCTACCTCTCAAATAAAAATAAAACAAACACAAGCATACACACACACACAAACACACACACACACCAGCCTCTGCCCAGAGTTTTGCTGGAAGGAGGCTGTGGGCTGAGGGACACGCCAAACTGAACAGAACCACGGAGCAGCCAGGGAACCCGAGCCTGGCAGAGGCGACGAGAGGCGACCCCTCAAAGACCTCAGCTCCCTGCCTGGCTCTGGCTTTCCCAGATGCCCTGCTGTTTCTGGGCGGGGTCCCAGGCAGCACTGCACCCCGAGAGGCCAGCAGCGTGTTCTAGCGCTTGTCTGGTGAGGAGTTCACCTGAGACAGGCAGCCCGTCCCGGCGTCCTCGTACCTGGCCTCCTCCTGGCGGCTTCCGTCCACACCTCCTTGTTCCCGGCAGTCTCTTCTTCAGAGAGGTCCCCGCCACTCTCAGGTACAAAGGGAGACTGATCTACAATGACTTCAAAAACACCCCTAGCTATAGTCTGTACCAGCGTGTGGCTGAGGGGAAAGCACAGTGGAGAACGGGATTAAAACGGGGGAGTGCACCTAGCACGGGGGGGGGGGGGACAGAGGGAGCACCCCACAGAACTGCCGTCGGCCCAGGGCCCCGAGTGCCTGGCGCTCGTCAGCAGGCACCCGGATCCCCAACACAAGTCCCGCGCCACCAGCACGGCTGGGAGGAGCCCCCAAGCGCGTGTGACGGGGCCTCCCCGCCACTCCCCGTGGCTCAGGTGCTGGGCGGAAACTCGGGCGCTCTGCACTGTGCCCCCAGCCCTGGCCCCTGAAGCACCTCCACGGCAGGAACAAGCCCGCCCGCCCGTCCTGAGAGGCTGGGGGAGCCAGCGCGAGCCACTTACTCCTTGGTCCTGGCAGCAATCCTGCAGAACGGGTCAATAAACTTCAGATTCTGATCTGCCAAAAGCTGTCAATCAGGAACACAATGGGAAAAATGAGAAAGAAAGAGCCTTCCCCCCGCACCCCGCTTCCTCCTGCAGGCGCCCCCACGGAGGCTGAGGCAGACGGGGAGCAGGGCCCCGAGCCAGCCCGGAGCCGTGGCTGTGCCCAGGAATCCCCGCAGGGCTCACTTCCAGGACGAAGCGACTGCCTCTGACACAGCATTCACATTTTCTTTTGGGTCAAAACTAACAGGGGTTGGGCATCTGGTCTGGCAGTGAAGGTGCCAGACGTCGCGACACCCATGTCCCACGTCCCATACGGGAACGCCTGGGCCCCACACCAGCTCCCTGCTAATGCAGGCCCTGGGAGATAGCAGTGATGGCTCAAGCAGTAGGCCCTTGCCGCCCACGTGGGGACCGCACTGGGTTTCTGGCTGCTGGCTTGGTCCTGGCCCAGCCCCAGGAAGGGCATCTGTGGGAGTGAGCCAGTGGATGGGATTTCTGTCTCTCTAATCTCTCCACATCACGGGATCCTTCAGCGGCCTCTGCAGGCTGCTCCCGATTTGGCTTTGTAAGCAAGATGGCCCACACACTGGGCAAGGAATTTCCGTCTGTAAGTAGGACGGTCTCAGTGCACAGACCTCCGCACGTCCCACGAGCTGCTCAGGACACAGTAGCAGACGGGGAACGACGTGTTAAGAGGGGCTGAGGGGCCGGCGCTATGGTGCAACAGGCTAAGCCGCCGCCTGCAGCACCTGCACCTCACATGGGCGCTGGTTCGAGTCCCGGCTGCTACACTTCTGATCCAGCTCCCTGCTAATTCCCCTGGGAAAGCAGTGGAAGATGGCCCAAGTGCTTGGCCCCTGCACCCACGTGGGAGACCTGGAAGAAGCTCCTGGCTCCTACCCGGCCCAGCTCTGGTTGTTGCAGCCATTTGGGGAGTGAAACAGACGATGGAAGATCCTTCTCTCTCTCTGTCTCTCCCCCTCTTGCTGTAACTCTTCCAAATAAATAAATCTTAAAAAAGAGGGGGCTGAATTGATGCTGCTACTGTCGCTGGCCCCAGCCAGCGTCAACAGTGTTCCAAGGACAGCTCCGGCACCGCCTGGGGCCCTGGTGCTGCCGGCACCGCGACGAAGGCGCCTTACCTCTCCCCCGCCCACTTTGGAGAGCTCGTCCAGGTACATGTCAATGAAGTGGGCCCTCACTCCGTCAGGAGACGGGCTCTCGGGGCGCAGGACCTCCTTCACCAGCCCATCCAGGAACAGCTGGACGCGACTAAGAGGAAGCACACGCACTTCCTGTCAGACACGGCCCGCTGGCGCTCGCCCCACAGTGGGCACCCAGCACCCCGCCAGGTCACCGACCTTGGCTCCCAGCCGTTCCGCTTCAGAGCCTCCAAGGACTGCCTCAGGACCAGGCGGGCCAGCTGCCGAGAGACGGGCGCATCAGCAGAGCGCGGCTGCCGCAGACTCACGGTCTCCCGGGACGGGCCCCGCGGCTCTTACCGTGCAGTACTTGCCCACGCGTGGCCCGTCTATCCCCTTCCACTCCCGGGTCATGGTCCGCCAGAAGGTCTCAATGAACAGGTGCTCTGCAGGGGCACAGGGTCCTCTGGGCACCGCCCTGGGCTGCCCCGCCCCCAGCCCGCACTCCTGAGCGCCCTGGGGCCCCTGGAGGAAGCTCGGCCTGGAGTCTGACGCTGGGCGTCACCTGGGCGAGTGACAGCACACGCACCTCGGCCATAAAACGTGCGCTTTCTAAACTGCAAAGCAGCTTCTCTACACGACACCTCCTCCACCCTCTAACCGCGCTGCGCGCTGACTCGGTTTCCCCGGCAGGCACCCGAAGGCGCCAGGACTCACGGGCCTCCAAGTTGTTGATGACGTGGACGAGCTGGGAAATAGAGTCGGCTAGCTCCTCCTGCAAAGGGGGGTTGGAAGACACACGGGGTCACCACGTGGTTGCGGCTGTGTGCTGCCCCCGCCACCCCTGCTCGGGAGGCCTGGGCGGCTCGAAGGGCCACCAAAGGAGCCGTCCCCGGTTCCCGTGGAGACCGTCTGGAGGGCACATCTTAAGGAAGCAGCTCCAGCTAGCAGGTCAAAGGACGGACAGAGGTGACGCGGAAACTTCAGGTAAGCAGTGAGCCTGCCCCGGCACCTCTGAGGCTGTGGCAGGAACGAATGGCAGCCTCTTGGAGCTGTTTTCCAGTGCTCCGAGGCCGCGTGCCCTCTGCGGCCTCTGGGAGTTGGGGCCTGGGCGTGCCCGGCCGAGTCTCCCCACCCCGCGCGAGGCCTGGGCGCGACCCGGGCGGCTGGCCTACCTGCAGCCGCGGCTCCTCCTGCACCCACATGCAGCAGAAGAGCCCCCTCCAGATCTTCAGCAGCTCTTCCTGGCTGAAGCCTCCTGGAGACAAACAGCACGAGGCTCCCCTGAGCCTTACAGGAGCGGGGAGGTCCACCTTGCGCCTCCACGCGTCTCCCAGGCGCCACAGCAGCTCGTCAGGGGCACGGCAGGCTGCGGGGGGCGGGTCCACCTCCGGGCGACCGCCCCCACCAGCAGTGCCCCCTACCAGCGACTCCCCTCCCGGCTGTGACCCAGCCAGCACCGCCCGTCACAGGTCTTGGGCAGCTTGCACACCCCAAAGAAGTGACCGGATTTGCTCAGGTCACACGCACGTCATGCGAAGCCAGCGGGCGGAAGCAGCAGGAGCCTTGCACTGGGGACCCGAGGGTCCCAGGACTAGGAAAGACCCCAGGCGACGGACGCGGTTGAGGAGCTGCGCAGACCCGCGCCTGAGGAGCCGGCCCGGTTAAGCGTGGCCTGGCTGCCCGGCAAGGGCTGCTTGCTGGTCTCCCTGCTGTCCGCCTCGTTACTTCAGGGCTCCGCCTGCCACAACCCACCAGCCTCAGCGAGTCTGTGCCTCGTGTCTGGGGCCCAGCAGTCAGGAAACACACAGGAACCCAAGCGATAGCGCAGGTGCCCACGGACCCAGGATCAGGGGACAGACGGCACCCTCAGCCCTGTTAACTGTCACAAGAGCTACCAGGAGAACTCCCTGGGAGAGTAAGAGGCGTAAACTAGCCGAATGCAGACGGGCATGTGTTTGGAGACGGGATCTGTGCTGCAAAAGGTAACTAACAAGTGACAGAAAGATTCCTCCTGGCGGACGGACACCACGTTAGCTCATCCTGCTTCAGCTACTGGTTTCCAAGTTGCCAAAGACCTTTCTCACTGCAACACTTTTCCATTCTTTTGTGATAGTTTCCCAGGTAAAACCAAGCTATCAGAAGCTGTGGTAACATTAGTTTCCCAAGATTGCACATATGGGGCTGGCGGTGTGGTGTAGTGGGTGAAGCCACCGCCAGCAGTGCCAGCGTCCCATATTGGCAACTGGCTTGAGTCCCGGCTGTTCCACTTCTGATCCAGCTCCCTGCTATGGCCTGGGAAAGCAGGAGAAGACGGCCAAGTTCTTGGGTCCCTGCATGTGCGTGGGAGACCCAGGGGAGGCTCCTGGCTCTGGACTGGTGCAGCTCTGGCTGTTGTGGCCAGTTGGGGAGTGAACCAACAGAGGGAAGACCTCTCTCTCTGTCTGCCCCTCCTTCTCTCTGTGTAACTCTTTCAAAAAAATAAATAAATCTTTAAAAAAAAAAAAGATTGCACAGAGTGGGCTGGTACTGTGGTGTAGCGGGTGAAGCCACTGCCTAGAGTGCCAGCGTCCCATATGGGCACTGGGTTGAGTCCCAGCTGCTCCACTTCCCATGCAGCTCCCTGCTAATGAGCCTGAGAAACCAGGGGAAGACGGCCCGAGCGCTTGGGCCCCTGCACCCATATGGGAGACCCAAATGGAGCTCCAGGCTCCTGGCTTCGTCGGGCCCAGCCCCAGCCATGCCGGCCACTTGGGGAGTGAAGCAGTGGACGGAAGACCTCTCTGTTTCTCCCCGCTTCTTTGTAACTCTGCCTTTCAGATAAATACATAAAATAAATCTTAAAAAAAAAACCGCAGCAGGAAGCCGGCCACGGGCACGCTCCCGGCACTCGCGGGGGGCACGCTGCCCCGGTCAGGAAGCCGGCCACGGGCACGCTCCCGGCACTGGGGGGTGGGGGCACGCCGCCCCAGTCAGGAAGCCGGCCACGGGCACACTCCCGGCACTCGCGGGGGGCACACCGCCCCAGTCAGGAAGCCAGCCACGGGCACGCTGCCCTGGTCAGCCAGTGATCCAGGCCAGGGCTGGGAGGTGGCGGGGTCACACAGAGGAAGAACAAAGCAGCGCCTGGTAAGTGTTCCCGCAAAACAAAGGAACAGGCTATGCCCCGCAGTGCTCCGAGTTCACAGGAAGGGACGGAGGAGGCCTGCAGTGAGACCACAGTGCAGCCACAGCTCAGATGTGCAAGCTGCAGGCCAGAGGCCCCGACAGCGAGGAGGCCTGCCTGCACCGAGGGGAGGGCGGACAGACAGACGGACTGTGCTTCACCAGGGAGGCCTGCCTGCACCGAGGAGAGGACGGGGGCGTGGTGTCAGAGACGTGCGCAGAGGGTGTCACAGGAATCCAGTGGGGGACGTGGGCCGCAGGTGGGCTCAGCACACATGACCCACTGCAGAGAAACCACGAGAACCACGGCTCAGCCAGCTGCACGTGGGAGCCCGTCTGAGAGCGCACTGCCCAGGGAGCAGGGTCTGTGACGGTGAGAGGCGGGGCCCGGCGCCATCGGCTGAACCTGCACGAACCTGGGCTTCTTTTCGCCGACACTCATGTAGCCCGGATGTCCTGTCTCGCTAACTAGTAACAGTGCGCTGTGAGCACCGCCCACGCAATACCATGGAGAGTCCCACGGCCACCAGCACGGCCACCAGCACGCCTTGCTCTCCTCACCCCCACCCCTGCCGACGGTTTCCTCCAGGCCTTCCTGGTGCACTACAGACCAGTACATGTGAAGAAAATGTGTGACAGTGAGGCTGGGCCACACTCGGCGTTCCGGCCTTTCTCACTAAGAATGGCACGGGGTGTGTGCGTGTGCGTGTGTTTGGCCTGGGGGTTAAGATGCTGGCTGAGGGGCCAGCGCTGTGGCGTAGCGGGTAAAGCTGCCGCCTGCAGTGCCTGCATCCCATGTGGGCACCAGTTTGAGTC
The DNA here is from genome assembly GCF_051225735.1 of Oryctolagus cuniculus. Classification (NCBI taxonomy): domain Eukaryota; kingdom Metazoa; phylum Chordata; class Mammalia; order Lagomorpha; family Leporidae; genus Oryctolagus; species Oryctolagus cuniculus. Next base: position 2,461,171 of record NC_142870.1, read on the forward strand.
CCGGCTGCTCCACTTCCGACCCAGCTCCCTGCTGTGGCCTGGGAGAGCAGTGGAAGATGCCCAAGTCCTTGGCCCCTGCACCTGCATGGGAGACCCGGAAGGAGTTCCTAGCACCTGGCTTCGGACTGGCCCAGCTCTGGCCATTTGGGGAGTGAACCAGCGGTTCGAAGACCTCTCTTTCTCTGCCTCCACCTCTGTGTAACTTGACTTTCGAATAAATAAACAAAACTTAAAAAAAAAAAAAAGGCAAGCCGCTGGCCGAATGCCCGCCCCCTCTCAGCAGAGCGCCTGGGCTCTTGGCCTGGAGCAAGCTGCCAAGGCTCAGCCCCGCGGGAGACCTGGGTGGAGTTCCCGGCTCCCAGCCTTGGCTGACCCAGCAGCTGTGGCTACGGTGGGCACGTGAGGGGTGCGCGAGCGGACGGGAGCTCACGCGCTATCAAAGGTAAAGAAAAACAAAAAAACCAAGCAAACCCCACGTGTTCAGGTATCTCCAGCCGGTTCCCGGAAGCGCCGAGCTGGCGGCACGTGACAAGCCGAGGCGCCGTGAGCTCTGGGCAGGGAGGCACAGGCGCCGGCGGCTGAGGGAGCCTGCACGGAAGGGCAGCTGCTCTCTCGGCAGAGGGGACGCGGCACCACGCCGGCCCCAGGGGACAGGAAGTGCACAGGAACAGCCCCAGCTGCTGCCTCCCACGCAGCGCCAGGAGGCGGTCACCTGGTCCCTCTGCCAGCCAAGGGCCGTGAACCCGGCAACAGGTGGGCGTCCCCGTCCATCCTCCACTCTCCCGTCTCCTTTCCAAAACATGTTTTCAATGCAAGCATCAGCACCCCCCCACCCTCCGGCCTTTCGCCGGCCGAGCTCGGAGAGGGCCAGGGCAGGCACCCAGCCTTGCTGGCCTCCTGGGTCTCCGTGAGTGAACGGACAGCGGCACCGGGAGGTTCCAGCAGAGGAAGGCCGGCGAGGGAGCCCCCAGCCGGGAGCTACAGCCCCAGCCGTGCTTCTCCAAGCCCCGGTCCAGAGAGCCTGCGGCGGCGGCGCCAAAACTGCCCCGCCGAGCCAGGGACACAGGCGGGCGGCCACGAGGCTGACGTGGGGCCCCGTGGGGCAGACCCGCGGGAACCCCCAGCGGGCAGCACCCCCGCTCTGCGCTCACCTCGCCGAGTGACATCCCACGGCAGGCGGGACCACGCCGCCACCCCTGCCCGCCCTCGCCGCCTCCTCCTCCCGCCGCCCCGGGCACCCGCAGGTGTCTGTCGGCGCGGGGCGGGAACTCGGCCGCGGGCTCGGGGGTCGGGCAGAGCCGAGCCCGCCCGGCCTCCCCGCTCGCGGGGACCCCGGGGCCCCGCTTCCCCCCACTGAAAACGGCCTCGCGCACTCGTGGTGTCAGTCGCCACACGACCACGTGGACAACAGCTTCCCCGGCCCTGTGCGCGCCGGGTGGGCGGCCCCGACCCGACCGGCCTCGCCCCGCCCCCGCCCCGGCCCGGCCCCAGCCCCAGCCCCCAGCTCCAGCCCCCGGCCCGGCCCCGGCCCCAGCCCCCAGCCCCCAGCTCCCGTCCCCGGCCCCGGCCCCCAGCCCCGGCCGGCCCCGACCGGGCCCGCCCCCTGGCCCCGGCCCCAGCCTCCGTCCCCGTCCCCGGTCCCCGTTCCCGGCCCCCAGCCCCGACCGGCCCCGCCCCCCGGCCCCGGCCCCGCCCCCCGGCCCCCAGCCCCGGCCCCGACCCCCGGCCGCAGCCCCCGTCCCCGGCCCCGGCCCCCAGCCCCGGCCGGCCCCGACCGGCCCCGCCCCCTGGCCCCGGCCCCAGCCTCCGTCCCCGTCCCCGGTCCCCGTTCCCGGCCCCCAGCCCCGACCGGCCCCCGGCCCCAACCAGCCCCGCCCCGCCCCCTGGCCCCGGTCCCGACCCCCGGCCCGGCCGCCATGTGGCTCGGGCCGCGCGGCCGCCCACCTGCCTCCCTCTGCGTCTTCACGCTGAGGTACTGGCGCAGCTTCTTCACCGCGCGCTCCCGGACGCCCTTCTCGTGGGACGCCAGCCGCTGAGCAAACTGCATCTCGGCCGGCTGCATGGCGGGGGCCATCGCGCCCACTGGGGCAGCCCCGGCCGCCGCGCGTGCGCAGAGCCGCCGGCGCGCGCCGATGACGTCACAAAGGCGGCGCCGGGCGGCGCGTTCTGGGCCGTCGCGCCGCGTGCCTGGCAGCGGGCGGGGCCGCGGGCCCGAGCGACGCGCGCCGGCGCCGTCGGGGCTGCTGACGGCGAGGTTAGCCGGGGAGGGTCTCGCCGGGCGCCGCGCGCTGGGCTGCGGCCGGGATCGGGACGCGCGGGCGGTCACTGCGGCGTGCTGGGCTCCGGCCGGGACCCCGCGCCTGGCGCTGCAGGTGCAGCGGTCCCCCGCGTGCTGGCCGCGGGTAATGCGCAGTGCACCTGCCGGCCCAGGCTGCCTTCGCGCCGGCGTGGTAATGGGTTTTGGGGGCAGGCCCTCCGGTCCTCCTCCTCCCACGTCCGTTCTGGGACCTTGCTGGGTGGAGAAACTCCTAAAATTCCTCCCAGAACTTAAAATTTTTTAAAATACTTATTTATTTATTTGAAAGTCAGAGTTACACACACACACACACACACACACAGAGGTCTTCCATCCGCTGGTTCACTCCCCAGTTGGCCGCAATGGCCCGAGCCGCACGGATCCGAAGCCAGGAGCTTCCTCCAGGTCTCCCACGCGGGTGCAGGGGCCCAAGCACTTGGGTCATCTACTGCTTTCCCAGGCCACAGCAGAGAGCTGGACAGGAAGTGGAGCAGTGGGGACGACCCTGTGGCGCACTGGGTAAAGCTGCTGCCTGCAGTCCTGGAATCCCATACTGGCACCGGTTTGAGTCCCGGCTGCTCCACTTCCGATCCACTCTCTGCTATGACCTGGGAAAGCAGTGGACGATGCCCAAGTCCTTGGGCCCCTGCACCCACGTGGGAGACCCGGAAGAAGCTCCTGGCTCCTGATTGGCACAGCTCCAGCTGCTGTGGCCAATTTGGGAGTGAACCAGCGGATGGGAGATTCTCTTTCTCTCTCTTTCTCTCCTCTCTGTAACTCTTTCAAATAAATAAATAAATCTTTTAAAAAAAGACAAAAAAAAAAAAAAAAAAAAGGAAGTGGAGCAGCCAAGACTGGAACCGGCGCCCACATGGGACGCCAGCCCTGCAGGCGGCGGCTTTTCCTGCTACGCCACAGCGCCAGCCCCGTCCCAGGACTTCTGAACGGAGCCTTCTTCTAAGCTGCCTCTGGAGAGGGTTGGCCAACCAGTTCCTGAACCATAACAAGTAACAAGACTGATACGTAAATGCTGGTTTGCTTCCAAGGCTTGCTTCCTCCTGGCCTCACACAGAAATTCCGAGTTTTCTTCAAGATTTTCCCGTTTTCTTTGGCTCTCGTACACACATTGCTAATGCCTACCCAGCTGCATAAAATGGTTCCCTAAGAGGAGTAACCCATAATCTTGGGGGTGGGGAGAACACGCCAAAGGCCCCCATGAACCTGGGAGCATCAATCTCTGGTAACACGTGCAGGGGCCTCGAAGGGCCAGCCCACAGTGCAGGTGCAGGGCTGCGGGGTCCCTGCGCAGGTGCAGGACTGTGGAGGAGGGAGAAGTCCCTGCGGGGTCCCTGCGCAGGTGCAGGGCTGTGGAGGAGGGAGAAGTCCCTGCGGGGTCCCTGCGCAGGTGCAGGACTGTGGAGGGAGGAGCAGGCCCTGCGGGGTCCCTGCGCAGGTGCAGGACTGTGGAGGAGGGAGAAGTCCCCGCGGGGTCCCTGCGCAGGTGCAGGGCTGTGGAGGGAGGAGCAGGCCCTGCGGGGTCCCTGCGCAGGTGCAGGGCTGTGGAGGGAGGAGCAGGCCCTGCGGGGTCCCTGCGCAGGTGCAGGGCTGTGGAGGGAGGAGCAGGCCCTGCGGGGTCCCTGCGCAGGTGCAGGACTGTGGAGGAGGGAGAAGTCCCTGCGGGGTCCCTGCGCAGGTGCAGGGCTGTGGAGGGAGGAGCAGGCCCTGCGGGGTCCCTGCGCAGGTGCAGGGCTGTGGAGGGAGGAGCAGGCCCTGCGGGGTCCCTGCGCAGGTGCAGGGCTGTGGAGGGAGGAGCAGGCCCTGCGGGGTCCCTGCGCAGGTGCAGGGCTGTGGAGGGAGGAGCAGGCCCTGCGGGGTCCCTGCGCAGGTGCAGGACTGTGGAGGAGGGAGAAGTCCCTGCGGGGTCCCTGTGCAGGTGCAGGGCTGTGGAGGGAGGAGCAGGCCCTGGGGGGTCCCTGCGCAGGTGCAGGGCTGTGGAGGGAGGGAGGAGCAGGCCCTGCGGGGTCCCTGCGCAGGTGCAGGGCTGTGGAGGGAGGAGCAGGCCCTGCGGGGTCCCTGCGCAGGTGCAGGGCTGTGGAGGGAGGAGCAGGCCCTGCGGGGTCCCTGCGCAGGTGCAGGGCTGTGGAGGGAGGAGCAGGCCCTGCGGCGCCCTGCGGACTCCCGCGGCCAGGAGCCGGGCCGAGCCTGCGGACACCGCGCCCGCCCGCGGCCCCGCGCCCCGAGGTCGGTCTCTCACGTCCTGATCGCTCCTCTGTTGCAGTTCTCGCGTGGACGGCCGGGCGAAGCCAGCCCGCACCGCGGCCGCCGCCCTCCGCAGGCCCGGAAGCGGCGCGAACGCCGCGCGGTTTGAGCCTCGTGGGTCTCCGTTCCGCGCAGCGTGGACGCCTTCCCGCGTTTTCCAGCGAGCGAGGGGTCAGAGGGCGCCGCGCAGGCGCACGGAGCCGAGGCCCCGGCGGCCATGGGCGAGGCCGGCGGCCCTGAGGAGGAGTGCTGGGTCAGTGGGGCGGCCGTGGGCTCGGCGTTCGCGTCCGCCCGGGGCACCGCGGGGTGGGCACCCGCCCGGGAGGCCGCAGGGCGCCGGGGAGCGCCCGCGCGGGCGGGGGCGGCGGCGCGTCCTGCGAAGGCCCGGCTCCCTCGGGAGGCGGCGAGGCCGCGGCGGGCAGCCTCTCCCGGCCTGCTGCGGGCGTTGGCCGGGCGCGAGGCCCGTAACGCGGGCTCCGCTCCCGCCCGCAGCGCATGGGGCCCAAGGAGGAGTTCGTGAAGGTGCGGAGGAAGGACCTGGAGCGCCTGACCACGGAGGTGATGCAGATCCGCGACTTCCTGCCCCGCATCCTGGACGGGGAGGTGCTGGAGAGCTTCCGGAAGCTCCAGATGGTGGAGAAGAGTGAGTCCCGCGAGTGTGGACGGGGCGACTGCCACGCCCCCCTCCCCCCCCCCCCCGGCGGGGCTGAGCGGGGCCTGGCGGTGTGGACGGGGCGGCTGCCGGTCCTGGCCGGCTGAGCGGGGCCTGGCGGTGTGGACGGGTGGGCTGCTGGTCCTCGCCGGCTGAGCGGGCCTGGCGGTGTGGACGGGGCGGGTGGGCTCCTGGTCCTGGCCGGCTGAGCGGGGCCTGGCGGTGTGGACGGGTGGGCTGCTGGTCCTCGCCGGCTGAGCGGGCCTGGCGGTGTGGACGGGGCGGGTGGGCTCCTGGTCCTGGCCGGCTGAGCGGGGCCTGGCGGTGTGGACGGGGCGGGTGGGCTCCTGGTCCTCGCCGGCTGAGCGGGGCCTGGCGGTGTGGACGGGTGGGCTGCTGGTCCTCGCCGGCTGAGCGGGCCTGGCGGTGTGGACGGGGCGGCTGCCGGTCCTGGCCGGCTGAGCGGGGCCTGGCGGTGTGGACGGGTGGGCTGCTGGTCCTCGCCGGCTGAGCGGGCCTGGCGGTGTGGACGGGGCGGGTGGGCTCCTGGTCCTGGCCGGCTGAGCGGGGCCTGGCGGTGTGGACGGGTGGGCTGCTGGTCCTCGCCGGCTGAGCGGGCCTGGCGGTGTGGACGGGGCGGGTGGGCTCCTGGTCCTGGCCGGCTGAGCGGGGCCTGGCGGTGTGGACGGGGCGGGTGGGCTCCTGGTCCTCGCCGGCTGAGCGGGGCCTGGCGGTGTGGACGGGTGGGCTGCTGGTCCTCGCCGGCTGAGCGGGCCTGGCGGTGTGGACGGGGCGGGTGGGCTCCTGGTCCTGGCCGGCTGAGCGGGGCCTGGCGGTGTGGAGGGTCGGCTCCTGGTCCTCGCCGGCTGAGCGGGGCCTGGCGGTGTGGACGGGGCGGTCGGGCGGGTGGGCTCCCGGTCCTCGCCGGCTGAGCGGGGCCTGGCGGTGTGGACGAGTCGGCTGAGCGGGCCTGGCGGTGTGGACGGGGCGGTCGGGCGGGTGGGCTCCTGGTCCTGGCCGGCTGAGCAGGGCCTGGCGGTGTGGACGGGTCGGCTGAGCGGGGCCTGGCGGTGTGGACGGATCGGCTGAGCGGGGCCTGGCGGTGTGGACGGGGCGGCTCCCGGTCCTCGCCGGCCGAGCGGGGCCTGCTCGGAGTCACGTCTGAGCGTGGCCGCAAGCAGACTTCACCCTGCTCCTGACGTCGGGTGATTCTAGCGATCTACTGTTATTTAAGGACGTGCTAGTTTATTCTGAGAGGTACAGAGAATCTCCACCTGCGGGTTCACTGCCGCCGGCTGCAGTGGCCAGGCTGGGCCAGGCCAAAGCCAGCAGCTCCGTCCAGGTCTCCCACGTGGGCCGTCGTCCACTGCTGCCCCAGGCCGCGGCAGAGAGCCGGATTGGAACCGGCGCCCCTAGGGACTCGGTGTCGCAGGCAGTGGCTTCGCCTCCTGAGTCCCAGTGCCGGCCCCAGTGATTTCAGCGCTTGCGTGAACACGGACATTTAACTGCTGGTGCGCGCGGGCGGGCGAGGCGGCTCCCGTCTGCAGCGGCCGGAGCGGCCAGCAGGTGTCAGCACCCGGTCGCCGTCAGCCTCAGACGTCTGTCCGGCTTTAAACAGCCGCTGGCCCCATCTGGTCAGGACCTGGCCCCGCTCCCCGGGGGCAGCCTGCCCTCCTGCGTGCTGCTGGCCCCGCCCTGCTGTAAGTGGCCGTGTGGCTGGGGCTGAGGCTGGGTCCTGAGGGTTCCAAGTATTATGAATTTAATGTTTTAGTACGTTTTACTTTGATAATTGGTTTTCCATCTGGCTGTCTTTTTTTTTTTTTTTTTTTTTTACAGAGTGGACAGTGAGAGAGAGAGAGACAGAGAGAAAGTTCTTCCTTTTGCCGTTGGTTCACCCTCCAATGGCCGCCGTGGCCGGCGCACCACACTGATCCGAAGCCAGGAGCCAGGTACTTATCCTGGTCTCCCATGGGGTGCAGGGCCCAAGGACCTGGGCCATCCTCCACTGCACTCCCGGGCCACAACAGAGAGCTGGCCTGGAAGAGGGGCAACCGGGACAGAATCCGGCACCCCAACCGGGACTAGAACCCGGTGTGCCGGCGCCGTAGGCGGAGGATTAGCCTAGTGAGCTGCGGTGCCGGCGCTTGGCTTTCTTTTCAAAGATGTATTTATTTCTTGAAAGGCAGTGACAGAGAGAGAGAAGCAGACGAACTGGTCTCCCGTCTGCTGGTTCACTGCCCAGGTGGCCCCGGGTGGCCCCAGGTGGCCTGGAGCTGGCTGAAGCCGGGAGCCGGAAACTCTGCCCGGGTCTCCCTGTGGGTGACAGTGGTGCCGTCTTCCTCCGCTTGCCTGTGCGGTTAGGGAGCTGGGTTGGAAGTGCAGCAGCTGGGACTTGCCCAGCGCTCTATGCGGGATTTTGAGGCTTGCAGATGGTGGCCCAACCCACTGCACCAACGCTGGCCTCAGCTTGGCTGTTTTAAGTTCTTGTTTTCTGATGAACTTTCTTGTTACCCATGTTCTGGAACATACTTTATTTATTTTTTTTGAAGACTTATTTATTTGAAAGTCAGAGTTACACAGAGAGGAGAGGCGGAGAGAGATCTTCCACCCAGTGGTTCTCTCCCCAATTGGCCGCAAAGGCCAGAAGTGTGCTGATCTGAAGCAGGAGCCAGGAACTTCTTCACGTGGGTGCAGGGCCCAAGGACTTGGGCATCTTCTACTGCTGTCCCAGCCACAGCAGAGAGCTGGATGGGAAGAGGAGCAGCCGGGACTAGAACCCGTGCCCACATGGGATTCCGGTGCTTCAGGCCAGGGCGTTAACCCTCTGCGCCACAGCGCCGGCCCCTGGAACAAACTTTAGTTTCTGGTAAATCCGACTCACCTTTGGGTCTGTTTCTAGTGTGTCTTTTCCGTCTTCGTAGATTTAGTAATTCTGTATTGAATAACAGACTTAGAAACACCTGTGGTGTTTGTTTATGTGTATTTATCTGTTTACTTAGAGGAGCGAGAGTGTCCCGTACACGGGTTCACTCCCCGGCCGCTGGGCCTGGTCAGAGTCCGGCTCTGGGAACCCAGTCCAGGTCCCCTCAGGGTGGGGACTACCACTTATCGCTGCTGCCCGCAGGGTCTTCACGAGCGGGCAGCTGGACTCGGGAGTGGCACTCGGATACGGGGTGTGGCCATCTGAGCGCGAGGCCCGAGCTTAGCCCCTGTCAGTGGGCGTCAGCAGCGAGAGGCGCTGGACGCCGGTGCGCTCTGCGGCTGCTTTTGGTTCATTCTCTCTCTGGCCAGGTCAGTCTGCAGGAGTTGGGTGGAGGCTGTCTTCGTCCATCAGGGCTGCGCTGACCCTGGGCTGGCTTCCACCTTAGTCCCAGCCGGCCTCGTCCTGGGAGGCAGTCCAGCGAGAGCTGGGTGTGCTGGAGCCGGCCACCAGGGCGGGCCTGGGCCCGCGCCTCTTCCTCTTCCGTGCTGCTTACCGAGTGGGTCTGATGGGGCGCATCCTTCTGCACACGTGTTTCCGTTTTTAAAAATTTATTTATTTATTTGAAAGGCAGAGTTAGGCAGAGAGAGAGACAGAGAGACTGAGAGACTGCGAGACTGCTTTCCCAGGCCATAGCAGAGAGCTGGATCGGAAGAGGAACAGCTCGGACTCAAACCGGCGCCCAGTGGGATGCTGGCGCTGCTCCTGGCTCCTGGCTTTGGGTCGGGCCAGCTCTGGCCACTGCGGTCATTTGGTGAGTGAACCAGCTGATGGAAGACCTCACTCGCTCTCTGCCTCTCTATAACTCTGTGTGTTTGTTTGTTTGTTTTTGATTTTTTTTGACAGGCAGAGTTAGACAGTGAGAGAGAGAGACAGAAAGGACTTCCCTCTGTTGGTTCACCCCCCCAAATGGCTGCTACAGCCGGCGCTGTGCCTATCCGAAGCCAGGAGCCGGGTGCTCTCCTGGTCTCCCATGGGGTGCAGGGCCCAAGCACTTGGGCCATCCTCCACTGCACTCCCGGGCCACAGCAGAGAGCTGGCCTGGAAGAGGGGCAACCGGGACAGAATCCGGCGCCCCGACCGGGACTAGAACCCGGTGTGCCGGCACCGCAGGCGGAGGATTAGCCTAGTGAGCCATGGCGCCGGCCAACTCTGTTTTAAATAAATAAATAAATATTAAAAAAAAGTTCAAAAAATACCTTTTACAAAAAAAAAAAAAAGAGAGAGAGAGAAATGTATTGTGTCACTACAAAGGACAGGCCTTGGAGATGTTTCAGATTAACCGGGGCTAGAGATGCTTGAGGTGTGACAGTACCCCAGACGGGGTTCTGTGCTTGAAGGAAAAAAAATGCCGCCGAGGGCAGCACGGGGTCAGGTGCAGGATGCCAGGCTGGGTTAGGTAAGGTGTCAGCCTCGCCTCCCGGGGTGGTGAGCGCGTGCTGGCGCCGGGCGGCGCCTCTCCCCGGGAGGCGTTCGGACTGCTTAGGGAAAGGGCCGTGGTAGCTGTGCTGGTTCTCGGTGTGTCCGAGTGCGCGCGCGCGTGGACGGGCATTCTTTGTGTTTTTCCCATGAAACATTTGTGAGTGTGAAACTGCTTCCCAGTAGAGCGTTCAGGAAGCATAGCATGGAGTGGAGATGGCCGTCAGAAGGCGGCGGAACTGGAGCGATTCCGGGCGCGCAGGCTCTGCCGTGGGACCCCGAAGCCTCTGAGATTCATTTCCTGGGAGTTTGGTGTTGGTGAGAAGAGAGGGCGCTCGGGCTCTGGGAGTGGGGGGACCGTGGAGACGGCCCGAGAGTGAGCATGGTGAGGGGCTGAGCTTGATGTGGCTTTTGCTACGGCCCGGGCAGGAGCCTGCGCAGCGTGTCGTGCTCTGAGCTGGCAGAGTGCAGAGAGCATGGTGGACAGGTGGCTCGCAGGAGGGGCAGGGCTGAGGGACAGCACGTGGAGCGAAGTGCCCAGGAGATCACAAGTGTGGTGCGCCGTGGCCTGCTCGGGGCCAGGAGCAGGAGGGGTCATCGGCCTTGGTGAGGGGCGTGACTGGGAGGTGATTGACAGTACCCTTGGCTTCAGCCGCAAGGGAGGGTAAGGAGAGTGGAGCAGTCAGTGAGCCTTAGCCCGTCTCATCCCCCAGGGTCCTGCCGGCCCTGCTGCCTGCTGTACCCAGCAGGAAGCTACAGGACGGGGAGCCCAGTGGCTGCAGACGTGGGTGTCAGGTGGGTGTCAGCCTTTTGGAGCACAAAGCAGGGTGCAGAGTCCCTGAGGCACATGGGGAGTGTCCCTGACACGGGAGTGTGAAGCTAGAAGCGGGCGGAAAGGGGCCTGTGGGCAGACAGGCTGGGGCGCGTCACTCTTGGCCACGCGGTGGGGGGGGGGCGCGTCACTCCTGGCCACGCGGCGGGGCAGGGGCGCGTCACTCCTGGCCCACGGCGTCCTCGTGGCTGGCGTGTCAGGAATGGAAAGCAGGTGCCTCGACTGTGGTGTGGGAGACGCTTGGGCAGGCCTCGCTCGAGTGCCGGGAGGCTGGCGTGGCTTTGTGGGCTGGGTGCTAACCAGGTGGGCGCTGTTACATGCCTGGCAGTTTGTCAGGCACTGCCGGGTGTCGTGGGATGAGGAAGGCAGGAGCTGAGCCTCTCCTTCGGAAGTTTGCCGTGGGCTGGGAGCTCTGGGGTGCAGATGGCGGTGGTGGCGTGGGCCAGTGCCAGGGATGCTGGCAGTGCCGGCAGCCGCCGAATGCCCGTTAGTCACACACTTTCTCCATCTCACGGAAGATTCCGCCAGTGTATTTGGAAGCAGATTTTTGTCAGGAAATCAAAATGCTATTTCTGTGTTCTGGCTCCAGTTTTCCTCTCCTTCCTTTGGTTTAACGTTTTGACAGCTGATTAAAATGGTGTTTGGCTGGCTTAGAATGGGAGCTAGGACTTCAAATGCATTTATGTTCTTTAATTTTTTTAATGAATCCTGGAATGTTCTGATTTCTTTAAAAGTACTATTTCTTTTTTTAAAAAATTAATTTATTTGAAAGGCTGAGTGATGAGAGGGAGGGAGAGAGTGAGGTAGAGAGAGATCTTCTGTTGCTGGGTCACTCCTCAAATGACCGCAGCAGCCAGGGCTGGGCTGGGGTCTCCCGTGTGGGCGGCAGGGGCCCGAGCACTTGGCCTTCTTTCTCAGGCCCGTTAGCCGGGAGCTGGTTTGGAAGTGGCGCAGCTGGGACTTGGACCAGTGCTCTGATAACGGATGCTGGTGTTGCAGGCGGCAGCTTAACCTGCTCATTGCTACGCTGGCCTGTTCATTTTACTTTTTGGACTTAGTTTTTGGCACATGGGAAGAGCGCCCTGGGGCGTCGCTGAGTTGGGAGATCTGCCTGACACAGGCACTCCGTGACAGCCTCCTGGGCACCATCTCTTCAGCAGGTCGGAGGGCGCCGAGGGTTCTTTGTGGAAGGAGGGTCTGTGGAGTTCCGTGAGCTGGCGGAGGGGCACCACACTGGGCTCTGCGTTTCCGTGGGCTGAGTCCGTGAGTGGGAGTGCTCTGTAGGTCTCTGCCCCTTCATGGTGAGGACCTTGCTGTTTGAGGGGCCTGCCGGGGACTGCACCCCGAAGCAGAGCCCTAGGAGAGAATGGGCAGTTGAGAGAGCCTTAGCAGAGATGGTCCCGTGAGGTCTGACCGTGGACTTGGCTTTTCCGTCCTGGTTCCTGAAGGCACCCGTACATCTCTGTGAGATGATCGGAGTCCTCCAGGGACTTGGTAGGAGGGGGACACGAGGCCCACCCACGGTGACGGGGTGAGTGCGGGGAAGGCCTCGGGGGTCCGGGAGGACCTGGTGGAGGAGTGGGGACTAGGAGGTGGGTGAAGAGCCTCCTAGGCAGCAGAGGGTAGACACGTGCCAACATGGGAAACCACACGGGTGTCAGTCGGGCACTGAGGAGAATTCTGTTTCGGCTTGTAGAATCCTGCTCCTGCAGTGCAGAATCGGCCCATCCTGCGGTTGTGGTTCTTGTTGGCTCTAAGATTGGTGCTCGGCACGGGTGTCAGAGCTGATGGGTGGCCCCCGGGGGGCTCTGAATCACCCCCGTGAGCTCTGAGGTGCTGACGCCTTCTGTGGTGGCTGCGTCTCCGAATGTGCGGTGTATCAGGGCCTTCGACTGTGAGTGGGCGTAGATCTGGGTGTTCTTCTGTTTGGGAGCTATCCACCCACCCCCACTCCTGCTAGTTGGGGCCTCGGAAGGATCCAGAGTCATCTTGGAGGTTGGGCTGTGTGCATGGGGAGCCATGGGCTAGGAGGGCCTTGGAATGGAAACTTGTGGGTCCCACACAGCCCTGATTGTCATGTGTCGGAGCTCGATGAAGCCCCAGGAAGCTGTGCAATGATTCGTGTTGTGAGTTGGCAGGAGTGTGACGTGGAGAAATACGCTGGAAGAGACAGAGAGAACATGTGAGGGTGGAGGCGGGGCTTGGAATGATGCTGCCACCTGGGAGGAGGGGCTGGGGAAGCGAGGGGCATCCCTGCAGACCCTCACGCTGGCTCTGGCAGCAGGCGTGTGAGACCGCGCAGGTCTGTCCTCAGCCATCTGGCTGTGGCACTGTTTCCTGCAGTCGCAGAAATCTGACATGTGACCCAGATGGCAGCTGCAGGCCAGGAGCAGGCCATCGGCGCTGACTGAACTCTTCGCTAAGTGTCTCAGAGCAAGGGAGTTAACAGTTAGTGACTCTTGAAACCTTTATTTTGGTACGTGTTTGCGGAGGTCAGCACACCTGCGAACACATGGACAGTGGGCAGGCTGGGGGTACAGGCAGGCACACTGGCCCTTTGGGGTCCTTTCATTTCTTTCGTCGGTGTTTAGAAGCCCTACTTTTCAGGACAGTTCTGTCTTGCCTGTGGAGTGATCTGGAGGTAAGTCATTCTCGCGGTGTCAGCAGTGTTAAAGCTAGGAGATGCCGTTTCAGGAGAGGTTGAGGTGGAAGCGTCCGTGCCAGGTGTTCGTGTCGGCCTCACCGTCCTTTCATGCTGTTGCCGTCGTAAGATCGCTAAGGATGAGCAGTGACAATGCAGGCTGGGCCAGGTGGCGGCCCGCCCTGTTCTGATGCCAAGGCTGAGTGAGACACTGTGTTGATGACAGGTAACGTATCGCTCCCGGACTTATTTCTGTCCCTGGTTCTTCAGAGTCTTTGCAGAAGCATTATACTGTCCTTACAGATGCGTGAGACATGCAGGTGGCCGAAGTCACTGTGCCTTCTTCCAGTCAAGAGTCGGGAGGAGGCAGCTGGCGTTGTGGTGTGGCAGGTGAAGAGCTGCTGCCTGCGCTGCTGGCATCCCACGTGGGTGCTGGTTCATGTGCTGCCCGTTCCACTTCCGGTCCAGCTCCCTGCTAACGGCCTGGGAAAAGCAATACAAGATGGCCCTGCCACCCATGTGAGAGACCTGGACGAAGCTCCTGGCTTCGGCCTGGCTCAGCACTGGCCATTGTGGCCATCTGGGGAGTGAACCAGCAGATGGAAGATGTCTCTGTCTCTCCTTCTCTCTCTGACTCTGTCAAATGAATAAATAAACTTCAAAGGGAGAAGAAATGTATGAAGTGAAATTCATTGTTGTGACAGATAATGGTGAAGTGCCTCTGCATTCCATATACTCTTCTGCACGTTGGGGCTGTGGCGTGAGACAGACTGAGGAAAACCCGTCCCCGTGGTGGTTCAAGGGCCCATGCAGCGAGCCCAGGTGCAAGCTGCAAGGTGGTCGTTAGGAGGCTGAGCAGTGCTCCTGTCTGGCCACAGGGCGGCGGCCTCACACAGCAGAAAGGCACCTGCTGCTTGGGGGCTGCTGTGGCTGGGTGTGGCCTCTGAGCAGCCTCCTGGAGTGGCAGGGCTGTGCCTGTGTGGGGTGTTAACTTTCTTGAAGGTCACATACCACGCAGAGCAGGGATTGTGAAATTGCCACAAGGACAGGCAGTCTGGCGTTCACAGTGAGTTCCTGCAGGTGTTTACACCTGCTGAGGTTTGTAGAAACGTAACTTCCTATTTTCATTATCGTGGTTGAATATTTAATAATAGAAATCTGAGTTAACTACAAGGGAACATGTTTAATTCACTGATAATCTCACCGCTGTTCTGACTTCATTTCATTTCGTTTCTGTCTGGTGTGTATTTCATCCTGATTATAAAGCTTGTGGTGCGTGTGTAACAGTAGTATCTCTCCATTAGCACCGTTACCATGTGCAGCTTTACACGCGGAGTGGTAGGTCGGCTTTGACTCCTGGTGGCACAGAAGAAAGCCTGCCGGTCCGGTCCCGTTGTGCGCAGTGTGGAGGAGAGAGCTCTGATAGCCCACGTTGCCTCACTGGTCTGAGAGAGGCTTTGCCAGCCAGCGATGGGATCTCCAGCTGGTCTGAATATTCACCTGTAGTTCTCTCTGGAGCGGGTGGTCTCCCCTGTTTCTTCCCCCAGAGCTCCAGGAACCCCCGTGGCTCCTCCTTGCCCTCCAGAGTGGACTGTGCTGAGCGTGGGCCCTGCAAGTACAGCAGGGCTCTGTCTTCAGGCTGCCGTCCCTGCCCTTTGCCCTCTGCCCTCTGCCCTCTGCCCTCTGCCCTCCTGTTCCTGTGGCTGCTGCCAGCGCGTGTCCTTGCATTTCATCTGCCGTCATCCTGAAGCCGTCGTTCTCAAAGTGTGGCCCCCAGACAAGCAGCCTCCACCTCTCTGGGCGTGGGTTAGAAATGTGGCTTCTCAGGGCCACCCCAGCCTGCTCGAAGCCTGCAGGGATGGTCAGCCCTGTGGGTTTTGTCAAAGCATCCGGATTCTGAGGCGCACGAGTGTTGGAAAATCACTGTTGTGTGGTGTTGCTGCTTCGATCGGAGAAGTTGCACAGCCTTGCTTAGCTCTGCCTGCAGACCTGGGGGTACGGTAGCACAAAACCCGACCCTTCTCAGCCCTGTGGATGGAGCACTCACAATTTTGAGTTGCATATTTGATTTTTTGAATGTCAGTAATTCAGTAGCGTGACATTTTAAATTTGCATTTGGTAACACTTCTGATTAATTGCCATGGCTGTCTTTTGGGGTTTTTGTTGCCATCTGACGCATCAATGAAATGAATGTGGGGGGAGGAGGCGTCACGGGGCCCTCGTCTTGGCCTCCGTCCCTCTCCCGCCTCCATTGACTACTACTGCAGTTGTTCCCATTGAGTCCGGCGGCCAGCTGGCGAGCTGGCTGTGTGAGTCAGCGCGTGCTGGCACCGCCTGCGCGCCGGGCCTCCTGCTGCTCGTGGAGCAGAGACGAGTCTGTGCCTCGAGACGGGCGGGCTTCTCAGCTCCGCCTCCAGTGCTTTAAATAACACGCGTGCTTGCAGCCTGGAGTACACGTCTGACAGCACAGCGAGGCCTTCAGACGCAAAACACAAAGACGCGGAGGTCCTTTCTGCTGCGGGCTAAAAGCTGATAGGGACTTAAAAAGCCAGGCCTTTGGGTGCTGGTCCATGTGGGCTGCTTAGAAGTCAACAGGGAGTTCTGACTTAGGGAGTCCCTACAGACTCTGCAGCACAAGGCTGGGCTGAGCAGGTGCTTAGGGGCGATCAGTGATTTGAAACATCTTGAGTATTTTCATGTCTGTCTCCTGTAGACCTGGAAAGGAAAGAGCAAGAATTAGAGCAGCTGAGAATGGACTGCGAGCACTTTAAATCCCGGCTGGAGACCGTGCAGGCTGACGGCGTGCGGGAGAGGAAGGTACGGAGCCGGGCACCCACCCTGCCTCTCACTCCTCCTGAGCAGCGGCTCCTGGTGTCCACCTTCATCCTCCAGAGGTGGTATTTCACAGGGTGGGATTCTGAGTGGGTTGCAAGGCAGGAGAACAGTTGGAGTCCACAGCGATTTACCATGAAGACTATTCACTTGAGGCCTTTTAATTTTCATCCTTAAAGAGGATGAGGCCAGCGCTGTGGCGTAGCTGGTGAAGCTGCCGACTGCAGTGCCGCATGCTGTATAGGTGCTGGTTTGAGTCCTGCCTGCTCCTCTTCCGATCCAGCTCTCTGCTGTGGCCTGGGAAAGCAGTAGAAGATGCCCAAGTGCTTGGGTCCCTGCACCCACATGGGAGACCTGGAGAAAGCTCTGGCTTTTGGCTTTGGATTGGCAAAGCTCCGTCCGTTGCATCCATCTGGGGAGTGAACCAGCGGATGGAAGACCTCTCTCTCTCTCTCTCTCTGTGCCTCTGCCTCTCTCTCTCTCTCTCTGTCTCTGTCTCTGTCTCTGTCTCTAACTCTGCCTTTCAAATAAGTAAATGAATCTTAAAAAGAAGGTACACTCCAAAGTGCAAGCATTCCTAACAGGAGTCTCAGGGGGAATAAAATGCACATAATGACTTGTACCTGGGGACGGATTCGTTACCTCGAAGTGTTTGTAACTGATTTGGAGATTACTGACGTTCTAGAAATAACCAATTTTATAGGCCATAATAATATTTTTAATATGTGTCTTTATTTATTTTTTGATGGATAAATTGTTTATTCTTCTGTAAACCCAGAACTGTTCTGCCTCTTCTCGCAAACTTTGGGGCTTGGACCTGTTTTTGTTTTTGGTTAATAAGACAATAATAACGTTACTAATAGCAGCCACGCTGTATCAGATGTTTGCTGTGTGGAAACAGGCCATCAGCAGCTGTCTGCACATCACATGAGTCTCCCAGCACAGGTGTATCAGCAGGCACACGCCTAGGAAGGTGAGCTGCTGTCCAGGGTCACGATGCTTGTGTGCTCAGCTGTGTTGCCTGCTGCCTCCTCACTCGCAGGGCTTCCACACGTTTGTGGCTGCAGCAGAGGTTTTCCTCAACCAGTGTTTTATTTTTTAAAGAATTATTTATTTGAAAAGCAGAGTTACAAGGAGAGAAGGACACACACACACACACACACACACACAAATTGAAAGGAGGAGAGAGAGCTCTCTCTTCCATCTTCTGGTTTACTTTCCAAATGGCCACAACAGCCTGGGCTGGGCCAGACCAAATCCAGGAGCCTGGAACTCCATCCAAGTGTCTGGCAAGGGTGGTAGGGGTCCACGTACCTGGGCCGTCATGTGCTGCTTTCCCAGGCGCATTAGCAGGGACTGGACTGGAAGTGGAGCAGGCGGGACTCAGACCAGCGCTCATGCGGGGTGCTGGCAGCATCAAAGTGGCCTCTTAACTCTCTGTGCCACAGTGCCAGTCCCAAGTGGGCTTTGTACAGATTTTAATATAGAGAAAGTAGTAAATAATAGTTTTGTTCTTAAGTCAGAGTTAGATTAAATACCCTATATTTAATGTTGAAATTTTTAGTTTTCTCACATTCTGGTTAGATGTTATTTTTTTTTATTTATTTGAGAGGCAAAGTTAGACAGTGGTCTTCTATCTGCTGGTTCACTCCCCAAATGGCTGCAGTGGCTAGACCTGGGCTGATCGGAAGCCAGGAGCCAGGAGCTTCTTTCTGGGTCTCCCACGTGGGTGCAGGGGCCCAAGAACCCAGGCCAACTTCTGCTTTCCCAGGCGCAATAGCAGGGGCCAATGCTGTGCTGCAGTAGGTTCATCCTCCGCTTGCGGCGCTGGCAGCCCGTATGGGCGCTGGTTCGAGTCCCAGCTGCCCCTCTTCCAATCTGGCTCTCTGCTATGGCCTGGGAAAGCAGTAGAAGATGGCCCAAGTGCTGGGGCCCCTGCCCCCACGTGGGAGACCTGGAAGAAGCTCCTGGCACCTGGCTTCAGTTTGGCACAGCTCCGGCCATTGCAGCCATCTGGGGAGTGAACTAGCAGATGGAAGACCTCTCTCTCTCACTCACTCTCTCTCTCTCACTCTCTCACTGTCTGTAACTCTACCTCTCAAATAAATAAATAAAATATTAAAAAAAGGAAAGAAAAACAAAAAGAAGTGGAAGAGGGGCCTACACTGTGGTGCAGCGGGTTAAAGCCCTGGCCTGCAGTGCTGGCATCCCATATTGATGCTGGTTCAAGTCCCAGCGGCTCCTCTTCTGATCCAGCTCTCTGCTGTGGCCGGGAAAGCAGTGGAAGATGGCCCAGGTCCTTGGGCCCCTGCACCCACGTGGGAGACCTGGAAGAAGCTCCTGGCTCCTGGCTTCGGATCAGCTCAGGTCTGGTCGTTGTGACCATTTGGAGAGTGAACCAACGGATGGAAGACCTTTCTTTCTGTCTCTCTCTCTCTCACTGTCTGTAAATCTACTTCTCAAATGCATAAATAAATCTTTAAAAAAATAATTAATAAAAAAGAAGTGGCATAGCCGGGACTCTAACCAGAACTCATATGAGATACCGGTGCTACAGGTGGAGGTTTAACCTGTGCCACAGGCCACAGTGCTGGGCCCTGTTTAGATCTTTTTTTTTTTTAAAGGGAAAGGGTTTATTGGGGAAAACCCAGCAGACCGAAGGGAAGGGGCAAAGAGGGAAGAGGAGAGTAAGAGAGAAAGAGGAGAGAGGAGAGGGGAGGGGAGAAGATATAGCAGAGAGAGGGGAAACGAGAGGAGAGGGGCGAGCAGATGAGAGGAGAGAGCAGAGGGAGCCACGTGTTCAGGAACAGGCCCTTTTAAAACTTTGCCGGAGGGCTACAACTCGCCAGTTTCCTAACATTCCCCCCTTTTGTTTTTTATAAAGCAGGAGTTCTGTGGGATTACATTAGTCCTAAAAGTCCAGGACGGGTAGAGGGACGGTGATCTGTCTTTAGAGTTACTTCCTGCTGACATGGGGCGACGAGGTGCTCTTCGCTGGCACGGGGCGATGTCTCAGGCTGCTGTCTTCTGGGTGGGGAGCCGAGTACATCCCTGTAGCAGCATTTGGTTGACCGCCTGGTTGCTGAAGGCCTTCGTTTGTTCCATTATAACCTGCTGTGAACAGTTAAACAGACACTGTAGTATAGTAGACTTTGATTCCTGGGTGGGAGGGGGAGGTATGGTGAGCTGAGATAGTGAAAAGTTGGGGCTGCACACGTGGAAGGCAGAGGTTTTGGCTTAAACTTTGGAGGCCAATAGGACCTGGGCCAGAGAGCAGTACACATAGGAGGTTTAGGTCAGAGATAGAAAAGCTTGAGCATATGGCGTCTCCTTCCATTTTCCCAAATGCTCACGGAAGTGATAAAGATGGATGGAGATCGCAGCGCATTCGATGGCGTGGAAGGAATTCTGGGGTGTGTTTTGTGACTGGCAGAAATCCAGGACCCCAGAGCAGCTCAGAGATCCCCAAAGCGGGAGCAGAGTCACTGGGGGACGCTGGATCACCAACGTAAGGTTTTCCCGGCCAACGTACCAGTGTTATATATTTCTGTTATCCGTCACAAAGCACACTGAACACCGGAGTGAGGGAAAGAGTTTATTGGGGAAAACCCAGCAGACCAGGGGGAAGGGGCAAAGAGGGAAGAGCAGAGTAAGAGAGAAGAGGAGAGAGGAGAGGAGTGAGAGAGGAGAGTGAGAGGAGAGGAGAGAGGAGAGGAGAGAGGGGAGTGAGAGAGAAAGAGGAGAGAGGGCAAGAGAGAGAGGAGAGGAGAGGGGGGAGTGAGAGAGGGGAGTGAGGGAGGAGAGGGGAGGAGAGAGGAGAGGAGAGAGGGGAGTGAGGGGGGAGTGAGAGAGGAGAGGAGAGAGGGGAGTGAGAGGGGGGAGGAGTATAGCAGAGAGAAGGGAGACGAGAGGAGGGAGGAGAGCAGATGAGAGGAGCCAAGAGAGCCCTGTTAGATCTTAATAAACAGAAGTGGCTGTCTGGGGGCTGGCACTGTGGCACAGTAGGTTAAAGTCCTGGCCTGCAGTGTGGCATCTTACATGGATGCTGGTTTGAGTCCCGGCTGCTCCACTTCCAATCCAGCTCCCTGCTAATCGGCCTGGGAGAGCAGTTGAGGATGGCCCACGTCCTTAGGCCCTGCACCGTAATGGGACACCCAGGAGACGCTCCTGGCTCCAGATCAGCTCAGCTGTAGCCGTTGGAGCCATTTGGGGAGTGAGCCAGTGGATTGAAGGCCTCTCCTCCGCCTCCCTCCCTCCCCCTCTATTTCTCTATAACTCTTTCAAATAAATAAATTAAGTCTTTTTAAAGAAGTGGCAGTCTGAGTTGCTCTGGGCCTCAGTGTGCGTGGCCTGGAGTTGCGCAGCAGGAGAGGATTCGTAGGAGCTGGGAGTGCGGCCCGCTGCTCTGGGCCTGCCTTAGATTGCCGAGGTTCTTCGGTAAGACTGAAGCTTCAATTGAACAGAATCTTATATTTTTGTTTCTTTTTCTTTTTCTTTATTTTTATTTTTTGACAGGCAGAGTGGACAGTGAGAGAGAGAGACAGAGAGAAAGGTCTTCCTTTGCCGTTGGTTCACCCTCCAATGGCCGCCGCGGCCGGCGCACCACGCTCATCCGAAGGCAGGAGCCAGGTGCTTCTCCTGGTCTCCCATGGGGTGCAGGGCCCAAGCACTTGGGCCATCCTCCACTGCACTCCCTGGCCACAGCAGAGGGCTGGCCTGGAAGAGGGGCAACCGGGACAGAATCCGGCGCCCCGACCGGGACTAGAACCCGGTGTGCTGGCGCCGCAGGCGGAGGATTAGCCTAGTGAGCCGCGGCGCCAGCCTTTGTTTCTTTTTAAATTGATAGCCCAAGGAAAAATGCATATTTTTGCTGGCATTTTAGTTGTGTTGCTTAAAAACAAGCCATTGCAGTAACTTTCAGAGGAGATGAAGTGGCTGTGTCAGGGAGTTCCTGTCTCCTGGCTTATTGCCCTGGTACTAAGACCTTAGTTAAAGTGTGGGAACATTTTAAACTATCTTGTGTGTCCAGTTGAGTTTCCTGTTGAGTAATCCACCCAGTTTAATGCAGATAGAAACCCCTTGGGTTTGCTACAACAAGGCCGTAGCTTGTGTGCTGGTGGACAGGGCCTCCCCGCTGCCTCCCCGCTGTCTCCCTGCTGTCTCCCCGATGACAGGGCCTCCCCGCTGCCTCCCCGCTGCCCCCCCCCACTGTCTCCCCGCGGCCTCCCCCCTGCCTCCCCGCTGCCTCCCCACTGCCCCCCCCACTGTCTCCCCGCGGCCTCCCCGCTGCCTCCCCGCTGTCTCCCTGCTGTCTCCCCGATGACAGGGCCTCCCCGCTGCCTCCCCACTGCCCCCCCCCCCCACTGTCTCCCCGCGGCCTCCCCCCTGCCTCCCCCCTGCCTCCCCGCTGCCTCCCCACTGCCCCCCCCACTGTCTCCCCGCGGCCTCCCCCCTGCCTCCCCGCTGTCTCCCTGCGCCTTTCCTGTGGTCTCCGGCGCAGCTTATGATGCAGGGCTCGCAGAGCTGACTTTATTTTATTTTTTAAAAGATTTAATTATTTATTTGAAAGAGTTACACAGAGAAAGGAGAGGGAGAGAGAGGTCTTCCATCTGCTGGTTCACTTTCCAATTGGCTGCAACGGCTGGAGCTGCGCCAATCTGAAGCCAGGAGCCAGGAGCCTCCTCGTGTCTCCCATGCAGGTGCAGCAGCCCAAGGACATCTTCCAGTGCTTTCCTAGGCCAGCAGAGAGCTGGATCGGAAGTGGAGCAGCCGGGACTCAAACCGGTGTTCATGTGGGTTGCCGGCACTGCAGGTCAAGGTGTTAACCCGCTGCGCCACAGCGCCGGCCCTGCCGGCAGATTCTTGTACTGTGACAGTGCACCTGGGATCATCCTGGTATATCTACACAGCTGTACACCAGGCAGCTCAAGCCACTTTGGTTTTTTTGGAACTGCTTAGCAGATTCACAAGAAGTTTTAAGAAGTCCAGGGGCCTCTCCCATGTCCTTCCTTTTTTTTTTTTTTTTTGACAGGCAGAGTGGACAGTGAGAGAGAGAGACAGAGAGAAAGGTCTTCCTTTGCCGTTGGTTCACCCTCCAATGGCCGCCGCGGCTGGCGTACTGTGGCTGGCGCACTGCGCTGATCCGAAGTGAGGATCCAGGTGCTTCTCCTGGTCTCCCATGGGGTGCAGGGCCCAAGCACCTGGGCCATTCTCCACTGCACTCCCTGGCCACAGCAGGGAGCTGGCCTGGAAGAGGGGCAACCTGGACAGAATCCGGCGCCCTGACCAGGACTAGAACCCGGTGTGCCGGCGCCACAGGCAGAGGTTTAGCCTAGTGAGCTGCGGCGCCGGCCTGTTACTATTCTTTATTGGATCATGGTTTTGTTGTTATATGAAACACTTGTGTAATCTGTTCATAGTTTTCTTTGAGAAGTTGTACGTTGGGTGTGTCTCGGTATGTGTTGGGTTGTCTCGGTGTGTGTTGGGTGTGTCTCGGTGTGGGTTGGGTGTGTCTCGGTGTGCGTTGGGTTGTCTTGGTGTGCGTTAGGTGTGTCTCGGTGTGCGTTGGGTGTGTCTCAGTGTGTTGTCTCGGTGTGCGTTGGGTGTCTCTTGGTGTGCGTTGGGTGTCTTGGTGTGTTGTCTTGGTGTGCGTTGGGTGTCTCGGTGTGCGTTGGGTGTGCGTTGGATTGTCTCGGTGTGCGTTGGGTGTCTCTCGGTGTGCATTGGGTGTGCATTGAATTGTCTCGGTGTGCGTTGGGTTGTCTTGGTGTGCGTTGGGTGTCTCGGTGTGTTGTCTCGGTGTGCACGTAAACGCCTAGCTTCAGCGTCAGTTGTTGAGAAGACTGTCCTTCGTGGGGTTTCCTCGTCAACGTCAGCAGCTGGGTTTCAGGTGGCTTTGAGTGTCCATTCCTGGGCCAGTGCCCACGGACCTGCTTCTGGGCTTTACAGGAAGCCCTGCTTCTCGGTCCGGCAGTGTTGGGCTGCCGAGGCTGCCGTTGGTCAGTCGTGTTCGGGTCTCCTGAGTCTTCTTTTAGACGCAGAGTATCACTGTGTACAAAGAGCCTGCCGAGATTCTGATGGCGTTGAGTCGAGTCTGGATCGGTTTAGGGGAGGCGCTGTCTTAGCAGTACTCAGCTTTCCAGTCCGTGGATGTGGTCTCTCTCCACGTGTTAGAGCTCTGGTTTCTCTCAGTAATGCCTTACAGTGTGTATTCACAGATCGTGTACCTTTTTTTTTTTTTTTTAAACGATTTATTTATTTACTTGAAAGCAGAGTTAGAGGCAGAAGTGGAGGGGGTGGGGAGAGAGGAGAGGGGAGTGGGGGAGGGAGAGGTGAGAAGAGAGGAGAGAGAGGAGAGAGAGAGATCTCCTATCTGCTGGCTCACTCCCTATATAGCTGCAACAGCTGGACCTCCACTGAGCTGAAGCCAGGAGCCAGGGCTTCTTCCAGGTCTCCCTCGCGGGTGCAGGGCCCAAGGACTTGGGGCATCTTCTACTGCTCTCCCAGGCCACGGCAGAGAGCTGGATCGGAAGTGGAGCAGCCGGGACTCAAACTGGCACCCATATAGGATGCTGGTGCTCCAGTTGGTGGCTTCATCTTCTACACCACAGTGCTGGCCCCCCTCTTTTCTTTTTTTTTTAAGATTTACTTATTTATTTGAAAGTCAGAGTTAGAGAGAGAGAGAGAGAGCGAGAGCGCGCGCGAGCAAGCTTCCATTCAGTGGTTCAGTCCCCAATTGGCCGCAACTGCTGGAGCTGTTCTGATAAAGCCGGCAGCCAGGAGCTTCCTCCGGGTCTCCCACGTGGGTGCAGGGGCCCAAGGACCTGGGCCATCTTCCACTGCTTTCCCAGGCCACAGCAGAGAGCTGGATTGGAAGTGGAACAACTGGGACTGGAACTGGAGCCCATATGGAAGCTGGCACTGCAGACCGGGGCTTTAACCCGCTGTGCCACACTGCCAGCTCCATTTTTTTTTAAGGTTACTTATTGGATGGGCTGGCGCTGTGGCGTAGCAGGTAAAGCTGCCGCCTGCAGTGCTGGCATCTTATGTGGGTGCTGTTTCAAGTCCTGGCTGTTCCACTTCTGATCCAGCTCTCTGCTGTGGCCTGGGAAAGCAGTGGAAGATGGCCCAAGTCCTTAGGCCCCTAGAAGAAGCTCCTGGCTCCTGGCTTTGGATTGGCCCAGCTCTGGCCATTGCAGCCATTTGGGGAGTGATCAAGTGGATGAAGGCCTCTCTCTTTGTCTCTCCCCTCAACCGCCAACTCTGCCTTTCAAGTAAAATAAATTTTTTTAATGAACGTGTACTTCAGTTCATTGTCTTGGAGGTTCCTAACCAAAGACTGAGGGGGCCTCGTTGGTTTGGACTCCGATCATGGCATTCTCGTCGGCAGAGTCCGAGGCAGCACGGGGCGTCACGGTGGAGGGAGCATGTCTGTCGGTGTGGTGTCTTGTGACTGGCCACGCCTGTCACCTCCCCAAAGCCCCGTTTGTAAGCACTGTCCATGTCACCGTCCCTGCTGACGTCCACAGTGCGTTTCCTTCTTCAGCGGAGACCCCTGTGACAGAGGAGAGGGATACTTGGAGCACTGGCGGTCCTTCCTCCAGGGTCACTTTGTTTTGATTTCAGGAGAAACTGGCTCTTCGGCAGCAGCTGAATGAGGCGAAGCAGCAGCTGCTGCAGCAGGCAGAGTACTGCACGGAGATGGGGGCGGCGGCCTGCACCCTCCTGTGGGGCGTCTCCAGCAGCGAGGAGGTCGTCAAAGCCATTCTGGGCGGAGTAAGCCTGGCCAGTGCCGACCTAGTACTGCTGATCAGTGCTGTGCGCCCCTGGATGTGTTCTGAGTGTGTATCGGGCCGCTGAAGTGAGAGGAGACTGAAGGGGCCCTCTGCCTGTCTGCTGTTCACTCCCGTGGTCCCCGACGTCCGCGGGGCTGCTCCGCCGCACCCCACTGCTCTGGGAGCCTCTGCACAAGATGTTCTCTCCCAGAGCCCCTGGGGTGCTTGCGACTGTGTGACTGCTGACGTGAACGACCTTCATGGGAAATAGAATCAAAAGATTATTTTGGTGCAAAACAGGGAAATCCATCATAATTTTTCCATAATCATTTTCCATGAACTTCTTGAAGTCTTCCATGCGTGGATTTCAAAATTTCTCATCCCCAAATAAGCTTACCTCTGTTATCTCTTTGAAGTGCCCTTGTGCCTGCATTTACCAGGGTTGCAGCGTGCTTGTGCAGTGATGTACTGTTTAGTTTTTTGGATGTTACGTGTTCCTAAACAGGCATCTGTGTGTGTGGACAGGTGTACGGGAGGGTTTCACGCAGGGAGAAATGGCAGGAGCAGGGAGGGAAGCTCGAGGAGGTGGAAATGGTGCTCGGAGGCAGCGGGGGCTGAGTTTGCCTTTGACAGAGAGGGGGATGACACGAGGAAGCTGTGGGGCGATGGGGTGACCTTACGTGATTAGAAACAGGATAACTATGGGAAGGTGTGACATGTCATTTCTCAACTTTCAGGACAAGGCTTTGAAGTTTTTCAGCATCACTGGGCAGACAATGGAGAGTTTTGTGAAGTCCCTGGATGGAGATGTCAAAGAGCTTGATTCTGACGAAAACCAGTTTGTCTTTGCTTTAGCTGGAATTGTGACAAGTAAGTACTGCTCGCCGCGCGTGACGGCTGCTCTGTGCACGGGGACCGCTGGCAGGGGTGTGTGCCAGCGTCTGTGGGCATCATGTGCTGTGCAGGCCTCACCCTGGAGACCCTGAGCCTGGCTCGGGGGTGGCACCAGGTGTGTATAGTTCGGAAAGTCACTGCAGGTGAATCTGGTGTCAGTTACGAAGAGCGACCTGCGGGAAACGTGGGTGAGTGTTGTAGGTGCTGTTTGCTTATGTGCATGGGCAGAAGTGAAAACGGACACAGGCTCTGAGGTCAGCTAGCTGCCCTTTGGATCATCATCCTTTAGCTAACGTCTGGCTAAAGCGACAGCCTCAGGCCAAGCTGAGACTGAGCTCTTGTTATCATTTTAGGATCATAATTAAGGAATTCCAAAGACTGACATGATCTCTTCAGTAGATTGCTCCTGCGAGATTGTGATGTTAAACCTTTCCCGGAGTAAGGATAACACGGACAGACTGACAGGGATGGAGCCGGGGTGGGTGATTTCTCGGCAGCTGGGAGGTGGTGTCCTCGGGGGAGCCTGATGTTCTGAAGTCATGGTGGTCCGGCCGCTGCCTGCGGGGCCTCTTATGGCCCGGTGTGTAAGCCGCTTTCTGCCCTGCCAGCATCCCATGTTGGAGCACCATATATATATATATATATTTTTTTTTTTTGATTTTTAAATATTTATTTATTTATTTGAAAGTCAGAGTTTCAGAGAGAGAGGAGGTGGGGGGGGGCCTCCATTTGCTGGTTCACTCCCCAGTTGGCTGTAACGGCCGAAGCTGCGCTGATCTGAAGCCAGGAGCCAGGAGCTTCTTCCAGGTCTCCCATGTGGGTGCAAGGGCCCAAGGACTTGAGCCATCTTCCACTGCTTTCCCAGGCCTTAGAAGAGAGCTGGATTGGAGGCGGAGCAGTTGGGACTGGAACTGGTACCCATATAGGATGCCGGCACTGCAGGTAATGGTTTTACCTGCTGCGCCACAGCGCCGGCCCCACGGAGCACCATTTTGAGTCCCGGATGCTTCTGATCCAGCTCCCTGTATTGCACCCGAGAAGGCAGCAGCAGGTGGTCCAAGTGCTTGGATCCCTGACACCATGTTGGAGACCCCAGGGGAGTTCCGGGCTTCTGTCGCCGCCGTTTGGGAAACAAGTCAGTAGATGGAAGATCTCTCTATCTCTAACTCCGCCTTTCAGATAAAAATCTTAAGAAAATCGTACCCACTGTGTGATGTTCCCTTCTCCATGGTCTTTCTCTGCTGTACCCCGTGCGCCTCGTGCGGCCATTCTCTGCGACTGGAGGGAGGAAGATGGTGTTTTCTTCATGGTGGTTCTGTGTCATCCCAGTGCATCAGGTCTCGCGTACATATTTTTTCCGTAGTCTCTTAAAAATTGCTGATGCGTGGGTGGAGCCGACTGCCGCGTCTGGCAGTCTCGTCTCTCGGTGGCTGTCTGTGTTCATCCCAGCGCCTGTCGTCGGAGCAGACTTGCTGTGCTTCCTGTTTCAGTGCTGGAAGGTGGTCTCTAACAGAGGCGTTAGCAAGCTTGGCGATTGGGCTTCTTCTCTCTGCAAGGCCCCCGGGGCTGGTGATTCGCTGCGTGAGCGTGCGCTGCCTGCTGCAGTGCAGAGGCACTTGCTGTCGGCCAAGGCCAGCGTGTGGCCCACATTCCAGCCCGGCTGGCCTTGTCTTCTGCCCATGTGCCTTAGGTGAGAGCCCTTGTGAAGAGCGGGAAGTGGGTACTCAGTTTTGCACATGTGTGAATTTGGGAGGAAGCGTACCTTCCGGTGCTGTTTTTTTTTTTTTTTTTTTTTGTTTTAATTTTTTTGACAGGCAGAGTGGACAGTGAGAGAGAGAGACAGAGAGAAAGGTCTTCCTTTGCCGTTGGTTCACCCTCCAATGGCCGCTGCGGTCGGCGCACCGCGCTGATCCGAAGGCAGGAGCCAGGTGCTTCTCCTGGTCTCCCATGGGGTGCAGGGCCCAAGCACCTGGGCCATCCTCCACTGCACTCCCGGGCCACAGCAGAGAGCTGGCCTGGAAGAGTGGCAACCTGGACAGAATCTGGTGCCCCGACTGGGACTAGAACCCAGTGTGCCAGCGCCGCAGGCGGAGGATTAGCCTAGTGAGCTGCGGCGCCGGCCTAGAACTGTTCTTTTTAAAAACTTGCATACACACGGTCTTTATTGTTGTGTATTTACCTTTTTGTAGTTCTGTGGGTTTGGACAAATGCATGTAGCCATGTGTGCTAATTGGCTTTTTGTTACTGTAACTAAAATCCCAGCACCAGTGCTGTGGTGTAGGTGGTAAGGTTGCCACCGGCAGTGCCAGCAGTCCCACATGGTGCCTGTTCAAGTCCCTGCTGCTCTATTTCCTGCTCAGCTCCCTGCTGATGTTCCTGGGAAAAGCAGCAGAAGATGGCCTAAGGCCCTGGGCCCTGCGCCCACATAGGAGACCTGGAAGAAGCTCCTGGCTTCTGGCTTTGGCCTGGCCTGTTGCTGCCATCTGGGGAGTGAACCAGTGGATGGAAGACCTCTCTCTCTCTTTCTCTGCCTTTGCCTCTCCTTCTCTGTGACTTTCAGATAAATAAATAAATATTTAAAAACAAAACAAAAATTATTTGAGCTAATTTTTTAAAAGATTTATTTGAAAGTCAGAGTTAGAGAGGAGAGAGAGAGAGAGGTCTTCCATTCACTGGTTCACTCTCCAAATGGCCGCAGGGGCCAGGGCTGAGCCAGGCTGAAGCCAGGAGCCAGGTGCTTCCTCCTGGCCTCCCAGGTACAGGGCCGAAGCACTTGGGCCATCCTCCACTGCCTTCCTGGGCCACAGCAGAGAGCTGAACTGGAAGAGGAGCAACCGGGACAGAACCGGTGCCCCAACCGGGACTAGAACCCGGGGTGCCGGTGCTGCAGGTGGAGGATTAGCCTAGTGAGCCGCGGCGCTGGCCCTCTTTGCCTCTTATTTCTGATTTCTGTGTCCAAGTAATGTTAGAGAGTAACGCAGTGTGGAAATTACTCTTTGGTGTTGGGAACACAGGTAGGACTGGATCAGCATAGCCTCCTGACGGCCTCCTGGGGGCACACAGCTAACCAGCCCGGCCTTCTGTGTGTCAGGACCATCTCTCCTGGCCCTCCAGGCCGCTGCCCATCCCTCCCCCACACAAAGAGGAGGGGTCGCAGTGAGGCGCCCTGTCCAGCCCTGCTGCCGTGAGCGGCCCTGGAGTCTTGCACCTGTGGCCTCTGGGAAGAATCTGGTGCCAGATGATGGTTTAGTCTGTGTGGTTCTGTGGAGGGGAAGGAAGGTGCCAGTTTGAGCCTGGTCCTGCAGGTCTTCTGGCGTCCGGGGGGTAGTCGGCGCAGGCGTGGGGGCTGCTGGTAGGCGCACTCCTGCTGGGAGTTGGGGCGCCCCAGTTGAGGAGAACCTGTGTGGTCTCAGGCGTGTGCTCCAGGGTCCGTGGAGACTGGTGAGCTTTCGCGCTGCCTCCAGTGTTTCCCACAGTGGCTGCGTCATTTGGTGTTCTGGTGCTGTTTTCCCCGTGTCCAGAACAGACTCTTCTGGAAGTATTGGTTCTTGGAACCATTTGGTTCTGGGTGGCTTGAGCTGCAGGACACGTCCTCAGAGCCCGGGTGGGCGCTCGTCACGGCGCTGCAGCTCCCAGAGGCAGGGGTGTCGCGTCGCTTCGTGGAGAGCTGATTCCCAGTCTGAGCACTGTGAGCTGTCTCTGGATCATGTCAGATCATCTCTAGGCAGCAGACTGTAGGCAGCAGGTGGCAGCCAGGCGTCAGTGGAGGCCTGTGGAAAGGAAGATGGGCTGCCTCGACCCAGGCAGCTCCGCCGCATGAGTGTCTTCCAGGGCGTCTCTGGACAGGGACGCTCGCTGGTGGTCAGAGGTCACCGCGTGGACACTGACCCCAGGGCCGTGTGCTGGGTCACGTGGGAGGGAGAGAAGCCAGGGTCTAAGTGGGCTGGTACACTGGGGACTGTTTGTAGCTGGCAGTAGGGCGTGTGCATTTGTGGTGCCCTCACACGAGGCCTCCGACTTGGCTGAGCTCAGCTGCACTGTGGTTGCTTTGGACAAGGCAGCTTTTAAGTCTTGACGCCTGGACTGAGGGGCAGGCTCAGACAGGCAGGGGTCCTCCTGCCGTGCGTGCGGTCCTGTCCCTGCAGTGTGTCTGGGCCTTGGCTCAGGGGCTGCTGTGCACTGTGTGATGCCAGACCGCATCTGTGGCCTCTGCTCCAGGATGTTGGTAGCAACCAGGTGTGGCAGCCACGAGTGTCTCCGAGCTCGGCCCCCCTGGCCAGTTTGAGAACCACTGCTTGGAGCATGGGCTGACCTTTCCTGCATGTCGTAGAGGGTTTGTGGTGCCTGAAGATACTCGAGGTGGTGGTCAGCGGGAGTTTTGACATCATCACAGGACTCTGACGTCACTGCAGGACTCTGACGTCACTGCAGGATTCTGACGTCACTGCAGGACTCTGACGTCGCTGCAGGAGTCTGACGTCACTGCAGGATTCTGACGTTTGGTTTTGTCCAGTCACACGGTGGTCTTAATTAATTCAGCACATCTGTTCTCTACAACATCCTGTTCATCACAGATTTTTTTTTTTTTAAATATTTATTTATTTGAAAGATAGAGTTACAGAGAGAGGTAGAGATAGAGAGAGGTCTTCCATCTTCTGGTTTACTGCCCAGATGGCTGCAACCGCCAGAGCTGTGCTGATCCAAAGCCAGGAGTCAGGAACTTCTTCCCAGTCTCCCACGTGGGTGCGGGGGCCCAAGGACTCAGACCATCTTCCACTGCTTTCCCAGGCCATAGCAGAGAGCTGGATCGGAAGTGGAGCAGTCGGGACTAGAACTGGCGCCCATATGGGATTCTGGCGCTGCAGACCGGGGCTTTAACCCACTGCGCCACAGCGCCGTACCCAACCACAGATACTCTGTCTTTTGGTGGTTGGTCTTGGATAATGTGTAAGTTTCTTTAGATAATTCCCTTCCTTTGGTTGGTGGAGTATGGCCTGTGTGGTAAATTGGTGTTTCATGGGATTGGCGTTTTTCCTCCAGACCTCTCTCAGTGAGGAGTGAAGCCTGACCAGCCCTAGAGGTTTCCAGATGAACGCAATAAAGAGGAGGTGGCGTGCGAACGCCGCGGAGTGAGCCCACAGGGCCGAGTGGGCGCAGCTGTTAGGTAGGAAGTCAGTTATGAGCTTATGTGTGTGTGACATAAAGGCCTAAAGAGAAGACGTCTATGTCCAGCATCTGCATCTGCTGACAATGTTCCAGGGGCAGCCCGGTATTCGCATCCTGCCCTGCCCCTTTCTACCTGATGACCTGCCAGGTGGGGGCCCCGCCCCTTCTGCCTGACAAATCTTCCACAGTCTCCCAGATGCACCCCAGTATCTGCATCTCAAACACCCTGCTCCGGAGCCCCATTCTCCAGGGGGTCCTGCTCACCCTTCCTCTGAACCCAGGATGGCGCCAGCTAGGCTCCTCCTGTCTGATACCTTCAGGGGAAAACTTAGATAGAAGTTTTTCTATTTACATCCAAAAAGCCCTTTGTTCCAAGAGGAGCAGAGGTGGGGAAGCAAGACCCATCTCCTTAAAAACCCCCAGCCTCAACTAGACTGCGCACTCAGCCCTCTGCCTCTATGCTGAGTTGGCCGCCTGGTCTGCCCAGGTGTAATCTCTCCACTCAACCATGTAACTTTGCTCTTTCTCCCCGCCCCCCGCCCCCAGTCCGAGTGACTGGACACTCTCTTAGGCTCTGTCTGGAGAGGTGCCCATCCATTCTTACGGATGTCTCTTCCCTAATAAACCTTGCTGTTTTACCTCCCACTACTCTCTGTCTCACGCCTGAATTCTTTGTTGTGCGAAGACAAGAACGCTGCAATTTCTCCGGTAACAGTTTGTTCTTGCAGAGCTGCAGGAAAATAGTTCACTCTTTTTTTTTTTTTTTTATAATTTATTTATTTATTTGAAAGAGTTACATAGAGAGAGAAGGAAAGGCAGAGAGAGAGAGAGGAGTCTTCCATCTGCTGGTTCACTCCCCAGATGGCTGCAGCGGCCTTAGCTGTGCTGATCTGGAGCCAGGAGCTTCCGGGTCTTCCACGCAGGTGCAGGGACCCAAGCACTTGGGCATCTTCCACTGCTTTCCCAGGGCCACAGCAGAGAGCTGGATCGGAAGTGGAGCAGCCGGGACTTCAACCGGTGCCCATATGGGATGCGGGTGCTGCGGGTGGAGGCTTTACTCGCTACACCACAGCGCCAGCCCCAGTATTTCACTTTATTAGCAGAATGTCTGCTGTGTCTTCTTCAGCTGCCTTTTCATCTCTCGTGGCCTTCTGCTTCCTCTTCCAGTGCTGCTGTGGTGGGGGCTTTGTGGAAAGTAAACTCCCGGTGGAACATCTTGGTTGCTCTTTCAGAGGGGTTTAGGCCGTCTCCTGGAGGGGCCTCCGCACACCTCGCTGGGCCGCTCACTCATCACTCTGGGTTGTGGGCGGTGCGTGGATTGCACAGGCGTCAGCAGTCGTGGTTGGATCACATCGGCTCTCTGCCCGTGTGTGTCCTGGGGTGCTGAGAGCATTTTCAGAGTGCCGCCCAGGGAGGTTTTGTTGCCTGCTCTGACTGAGCTGTTGTTCTGGATGACTGAGTTTTGCGAGTTCTTTGTGTATTCTGGATTCCAGTCTCTTCTCAGATACGTGATTTGCAAATATTTCATCTCCCCCAGGAGTTGTTTGCTTCCTTGATAGTGTCCTGAAGCACAGACATTTTAGCTTGATTATATCCAGACTGTATCTGTTTTTCTTCAGTTGTATTTTTTCCTGTGTCTAAGCGGCCGTTGTCTCATTCCGTGTCCATGAGGATTTATTCCTATTGTTGTGTTCCGGATTGCCCAGATAGAAAGAACCAGCAAGACTCACCGTAATGCAAAGAACAAAGGGACTTTATTTGTAGGTCCAGCATGCTGGGGCCTGACCTCCCGTTCCGTGTAGTGCTGGGAGACCAAGACCCCCTTCTCTGTGTTCTCCGGGGGGGGGGGGGGGATAGTTCCCAGGCAAACAAGTATTACCTCCGCATTCCTTCCTTCCCCTGGCCCTGCAGGACAAGGACGGCCCACCTTATTGGTTGCTTCCACCTGGTCCTGCGGACCAGACCAAGGACTGCCCGGTGTCAGGTTTCTTCTTCTCACACCAGGCCCATCCTGGGCCTAGTCAGTTTTTTTGTCTTGTGAGAAGCCTGTCATGGCATGGCTCTGGCCTCTCACACTATGTTTTGTTTTAAGGATTTTATAGTTTTAGCTCTTACATGTTTTGAGCTAATTTTCTAGTGGTGTGCAGTATGGAGTCCACGTAACCCCTTCAGGTATGGATGTTCAGTTGTCTTGACCCCGTTTCTTGAAAAGATTGTTCATGTCTCCCCTGCGAAATTATTTTGGCATCTTTGAAAATTAACTGACCATAAATGTGAGGGTTTATTTCTGGACTCTCAGTTCTACCATTGATCTTTGTGTCCTTATGCTTATCATTATTTAAAAATGATTTATTTTTATTTGGAAGCAGAGATGGAAAGAGTGAGAGAGACAGAGATGGAGAACTTCTGTCTGCTGGTCTCTCCCCAGATACCTGCAGCTCTCAGGGTTAGGCTGAACCCGGGAGCCTAGAACTAGTCTGGTCTCCTACGTGGGTGGCAGGGACCCGAGTACTTGGGCCACCTGCTGCCTCCCAGGGTGCACATTAGCAGGAAGCTTGGATTGGAAGTGGAGCTGGGACTTGAACCCAGGCACTCAGATGTGGGATGTGGTGCCTTAGCCACGGTGCCAGACACCCACCCCTGTTGTTATCTCTATTGCTGAAAATAAGTTGAATTTGTTAGACTCCAAAGCAAAAGTCTCACAATACGTCCCCAGTCTGTGTGTCCTTCTCAGCACACGTAATTGATACTACTTCATTTCTTAAAGTTTGTGACTGCTCTGCTACCTCTGGGAAAGCCTAGGAGCAGTTCCCTGAGAAATGAACATGGAGGAAAGTGTAACAGAAAGTGGAACCAGGCGGCCGTCTGCTCACGCTGGGTGCTAACAACATCCATTCTGAGCCTGGATCCACTCCCAGGTGCCCCAGGTACACCAAGAGTCAGTGAGGGAAGTGCAGACTGCAGTGAGAGTGAGAGTGAGTGGTGAGGGCGGACAGGTGCTGGGCTCATTCACACTGGCTCCACGTTGTAGCTTACACGTGAGCCATTGATACTAAATGAGACGCAGAACTGGCAGTTGCTGTTCCAGTTCCGTATATAATGACATGGGCTTCACCCACCAGTAAGCTTGCTGTATTGGATTGTTTTTTGAAGATTTATTTTATTTATTTGAGAGACAAAATTACATAGAGAGGTAGAGACAGAGAGAGTCTTCCATCTGCTGGTTCACTCCCCAGATGGCTGCAACAGCCGGAGCTGTGCCAATCCAAAGCCAGGAGCCAGGAGCTTCTTCCGGGTCTCCCACATGGGTGCAGGGGCCCAAGGACTTGGGGCATCTTCCTCTGCTTTCCCAGGCCACAGCAGAGAGCTGGATAGGAAGTGGAGCAGCTGAGACTTGAACTGGTGCCCATATGGGATGCTGGTGCATCAGGCCAGGGCTTTAATCTGCTGCGCCACAGCGCCGGCCCCTGGATTTTGTTTTGACCTGCTATGATACAACATATTTTTTGCTGATTTTTTTTCTTTTCTTTTCTTTTTTTTAAGATTTATTTATTTATTTGAAGGAGTTACACAGAGAGAAGGAAAAAGCAGAGAGAGAGGTCTTCCCTCTGCTGGTTCACTCCCCAATTGGCTGGGGTGGCCGGAGCTGAGCTGATCTGAAGCCAGGAGCTTCTTCCCGGTCTCCCATGTGGGTGCAGGGCCCAAGGACTTGGGGCATCTTCCACTGCTTTCCCAGGCCACAGCAGAGAGCTGGATCGGAAGTGGAGCAGCCGGGACTCGAACCAGTGCCTATATGGGAGCCAGCACTGCAGGCGGTGGCTTTACCTGCTACGCCACAGCGTTGGCCCCGATATTTTTTCCTTCAGACACGTGTTAGTGATGTTTCCACTACCCGTTGCTGAGCAACAAAGCACCGGGGATGTGAAGGCTTCCGCAGCACTGGCTCTGCTCGTGAGTTTGCAGTCCAGGCAGAGCTTAGCAGGGACAGTTCGCTGCTCCCCGTAGCACCCAAGGCCTCAGTGGGGCGGCCGGGGTAGGGAGGGGTCTCCCGGTCTCCCCCTCTCCCCTCCCTCTCTCTCCCCTGCCCTCCCCTCTGTAGTCTCAGGCTTCACTGTGCTCCTTCTGTGTCACCTTTAGCCGTGGCAGCCTCAGGTGACCAGGGCTGGCAGAGCCAGTGGCCGGAGACCAAGGTGGAAGCCGTGGCGCTGCTTCCTGCCCAGCCCTGGGCATTGGCGTCAGCTCTGCTGCGTCCTGTCAGTTACAGGGGAGCCCAGCTCCCGGCCTGCCTGTGGGCCACATCTGGAGACAGCTGGCTGCGTGCACAGCTACCTCTGCACTCCTGCCGGGCCCCAGGACAGGGCCTGTGCCTACGTGAGGGCTCCCTGTAGCTGCTGGCCCGGCGCGCTGGAGTGTGCTGGTGCTGGACACACTCGGATCCCAGTGCTCTGCCCTACCGCACAGGCGTCTGCTCTACGTGCGACATCCCCGCTACTTTCCTAACTCCTGTGGTTGTCAGCCGTGCTTTTGGGCGTGCCCTTGTGCTG
Source organism: Oryctolagus cuniculus (assembly GCF_051225735.1). Lineage (NCBI taxonomy): Eukaryota > Metazoa > Chordata > Mammalia > Lagomorpha > Leporidae > Oryctolagus > Oryctolagus cuniculus. The sequence goes on from NC_142870.1 coordinate 2,496,460, forward strand.
TCTGGGTTTTCGTTAGGTATCTCAGGAGAGAAACAGCAGCAAATACTGTGCCCTGGGAAGGTCTAGATTCTGAAGCAGCAGTGATCTGATGCTGTGTTGCTGTTTGTTTTGCAGATGTTGCTGCCATAGCGTGTGGTCGGGAATTCCTGGTCACCTCCAGCCGGGTGCTCCTGGACACCATCCTGCAGCTCCTGGGAGACCTGAAGCCGGGCCAGTGCACCAGACTCAAAGTGTACGGTGGGCTGTACCAAAAAGTCTGTCTCCCCGTGGGTTAGAACGTGCGCACTGCGCCTGTCTTCAGGTGAAGGCAGTTAGCCTGGCAGCAGTTCTGCAGACGAGAAGGAACGGCCGCCCGGAGGTGTAGGTGTGCCCTTCTCCTAAATAGCATCGTGGGAAAGTGGTGTCAGGAGCAGTGTTGCTGCCCTAGAGTGCCTGGGGAGCCAGGTGCTGTGTGGTGACGCTCCAGGGTCGTGTTAGCCTCAGGGCCCTCATCTCCAAATGACTCAGGTATTGTTCTGCCCGTGCCCAACCGCCAGCTGCCCAGACCTGTGTTCGTGTTCATTGTTGAGTGGAAACCTCCTCAGACGCAGCGGCCACACTGATGTCTGCTCCAGTGTCTGAGCAGGCTTGACTGGTTCTCTGGGGTCTTTTTCGAGGCTCTGGGCGAGAATCTTCTTGCGGGCTGTTGGCAGCAGCCAGTGTCTTGTGTTGCCAGGCCTTGGTCCTTGCTGGTGGGCATCCACCCTCTCTGGTGGCCACGTCTTCAGCCAGGGCAGCTCCAGGAGGCCTCCCTCGGGCATCGTCTGCTAGCAGCCAGCAGAGGCTGTGCTCCTGTGGGCCCTGTGTTCAGGGTGGACGCACCGGCTGATAAACGGCCTCTTAGTGCAGTCAGCCGCAGCGTTCCCGGTGCCTGGTAACGGAAACAGGTGTGATGCGTTGGTAGTCCCAGGGGTCGGGGAAGGAATTAGTGGAGAGCCATTTAGAGTTCTGTCTGTCACACTGCTCATTCTGAGGGCTGGCTTTTCCTTCTTGGAGCATGGTTTTAAAAAAATTCATTTATTTGAGAGATGGACAGCTTCCATATGCTGGTTCACTCCCCAAGTGTCCGCAGCGGCTGAAATAGTCCAGGCCAAAGCCAGGAGCTGAGAGCCCAGTCCAGGTCTCCCACACGGGAGGCAGGAACCCAGTTACTGGAATGGTCACTGCTGCCTTCCTGGGCCTGCACTGGCCAGACGCCAGAATCAGGTCGTGGAGCCATGAATCAGGCTCAGGCCGGTGTGGAGCGCGGTGTCAGCCGGGTTTGCCTGCTGGGCCCAGCACCCACCTCTTGGAACACTTTCTTATACTTCCTTCTTTCTAGTCTTGGCCACATCTTTCCCGCATCTGTGGCCATCCTGCCTTGGTGTTTCTTGTCTTTCCTCGTGTGAGTTGAGAATTTCCTGTTGCTTGGTGTGCCAGGTCCTTCAGGGTCCTCCCTGAATGTTTTGAATGTACATCGTAAGAATCTGAGTCCTGTTTGGCCCCCTTGGGACATTGTGATTTTTTGTTTTTGTAGCAGTCTTCTTGGTGGTGAGGCCGTGCGTGGTGGCGGTGGGCTCGGCGGTGAGGCCGTGCGTGGTGGCGGTGGGCTCGGCGGTGAGGCCGTGCGTGGTGGCAGTCTTTATGGTTTCATTGTCAGTCCCAGTGCAGAACTCTGGCATGTGTGCCATGCCGTGGCTGTTGGGACCAGGATGGGGTCTGTGTCCTCAGTTCTGAGTCTGCGGAGGCTGTTTCTGATCAGGCCCACACGTGTGCATGGCATGAGTCCGGGGGTCTGTGAGCAGGTACTGGGGTCCCTCCATTGAGCTGTCAGTTTGTACCCTGCTGGTCATCCCTGCTGTGACTCTGCCCCCAGCCAGCTCAGGGGCTCGGAGGCCTTTGCGTGTGAGGGGCGCTCCTCTCCTGCTGACGGCCTGGGAGGTCCCATGCCACTGTGGTCACTGCCAGAGACCCCCTTCCCACCCTGAACCAGACGCCTGCGGGTGCCGTCTGTGGGGACCCTGGCCGCCCGGAGTGCCTGGGGTTGTGAGGGATGGACTCCGCGGGTTGCTGGCTCCCCCGGTTCTGGTCCCCCCCGCCTGTAGAGTCCTCGGAAGGCTGCTGTCTGGCTTCCGTCTGGAGGTGATAGCAGCGTTCCCGGCGGCGCAGGACGAGGTGTGTTCCCGCCCCTGTCTGGAACCAGATTGTCGTTTCAGCGTCGTCTGACCGTGTGTGTGGGCAGCAGACGTGACGAGGTCAGAGCGCGGGTGGTGCTGCTCTGCGGACTCCTTGTAAGCCTCCTGCGTCCCAGCAGAGCCAGCGCTCGGCCTCTCCCTGCGTGACGGGCGTCGAGGCTGTGTGCAGGTTCTGCGCGGTAGACACGAGGCTGCAGGGACTGTCCTTGTGTCCTTGACCACGGCTCCCTGCCCGCCTGGGCGAGGGCTGGCGCTGGAGGAGGAGGCTGTGACGTCCGTTGTCTGAGGTGCTGCCAAGCTGGCCCCCGGGTGTGCCCCTGCCCTGCCCTGCCCACTGCTGCCCCTGCACACTCCTGCCCGCTCCTGCCCTGCACACTCCTGCCCCTGCCCTGCACACTCCTGCCCCTGCACACTCCTGCCCTGCACACTCCTGCCCTGCCCTGCCCTCTCCTGCTTCTGCCCTGCACACTCCTGCCCTGCCCTGCATGCTCCTGCCCTGCACACTCCTGCCCCTGCCCTGCCCTCTCCTGCTCCTGCCCTGCACACTCCTGCCCTGCCCTGCATGCTCCTGCCCTGCACACTCCTGCCCTGCCCTGCATGCTCCTGCCCTGCACACTCCTGCCCCTGCCCTGCACACTCCTTCCCCTGCACACTCCTGCCCCTGCACACTCCTGCCCCTGCCCTGCACACTCCTGCCCCTGCACACTCCTGCCCCTGCACACTCCTGCCCCTGCCCTGCACACTCCTGCCCCTGCACACTCCTGCCCCTGCACACTCCTGCCCTGCCCTGCACATTCCTGCCCTACCCTACCCTGCACACTCCTGCCCCTGCACACTCCTGCCCTGCCCTGCACGCTCCTGCCCCTGCACACTCCTGCCCCTGCCCCTGCCTGCTCCTGCCCCTGTCCCACCCCTCCCACTGCCCTGCCCTGCTCCTGCCCCACCCCTTCTGCTGCCCTGCCCCCCTGCCCCTCCCCTCCCCTGCCCCTGCTCCTGCCCCTGCCGTGCTCAGTGTCCTGCGTCCCCATCAGAGTTTCCTGTTTGTTACATCCCATGAAGAGCAGGTGTACCTTCCACCAGATACGATTGCACCCCGAAGCTGAGGCTCTTTTCTTGTGCCTGTTCAAGCTCGGAGTTGGTGGCCACCAGTCCCTTCCCCGGTGCCAGGGTGAGGCTTGTGAGCAGGGTGGGTCTCTTCTCGCATCTCTGGTTCTCGTCCCCGGGCTCTGTGCGGTTCAGTCCTAAGGAGCTCTTACTGAGTGCTGGGGCCGGGGGCGGGAAATGCCTTCAGAGCTGTTGTGTTTTCTCGTCTTCCATCTGACAGCAGTGTACAGACCGTTTGGTGTCTAATCCCGCTTGGGGTCTTAGCACGCGTCAGCCTGAGCCAGTCCCCACCGTCGGCCGGAGCCAGTCCCCTCCCGTCGGCCTTGGCTGCTTGCTGACACTCGCACGCTGGTTGCCTTTCCCATCTTCAGGCACTGCTGTCTCTGCTCACCGTCCTCTTCATGCTGACTCCCAGCCTGTCATCCTCTGGAACTGAGACCTCCTTTTCTCTTATTTCTTTTTATTTTATTTTATTTTTATTTTTTGACAGGCAGAGTGGACAGTGAGAGAGAGAGACAGAGAGAAAGGTCTTCCTTTGCCGTTGGTTCACCCTCCAATGGCCGTCGCGGCCGGCGCACTGCGGCCGGCGCACCGCGCTGATCCGAAGCCAGGAGCCAGGTGCTTTTCCTGGTCTCCCATGGAGTGCAGGGCCCAAGCACCTGGGCCATCCTCCACTGCACTCCCTGGCCACAGCAGAGAGCTGGCCTGGAAGAGGGGCAACCGGGACAGAATCCGGCGCCCTGACCGGGACTAGAACCCGGTGTGCCAGCGCCGCTAGGCGGAGGATTAGCCTAGTGAGCCGCGGCGCCGGCCTATTTCTTTTTATTTTTTTAAAGTTTTATTTATTTATTTGAAAGAGTTACACAGAGAGAGGCAGAGAGAGATCTTCCATCCACTAGTTCACTCCCCAGTTGGCTGCAATGGCTGGAGCTGTGCTGATCCGAAGCCAGGAGCCAGGAGCTTCTTCCAGGTCTCCCACATGGGTACAGGAGCCCAAGGACTTGGGTCGTCCTCCACTGCTTTCCCAGGCCACAGCAGAGAGCTGGATTGGAAGTGGAGTAGCCGGGACTTGAACTGGTGCTCATATGGGATGCGAGCACTGCAGGTGGCGTCCTTACCCGCTACGCCGCAGCGCCGGCCCACTCCAGGACCTTCTTATACTATAAATAACCCCTTTTCTCCTCGGCCTCTCCTTGCCTCTTTCCTGAGGACTGCTCTTTCACCATTACCTGCGTGGTCAACGTTACTTACTTGCAGCACTTGGTGCCTGAACTCGGAAGCAGGGCTTCGCGGCCGTTTCTAGGAGGCCATTCCTCGTCCCCTCCTGCAGACTCGCCTCTGCGTCGGCCAGCTTCCCTGTGCGTTAACTAAAACACCTGCGCTCCTGAAGGAGGGCGTAGTGTGGCTCCGAGATAGGCGGCTGCTGGTCTGGCAGCTGGTGAGCTGACGGAATGCTCGCAGGAGGGCCTCAGGGAGAGGCGGGAGCAGAGGCTGTGCGAACCCTCTCCCAGAACCGCCTTCCAAGGGCCCCCCGTGACCCCGTGACCCCCCACTAGGCTCACCTTCCAGTCACTGTAATTGAACCAGCCACTAGCATTCATCCACTCATGCTGACACAAGACTGGGGCCACGCCTCCAACACATGGGCCTTCGAGACACCGTAGTGTCCACTGTGGCCATCACACAATGCAGCACACATTCACTTCATGCCCCGAAGTCCCCAGGTCTTAGCCCAACATCAGTTCAAGCATCCAAAGGCCAGGGTCTCATCTGAAACTGAAGGGAAACTGCTCCCGTGAGAGGTAGAGTTTCAGACAGGACTGACAGAGAGGGAGGTCTCTGTCTGCTTCCCAGTGGCCGGAGCTGGGCCGGTCTGGAGCCAGGAGCCAGGAGCTTCCCCTGGGTCTTCATGTGGGTGCGGAGCCCAAGCACTGGGCCATCTTCTGCTGCTTCCTCAGGCCACAGCAGAGAGTGGATCTGAGGAACAGCGGGACACAAGCTGGGCCCATATGGGCCAGGTCACATAGCCAGTGCTGCAAGCAGAGGCGTAGCCTGCTGTGCCGTAGCGCCAGCCCTGAATATCTTCTTTTAAAAAAAGATTTATTTATTTACTTGAAAGAATCGCAGAGTGGGGGGGGGGTGTCCATTTATCAGTTCACTCCCCAAATGACTGTAATGGTCAGGGCTAGGCCAGGCCGAAGCCAGGAGCTTCCTCCGGGTCTCCTGCGTGGGTACGGGGCCCAGGGACTAGCGCCATCTTCTGCGCTTTCCCAGGTGCATTAGCAGCGAGCTGGATGGGAGTGGAGCAGCCCGGACTCAGGCACCCAGTGGGATGCCAGCACCGCAGACAGGCACTACAGGCTACGCCACAGCGCCAGCCCCTAGCTTGAAATCTTTGTGGATGACTCATTCAGAATCTGATTCTGTGTTCCTGGCTTGCCTCAGCTCTGAGGGTGTGCCAGTGGCATGGTCTGAGCTGTGGTATGGGCTGTCCAGTGGCATGGGCTGTCCAGTGGCATGGGCTGTCCAGTGGCATGGGCTGTCCTGTGGCATGGTCTGAGCTGTGGCATGGGCTGAGCTGTGGCATGGGCTGTCCAGTGGCATGGGCTGAGCTGTGGCATGGGCTGTCCAGTGGCATCGTGTTCACTGTCAGGGCCAGAGGAACGGTGAGAGGGCTGCCAGGGAGGGGCTGGGGGAGGATGGGCTGCGCAGGGCTGGCTCTAGTTCAGGCAGGGGGTGAGATGGGAGGAGTGTGGAGAGGCCATGGGGTTTGGCCTCTCCTGGTTGCTGCCCCCTGAGTGAGTTGCTGCTGCTTTATCCTCATCCCAGCCACTTTGCCAGGGAGAAGGCTGCTCACCCCCAGCTGAGCAGGGAGCGGCTCACCCCTGAGAGCAAACCTGTGTGGCCAAACCTGCACCCTCAGGGAGCAGGCACCCTGAGGGACCACCTGCTGGATCTGCAGATCTGACCCCCCACAGCCCCCCCCCACCCCAAAGACAGAACGTAGCAGGGATAGTTGGAGTGCTTTTTGATTGCTTCTAGAAGTAATTCCACAAGATGAGTTGAAGCATTGACAGCATTTTCAAGGTCAGTGTGGAGAGTGTTAGAGTCCACTGTGTGCAGGGTGTGCCTTGCTTGTCTCTCATTCCCTATAAACTTTCCTTTTTTTTTTTTTTTAAAGAAAAAAGGTTGACTTTTAAAAAAAATCTAAATTTCATTTTATTTGAAAGTCAGAGAGATCTCTTGTCTGCTGGTTCACTCCCCAATCTGAAGCCAGGAGCCAGGTGCTTCTCCTGGTCTCCCATGTGGGTGCAGGGCCCAAGCACTTGGGTCATCCTCCACTGCCTTCCCGGGCCACAGCAGAGAGCTGGCCTGGAAGAGGAGCAACCGGGACAGAATCCGGTGCCCCAACCGGGACTAGAACCTGGTGTGCCGGCGCCGCAGGTGGAGGATTAGCCTAGTGAGCCGCAGTGCCGGCCATGGCTGGCGTAACGACAACTGAACGGGATCTTCAAGTGTGACTGATTTGCAATCTCCAAATGCCGTAACAGCCAGGCCTGGGCCGGGAGCCCACATGCCACGCGGCTGTCACAGGTCCCTGTGTCTGGGAGGAACCAGAGTACTGAGCTGGCGTCCCCTGCGGCCTCCTGCGGCCGCACAGTGGCAGGAAGCTGGAGCTGGAAGTGGGGCTCCGACTTGAACCTGGGCACTGTGCTAAGGGGTGTGCTGTCCCAGTAGCAAAGTAACTGCTCTTTCAAACACCTGCCCGTAATAGGGTCTTGACAGTAATCAGGAAAATGCAGATTATAACCATATAACCATAATGAGATAACTTTTTATTCCATCTTGTTGAAAAAAAAAAACCAGTCCCAAGCTTTGGATTGGACGGGAGGCCCCAGTAGAGCTCTCCTGTGTCTCTGCTGGCAGGGTAGCAGAGAGACGGGCAGTCCTGGGGCAGAGGCTCAGGCCTCTTCTGTCCACTTGTGCGTAGGAACATCAGGATGCTTGCCCAGGAAACACGGCAGCTGTGTTGTCCTAGCGCGGATGAGGAAATGAACTCACGTTTGTGGCTGGAGAACAGAGAAGTGAATTGTGGTTAGATCGGGGGACACGATAGTGAAGGGGTTCTCTCCAGGTGGTGTGGAAGAACACGCGTGGAAGCTGCTGCCACCGCACAGGAGCGCACAGCTGCACGGCTCTGGGCGTCACGTGGTTAGGGCGTGTAGACCTGGCCTGTCTCAGAGCAGGTGTTGTGCTCGGCTTGAGCGGTGCTCGGGACTCCTGCGCCCTGGACTGGAGTGGTCACTCACTGGGAGCCCCAAGTGGAGCTCCTGGCCTCTGGCTGTCATGGGCATTTCGGGAATGAACCCACAGAAGGAGGATCTGTCACTCTGCCTTTCAACTAGATAAGTAAATCTTAGGAGGAGAATGCGTGGCTGTTCCAGGTATCAGGGATGACCGTGGCCACTGCTCCCTGAAGTACACATCGGGTGGTGCTCACGAGAGTTCCACCGTGGGGTCGCGTTTCCATTCTCCCCGGAGGTGGCTGTGTTCTCCAGTGCTTTCTGCACTAGTCAGTGCTCTGTACCAGCTGAAGCTGACAGCGCTCTGATTAGCGTCACGGCTGGTACAGACCTTCAGATGTTTGCGTTCTAACTCGGGTGGAGAGGACTGAGAATCTGAAGCAGGTATGCTGGGGTGGGCGTTGTGGCACAGGTCAGGCTGTGGCCTGGAATGCCCATGTCCCGTTGCCCGGGTGGAGCCTGCCTCTGCTTCTGGTCTGGCTTCCTGCCGACCTGGCTGGGGGGCAGCAGTGGTGGCCCAAGCCCTGGAGCCCCTGTCACCCACGTGGCATCAGATGCAGTTCCTGACTCGGGGCTGCTGGCCCGGCCCCTGCTATGCAGACGTTTGGGGGATGAACCAGCAGATGGAAGATCTCTCTCTTTGTCTTTAAGTAAATAAAGTGAATGGATAAACAGAATAAGAAGAGCACCAGGCGTGTTACGTAGTTGGTTGTTGTGTTCCTCCCTGCGAGTTCTTGGTTAATGGTTGTTTGGTCTGAAAACACCTGATTGTATTATTGTGCCCGTTGCTTCTCTCTGAAACCCCATGTTTGTGTGTTTGTGTGTGTGTGTGTGTGAAAATTACTATTTTCTGTCCTTCACAATTACTTAATGGTAATCTTTTGGCTCCTTCAGATTTTAGTTTCTGGGTGGTGGACGTCACTTGAAATCATTCTCTTTTCTTGTTTATTGTTGCTAGTTTGCTCTGGCGTACTGGACGTGTTTTCCTTTGTTATTTCTGTGTCGCAGTGTGTTTTCTTCTCAGGTGAGGTGGAAGGTAGTTGCTTCTCTCCTTGAGTGACTTGTACATGTCAGCCGTGGAGCACTCTGACTCCCTGTGTCTGGGAGGAGAGCAGGCGTGGAGCACTCTGACTCCCTGTGTCTGGGAGGAGAGCAGGCGTGGAGCACTCTCTGACTCCCTGTGTGTGTCTGGGAGGAGAGCAGGCGTGGAGCACTCTGACTCCCTGTGTCTGGGAGGAGAGCAGCCGTGGAGCACTCTCTGACTCCCTGTGTCTGGGAGGAGAGCAGGCGTGGAGCACCCTGACTCCCTGTGTCTGGGAGGAGAGCAGGCGTGGAGCACTCTCTGACTCCCTGTGTCTGGGAGGAGAGCAGGCGTGGAGCACCCTCTGACTCCCTGTGTCTGGGAGGAGAGCAGGCGTGGAGCACTCTGACTCCCTGTGTCTGGGAGGAGAGCAGGCGTGGAGCACTCTCTGACTCCCTGTGTCTGGGAGGAGAGCAGGCGTGGAGCACCCTCTGACTCCCTGTGTCTGGGAGGAGAGCAGGCGTGGAGCACTCTGACTCCCTGTGTCTGGGAGGAGAGCAGGCGTGGAGCACCCTCTGACTCCCTGTGTCTGGGAGGAGAGCAGGCGTGGAGCACCCTCTGACTCCCTGTGTCTGGGAGGAGAGCAGGCGTGGAGCACTCTGACTCCCTGTGTCTGGGAGGAGAGCAGGCGTGGAGCACTCTGACTCCCTGTGTCTGGGAGGAGAGCAGGCGTGGAGCACTCTGACTCCCTGTGTCTGGGAGGAGAGCAGGCGTGGAGCACTCTGACTCCCTGTGTCTGGGAGGAGAGCAGGCGTGGAGCACTCTGACTCCCTGTGTCTGGGAGGAGAGCAGGCGTGGAGCACTCTGACTCCCTGTGTCTGGGAGGAGAGCAGGCGTGGAGCACTCTGACTCCCTGTGTCTGGGAGGAGAGCAGGCGTGGAGCACTCTGACTCCCTGTGTCTGGGAGGAGAGCAGGCGTGGAGCACTCTGACTCCCTGTGTCTGGGAGGAGAGCAGGCGTGGAGCACTCTGACTCCCTGTGTCTGGGAGGAGAGCAGGCGTGGAGCACTCTGACTCCCTGTGTCTGGGAGGAGAGCAGGCGTGGAGCACCCTCTGACTCCCTGTGTCTGGGAGGAGAGCAGGCGTGGAGCACTCTGACTCCCTGTGTCTGGGAGGAGAGCAGGCGTGGAGCACCCTCTGACTCCCTGTGTCTGGGAGGAGAGCAGGCGTGGAGCACTCTGACTCCCTGTGTCTGGGAGGAGAGCAGGCGTGGAGCACTCTGACTCCCTGTGTCTGGGAGGAGAGCAGGCGTGGAGCACTCTCTGACTCCCTGTGTCTGGGAGGAGAGCAGGCGTGGAGCACTCTGACTCCCTGTGTCTGGGAGGAGAGCAGGCGTGGAGCACTCTGACTCCCTGTGTCTGGGAGGAGAGCAGGCGTGGAACACTCTGACTCCCTGTGTCTGGGAGGAGAGCAGGCGTGGAGCACTCTCTGACTCCCTGTGTCTGGGAGGAGAGCAGGCGTGGAGCACTCTGACTCCCTGTGTCTGGGAGGAGAGCAGGCGTGGAGCACTCTCTGACTCCCTGTGTCTGGGAGGAGAGCAGGCGTGGAGCACTCTGACTCCCTGTGTCTGGGAGGAGAGCAGGCGTGGAGCACCCTCTGACTCCCTGTGTCTGGGAGGAGAGCAGGCGTGGAGCACTCTGACTCCCTGTGTCTGGGAGGAGAGCAGGCGTGGAGCACCCTCTGACTCCCTGTGTCTGGGAGGAGAGAAGGCGTGGAGCACTCTCTGACTCCCTGTGTCTGGGAGGAGAGCAGGCGTGGAGCACCCTCTGACTCCCTGTGTCTGGGAGGAGAGCAGGCGTGGAGCACTCTGACTCCCTGTGTCTGGGAGGAGAGCAGGCGTGGAGCACCCTCTGACTCCCTGTGTCTGGGAGGAGAGCAGGCGTGGAGCACCCTCTGACTCCCTGTGTCTGGGAGGAGAGCAGGCGTGGAGCACCCTCTGACTCCCTGTGTCTGGGAGGAGAGCAGGCGTGGAGCACTCTCTGACTCCCTGTGTCTGGGAGGAGAGCAGGCGTGGAGCACCCTCTGACTCCCTGTGTCTGGGAGGAGAGCAGGCGTGGAGCACTCTGACTCCCTGTGTCTGGGAGGAGAGCAGGCGTGGAGCACCCTCTGACTCCCTGTGTCTGGGAGGAGAGCAGGCGTGGAGCACCCTCTGACTCCCTGTGTCTGGGAGGAGAGCAGGCGTGGAGCACTCTGACTCCCTGTGTCTGGGAGGAGAGCAGGCGTGGAGCACTCTGACTCCCTGTGTCTGGGAGGAGAGCAGGCGTGGAGCACTCTCTGACTCCCTGTGTCTGGGAGGAGAGCAGGCGTGGAGCACTCTGACTCCCTGTGTCTGGGAGGAGAGCAGGCGTGGAGCACTCTCTGACTCCCTGTGTCTGGGAGGAGAGCAGGCGTGGAGCACTCTGACTCCCTGTGTCTGGGAGGAGAGCAGGCGTGGAGCACCCTCTGACTCCCTGTGTCTGGGAGGAGAGCAGGCGTGGAGCACTCTGACTCCCTGTGTCTGGGAGGAGAGCAGGCGTGGAGCACTCTCTGACTCCCTGTGTCTGGGAGGAGAGCAGGCGTGGAGCACCCTCTGACTCCCTGTGTCTGGGAGGAGAGCAGGCGTGGAGCACTCTCTGACTCCCTGTGTCTGGGAGGAGAGCAGGCGTGGAGCACTCTGACTCCCTGTGTCTGGGAGGAGAGCAGGCGTGGAGCACTCTGACTCCCTGTGTCTGGGAGGAGAGCCGGCGTGGAGCACCCTCTGACTCCCTGTGTCTGGGAGGAGAGCAGGCGTGGAGCACTCTGACTCCCTGTGTCTGGGAGGAGAGCAGGCGTGGAGCACTCTGACTCCCTGTGTCTGGGAGGAGAGCCGGCGTGGAGCACTCTGACTCCCTGTGTCTGGGAGGAGAGCAGGCGTGGAGCACTCTCTGACTCCCTGTGTCTGGGAGGAGAGCAGGCGTGGAGCACTCTGACTCCCTGTGTCTGGGAGGAGAGCAGGCGTGGAGCACTCTCTGACTCCCTGTGTCTGGGAGGAGAGCAGGCGTGGAGCACTCTGACTCCCTGTGTCTGGGAGGAGAGCAGGCGTGGAGCACTCTGACTCCCTGTGTCTGGGAGGAGAGCAGGCGTGGAGCACTCTGACTCCCTGTGTCTGGGAGGAGAGCAGGCGTGGAGCACTCTGACTCCCTGTGTCTGGGAGGAGAGCAGGCGTGGAGCACTCTGACTCCCTGTGTCTGGGAGGAGAGCAGCCGTGGAGCACTCTGACTCCCTGTGTCTGGGAGGAGAGCCGGCGTGGAGCACTCTGACTCCCTGTGTCTGGGAGGAGAGCAGGCGTGGAGCACCCTCTGACTCCCTGTGTCTGGGAGGAGAGCAGGCGTGGAGCACTCTGACTCCCTGTGTCTGGGAGGAAAGAGCAGCTTTTTGGTCGAGGGGCGGTGCCTGTGTTGTTGGCATTTTGAGTCACCAGTATCTACTTACTCTGCGGCGGCGGGCCTTGTGTCAACGTTGCTTGTTCCTAATGCTCAAGGTTATGAACAAGAGGGGGGTGGCAGTTTCGAGCCCCTCAGTCCCATGTGCTGTGGGCTTTCTGCTGAGTGTTGTGGTGGGGGCAGCATTTGCCCACTTTTTGTCATTGGAAGAAAAGGCCTGACTCACTAGTACACTATTTTGAGAAATGACTTCTTCTTCTTCTTCTTCTTCTTCTTTTTTTTTTTTTTTTTTGGTGAGGCAGAGAGGACAGTGAGAGAGAGACAGAGAGAAAGGTCTTCCTTCTTTTCCCGTTGGTTCACCCCCCAATGGCTGCTGCGGCTGGAATGCTGTGGCCTGCGCACCGCGCTGATCCGAAGCCAGGAGCCGGGTACTTCTCCTGGTCTCCCATGGGGTGCAGGGCCCAAGCACTTGGGCCATCCTCCACTGCACTCCCGGGCCACAGCAGAGAGCTGGCCTGGAAGAGGGGCAACCGGGACAGAATCCGGCGCCCCGACCGGGACTAGAACCCGGCGTGCAGACATTATTTAGAAATATTTGATTGGGATAGAAATGCGGAGTCAGCGAGTGTTTGCATAGGAAGCAAAGCCATCCTAGGTTTGTCTCGGCTGACCCCTGTGTGACCTGGAAGTCTGAGCTCTGTGAACTGTAACCTGCAGTGACACAGGTCTCAGGTTACACCATCAACATCACAGTTACATTTGTTCCATTTAACTTCTTAAAGATGACTGATTTTGACCCAATACAAGATTTTAAATACGTCTGTCAGTTTGTGAGTTGTTTTTAATCACATTAAAACTAAATGGCAGGCCAGCGCCGCGGTTCACTTGGCTAATCCTCCGCCTGTGGTGCCAGCACCCCGGGTTCTAGTCCTGGTCAGAGCGCCGGATTCTGTCCCGGTTGCTTGTCTTCCAGGCCAGCTCTCTGCTGTGGCCAGGGAGTGCAGTGGAGGATGGCCCAAGTGCTTGGGCCCTGCACCCGCATGGGAGACCAGGAGGAGGCACCTGGCTCCTGGCTTCGGATTGGCGCAGCGCGCTGGCTGTAGTGGCCATTTGGGGGGTGAACCAACGGAAAAAGGAATACCTTTCTCTCTGTCTCTCACTGTCTAACTCTGCCTGTTAGAAAGAAAGAGAGAAAGAAAGAGAGAAAGAAAGAAAGAAAGAGAAAGAAAGAAAGAAAACACTAAATGGCGGGCCAGCACTGTGGCATAGCTGGTTAAGCTGCCTCCTGCAGCGCCGGCACCCTTTGTGGGCACCGATTCAAGCTGCACTTCCTGTCCAGCTCCCTGCTAATGCACCTGGGAAAGCAGCAGAGGATGGCCCAGGGCCTTGGGCCCCTGAACCCATGTGGGAGCCCTGGAAGAAGCTCCTGGCTTTGGCCTGGCCCAGCCCTGGCCATTGCTACCGTTTGAGGAGTGAACCAGCAGGTGGGAGACCTCTCTTTGTCTTTCCCTCTTTCTCTGTAACTCTAGCTTTCAAATAAATAATAACAAAAAACCCTAATTGGCAGTCTGAAGAATTTCAGCTGGACGTACGTTCTGAAGTTTGCCCCTGTTGTGGTCGTCCCCAGATGGTAGCTTTGGTTTGAAGACCCAGAGAAGACTGGCCTGTCTGCCTGTGCGGACGCTCCCGGTAACTGCTCTGTGGGTCCCCGTGGACACAGCCTGGAATGGCACTTGGCCCAGGGACTTCTGGCTGGTGGTGGTGGTGGGGGGAATGCGGGGGTAGTAGGCGGCAGCTACCCCAGTGCCGGCCTCCTAAATAGTAAATATTTTTAAGACGACTCCTGCCTATCAGACACACGTGTTTTCTGTCTGCAGCTGATACCTGTAGTGCCTGAGGACTTCTGCACTGTGGTTGATTTGGTGCAGGCTTACAGTCTAGTTCATGTGTGTTACTGCGGTTTTTATTACAGACTTAGATTTTTTAAAAAAATATTTACTTTATTTGAAAGGCAGTTACAGAGAGGCAGAGGCAGAGAGGGGTGGGGAGGTCTTCCATCTGCTGCTTCACTCAGATGGCTGCAATGGCTGGAGCTGCGCCGATCTGAAGCCAGGAGCCAGGAGCTTTTTCCGGGTCTCCCAGGTGGGTGCAGGGGCCCAAGCACTTGGGCCATCTTCCACTGCTTTCCCAGGCCACAGCAGAGAGCTGGATCAGAAGTGGAGCAGCCGGGACTTGAACTGGCGCCCATGTGGTACACTGGCACTGCAGGCAGCGACTTTACCTGCTTTGCCGCAGCGCCAGCCCCCACAGATGTACCTTTATTAGTTCCATGTTCTTGGAGTTCTTGAAGACCAGGAGGAGGGTCCTTTCAGCATCCAGGATCCTGGGGGAGCTCCTGTCCTGGTACTTGACATTAAAATTGTTTCTGCCAAAAGTGTGAGGCGGTGTTCAGCTTGGGAGTTCGCTCTCTTCCAGTTTTGTGCAGGGTCTGTGGTCTAGCGCTGTCTGTGTCTGCCGCAGCTTTTCTGTCGCTGACGCTCAGGCCTCTGCTTGCTGTTGTCCTGTGTGCTCAGCCCCGCAGAGTTTGTGTTCCCCCGCGTCCTAGTCAGAGGTGTTTTCATTTCTTGCAAGCGCTTTCACTATTTTAAATGTTTTGCAAAAATACACGCCCAGCCTTTTTGTTGTTGTTGCTTTGTAGTGTGGAGTGATTAGGATCTCTGCAGTTTGAAGTAGTTTCAGAAAGCAAAATCCTGTAGTTTCTTCCCTCAGCAGACTCTGCATTGCCAGCTGGGGTCCGGCTCCCAGCCCAGGGTGTGAAACCCCTTTCCCTTGGAGACTGCTTTGCTGGCCGTCAGGGACTGTGCGGGCCGTGCCGGCGTGTGTGGCCCGACGGGATCACTCGGTGTCGCCTGTACTGCTCACTGCAGGAGAAGGCCCTGCTGGGTTTTAGGTGAGAGGTGGACTTTGAGAGGCTGCTGAGCAGTGGCTGCGGCGTGTGGGTCTCCTGTCGGACCCTCCCTGCCTTTGTCTCTAGGTTGTGTGGGTGAGTCTGCGGAAGGTGACGTCATGGCCAGCGTTCCCTGGTCTTCTCCGAAGTGTTAGGAGACCGCCCGATGTGCTGGGCCTGGTGGGAGACGTGCGCAGGGTGAAAGGCGGGCTGGGCAGGCCCACATCTCATCCCGTTTCCTTTGTGTTGCAGGCTCATGCTGATGTCCCTGTACAACGTGAGCATCAACCTGAAAGGCCTGAAGTACATCAGCGAGAGCCCGGGATTCATCCCCTTGCTGTGGTGGCTTCTGGGCGGTAAGGGGGCCTGGGCGCACTGCCTCTGTGCGGCTCGTGCTGCCTGTTCGCCACCGCTGAGGAGTGGTAAAGGGTTGGACATGAGGAGTGCTTGCCGCAGGTGATAGTTCCTAACAGTCGGAAGCTCGTGGTAGTTTCTGAAGTGTGGCTTCCAGTTGAGTTACAGTTCACCAGTGAGTCCCCGCCACGGCGAACAGCTGGTGGGCAGCATCTGCCTGTTCCTTCTCTGAACACCACGTGGTCAGGCGCGTGCTGGGGGGTGGCTCTGAAGAGCAGGCAGGGGGCCCAAGCCTGAAGATGTGGGTGAGAAGTCAGGGAGACGGTGCAGCTCTGAAGTGCTGTGCGCGTGTGCAGCCCCTGCTGGCAGCTCCTCTGTCTCTCCCTCTGACCCGTGCCACAGCTTAACCTCAAGTTTTGTCTCAGTTTCACCCTGGTGTTTTTTTTTTTTTTTTTTTTGACAGATAGAGTTAGGCAGTGAGAGACACAGATAGAAAGCTCTTTCTTCCATTGGTTCACCCCCCAAATGGCCACTACGACCAGAACTATGCCAATCCAAAGCCAGGAGCCAGGTGCTTCCTCCTGGTCTCCAACGCAGGTGCAGGCGCCCAAGCACCTGGGCATCCTCCACTGCCTTTCTGGGCCACAGCAGAGAGCTGGCCTGGAAGAGGAGCAGCTGGGACTAGAACCCAGTGCCCATATGGGATGCTGGTGCTGCAGGCGGAGGATTAGCCAAGTGAGCCACAGTACCGACCCCCATCATAGTTTTTTTAAAAGATTTTACTTATTTTATTTGAGAGGTAGAGTTACAGACAGTGAGAGAGAGAGAGACAGAGACAAAGGTCTTCCTTCCATTGGTTCACTCCCCAAATGGCTGCAACTGCCGGAGCTGCGCCGATCCGACGCCAGGAGCCAGGAGCTTCTTCCGGGACTCCCACGTGGGTGTAGGGTCCCAAGGACTTGGGCCATCTTCTACTGCCTTCCCAGGCCACAGCAGAGAGCTGGATGGGAAGTGGAGCAGCCAGGACTAGAACTGGCACCCATATGGGATGCTGGCACTGTAGGCAGTGGCTTTACTTATTATGCCACAGCGCTGGTCCCAGTTCTATAACTTTTCAAGATATGAATAACATATAATAAACTGCAGTATTTAACGTGAACAATTGGTAAGTTTTGATATAAATACCAACCTTTAAAATCCCTGCCCGAGTCAGAAGCAGAGCCAGCTCTTGCCCACGGGCTCTGTACCGGGGCCCGGCGCCCACCGTGCGAGCGGTTTAGTGTGCTCTTCATGGTTCTGTGTAAGTGGCGGCGTGCGGCGTGCGTGTTTCCCTCAGCATAATTGTCCTGCAGTCCGTCTGTGTTGCGTGTTTTCTAGTTCGTCACCTCTTAGTGCCAAGCAGTGTCGCTCCCCCTCTTCGTGGAGGAACAACACAGGACCCTGCGCTGTTCTCTCGTCTGCTCGGCCCTCCCCGGGTTTGCTGCTGGCTCCTCCCGGGTCGGCTACTATCCCTTCCACCTCCGTGGAAGGGCAGTTCCCCCTGGCCACATTCCCCACTTCCGCAGGGGAGCGGCACACCGCCGGCCGGCTCTTCTCGGGGGCTGCACAGGTGTTCCCCTTAGATGTTCCCCATAGATGTTCCTGTTGCATGCCGTCTCTCTCCTCCTTTATAGTCCTCCTCCGCCAATCCTAACTCGGCTGCCCACACGCCGAGTACGCTGCTCTCCTCCAATCAATAGCAAGTCCTACAGTTTATTAGTTGAACTGGAGGCAGCTGTGCGGAAGCTGTTTACTTCTCTCCCAGCGCCATATTGTGGGAGAGCAGATGCATAGAATAAGTCTTAATTCGAGTAACTTAGTCTAGTCCGGATTGCTCCCCACAAGCAGGATCGCACGGGGTGGATGTGCCGTGCCGTGCCGTGGGCGTCTCAGCTGCTGCCAGCGGGTTCGCCGCAGCCTCCGGCTCTGCAGCTGCAGTCGCTGGGCTGGTTTCGTGTGTGTCTGTGTGGATGTGTGCTTTCGTTTCTCTTGGGCCGACGGCCAGCCGTGGGATGACGGGTCGCAGAGCAGGTGCCTGTCCTAGGAGACGGCCACACCAGTTCCAAAGTGGTCATCGTTTCACCGGCCCACCAGCAGAGCTCCCCGGTGCGGCTGTGGCGCAGCCTCCCGTCCATGGGGCCGTGCTCTGGGACGGCAGACCCTACCCCTGCGGTCGCCTCCGCACTGCGGTCGTGGTGCGGCGCTGAGCGCTGCCATCCCTGCCTCTCCTTCGCTGGTGCGTCTGCCCAGGTCTTTTGCCCATTTCGAAGGTGATGGTTGTTTCTTCCGTTGGAGAGTGTTGAGGGTTCTGACGCAGTCTCTGTGCACGTCTGTTCCGGGTGAGGGAAGAAGGTTCCCTCCGTTTGTGCCTGGTCCTTCATCCTGTGAAGAACATCTGAACAGCAGAAACCTTGATTTTGGCAGTGTCCATCCTCTCTTGTCTGAGCCACGTTCGAGGGGTGGCAGTCTTTGCCTGCAGACGTCGGGGTCACTAAGGTTTCTCGTGTGTTTCCCCGAGAGCGCTGTAGTTCTGCATTTTTCGTGTAGACGTTTGATTGGCTTTACGTTCAAACGTATGACGAGGTTTTTGTGACTTTTGCATTGGGCATCCTTGTTTTTATTTATTTTTCAGTTTTAAGGATTTTATTCAGTGAGAGAGGCATGGGAGAGTGAAGGCTCTATCTGAGGGAGAAGGAAAGTCCAGAGACGGAGTTGGGGTCCATACTGAGCCGAGAGCAGGCCAGGAGCCGCGTGCAGCAGGCGTGCAGGCGGAGAGCAGGGAGCCTGCGGCCCAGAGGCCATGCCCCCGAAGGCTCAGGCAGCAAGGGCAGCAAAGGGCAGTAATGACAAAACAGGGACACAGGGCTGGGCCTTTGTCCACTTCCAGAGGGGGTGGTTACATAGTCTGATTGGCAGGTGGGCGTACAGGTGGGGTCAGGCTGGGGCTGGAGGTCACACAGGGGTGTGGTGAAGGCGTGGTGAAGGCGTGGCCTTGCAGCTCACAGGTGTAATCAGTCTTCCCCTACCTACCTGCCTGCGTCACCCCCTCAGAGACTCCATTCCCTAGTCCTAAGGGCTGCCGGAGGGTGCAGAATCAGCACCCCTTCCGTAGCTGCTTCCTGCTCATGAGGGCATAGCGCAGGCCCTGCCTGTCCCGGGTCTGGAGTCTCCGCTGTCTCATCTGACAGATGGGCTTTATGGACTGGAGCAGTCTCGGTCCCCCAGTGGCTGTTAGACTCCCTGTTGGCCGGCACTTTTGTTGAGGATTCATTCTCCAGTGAACTGCTTTTGTGCCTTTAAGGGTACTTCAGAAAGTTTGTGGAAAAAGCATTAAAATGTTGATTTTGGTGCGAAAATTGAAATTCACTCGTAGGATTTTCATAACATGCATTGTCCATGAAGTTCTGAAGACGTCTTCCGTGTGGAGGGTCTGATTCCAGACTCTTCTGTCCGCTGACCCTCTTCTGCCGTTCCACCAGTGCCGTGCTGACGCAGAGCCTTGATTCGGGTTGCGCACGCCCTCCTGTCCCCTTCTTTTCCAGTGTTTATTCTGGTTCTTTTATGCCCTTTACCTTTCCAGGTGACCTTGAGAATAAGCATGTCACTTCTTCTTTTTTTTTTTTTTTTTTTTTTTTTTAAGATTTTACTTTATTTTTTGAAAGACTGTTACAGAGAAAGGTAGAGAGAGGGGTCTTCCATCTGCTGGTTCACTCCCCAGATGGCTGCAAGGGCCAGACTGCGCCGATCTGAAGCCAGGAGCCAGGAGCTTCTTCTGGGTCTCCCACGTGGGTGCAGGGGCCCAAGGACTTGCGCCATCCTCCACTGCTTTCCCAGGCCACAGCAGAGAGCTGGATCAGAAGAGGAGCGGCTGGGACTAGAACCAGTGCCCATATGAGATGGCGGTGCTTCAGGCCAGGGCTTTAACCCGTGGTGACACAGCGCCAGCCCCTAGCTTGTCACTTTCTGTCAAAAAAAATTGTGTTGGAATTTTTCCTGTGATTGTATTGAATTAAGTTTAATTTGGGGCAAATCGGCGCTGTAGCAGTGTTGTTCTTCCATTCAGACACAGGCGTTTGTCTGCATTTACTTAGTTGTTGTTGGTACACAGGGGATCAGGGGATCGCACCTGTGTCTCCCAGCTCCAGGCAGTGGAATGATCTCTGTTTCCGGCCATCTTCTCACAGTAAGAAAAGGGGTGCAGAATGGAGAGGAGACAGAATACGAATTCACAGCCAGACTGAGTTTATTCAAAGAAAATAAACTCGCAGAGGCCGACCAGCTACCAGCATGCACACACAGACTGAACTGGCAGAGGCCCTGACCCAGCAGGTGGCCTGGGAGAGGGCGTGGGGTCCACAGGTGGGGCTGAGCTGCTCCATTCAAACCTGGAGAGCAGTACAGGTTGAGGCTGACGTGGCCTCGTGAAAGAAGGCAGGGGACAAGAACCTTGTTCCGTCACTTGGCGTGAGCTCCGGGCAAGGAGAACTGCCCCCTTCCAGCGTCCTGCTTCCCTCCGGAGCAGCTCACTGCCTGTCGCCCTGGGCTTGGCGTTCCTGTGCTGCAGCATAGCCCCTGCAGTGCCCCGTGGAACTGGGCCCGAGCCAGGGCACGTGCCAGTTCTCTGGCTGTGGCTGTTGACTCTGAGTAATGAAGTTCTTTGTCTCAGGCTCTGTGTCTTCTGCCAGCGCCCATCCGGCTCTGGCATGCTAATTTGTCACACTCAAGACCTTCCAGTTTCGAGGTGGCGCTGGGGGCTGTGTCTGCATTCGCGATAATGCTCAGCCAGCTGGGTTGGATTCTTGACCACACAGCTTGTTTCCCTTGGTCTGCATAGAGCAGAGGCGGTTCCTGGGCCTGACCCATGAAGTACCGTCCAGCCTGGTTGCCTGGAGCCACGTGGGGCACACAGCGCCAGTTTGTGGCAGGGTGGGGTGGTGGGAGAGTAGTGAAGCGGTACCCAGACACTGCTGTAGTGTACTACGTCTCCACTGGTGTGTTTCTGTCATTCGCTTACACGGGAACGTCTTGTTCCTGTCCTGTGGACGCAGGAGCTGAGGCGCAGAGGGGAAGTAACGTGCCCAGGGTCTTCTGCCTGGTAGACGCCCCCCTGGGGTTGAAGCCGCCTGGCTACGAGGCCTGCCCCGGCGCCGGGAGGGCGTCCCTGCCTCCTCGCGGACACGGTCGCCCCGCAGCGCCAGCCTCCTGCAGGTGTGTGCTCTCCTTGGGGGGGAGCGCAGGCCGACTTCTCCTGGCCCTCCCTAGCTGTGCTGCTCCAGCGGCTCCTCGGGGTGGGCCCGCTGTGCGGCTCTGTCAGAAATAGGGAGCCCGAGTGCCGCGAAGACTTGGCTGGACTTTCCCTGCCCGTGCTGAGAAGGGCCGTGGGCAGTCGGGTGGCTGTTAGGTGAGCTGAGTGCAGCTTTGCTTCTGGGCCGTCCTGGGCTGGCTTCTTCACGGAGCCAGGGCCTGATTCCGTTAGGGCACAGACATGAGCCCACGTGTGTGACAGGGGCCTGAGGGAAGCAGAGCACCCTGGGAAAGGAGTGTGGCAGCCTGGAGCAGCCAGTGGTCTGCACTACAACGTCCCACCCACACAGTGACTCTGTAGGTGCTCCAAGCCCCTCCGAAAGCACCCCAGGAGAATCCTCTCTGAGGTGCCACGTGGACTCCCAGTCTGATGACGCTGGGCAGCAAAACCTCGGGAGGGATCTTCCTTAATTTCACTCCCAGCAAATCCTCTGCCCAGGAGAAGGGGTGGCTGGGAAGAACTGGGCCCCTCCCCTTTGGAGTGGCAGACTGAAGGCCGACTGTGCTCCCAGCCCAGAGCTGGGTGCCCGCCTGGCCTGTCAGGTGCATTCTTTTTTTTTTTTATTTATTTATTTATTTATTTATTTATTTATTTATTTATTTATTTTTTTGACAGGCAGAGTGGACAGTGAGAGAGAGAGAGACAGAGAGAAAGGTCTTCCTTTGCCGTTGGTTCACCCTCCAATGGCCGCCGCGGCCAGCGCGATGCGACCGGCGCACCGCGCTGATCCGATGGCAGGAGCCAGGAGCCAGGTGCTTTTCCTGGTCTCCCATGGGGTGCAGGGCCCAAGCACCTGGGCCATCCTCCACTGCACTCCCGGGCCACAGCAGAGGGCTGGCCTGGAAGAGGGGCAACTGGGACAGAATCCGGCGCCCCGACCGGGACTAGAACCCGGTGTGCCGGCGCCGCTAGGCGGAGGATTAGCCTAGTGAGCCGCGACGCCGGCCCTGTCAGGTGCATTCTCATTGGTCGTTGCTTGTCTCAGTTGGATCGGTTCTGTAGAACGTGGTCTTGGGACCCGTTAGCCCCAGGTTTGAGCCGCAGTTTTCCTCCCTGTGAACTTACCTAAGCTTTTCTGATTGCTCCCGTGGGGTTTCTACCCGTAGGGTCTTCATGGGTGTTAAATGCGTAGTGCCTGGGACAGCACCTGACACGGCAGGTGTTACATGGGTGGTGGTTCCGTTTTCTCTCTAGGTATCTCTCTGCAGTGGAAGCTCATCTCCGTGTGTCTCGCTTGACCAGAAGCTGGTGCATTGCCTTTCCAGTGTCCCTGCTTCCCAGGCAGAGGACGGCCTTGCCGCTGACCAGTTTCCTGTAACCTGTGCTGATTTCCTTCCCTCCTGTGATTCGGCTGCGTGGCTGGCGTTTTCCCAGGCTTCCTCCGGATTCTTCACATTCCTCTTAAGCCGCAGAGCTGGCCTGGAACCACAGAGTGGATCAGGAGGGGCCGCATGCTGGGGAGCTGTGTGCAGGCAGGGCCGGAGCACGCTTGGAACGGGCTGTGCTTCCTGCCAGTGTCTGTAGTGTGGGAAGGGTGGAGCATCCACTCCCCGTCTCACGTCTCACGTGTCCTTGCTGGGCTGAGAAATCTGAAACCTTACAAGTGTTTTAGCCCAGAACTCTGCCTGAGCCCCCGGGAACCCTGGAGGACGTCCCGCCGCTGTGTTCAGATGCAGCTCCGCAGCTCCCCCAGCACCACTGCCGCACCTCTGACTTCCTGGTTTTTCAGACCTGGATAACCCTGCGGTGATCCTGGACCCCTTATTGCCTCTCACAGGCACACTGCCCTGTCGGGGTCCTGAAGGCTCCACCTCCAGCACACAGCCAGTCCCAGCTTCCCCTCCTGTCTGCGTGTGAGCCCCTGCTGCGTGAGGTCTGCTTCCAGGCCTCTGCATGGCTCATCTTCAGGCTGTGAATTGGGAGCCGTGAGCATGCTGGCAGGGAGAGCCCAGCATGCTGGCTGAGATGCAAAAAATGTGTAAAAGCATTCCTGGGACCTGGAAAGAGATAATTATACCCACAGCACAAAAGCCAGGTGGAAGTGAGAGGACGGAGAACCGAGCCTTTTGCCTTGAGGGCACTTGTCAAACTTGACCTTCAGTTTCCAGGGCTCACAGGGAGCAGGACAGGAGACAGAGCCCGGGCTCCACATCCGCTGTTCAGTCTAACAGGAGCTCCCACAGGGTCAGGGTCAACTAAGGAAACCCCCAGTCCGTGGAGTCTGCAGGAAAACATCTGATTGGAGCAGTTTCTGGGAGCTCACTGCTGAGACTTAGCGACTGTGTGTTGGTTTCATGTGGGTTTGGAGTCTGGCTGATGTTATGGTAGCTTGGCTGGGCCACCGGGAGCCCAGACACTGCTCACCCGTGACTCTGGCTGAGCCTGGGAGGGAGATCCTGGGTGAGATGCACGTGAGGCAGAGGCTTCCCCCACGTGGGGCCTCATCCAGTCGGCTACAGGCCCGAGAACAAAAGGCCGGGGAGGAGGGGACTCCTGCTTGGCTGCCTGGGCTGGGACCCCGGTCTGTTCCTGCTGTGGGCCCAGGTAGAGACACCGGCTCTTCTTTTGGACTGGAACTATATGTCAGCTCTCCTAGGGCTCCAGCTTGCCAACTGCAGTTCTTGGAAATCCTCGGCTTCCACGGTCGCACGAGCCGATTCCGAATGCAGTCTCTGTTCACCCGTCCGTCCTGACGTCCGTCAGTTCGGTTCTCTGAAGGACGCTGCCTGCCAGCAGTCTGTTTAGAGATGGGAATCCTTCCGGAGAGTTCTTGACTTCAGCCGAGCCCTCGCGGACTTCCTCCAGAGGGCGTTCCAGGGTCTGCGCTCACGTCTGTCTGGGAAGCGTGAGGAGGGGCACACGTGACGGACCCGCGTCATGCACCCGCAGAGGGTTTCAGATGACAGAATGACCGGACCAACACGAAGGAACCGTCTCACGTGCTGAAGGCAGAGGAGGAGGGGTTGGCGTGTGAGTGAGCAGGCGCAGCTTCGTTGCGGTGTACCTGCGATTGTGTGTGCCGTTGAAGAGATGAAATCCTTCTGCAGGTGATCCAGGCTGAAGCAGAGAGAGACTGAGGCGGAGGAGACCAGGAACTTCGCTGTGCTAGCTGCTCACTCGGGAAGGAAGCGGCGTCCGAGTAATGGCCGGGACGTCCCCCTCCGAGCAGTACGCGCTGAGACACGGTGGGACGGGAACTCGGAGCTCGGAGACGGAGGAGGTTCAGAGGCCGCAGGCGAAGGACGCGCCTTCCCTGGAGCGACTCAGACCGACGCGTGTCCCCTTGGCGGCGGCTGCTCGTGTCTTCACGCGAGAGGAAGTAACTGAAACTTGTGCCCACCATCCCATCAAGTCGGTTCTTTTGAAAGATGTATGTGTTTATTTGGAAGGCGGGCGGAGAAAGGGAGCTCAGTCTTCCGTCTGCTAGTTCCCTCTTCACATGTCCACAACAGCCGGGCCTCCAGCTGGGTCTCGTGGGTGGCAGAGACTCCAGTGCTGTGGCCGTCATCTGCGGCTGCCAGGAGCATTGGCAGGGAGCTGCGTTGGAGGCGGAGCCACCGGGACTCCCACCAGCTCTCCAGTGTGGGGTGCGTGTGAGAGCTGTGGCACAGTCGGTGAAGCCACCAAATGTTTCCAAGAACGACGAGAAATAGCGGCATTCCAGACAAGTGAAAACCACGTGCAGGGTGGGCTCGGGGCTGGGGAAAGCTGGGGAAAGCTGGGAGAC
The DNA here is from genome assembly GCF_051225735.1 of Oryctolagus cuniculus. Lineage (NCBI taxonomy): Eukaryota > Metazoa > Chordata > Mammalia > Lagomorpha > Leporidae > Oryctolagus > Oryctolagus cuniculus. The sequence continues at coordinate 2,520,934 of NC_142870.1, forward strand.
GCAGGTGAGGGCGGGGACTGGATAACGGCCATCTGAGTGGGCGTGGCTTGTAGAAGCAGTGCAGACCAAAGACAGCAGAGTCCCCAGCAGTGGCCTCGTGGGGGGGCAGCAGTGGCCTGAGACACGGCGAGGTGCAGGTGGGCGGGGCTCAGAGGCGCTTTGTGCTGTGACCGGGTGTTGTTGCTGTGCGGTACAACAGTGTAACATCAGCACACTGTTGGGGCATCAGCTCAGGATCGGGGTCCTGTGCTAGCCAGCTGCCCTGCACACACTGCCCCGCCTCCCCTCTGCTAGCAGTGTCCCTTGGATATTACCGCCTCCCTCTGGTCGGGTGTGGCAAGTCTCCGTCGGACATCAGCACACAGACTCTTGGAGAGGAGGAGCCTGGGCCTGGAGTGCTGACAGCCTTGAGGTCAGACTTGCATCCTGTTGGACCTGAACTTGGTAGCTGTAGGACGATCCTGGCCCTGTCACACACCGTGTCCTGTCTTCACAGTGGGGCCCCTGGGACTCCTGGAAGCTTGGCGCCCTGCAGGTCCTGTGTGCCAGGGCTAGCGAGGCGTCCTCTCCCCAGGTCTTGGGTTCCTCACATGCTCTGCACAGCTCCCCCACAGCTTTGAACATCCCCTCGCTCTTCCCACCTCTCCTCTTCCTGCCCGTCTCCTCAGGTTCAGCCCAGCTCATGCCCCCAGGAGCCGCCATCCGCTGCCCTGCTTGTGCGGGGGTCTCTCCCTGTGTCCCATTCCCTGAGGGACAGCTCCTGTGGGCTCCGGCTCTGCAGTCAGCAGCTTTACCCGCTGCGCCACGGCGCCGGCCCCAGGACTTCAGGACGTCCTTCTTTGTGAGGACTGGATAATGTTTCACCCTGTCTCTGCACTGCGGTTTCCTTTTCCACTAGTCTGGTGACGGACACCGGATGGCCGCGCATCTCCGCTTTGCTGAATGTCGCTGCAGTGCAGTTGGGGGTGCAGATAGCGCCCCGAGATCCTGAGTTCAGCTCTTTAGGGTGCGTGTCCAGAAGTGGGGTTGCTGGGTCTGGTGGTAGCTGTCTTTAGTTTTCTGAGAACTTCCGCTGTGTTCCGTGAGGCCTGTGCCAGTTGACGCCCCCACCCCCCCCGCGTTGTTGACAGCCATCCTGGCGGGGTGGGACGGTATCGCACAGTGTCCCTGAGGCCTGGTGACATTGAGCCCCTTTCATACACGTGGGGCCACTTCCGTGTTTTCTGTGGAGAGTGTCTACTCAGATCTTTGGTCTCTATTTTAACTGGGTTATGTGTTGTTACTGATTTATGACTTTTTAGGATACTGGCCCGTACTAGACAAGTGGTTTGCAGATGCTCGCTCTCACCCCATAGATCACCATTTCATGTTGTTATTGTCTTCGCTGTGCGCACTCCCACTTGTTTTTGTTTTCTTATTTTGGTGTCATACTAAAAAAATCACTGCCAGGCTGGCGCTGTGGTGCACCAGATAAAGATCTTGCTTGCAGTGCTGGTTTGAGTCCCAGCTGCTCCACTTCCGATCCAGCTCTCTGCTGTGGCCTGGGAAAGCAGTGGAAGATGGCCCAAGTCCTGGGGCCCCTGCACCCACGTGGGAGACCTGGAAGAAACTCCTGTTCTTGGTTCTCGTTCTTTCTCTCTCTCTCTCCCCCTGTAACTCTGCCTTTCAAAAAATAAATAAACTTAAAAAAAATCACTTCCAAGCCCATGTCAAGGAAATTCTCCCTTTGTTTTCTTGCAGTTTCAGGTTTGAGGTTTATGTCTTTAATGCATTTTGAGTTGAATTTGACACTGGCGTGAGGTGAAGGACAGAGCTCGTCCTGAGGTGTCAGGACATCCAGTTTTCCCAGCGAGATCTGCTGAGAGACTGTCCTCTCGCCGCTGTGACCCCAGGCACCATTGTCAGATGGGCTGTCTGTACGTATGTGAGTTACTTCTGCGCTCTCAGTGTCTGTATTTACGCCTGTGCCATGCCGTTTTGATTATTGTGGCCTTCTAATATAATGAGATGGAAAGCGTAATGTTTCCTGCCGTGTCTGTCTTGCCCAGGAGCACTTTGGCTCTTTGGGGTCTTTCACGGTTCCATATAAATTTTAAAGTTGTTCTTCTGATTTCTGTGACAAAATTTCCGTGATATTTTAATGGGAATTACGTTTGAATCTGTAGGTTGTTTTGGATATCGGGACATTTTCAGTGTTAATTCTTGCAGTTCATGAACATGGCATCTCTTTCATTTGTTTATGTTTGCTTCAGTTTCCTTCATTGGCGCTTTTTAATTTTGAGCGATAGCTTCCTTATCCCGAGTGTGTGCCCATCCTCAGCTGCTGTCCCAGGTGCACCGTGTGGCAGCGGGAGGGAGCAGTCTCTGCCTTCCTTTAACAGTCCCCTGGACGCAGTGTGCCTTCGGCTGTCCACGTGCGTTCCATTCCTCCCTGACCTCAGCCCCGGGGGTCTCTGAGGACCTTCTGAATCCAAGCCATTCTCCAGGCCCCTGGGTCGTCTTGCCATTCTGCCTGCCTGCGGTCTGGCCCAGCCCCGTCTGGTGGTGCTGATCCCAGGTTGAGCCCTGGGGGGCTGTTGTACCAGCCCAGATCGCGGTTGGATTCCCTGAGTTACCGTGGATGGCACGACTGGACTCAGGCCTGGCAGTCAGCGCTTGGCCTAGTTTCTCTGGGGCCGTTGCTCTGGCCTGCATGTCCTGTAGCAGACCGTCTGCACTGACCGCTGGCTGTGGGCCCAGGCCGTGGGACGCCGGTGCCTGCCCTGGGCTGGACCAGAGCCTCTCTCCAGGGCTCTTGTGGCTCGAGCTGTGTTCTGCACTCGTGGGCCGTGGGGGTAGGGGGCTGCAGGCCCGTCCCGGTCTCTCTCTGCTTTCCATCGCTGCAGCTGAGGCAGAGGTGCAGGAGCCCTGTGGCTGCCGTGGACTCCTCCCCTGCCCAGGCGTGGCTCTTTAGCCTTGTCTCAAATTCGGAGTTAGACTGGCGTCTTCCGTCAGTGACGCCTTGTGCTTTTCCCAAGCTGGTGGACGCCTCGCTTCCGTTCAGTGAGGACAGCGCGTCCCTCCCCTAATAAGGACTCTGTCTCCCAGTGGCACTGCTCACCTCTACCGTGCTGGGTGGGCGAGGCAGTCGGGGCAGGGCGGGGCCCTGGTCACTGATGGCCGGCACCTGCAGCACAGCAGTGCTCGAGGCGCAGCCTGCAGTTTGGACACGGCTGTGGCAGCACAGCAGAGCTGCTGCTCAGAGCTTGATGACGTCGCCTAACAGGGAGGAAGGCTGAGGGACTTGGTTACTAGTCGAAGTTTATTTTTTTATTATTTTTTTTAGATTTTTATTTTATTTATTTGAAAGAGTTACGCAGAGAGGCAGAGACAGAGAGAGGTCTTCCATCCCTCGTTCACTCCTCAGAGGGCCACAACGGCCGGAGCTGCGCCGATCCGAAGCCAGGAGCCAGGAGCTTTCTCTGGGTCTCCCACGTGGGTGCAGGGGCCCAAAGACTTGGGCCATCTTCCACTGCTCTCCCAGGCCACAGCAGAGAGCTGGATCGGAAGAGGAGCAGCCGGGACTCGAACCAGCACCCATATGGGATGCCCGGTGCCTCAGGCTAGGGAGTAACCCACTGCGCCACAGCGCCGGCCCAATTTAGTGGAAGTTTAGTTACCTATCTTCGTAATTCTTTTCAGTCCAAATATGTGGGATTATAAGAATCGGTTAATGAGTCTAACCAGCTAACTTCACATTACACAAGCAATGGGTAGCCATCTGACAGAAATGAAAACGTTTCACAGAAAGTCTTTGCTGGCAGGTTTTCAGTGTAATGTTTCATTGTGTTGGCTTGGTGTCTAGCCTGTGAGGCTTGCAAACGTGGTTTTTGTCTTAAAAAACAAAAGAAAACAAAACAGAATACCACTCTCAAACATTACGGACTGGAAACTGGCTCTTCGGGAGACCCGTCCACGAGGAGGCCGCCGGTGTGGAGTGAGCGCGGGCCCCGGGCTGTGCCCACAGATGGTTTGACGGTGTCCTTATGTCAGCGATTTGATTTCCATACGATGTGTCCCACAGTGTGGACAGGAGTGGGCCAGCGCAGGACATCTCCTGGTGGCAGACACTGGCAAATCCCGCGCTCTGTGTCCAGTGCAGCGCCTGGGAGCAGCCTGGGCTCTCTGTGGTCTAGGAGCTGACGGACTCGCAGGCACCGCTAGAGAGGGCGTGGCCTCCCCGGGAAGCTGTGGTTGGCGTGGGTTGAGGTCCCAGTAAAAATAATCCGAATAGAAACACAGAACGTTGAAGATGGGAAGCCTGGAGTTCATGGCTGGGGAGCGACTCCTGGAGAAGCGCCAGGGGACAGGGGTCGTGAGGCTGCAGGGCCCGGCAGCAGGAGGACCTGGGGGCCCTGGGCTGGAGTCCCACCCGTCTCCTGTGGTCTCCTAGTGCCTGGCCCTGAGCGAGCCCCTGCAGTTCCGTGACATTCAGGCGTGGCATGTCCGAGTACGAGCACTGTTCCTGCTGGGGATTTTAGTGGACAGAAGTGGGAACACTGCATCCTGTTTCATAGGAGAGAAAATAATTGAGGATGGACTGGTTGGTCTTCAGCCAGACTCCGCTCAGGGCTCAGGATAGAGAAGGGCCTTCGATGGCGGCCTCTGGGGTTTCAGTAGAGGACGTGGTCAGACAGGACAGAGCTCAGGGTGCTGAGGATCCTGTGCCTGTCAGGGAGGGAGCGTCTTGTGTGTTTGAGGGCAGTCAGAGTCTCATTTCCAGTTTTCAATGAAAAATGGAAGAGAATTGAGACCGGCACTGTGGCGTAAAAGGCGAAGCAGCCACCTGCGACACCAGTGTCCCTCAAGGGCTCCGGCTCAAGTCCCAGCTGCTCCACTTCCCATCCAGCTCTGGGAAGCAGTGGAGGATGGCTCAAGTCTTTGGGCCCTGCACCCACGTGGGAGACCTGGATGAAGCTCCTGGCTCCTGGCTCCTGGCTTCAGCCTGGCCCAGCTCTGGCCATTGTGCCTATTTGGGGAGTAACCAGTGGAAGGAAGATTTCTCTGTCTTTTCTTCTCTGTCTGTAACTCTGCCATTCAAAAAAATAATTTTTTGTAAAAAAAATGGAATAGAAAGAAAAGTAAGAATGAGTATATTTTACTTGAAAGTGTACTGTGACCTTCATAGTGTTTTCATGGGCTAGGAGTTAGCTCCTCCTGTGCGTGTTTCTACAGGGGTTTCTTTTATGGTGTCGCAGTGGGTTACTCAAATTTGCTCCAATTTTGATGGTTTTATGATAGGCCACAAATATTGGAATGGTTTTCATAATCATTTCTGTCTGATTCTGCTTTACTCTTTTACTCTTCCAGAAAAGATACTGAGTGTTGTTCATTAACTCCCTGATGAGAGATCTGGGTGGCTGGGAAATTTTTTTAAAGATTTTGTTAGTTTATTTTGAAAGGCAGGGTTATAGAAATGGGGGGGGGGGCGGGGAGACAGGAAGAGAGATTGTTTCCGTCTGCTGTTTCACTCCCCGAATGGCTGCCATGTCCTGGGCTGGACCAGGCTGAAGACAGAAGCCAGGAGCTCCATCTGAGTCTCCCATACGGGTGCTGGGACCCAAGCACTTGGGCATCTTCCACTGCTTTCTCGGGCCATTGGCAGGGAGCTGGATGGGAAGCGGAGCAGCCGGGACTCGAGCTGGCGCCCATGTGGGATGCCGCTGTTGCTGTGGGGATTTGGATGTGACTTTTGGGTTATGATTGACATAGCCTTAGGAGCTACTGGTGTCTTCAGTTTGCTGTAATCTTGGCAAACTGCGTCTGAAGATGGTCTGTCTGTGGCAGGGTGTGGTGGTTGCTGGCGCCAGCGTGTGTGAGACACGCTTCCTGTTGACTTGGCACAGGCAGCAGTGAGTGTGAACGCACACCGTATGGTACAGCGCAGGTCAGATGTCAGTGAGTCTGTCATCCGGAAACAAGCAGGCTTCCAGATGGTGGCCACCACACAGGTGCCCCACAGCTGGAGAGACACTGCGTGGCCTCGGGTTCCTCCCTGGGTCTGAAAGCCGAGCCGCGCTGTTCTGCAGCAGGTGCACAGCTTCTGCGTGGGCATGTGCGGCCTTGACATCAGCCACCCACGTGTCCCCGTGGCAGCTGGTGCTGTCACCTGCGGATGTGTGTGCACGACCCAGAGGCATCGTGTCTGCGCATTCTGTTTCTTTGGGGCCGACGTAGCAGACCTGTTAGCAGAACTGTAAATGCCCTTTGGAGGGACCAGTTCCAGTCCCTGAAGCAGCTCCCTCGCAGGTGCCATGGGCTCTGTGGCCTCGGACAGGCCTGGGCGTTGAAGGAGGGAGGGTGTATGCTCAGCTCTGCGTGTCCTGCGGCCACTCTGCTGGCCTCTCCTGGCTGCCCCTCATCCAGAGAAGCTGAGCAGCTCTGAGCGGGCTGTCGGCAGCCGCGGGGAGGCTGGGGAAGGGGGAGGCCGGCAGCTGCAGCGGGGGACCAAGACCAGAGCCCAGGCGGCGGGCAGCTTCCTCCCCGCCCTTCAGGGCGTGTGTGCCTGCGGGAGGAGTGGTTCGTGGCTTTGACCACGGTTGCACGTGGCTTCTAGGCTCAGAATGCGGTGTTAGCTCCGCCCGCGGCAGCTGGCTGGACGCCTTCAGAGCAGCCAGCTGGCATGCAGCAGACCAGTGTACAGTACAGCTGTCACTTTCTTCACAGGTAAGGGCACGGCTGGAAGGGTGCTGGGGTGGCCCTGCTGTCCTCTGGGGAGGCAGGATACTGGCAGCTGGCGGTGGGCTGGCTGCCACCTGCCCCGTTTAGGGTCCTGTAATCGCCTTCATACCAAAAGCGCCCTCCTCCTGTCAGTCAGACACTGAGTGTCTGCTGGCTTGACACAAGGCTGTCGTTGCTAGTGCCTGGGGTGCTCTTGTCCCCCTCCAGGGCACGTCTGCCCACGTTCTGAACAAACCAGGCCACCTCACAGGCTTTCTCCCAGCAGAGGAGAGGAGGTGATGAGTTAGAGACAGAAGAGTCCCGAGAAGTCTGGGCTGTCGTCCTCAGCTCCGAGCACAGTGGCCATTTCCAGGCCCAGGTGCCTTCACTGACAGCGCCTGGCACCCTTGCCGTTCACCCGGTCTGGTCTTTTCTCCAGCAGGGAGCCTGCCGTCACCTGTGTGCTGTGCCCTGTGCAAGCAGAGACTGAGCCCTGCACCCCGCTCAGGGCCTGGCTGTGATCCGAGGCAGGGGCCAGCCAGTGCCCCCTCCGCGTTTACACACCATCTGGAGGGCGCTGTCTCGAGTAGCCCAGAGCTCTGTTCCTGTGTCTGCAGACAGGTCCCTGCTCTGTTTCCTTCTTCCCTCCCTCCCTCCCAGTTTTCTAGTTTTCTTCATCCATCCACACGGTCATTCTACTGCTGAAAATTGAAACAGCATGTCAACGTTTCCTGTCATTGCAATTCAGATTTTTTTTTTTTTTTTGACAGGCAGAGTGGACAGTGAGAGAGAGAGAGACAGAGAGAAAGGTCTTCCTTTGCCGTTGGTTCACCCTCCAATGGCCGCCGCGGCCGGCGCGCTGCGGCCGGCGCACCGCGCTGATCCGATGGCAGGAGCCAGGAGCCAGGTGCTTTTCCTGGTCTCCCATGGGGTGCAGGGCCCAAGCACCTGGGCCATCCTCCACTGCACTCCCTGGCCACAGCAGAGAGCTGGCCTGGAAGAGGGGCAACCGGGACAGAATCCGGTGCCCCGACTGGGACTAGAACCCGGTGTGCCAGTGCCGCTAGGCGGAGGATTAGCCTAGTGAGCCGCGGCGCCGGCTGCAATTCAGATTTTTGAAAACCAGCAGTTACAATTATCTTCCCTAATTACGATGCTCTAGCCCAAACACTCAGTTTTCTTTGCATTTCTTCCCCACAACCTTCTTTGCTTCAGTTCTTGGTGCTGGGAAAACACACATATTTGAGAGCTGTTGGTGTTTCTTTGGGTCAAGTCAAAAAAAATAAAGTGTGCTGGAGTCATTCAAGTGCATTCAGACTACCAGTTCCTCGCAGAGGAATTCCTTAGAAAGGTGGGTCTGCTGGGGCCACCGGGGCCACCGGGCCTGTGAGCAGGGGCTGGGATGGCGCTGCACTGCCCCCGCCCCGACTGCCCCCACGCGCCGTGCTGGCTCCCCCGTGCGGGCCGTGGCAGGGGCTCAGGGCTTCGTCCACACTGAAAGCTTAGTGAATGCCTGGGAAGCACCGGGTTGGTGTGGAGAGCACTGTGGGCAGAACGCGTGCTCTGCGAGTGTCAAGTCCTCCACTGGGAACACGCGTGGTTCACGGTTTATAGAATTGGATAGCTAGTGACAGTGGACGTGCTGTGCATGCAGGGAAGAGTCGGGGGGTTTCGGGGCGTCCAGGCCGGGGTGCCAGTGCCTTCGGAGGCTGCAGGGCTTCCTGTTCCTGGTGCTTGGTCACGGGAAGGCGTGCATTGAGAGCGTGCTCCCACCCGGGGCCGCCTCGCCTGAGGTCGGGACTGTGTCAGCTACCGGCTCGGGGAGGGGCGCTGGCGGGGCCAGGCGCGGCCAGGCGGGGCCAGGCGGGGCCAGGCGGGGCCAGGCGCGGCCAGGCGCGGCCAGGCGCGGCCAGGCGCGGCCAGGCGGGGCCAGGCGGGCCGCTTGCTGCTGCTCTCCTGAAATCCCTTGGTCACGGAGTGGGTGACAGCGGGAGCTGCCCCGAGGCCCGTGGGCACATCGTTAGGCACCACTGTGTACAGCGCCCTTCTGCCCTGCGTGGGGAGCACTTGGTGTGTTCTCTGTCTGACCCGCTTCTCGCCCCTCGTCTCCTCAGGCTGCCCCTGCCCGTCTTCCTCCACACCCTCGGGCTGATGGAGCTGCGGCCGCAGCCCGGACCCTGCGCCCAGTGCTAGTGGGGTCCTCAGACAGCCCGTGGGAAGTGTCCATTGTGAAAAACTGGGCGTGGGTCTCGGTGTTGTTGCACCAGATTGTACTTTTCTCTTGATTTCATGTGCCATGGAGTTTTCGGCGTCCCTGTAGACCGGCATGCCCAAAGCCTGCGTGTCGTCCTCTCCACTGGGACACACAGATGCGCCTAGGCTGGGCTTCCCATGCTGTCTGTGCCTGTGTTCACCTCCCTCCTGGTGGCAGGGCCACGGTGCCCACTGCCACCAGGCCCAGCCTTCCCCCTCTCACTGTGCATGGCCCTTTGATTGCAGCTGCTGGCCACGTCCCAGAATCCTGCGGGTGATATCCCTTCCACTTGTCCCCATATTCTGGCTTGGTCCAGGCAATCAGCAACCCTCCCTCCCTCCCTGCCTCCCTCCCCCCTGCCTCCCTCCCCCCTACCTCCCCCCTGCCTCCCTCCCCCCTGCCTCCCTCCCTCCCTGCCTCCCTGCCTCCCTGCCTCCCCGCCTCCCTGCCTCCCTCCTTCCCTTTCTGAGGATTTAGTTATTTATTCAGAAGGCAGACTGAGAGAGTGTGCATGCCAGCGAGTGCTGTCTTCTACCCGCGGATTCATTCCCCAGATGGCCACAACAGCTGGAGTCGGGCCAGGCCACAGCCAGGATCCTGGAGCTCCGTCTGGTCTCTCACGCGTGGCAGGGACCCGAGTACTTGGTCACCCTCTGCTGCCCTTCTGGGAGCAGCAGCAGGGAGCTGGGTCAGAAGCAGGGCGGCCGGCGCTCGGCTCACACTGCGGGCTCTTCCCGGCGCTCCGCCTCCTGCTGTCCCCCAGCCCAGCTTTCGTGGCTGCCGCAGGGGCCTTCCCGGGCCACGCGCACCACTGGCCTCTGCTCGCCCTGGGAGAAGACCCAGAGCCGTGATCCGAGTGCACTTCCTCCTTGGATCCCAGCCCTGTGTGTCCCGCGGGCTGTGTCCCTCTGCACACAGCTCTTGCCTGCTCCTTACTGAATGTGGACTCAGGAGGGAAGCCAGCCAAAATGTGCATTTGGGAGAAATCGCTTACATTTCTTTTCAATCCATTTATTTGAGACACAGAGAAAGGAGGAGACACCCTAACTGCTGGCCCACTCCCCCAGATGTGCACAGCAGCTGGAGTGTGGCGGGGAGCCGGGAATGCAACCGGACCTCAGAGGCAGCAGGGCCCAGCTGCTTGCTGCATCACTCGCCGCCTGCCCACAGGCTGCACGTGAGCGGAAGTCTGGAGTTGGGAGTCAGAACTGAGCACTGAACCCAGGTGCTGTGATGTGGGACACAGGGGTGCCGGCTGGCGTCTCACCTGCCCCGAGAAGTCTGTGTGCGATATGTGTGATTTCTCCAGGTAGCCCGAGTCTGTGCAGGAGGTGGAGAGGCTGGGAAGGGAAGCTGGACGGTGAAGGACGCGGAGTGGCCCTGGTGAGGGCGGAGCTGGGCAAGAGCCTCGTGGAACATCTGCGCGAGGACGGGAAAGCCAGCCCAAGCGCAGGCTGAGTGCGGCTGGAGGGGCGCAGAGCGGAGGGAGCTCCTGGCGGGGTGCAGCGGCAGCAGGCCGGAGAGCAGGGGAGGCTGCGTGGGAGGAGTGCGCGTTGGCACCGTCGGCACGCGCAGGTCTCAGGCTGAGGAGTGTGGTGGGTGCCAGAGGCCAGGCCTGTGGGGTTTCAGGGGCCAGCATGGCACCTGGGTGACCGTTTGGTGATCCCTATCTAACTAGAGAGGGTGGTGGTTACATAGCTTCAGGTTTTAATAGGTGTGACGTGGCTGGTACAGCGTACGTGCACGCGTGTGGTGGTCACTCTGTGACGCTTGTTCAGAATGGCGCAGACTCTAATTTGAATTTCTGTATTTAGTTTCCACATATTTGGAGGTTTTCTGGGGCTGGTGTGGTGGCTTAGCGTATGTCACTACCAGCAGTGCTGGTTTGCATATACCCTTATGGGTGCTGGTTTGTGTCCCAGCTGCACCACTTCCTATCCAGCTCCCTGCCGCCGGCCTAGGAAAAGCAGCAGAAGATGTTCTAGGTGTTTGGGGCCCTGCCACCATGTGGGAGGGAGACTTGGGTGAAGCTCCTGGCTCCTAGCTTCAGACTGGCTGAGCGCTTGGCCATTGCAGTCATTTTTTGGGGGTGAAGGTGAACCAGTGGATGGAAGATTCTCTTTATCCCTCTCTCTGTAACTCTGACTTTCCAATAAATAAATCAGTCTTTTTTTTTTTTAAGATTTATTTATTGGAAAGTCAGAGTTACACACACACACACAGAGCTTCCATCCGCTGGTTCACTCCCCAGTTGGCCACAATGGCTGGAGCTGTGCCGATCTGAAGCCAGGAGCCTGGAGCTTCTTCCAGATCTCCCACATGAGTTTAGGGGCCCAAGGACTTGGGCATCTTCTATTGCTTTCCCAGGCCACAGCAGAGAGCTGGATCAGAAGAGGAGCAGCTGGGACTCAAACCGGCGCCCATATGAGATGCCGGCTCTGCAGGTGGCGGCTTTGCCTGCTGGGCCACAGCGCTGGCCCCAATAAATCAGTCTTTAACAACAACAAAGAGGAGGTTTTCTAAATACTGTTCTGATATAGACTTGTAGTACAATTCTGCCGTGGGCAGAGAACATACTGTGTGTGATCCCTGGTTTACGTTGTTGAGACGTGTTCTATAGCCCAGACTGGTCTGTCCTGCCGAGAGTGTGTACCCTGTCCCCGGGGATGCTCCGTGCGTGCGCCCGCTGTGACGTCCCTGGGCGGTGTGGTGTGGCTCTCGGGCAGCGTCACTCACTTCCTCTCTGCCTGTCCTCTCTGGTGTTGAGAGAGGGCTGTTACTGTGGGTTTGTTGCTCCTGTCAGGCCTTGTTGCGTGCGTGTGCAGCTTGTTGGGAAGTGCGTGTGCCTTTGAGGCTGTGTCCTCTGGATGAACTGGTCCCTTGAGGACACAGCGCCCCTCCCCCCAGTAGTCTGCTCTGGTGTCAGCGTGGCCACCGTGTGTACTTCCACCGTTCTACTGCTCACCTACCCATGTCTGTGTGCGAAGTGGCCTTCTCGTGGTAGGGCCTCGCACATCTGAACGTTCATCCGACAAGCTCTGCTTTCCAGTCGGAGTGTTTCGGGTGTTTCACTCTGCGACGGCTGTGCAGTCGCCTCTGGAGCTGTCGTCTTGCGGGCGGTCCTGCTGCCCCGTCCTTCGAGCCCCTCAGTCCCAGGTGTGCTGTGGTGTGACTGTGTCCTCTCCATCGTCAGCTCTGTGTAGTTAGGCTTCTCCCAGTGGTCTCTGGGTTGAGAACTGCACATCCATGTGCCACACTGCTAAGCGCCCACGCTGACTAGTGAGGCCCTCTACAGCCACTTCCCTCCCTCCGCGCTTCCGCTGCTTTTGTGAGGTCGACATTGACAGGGAGCCCTGAGCCCGTCGCCCGTGGGTCGGGCTGGGCTCGTGGCGGGAAGCTCGGCGGCTGGAAGCTGCTCCTGGCTGTGGATGGACTCCCGCTGTGTTAGCCAGCCGCCGTGTAACACTCTTCCCGAGGGGTGCACTCTGTCCTGGTGATGGGGGCACAGGGGCAGACAGGGTGACTCCCTTCCTTGCCAGCGCCAGCCGGGCAGGCAGAAGCCAGGCTGGTGGGTTAGGCCACAGCCGGCCCATCAGGCTGAAGCGGGTTGGTCAGGCAGGAGCACGTTGACGTTCCTGCCCTGCGCCTGACGGCCAGGCCTCTGCCCGAGTGTGTGCTCCACGCCGTGCCGAGTCGTCAGTGAGGCTGCAGGGCTTGAAGTGGGAGCCTCGTGTGCCGCTCTGAGAAGCCCGTGCCTGCCAGGCATCTCCGCTGGGGCCGCCGCCCCTGTAGTCAGTGCGTTTGGCGCGCTGCTGTGGGCTGGCTGGGTTGTGATGCCTCCTGCATGCACGCCAGAGCTGGCCCGGCTGCACACAGGTACACTTTAGAGAAGGAGCGCGTTCCGGGCGGGGCCCGGCCACGCAGCCCCCTGTCTGCAGTGCGAAGGCGAGGAGCTCAGGAGCCGACGGGCCAGAGCTGGCCCGGCTGCACACAGGTACACTTTAGAGAAGGAGCGCGTTCCGGGCGGGGCTCGGCCACACCCTGGCAGCCCCTGTCTGCAGTGCGAAGGCGAGGAGCTCAGGAGCCGACGGGCCAGTGGAGAAGCCTGGACGCGACTCCGACGGAGAGTTCCAGCGTCACCGGGAGGCTGGGGGAAGGACATGGCGGATGCCGTGTGACACACGGTTCCCGGTCCCTCTCGCAGGCATCCAGTGCTTACATACGCTGTGTTCCCAGGCCACCCTCCAGGCGTCCTGAACTCGAGTCCCCCTGCTGGGTCCCGCATGGCTGTTACGCATGGCCTCACAGCTGTCCCTTCGGCTCTGTCCCTTGTTGGTGGCCTGGACCTGTTTGATGGAAAAGCCTGCGACTTGGCTGGCGTCGCGGCTTACTAGGCTAATCCTCCACCTGTGGCGCCAGCACCCTGGGTTCTAGTCCCGGTTGGGGCGCCGGATTCTGTCCCGGTTGCCCCTCTTCCAGGCCAGCTCTCTGCTGTGGCCCGGGAGTGCAGTGGAGGATGGCCCAAGTGCTTGGGCCCTGCACCCTCATGGGAGACGGGGAGAAGCACCTGGCTCCTGGCTTCGGATTGGCGCAGCGCCGGCCGTGGCGGCCATTAGGGGAGTGAACCAACGGAAGGAAGACCTTTCTGTCTCTCTCTCTCTCTCTCTCTCTCTCACTGTCTAACTCTGCCTGTAAAAAAAAAATTTTTGGGAAAAAAAAAAAAAAAAAAGCCTGCGACCAGGCAGGAGGGAGAGACCCGAGTCTCCTGCCTCACACACAGGTCGGGGCTGCAGGGCCGGGCTGCCTCACCTGCCCTGGCAGGAGAACCCAGCAAGGGGCCAGCCTCCCCCTTGTGCTCACTATGCCCCTCACAGCATTCTGGGAACTGCAGTCCCGGAAGTCAGCGAGATAGTTCTTTCCCTGGGAAACGGCAGTAAACAGATGCAGTGTCATGTGTGACACAGTGCTAACAATGAACGTGCAGGGGTGCGAGAGGGGGCTAGAGGGGGCGGGACAGGGCTGCTCTTCTGGGTTTTGGAGAGGAGACCCCAGTGGGGAGAAGAACCAGCCACGCTGTGCCACAGAGCGCTGCAGGCCGGAGCAGCAGTGGGAAGGGCCTGCGACAGTTTGGGCAGCGTGGCCGTGGGGTCAGGCGGGCCCGGGGCTCTGACTGGAGTGACAGTTGGGCTGGATCCCCAGAGAAGACTGGCCAGGGTTCCTGAGCTGGGAAGGCCATGCCAGTGCTCGTTCTGCCAGTGGTGGGGTGGCCGGGAGAGTGCGGTTAAGGTGCGAGGGCCCGGGGAGCCTGCACTGGGGCGGTAGCCGCTCTTTGGGGAGCAGCGCACGGGTAAGGCCGGGTGCCGCGGCCCTCACAGAACCAGAGCACTGCTGTCGGCTGAGAGGATGGGGAAGAGTCCGGTGGGAGAGGAGCTTCTTGGAGGCCTGCTGTCTCTGGCACAGGCCGCGGTGTGCAGGCGCCATTGGAGTCAGGCCCCTGCCGTCTTAATGGGGCTGTGGTGCTGTGGAGGGAGCGCCAGTGCTCAGACACCTGTTTGTGTGCCCAGAGGAGCGGCCGGCCGCAGGGCAGCAGCAGGTAGATGCTTGCTGCCTGGCTGGGGAGCCTGCAGGTCCAGGGTTTATTTGAAAACATACTGCCCGGTGTTTACGTCCGGAATGCATCCAGGACCAGACGTGAGTGCCCTGGAGGCGTGGGCAGACGGCCCTCTGGGCTCAGCCGGCTCTGCTCTCCCCCGGCTGTTGTAGCCCCTGGTGTGGCCTGTATCCTGTGTGAGAGCCCTTGGAATCGCAGGAAGCAGCACCTCACTGGCCCGCAGGCAGCAGGCTCCCGATGGAGCACGGAGCCAGAGGAGAGGGGACGGGTGTTGGCGGGGACGGTTGGGAGCCAGGGACAGGAGCAGGAGTCCAGGACCCGGAGGACCCGGAGGGGCCGGAGCTCCTGAGTGGGCTTCAGCAGACCCCCTCTGGGTGTCTCTCCCCGGGTGCTCACTTGCCGTATTTCTGAGCTCAGAAGCCTTCCAGTGACCTGCTCAGCGTATTCAGGAGAAGCGCAGTGAACGGCAGGATGGAGATGGGGGGGCACGTGACCCTCAGCAGCAGTCCTGCGCGTCCACTGGCCGCTGTGGCTCCTCTGGGTGTCTGTTGGGGACGCGGTGTGAGTGGGCTCACCCGCTCCTCCGCGGTCCTGCGTAGCTGCCCTCCATTTTCATGTCGACCCTGCAGGCTTTCTCAGCACCTCTGACGTGTGGCCTGCTGCTCCTTTGTTGTGGGGCCGCCTATGCGTGGTGGGTGTTTGGCATCTCCTGGCGTCTGCCCCCACATAGCAGCACCGTGACAGCAGGAAGGTGTCTGACGTCACAGGGCCCCGGGCCAGAGTCAGTGTGGGGTGCCGCCTGCGTGAGGCTGTGCTACTGCTTTCCCGCCGGGCCTGGGAGTGCTGGTCCGTGTCGGGGCTCACGCAGGCAGGTGCCGATCGACACCCCGTGCACCCCGGAGCTTTCCACTCTCAGGACACCCACGTGAGGGGACCGGCTGCTCTCGCCTTGTGGCTTTTGCTTGCGTTTCTTGCAAGGACCCTGAGGCCGAGCACATTCTCTGTGTTCACAGGGAGCGAGGGCGTCCTCTTTCGTCGAATCCTACTCAAATCCCGCCTGTTCTCTGTTAGGTTGTGTGAATTTGCATTTCCTGAGTACGGGATCTTTTGGCTTTACTGAAGTTGTAGGTGTAGTTGCTACCCGTATTCTGTTTGACTTCTTTCCTGGTGAGTTTGGATGAGCAGTGTGTGTCCCGTCAAGGACGCCTCAAGGCCGTGACGCCGTCCACGTCCTGACCCCCAGTCCCCCGCTCTGTGCAGGGCTGTGTTTCCTGGCACAGACACCTTTGCTTGTTTCCTTCCCAGACACCCTTGCTCCTCCTCCCATCTGAGAATGTCTTGAATTCTTCCTTTTTATTTTATTTTAAAAAAGGTTTATTTATTTGAAAGAGCTGCAGAGAGACAGGAGAGACAGAGGTCTTCCATCTGCTGGTTCACTCCCCAAATGGCAGCAGCAGCTGGGGCGGGGCCAGGTGGGAGCCGGGAGCCAGGAGCTCCATCCGGGTCTCCCGTGTGGGTACAGGGGCCCAAGCGCTTGGGCCGTCTGCTGCTGCTGTCTCAGGTGCATTAGCAGAGGGCTGGATCGAAAGCAGAGCAGCCAGGACGTGAACTGCGCCCTCACAGGATGCCGGCATCTGCTTCACTGGCCCCGGCACGGGCAGGCCCGTCTCCTTCACTGCTGAAGGCCGTTTCTCCCGGCCAGGCGTCCTGGGGTCGATGGTTTCTGGCCTCCGTGGCTGGAGCGGAGACCCCAGCACCGCTGGGCTGCTTCCTGGGGGTGAGCGGGGCTCCTCCTCTCGCTGCTTTCAGGATTCTCTGATTCTCAGAGGCTTGGCTCTCCGTGCCGTGACTTGGCCTGGGCTGCCTTTAGGTTTATCCTGCTCGGTGCGCATGCAGCTTCGTGAACCTGCAGGGTTTTGTCTTCGGTCATTATGTCTTAGTTTTCAGCCCTGCTGTTTCTCCTCTGCTTCCTGGGCCGCCATGACGCGAGCGTGAGGCGTCGGCTGCGGTCCCACAGGAGTTCACCGCGCCGCCCCTCCTCCCTGGGCTGCTCTTCTGTCACCAGATTGGGGAGTTTCGTCCTGGCTCACGGCTCACACATGTTTTCCCCTTCGTCCCCGCCACTGTGTCTGCACCGAATTTTTAAAGTTTCAGGTGTGATGCGCTTCAGTCCCGACCTCTCTGTTGTGCCGTTTCTTGGGGGGGGTTGGGGGGGGTGGCATTTTTTCGTGTGTTCCCAGCAGGGTTGCTGGCTTCACACCCTTGTCAGAGAAGGCCTGGTCGCGCCGTCTCTGTGCTGGGGGCAGTCACATGGCGTCACCTGTCAGCCTGTGCTGAGCCGTGACCGTCTGCAGAGCTCCGTCTCGAGTGGCGTGGCTTCGTTCTGCTCCCCTGTCTGCTGGGTGCCGTTTGCTTCCCCTGACCTTTGGGCCCTGCGGGTGCTGCTGGGCTGCCCCTGCCTGCGTTTCTCCCGCCTCCCTCCTTTGGAGGGGCCGCCCGCCCCTCGCCCGCCCTGTGACCCGGCTCTCCTGAGGTCTCCTCACCTGTTGTGCCACGTTGGTCTTGGCCCTGCGACAGTTCTTCCTTCGTTTATCTTACTCTCAGTGCTGTAGATTAGGGTGGGGGCTCGGGGGGAGTAACAAGGCCTCCCCACTGCTGGCAGGGCTGCCTCCTGCCCCTCCTGGTGTGGTCGTTTCTGTGTGACCTCGGGCCCTGCTTCATGGAGCCTTCGGTGTCGTGGGGAAGAGGAAGGTCAGATCAGATGGGTTGATGGATGGGGGGTGATCGGCCTTCCTGGGGGATACTCGTATTTATGGGGACATTGGGTTCTTTCTTGGGGTTCTCCTCTCCGTTTAAGTTGCTCATCTGTTACTGTGTGTTTTCCGCTAGCACCTGATATGGGCTGGATTGTGTCTCAAAATTCCTGTGTTGAAGCCCCAACCCTCGTCCTAGGATGTGGCTATGCCTGGAGATAGGCACTTAGGAGGTCAGTAAGGGCAATCCAGAACGGCTGTGTCCTCCTGAGACGAGACTGGAACCCACGGATGACCACGTGAAGTGCAGCAGGGGCCGGCGCCACGAGCGGCACGGAGGCCTCAGGAAACCGGCTCTGCTGGCCCCACGATCTTGGACGCCAGCCTGCGGGCTGTCAGGAGGTGCATCTCTGGGGCTTAAGCTGCCGCCTGTGGCATTTTATCCTGGCAGCCTGAGCAGCCAGCACGGGTACCTCAGCACGTGGGTGGTCTGATAGTCCCAGTCTGCTGAGGAACTGAGGGAAAGAGGCCTTCACGGGGAGGGTTTCAGCGCTTTTTGTCTCTTCCTTTGAAAGGTGGACATACGTGTGCACGTGCGTGTGCACACACACACACCCCTTCCATCTCATGGCTCTCTCTCCCACACACACACACACACACACACACCCCTTCCATCTGATGGCTCACACACACACACACACACTCACACCCCTTCCATCTGATGGCTCACACACACACACACACACTCACACCCCTTCCATCTGATGGCTCTCACACACACACGCACACACACACACACACCTTCCATCTGATGGCTCTCACACACACACACTCACACACACCCCTTCCATCTGATGGCTCTCTCTCACACACACACACACACTCACACCCCTTCCATCTGATGGCTCACACACACACACACGCACACACTCACACCCCTTCCATCTGATGGCTCTCACACACACACACACACACACACCCCTTCCATCTGATGGCTCTCACATACACACACACACACACTCACACCCCTTCCATCTGATGGCTCACACACACACACACACACACTCACACACCCCTTCCATCTGATGGCGCTCTCCCCAGGTGCTGGCAGCAGCCAGGATCCTGCAGGTTGCTCTGGGTGACAGGAAGCCATGTGGTAGAGCCACCATCTGCCGCTCCCTAGGCTGTGGTGAGCGGTCAGCTGGAATCTGAGTGGACTGGACGTGTGCTGCAGCTGTCCCAAGCAGCTTCTTCCACTGCCCCAAATGCGCGCCCCTGTGAGGTTCTGGGTTTCTGTGTGACCTGGAGCTGGGCTCTACTCAGGGTGAGGGCCGCAGTCTCCTGCCCCTTTCTTGCCCTCGTACACTGCTGTTGTGGGCTTTCTTCAGAGCTGCTCCTCAGCCGGCGTCTCATCTGGCAGTTCTCCGGCTGTGACCTGGCGAGTCACGGTGTCACAGACCTTTGGTGTGGGTGAGGTGAGTAGAGGGAGAAGGGCGCTCTCAATTTTATGGCAGCCTTGGTCTTTCAGTGGCCTGTACCCATGGGCTGTGACCTTCCCAAGAGTGTCTCCCACCCCCCCTTAGTCGGGGATGGCAGGAGGGTCTGCTGTGGGCGCAGGCTCTGTCAGTCTTCCTGTGAGTGACCTGTGGGGGACTCCGGCAGCACTGTGGCGTGGTGGCTGTCCCCTGCATGGCCACCAGGGCTACGGCCTTCTTTCCTCACCATGGGAACCTGGTGGAGCTGCTGGCAGCACAACCCCAAGGGTGGGTTCCCACCAGGGCTGCGACCCCAGGGGTTCTCTGCTCGTGGTAGCACTCTCAGCTCCCGGCAGTGCGTCGGCTCACTAAGTTCCGGTGGTGCCGGCCCAGGCCTCTCCTCCAGGGAAGCAGGGCCTGCGGGCAGCTGGTGCTGGAGCCTGCGTGGTCACTGGTCTCTGTGTGAGGATGGGGTGCTGCCCTCCGTGTCCTGGCGGGATGGGCTGGCGCCGACAAGCTGCAGGTTGGAGGGAGCACAGCCAAGGAGGACAGGAGGATGGCCTGGGCAGTGTCCTGTGGGCAGCAGCACTTGTGCTGTCGGGCATGGCGAGGAGCCGGTGCAGCCCGGTGCAGCGGGGGGGAGGGCTGTGAGCGGCCAGGAGGCGGCCGGGAGGCGGCCGGGCCGCAGGGGCTTGTGTCCGCAGGAGGGCTTGTGGGGCCCCTCCAGAAGTCTCCGGTGTCGGAGTGGCAGGGCGGGGCCCGGGGCGCCGTGGAGGGTCTGGCTGCGTGGCATGGCTCAGCCTGGGGACGCGGCTTAGCCTGTGCTGCAGGCTGTGCTTGTCCGCTGCGTGAGGGATCAGTACGCACGCCGTGTCTTCGGGTGGTCACCCAGGGAGGGTGGGGATCAGGAGTCGGCCCTGGGCCCTGGGAAACGCGCTGGCAGCAGATTGCGGGGATCTGGGGTGTGGGGTGGGTGGGTTTTCCTGGGTGTTTACCGGTGGAAGCCTGGGGCTCCAGGAGAGACGAGGGTTGGAGGGATGGCGTTGAGCGTCACCGACAGATCCGTGGGATCGGAAGGCCTGATGTGGTGGAGGTCACCAAGTGTAGCGGGGCAAGGGGGAGGCTGGGTCATCCTGGGTGCTGCCGCGTCAGAGGGCAGAGGGACAAGGACCTTGATGAGGGTGTTGTGCGAGCCAGCGCCCGGAGGGAGTGACCAGCTGTGGCAGGAGAGCCGAGCAGTACAGGGCAGCTGAGGGAGCGGGGAGGGCAGGCGGTGTGTTCGCAGGCTCAGGAGAGATGGGAGGAGGAGGCAGCTGACAGCAGCAGCAAACAGCTCCTTCTAGAATGTTCCCAGAAGGGAAACAAAAGCTGGGCAGTAACTGGGGGTCCAGTGAGGTCAAGGAGGAGGATTTCCTTGCCTTCTTGCTTGTTCTTTGAAGTTTGTATCCCGGGGCTTGTGTTGCTGTGTGCCCAGGAGCACGCCCAGGAAGCACGGCACACAGCCTAGGAGGTTGCTGATGTGGGCCAGGCTTGGTTCAGAATCCAGCAGCGTCTCCTGGGCCCCAGGAGGGGGTGGGCTTGGCGCGTCCTGGGAGCTTCACCAGCAGTCTGAGCTCCTGCCTAGTTGTACTGGGAACATATTGGCAGCAGCCCAGAGTTGCCTTCCTGGGCGACAAGGAAGGTCTTCTGGATTCTTCAAATATAATTTCAGCTATTAAGCAATTTGAATGATTGTGAAAAGAATTTTAAGGGGCTGGCATTGTGGCGCAGGGATAAACCGCCTCTTAGTGATACCTGCATCCCATATCAGTGTCGGTTTGGGTCCTGGCTGCTCTGCTTCCAATCCGGCTCTCTGCTGATGTGCCAGGGAAGGCCTCAGGAGACGGCCGAGTGCTTGGCCCTGCACCCCGTGAGACCTGAATGGAACTCCTGGCGCCAGCCTGGCCCAGTGCTGGCTGTGCAGCCATTTGGGAAATGAACTGGAAGATGAAGACCCCACCCCTCACCCTACTGTCCCATCCCTTTCTGCCCTCCCTCCTGTTGTTTCAAATAAATAGATGAATCTTTTTTTTAAAACAAAGAATTTTAAATTATCAACTGCTGTTTGAATGGAGACTATCATTATAGTAATTATCAAGGATTTTTATGACAAATTTATCACGTATTCTCAATTAGGGATTGTATCAAGTCATTTGAAACATTCAGTCCAATGTAAAGGGGCTGGCGTGTGGCACAGCAGGTAAAGCCGCTGTCGGCACTGCCGGCGTCCTTAGCAGAGGGCTGCCCCGCTCACAGCCCAGCTCCCTGTCAGTGCACTGGGAGAGCAGGATGGTGCCCACGTCCTGTGGCTTCTGCCACCCACGTGGGAGACCTGCGTGGAGTTCTTGGCTCCCGGCTTTTTGACTGGTGCAGCCACTGGGGAATGAGTTAGCAGCTGGAAGGTGTCTGTGTCTCTCCCTCCCTCTTTGTCACTCTGCCTTTCAAATAAAATACACCTTCAAAAAGAGTGTGCTCACGTAAGTAAGTTTCTCTTGAATTAGGTATTATGTTTAAAAGCTTTGTATAAATTCATTATTTAATATTTTGTACTTTGAATTTTATTTTACTTTAATTCACAATTTAGAAATAAGTTTTCCCGTGAGGTCTCATACGGCCACCCTGATCCCCTCTAGTTGACCGCCATGTGCCCCATGGACAAGGTGGAACGTTCTGGAAGCACTGCCCTGATGACGGGCGTCCGCGAGGCGTGCTGTGCTGCCGCCCTCCTGCGGCACATCCCCCTCTCCCGCCTGCCCAGTGGCGAGTGAATGTCGGTGCTTACGTGGCCAGCACTGCCGTTGCCCACCGCTCAGCCGTGGGTAAGCCCTTCCTCATTGTGCTCGGCGCTCTGTGCTCACCCTCAGGTTGGCGCTGAGCCCTGCGCCCGTCCCCCCTCCCCTGAGGCAGGCGTGCTCGTGAGCCCACGTTGCCGCCAAGCCGCTCCTGGAGCGGCCTGGCCGGCTGGGCGTCCCCACAGCCCGGTTTGCCCAGGTTCTCTGTCCCCGTCTGCTCTCCACATCCGGGCTCGCTCCCCTCGGCTTGCTCCCTGGTCTCTGGAGGATGAGAGTGGGAGGGGACTTTGGAGATGTTCTGTATTTGACACACGGTAAGCATGCTCTCACCTGTCGTCGTCTGGTTGGGCAGAATGCTCCAGTTGGAACAGATTTTATTTTGAAGTGTAAAGATGGTCAGGTAGGACTCCCCAAGCCCCTCCCCTTCTCCAGGGGCTCTGGGGTGGGAACTGGAGCGGGGAGGTTCTCAGTGTGTCGGGGCTCAGTGGGGAGGGACTCCCCGGGGGCTGCAGGCCTCGCTGTTCCTCTGGTGCTCTTGCTGGGGCTGGTGCTCAGGTGGCTCTGAGTCCTTGGAGCCCGTGTGGACCATGAAGTCCACGTACGTCCCTGTTGCTGTACTAAATTCATGGTCGTGGCGGGAAGCGAGCTTGATGAAGTGGGCACCGAGGCAGTGCCGGCCTGGCATCCGAGGTGGAGGAGTGGGTGTCACTGTGGGAGGCGCAGGAGACGGCCTGGTGCTTGCGCGGCCCAGGATGCCCGCTCTCTCCGGGCGGCACGTCGGGTCCATGACTGACACGTTGGGGATGGGCACTGGGGAGCCAGGCCCGTGTTTCCCATTCAGCCCAGGGACGGCCTTGCTCACGGCGTGGTGTGCGTGGCGTGCGTGGCGGGCTTGGCGGAGCCTGTAGATGCAGGGATGACGTTCTGGCCGCCCGCGGCTGTCGGGCCAGCTTCCCGGAGGGGCCGTCGTGGTGTTGTGGGTGGCAGTGGCGGCATGGACTGTGGCCGTGAGTCCCTGCACGCCTGTGAAGGTTGTGTGGGTGACCGTGGCCAGAGGGCCTGCGCAGTTGGTTGTGCAGGAGGCGTTGCTGATGACCTTGAGGGAGCTGCCACACCGTCACAAGCAGGGCATCAGCGGGGGCAGGCGCGGTGACGTGTTTGTCTCCACCCGTCTCCATGGGGGAGGCACCAGCACGACCCCATTGATGCTGGCGGGATCTCGCTCCTGGGAGCTGGTGGTGACTTTCCTATCGAGGATAAGCTTCCTGTTCTCAGCCTTGACCGTGCCGTGGCCCTTGTGGGTGGACTCACACTGGAACGTGAGCCTGGGAGTGGGGTCAGTGATGGGGTTAAAAAGCAGCCCTGGGGATCAGGCACCGGATGCGACCACGCCCGTCCTCTCCGACCTTCACCGTCCTGTCCTGGAGACGCACGGGCAGCTGTGGCTGTCTCAGATGTGGGGAGCAGAGGGCCCGTTCTGTGAGCTAACGTCCAGTACGGATGAGAAGTTGTGGTTCCTGATTCTTTGTACTCGATCTGCTTTTGTAAGTGTATCAAATCTCGCGTGTTCGTTTTCTGAGCTGAGACTTCATGGTGACGTGCCTGTGTGTGTCCCGTGTGACCCGGGAAGTTGGAAGATGCGTCTTCAATTCTAGAGATCTCTGCGTTACTTTGAATATTGGAGGTGGCCTGGTGCCCCCTTCTGTGGTGTGTGTTCGTCCCGGACCCGATTCCCATTTCTCTGTCTTGTAGCTCTACTTTCAAGAGATTTTCCATACTTCTGTTGAAGTCTTCCTCTCTGCCACCATGAATTTACTTTGTAATTCTTCTGGTGTGTGCTTTTCAGAATCTCTCTCAAAAAAAAAAAAAAAAAAAAAAAAAAAACAGCTCAGGCTGGCATCGCGGCAGAGCTGGGTAAGCTGGCACCCACGTTGGAGCGCTCGTTGGAGTTCTGGCTGCTCTGCTGATGCTCCTGGGAGGTGGGGAGAAGCAGCGGTTTAAGTGCCTGGGCCAGGGCGGCGCTACCCAAGGGGAGGACCAGGGCGGAGCTCCCGGGCCTGGCTGCAGCCTGGCCCAGCCCTGACTGGTGTCAGCCATGGGGAGTGAACCAGCAGGCGCAGCGCCTCCCTGTCTGTCTCTCCCTCTAACTCTGCCTTTCAGATAAATAAATGCATATTCAAGGAGGAACGTTTCTTCTCGCCGCATAAGCTCCTTGCTTTTCCCTCCTCTTGTTTCTTTTGAAATGATACCTTTTCTCAGGGGTCTGGTGCTGTGCGGTGTGGCCATGTTTGATGCTGATTGGAGGTGGGCCGCGGTGTGACCTGTTGGGGACCACAGGTCAGCCCTTGACTGAGTCCCCCGGGGTTCCCCTCGCTGTCTGAAGAAGGCTTCTGGTGTCTTCCGCCTGCCAGCTCCTGAAATGGGGGAGCGTGTGTGTGGCTGCCTTGTCCCCACCCTGTCCAGCAGGACCACCGTCCCGGGCTCCCGTCCCTGCCCAGGCTCTGCAGTGTGGCTGCCTCGTCCCACCTGTCCAGCAGGACCACCGTCCCGGGCTACCGTCCCTGCCCGGGCTCTGCAGTGTGGCTGCCTCGTCCCCACCTGTCCAGCAGGACCACCGTCCCGGGCTCCCGTCCCTACCCGGGCTCTGCAGCGTGGCTGGTGTGTCCCCACCCTGTCCAGCAGGACCACCGTCCGGGCTCCCGTCCCTGCCCGGGCTCTGCAGTGTGGTTGCCTCGTCCCCACCCTGTCCAGCAGGACCACCGTCCCGGGCTCCCGTCCCTGCCCGGGCTCTGCAGCGTGGCTGGTGTGTCCCCACCCTGTCCAGCAGGACCACCGTCCCGGGCTCCCGTCCCTGCCCGGGCTCTGCAGCGTGGCTGGTGTGTCCCCACCCTGTCCAGCAGGACCACCGTCCGGGGCTCCCGTCCCTGCCCAGGCTCTGCAGCGTGGCTGGTGTGTCCCCACCCTGTCCAGCAGGACCACCGTCCGGGCTCCCGTCCCTGCCCGGGCTCTGCAGGAAGTCATTTCCAGTCCTCGAGGAGCGGGGCAGCAGTGCAGAGCTGCTTGTCCAGGAAGCCAGGTGCATTGAGTTGGGACGTGCACAGGGTGACCTTCTCTTCCTAGTAGGCGGTAGTGTGAGTTTCAACAATCAGACAACGACTGCTCCACCCCTTTGTGATCAGCCCTCCCCTGCCGCACGCTGGCGGCTGCTGGTCTGTCTGCTGCTCCTGAAGAGGATGTAGGACAGCGTGTAGGCATTTACACGGATGCGTTAGGGATGCGAGGTGCTGGAGTTTGCATCAGCTGTCAGCGTGTTTCTTCCTGAATGTTTTCCGTTGCAGCCAGTGGACCACAGTCTGTATGCTTTCCTCAGCTGGAGGGTGTTGGGCTCAGAAACTGTTGGCAGTTCTGAGTGCAGACACTAGAAACGGGGTCTTTGTGCACATCAGTTATTATCTGTCTGGGTTATGATGAATCTGAATTTAAGAGGAACTGCCAACTTCCCCAGAGGCTGTACCACTTTACATTTCTGCCAGGGACTTAGGAGAGTCCACTCACTCCTCATTCTTGCCAGTGCTGCTGCTTCCTGGAGCACACGCTAGCAGGAAGCTGGGATCAGGGGCAGAGCCAGGACTTGAACCCAGGTGCTGTGATGTGGGATGTGGGAGTCCCAAGCAGTGTCCCCTGCTGTACCACACACACATCCCCACTGTAGCCTTCTGTGAGTGTGTGTGTGTGTGTGTGTGTCTCTCCCCAGCTGTAGCCATTCTGTGTATGTGTGTGTGTGTGTCCCCTTGGCTGTAGCCATTCTGTGTATGTGTGTGTGTGTCCCCTTGGCTGTAGCCATTCTGTGTGTGTGTGTGTGTGTGTGTCCCCTTGGCTGTAGCCATTCTGTGTGTGTGTGTGTGTGGTCCCCTTGGCTGTAGCCATTCTGTGTATGTGTGTATGTCCCCAGCTGTAGCCATTCTGTGTGTGTGTGTGTGTGTGTGTGTCCCCTTGGCTGTAGCCATTCTGTGTGTGTGTGTGTGTGGTCCCCTTGGCTGTAGCCATTCTGTGTATGTGTGTATGTCCCCAGCTGTAGCCATTCTGTGTGTGTGTGTGTGTGTGTGTGTGTCCCCGGCTGTAGCCATTCTGTGTGTATGTCCCTGGCTGCAGCTATTCTCTGTGGTGTGTATGTGTCCCCGGATGTAGCCATTCATGTGTGTGTGTATCCCTGGCTGTAGCCATTCTGTGTGTGTGTCCCTGGCTGTGGCCATTCGTGTGTGTGTGTGTGTGCGCTTGCACACGCGTGTGCGTCCCTACGCAGGTCTGTGCTGTGCTGCCATGGGAAGGCGTCTTCTGCGGTTGCTGGGGCGTGTTCTCTGAACGTCTGCTGAGGGGGCTGGCGGCAGGGCTCACGTCCTGGCTGCTCTGCTTTTGATCCGACTCCCTGATAATGCACCTGGGAGAGGAACAGCTGATGGCCCAAAACCTGGACCCCTGCCATCCGCGTAGGAGACTCGGAAGAGAATCCTGCTTCAGCCTGGGCCAGTGCAGGCCACTGCGGCCATTGAGGAGTGAACCAGTAGATGGAAGACCTTTCTCTAACTCTGCCTTTCACATAAACAAATCCTGAAACACATACACACACACACAAACTGACCCTAGGAATAAGGCTGTCAGGGTCCCTGACTCTGATTGTGAATATTTATTTGCCCTGTGGCTGCTGTGTCTCTCGAAGCTCTGTTGTTGGGAAAGTGTTCTGTCTTTCAGTGCATTGGCTATAGCGATTCCGTGGCCCTCTTTCTCCTTGATAAAATTGTTCTGGGTGTCTAATGTGGTAATACAGGTACTGCAGCCTTATAGTGACTCTTTGCATGGCATACTTCAGTATGTTTTTACTATTTTTAAGAGATTTATTTTAAAATTTATTTGAAAGACAGAGTTACACAGAGATGGGGGGCAGGGAGGTGGCGGGGGGTGGAGAGGTATTTCTGTCCACTGGTTCACTCCCTAACATGGCCACAATGGCCAGGGCTGTGCCATGCCAAAGCCAGGAGGCAGAGCTTCCTCTGGAGGTCTCACGTGGTGCAGGGGCCCAGGCACTTGGACCATCATCTGCTGCTGTTCCCGGGCCACAGCAGGGAGCTGGATTGGAAGAGCGGAGGTAGAGCAGCTGGGTCTTGAACCAGCACCCAGATGGGATGCCGGCACTGCAGGTGATGGCTTTACCTGCTATGCCACAGCGCCAGCCCCTAGCTTCTACTTTGAAAAGCTTTTAATGTCTGCTCTAGAGTTTATAATAGTCTTTAATACAGTATGTTTTTAAATAATATTCTGCTTCAGGTGCAGTCCATTAGCAGGAAGTTAGAGTCAGGAGGTGAGCTGAGTTGAACCCAGGTCCTCCGATGTCTTTTCTGATTGAGTGTGGATGCTGTGTGCAGGACAGCAGACTTCCGTGCTGGGCTGCGTAGTGACCAGTCTGAGCCTTGGGGACCACCTGTGGTCAGGGCTTGCTCTTGGAACGGCTCTTCCTCTGGTAGTCACTTAGAGGTCCTTTTGAGTAGATGCAGTACTTGGGATGAGGTGCTGGTTTTGAGCTGATCCCAGTGACAGTTTGCGATCAGGAGTTGAATTAATGCATGTTAGTGAATTAATGCGTGTCGCTAGAGAGGTGATGATGAGGCTGGGTCCACCCGCTACCCTTTGGAGCTTTGAGGCAGGCTGTTCCTTGTTCTTGCTGCTGCGACTTAGCGGGGCTTCCAGGTCCTGTGATTGCCGGGGCACTCCTGGGCACTCCTGGGCATCCCACGGCAGATGACGGGACTTGGTGTGACTGTGGTCGGTGGCGCTCACGGGCCCTGAGCAGGTGCTCTGTCCGTGGCTCCTGAGGATGCGCTGCGGTTGGAGTGAGACAGGTTACAGCCGACACGGAGAGGCCCTGCGCTCCTGGTTCAGCACTTCAGTACTGCATCCTTGCGCTGGCACTGAAGGCGGGTGGTTACTGCTGGCCGGTGCTTGAGTTCTCCGTCAGACGTGACCGTGTTCTGGATTAGCCGCCGGCAGCAGGTTTCCTCTAACCACGAGTGTTGCCTCCCCTAGATCCAGACGCAGAGGTGTGCCTTCATGTCCTGCGGCTCGTCCAGTCTGTGGTCCTGGAGCCGGAAGTGTTCTCCAAGACGGCCTCCGAGCTCCGGAGCTCGCTGCCCCTGCAGCGCATCCTGGCAATGTCCCGGAGCCGCAACCCGCACCTGCAGACCGCGGCCCAGGAGCTGCTGGAAGACCTGCGCGCCCTGGAGCGTGACGTGTAGGTGCGCCCTGCCAGGGCTGGGTGAAAACGCCCGTGTCCCCTCTCCTCCCCAGGTCTCTCACTTTGTTCCAAAACCGCTCCTGCCCTGTGTTGGAGATGGCCAAGCGCAGCTGACTAGAGATGGACATGAACTGATGTGTATCCCGCAGCACCTCCTTCTGGAAGTGACCGTGCTCGTGGGCGGTCCGTTAGCTTTGCCCCAGGGGAGGCCCAAGTAGAGCCCCACTCCGGAAAGGCCGTGCCGGTGCTGCCGGGGCGACGGCTCTCCCGGCGGCTGCTTGCCCTGGTGCACGCCTGCGACCTGTGGGTGCGTCCAGAGAAACGGCCAGCTTGTTCCGGATGTGTTTCCTTAGAAAGCAGTTCACTCCCTCTCTAGTGCGGTGGCGCTTCAGCGTGCAGGGTCACCCCCGTGACCCGGGCGCCTGCTGCCTGGGGCCACGTGGGCATTTTAGCTCTGTATTTTTGGTGCTCTTGTTTTTGAATAAAGAAAATCGGAAGTCACTGCGTCACAGCCATCGCTCTCCGAAACTCTGTACCTTCCGTCTGCTTTGTGCCTCTGGCTGGGAGAAAGCTCTCCTCGCCCTGTCCGGAGCCCGTTGTGTCAGCTTAGACGTCCAGCTTTGCCGTGAAAACAGCACCAAGGGCTGGCACACGAGCGGTGGTCAGGCTTCCCCGGGGCGGCTCCATGTCTGCCCTGCGCACCGTGTGCTTGCGCCCCAGCCCCCACCAGGTGGTGCCTCTGGCCTGCTCGCTGTCACCCTGTCCAGTGTGCCTGGGCACAGTGCCCCGCAGACGCTGGGGCCTGTGTGAGAGAGAGCCGCCCTTTAGTCAGCTGCCAAAGCCCCATGGGAACAGCTCCCCCTCCACGCGCTTGTTCAGGCCCTGGGGCTCAGCACTGCAGGAGCAGCTGCAGAGGCAGGTGTCCCCGTCGGCGGTGTCTGACACGCGGGCCCTGTCTATGCTGTGTGTGGCTCCTGGAATAACTTCCTCTTTCTTGTGGGCGGGTTTCTAGAGGCGATATGTGATTTGTGGCTGGGGCTGAATGAAGGGGCGGGGAGGAAGGCACAGTGGCTTGGGTGTCACGAGGCAGCCTCTCATGCACACCAGCTCCTGAGAGCCAGAGCCGCGTCGTAAGACAGTTTAAATTCCTGGAGGCAGCAACAGCCCGTCTGTGCTGGGTGGGGCTGTGGGGGTCAGATGGGACGCCGTGCCGTACCGACTCCAGCCTGGGACCCCCTTCTCCGTGGCTGCTGGCACAGGAGGGTGCCCGCCGTAAATCAGTGTAGTGAGTCTGGGCTGCCTCTGGGCTGCAGGTGATCTCCGGCCCTGAGTGGGCCTGGCGGGAGAGGGGCGAGCCTGGGCCGGGCTCGTCGCGGGATGTGCTCCTGTGCTGAGGTGCCGAGGGGCCGCAGTAAGGAGGGTGAGGGGCCTATTCTGAATGAGTGACACAGGGACGGCGTGGTGGCAGGTGCACGCTGAAGCAACCCCAGGACAGGGGTGAGGCCGGCGCCAGGGCCCTCACTGCTGTCTGTGCCCTTGCTGTGAGGGCGGCGGGAAACGAGGGCTCTTCTAGTTTGTCTGCAGCAGACCAGCTTAGGAACTCACAGTTACAGAAACGGAGACTGCGCTGTGAGTTTTGAAGTCAGAGACAAGCATTTTAAAATTTAATTTTCCAAGAACACCTATTAAATTAAAAGCTCTTGTTCTCCTTGGCACCGTCAGTTTGTGCAGAAGCCAAGCCTGGCAGCTTTGCTCACAGGCCTCCCTGGCCCAGGTGCATCTGGGCAGGCCCCTGCCTCCTGCTGCTTGCTCGCCGTCTGCCTGCTCGCTGTGTAGTCTGAGCTGCAGGGTGGTGCGGGGCCTGTGGGCGTCCTCGGGAACTGGGTCTCCTCGTGTGTGACTTGGGGTGAAGCTAGAGTTAGCGCTCTGCGTGCAGAAGACTAGAGCTATGTCTTCCGTTGATCCACGGTATTTTTACAGTTAAAGTACTAAGCATGAAATCACAAGACTGAGGCCTGAGTAACGTTAGACCAAGGCTGGGCCAGGCCGTGAGTGAGAAGCCATTTTAGGGACTGGTGTTAGGGAGCAGTGGGCTGCCTGTGTTGCCAGGATCCCACGTGAGTGCGGGTTCGAGTCCTGGCTGCTCCATTTCCAATCCAGCTCCTTGCTGACGCATCTGGGAAGGCAGTAGGTGATGGCCCGCGTGCTTGGGCCCCTGCACCCGTGTGGGAGACCAGGGTGGAGTTTCTGACTCCTGGCTTCAGTCTGGCCCAGCCGTTGGGGAGTGAAGAAGTGGATGGAAGATCTCTGTCTTTCCCCTCTCTGACTCTGCCTTTCTTTTTTTCTTTTTCTTTTTTAAAGATTATTTATTTATTTATCTGAGAGAGTTACACAGAGAGAGGAGAGGCAGAGAGAGAGAGAGAGAGGTCTTCCATCTGATGGTTGACTCCCTAGATGGACGCCGCAACGGCCGGAGCTGTGCCAATTTGAAGCCAGGAGCTTCTTCTGGGTCTCCCACGTGGGTGCAGGGGCCCAAGCACGCGGGCCATCTTCCACTGATTTCCCAGGCCACAGCAGAGAGCTGGATTGGAAGTGGAGCAGCCGGGACTCGAACCAGCACCCCATATGGGATGCTGGCACTTCAGGCCAGGGCGTTAACCCACTGCTCCATAGCACCGGTCCCTGCCTTTCAAAGAAATAAAATAAATCTTTAAAAACGGAGGGATTTTAATAAAGGCTGTGAGTGTGCCTGATGCTGGATGCCCCACAGCTTTATGGTGACATCAGTAGGGGTGGAGAGAGGTGGGAGGCTCATTTCGCAGGAGGCCCTGACTTGAAGTTAGCTCTGTCTTGCAACATCTGAGAGGACTTCTGCCGCCAGGGCAGGACCTCAGGTTTGGGGTTTGGGATAGGGTACTGCATCCCACGGGGATGTGCGAGCTCAGAAGCCCCGACTCAGGGAGGAGTGGGGGACCCTGGCTCGTGTGTCTGTGCAGGCTTCACCCCACAGACACTGGCTGGCCACGCTCTGAGGCCCTGCTCCAGACACAGGAAGTTGGAGTCGCTGTGCCAGTGCGTGCTGAGCTGTGAAAGTGTGACTTTGTCTTTTAAAATTTGTAATTATTGAAAGAATGTTAACCAGTAGGTCTACCGTAAAGGCTTACCTGTCGAGCACTCGAGGTGCAGGATGCAGTGGCAGGAAATCGCGCTCTGTGGTGTCGCGCCGTCCCAGCCGCTGCTTCTGGCACAGCCTCACCTTCTCACGTTGACTCTGTCCCTGTTAGACCGCCATCCCCACCTGCCCTGCTGTCTGTCTCTCTGGCTGTGGCCCCCCGGGGACCTCACAGAACTGGAGTCACCTAGCAGCTGTCCTGGGCCTGTCCTGTCCTGAGCGTGGTGTCCAGGTGCAGCTGTGCCGCCACAGGAGCCCGTCCTGTGCGCATTTGCTGCGCCTGGGCCCTGCGGTGAGTGCAGCTTGTGGGAGCTGTGGGGCCCGAGGACTGCACACGGCTCCCGCGGAGGCTGCGGCTGCCAGCTTCCGCGCCAGCACGGTGCTGTCTGAGTGATCGTGGCGCTGACAGTGGGTGTGAAGCGCCGTCTGGGCCTCACTGCGGCTTTGATGTCGAATGCCTCCCCAGCTTGCAGCAGGCACCCTCTGTGTGTCCTGGGTGTTAACCCCGTGTTAGTCCTACGGCTGTCAGCACTCACGCCTGTTCCCTGCGCTGTCTCTTCCACTTTGCTAGTGCTTGGATACACAGGAGATTTAACGCTGGTCAAGTCCAGTTGATCTGTGTTTTTCTCTTTGTTGACCTTGCTTTTGGCACCCTATCTGAGGAGTCACCGCCACGTCCGTGGTCTTGGACTTTCCCCTAAGCTGTATCCTCTTGAGATCATTTTGATCCGTTTTGGGTTAGTTTTTATCTACGGTGTGAGGTAAGGGTCCAGTTTCACTCGTTGGCTCATGCATTTACATTTTTCTCAATACTGTTTGTTGAGTTTTGTACCTGTCATGTGAAAATGGGGCTTTTGAAACTCAACAGTTCACGCGTGCTGAGCTCCATGCTGCCGTTGGAGGAGCAGCCTGGGCTGCTCGTCCTGCTGTCACGGCACGGGCGGGGTCCCGGGCTTAGCACCGCTCGTCATCTGCTCTGTGTCTAAGCCGAGGGCATGTTTGAGGCCCAGCTATTCAGAGTAAATGCTTTCATGCAAAATATGAAGATTCGTGTGCCTGGGAGAAGCACAGTCCAGGCCAGGGAGAATGCGAGGACCTGTGCGTGCCCATGGACGGCGGGGTGGGCAGGGCCCGAGGGAGGCACCACGATAGACTGCGTGTGTTGGGCCGGGGCAGGAGCAGCTCTGGTTATGTCCTGTGTTTGAGACCGTCGGGTCACTTCCGGCCCAGCCTAAGCAGCCGGTGTCCCAGCCCATGGCTCTGTCTCCCAGCATGCCTCCCGTGGTCCAGAGCTACACGCAGACCTGAGACCCAGTGCGAGTTCACTGGGTGCCGCGCCCGCCCAGCACAGCATGGGGACGGCCACACGCCCCGAGGAAAGCGCCTGCTTGCGCCGCCTGGCCCTCCCCACAGGTGCTGGCACCAGCGGCTGATTCTCCCGGGTGAGCTGCACGCCCGCTGCTTCCCTTGAAACGGGCTTTCAGGTGCCTGTGCCTGTGCCTGTGCCTGTGCCGCCTCTGCCCGCTGTACGGTCTCTGGGGCTGTGGCTCCCTCCGGGCCCTTGTCTCTCCAGGAGGGACCCTTCGCCCGGAACTGGACCACGGTGGTCAGCCCCGTGCGGCCCGGTGCTGTGCCAGGCGCTGCAGCCTGAGGGCCTTTCCTGGCACCCTGCCTGCTGGGTGGGGGAGGCTCCGCACCGACGGCAGCCCGTGGCCGCACACGGTGTTGCTTTCCAGGGGTTGCACTTCAGCCCGGTCCTCACAGCCACTGGATTCAGCACCCCAGCACAGTCCACAGGGGGCCCCACAACACCCCGCAGTCCTGACCCAGCCCCTGTGCCCCACTGGGCTCACCCTCGGCCGCAGCGTGCTGTCAGCTCCCCTCCCTGGAGGTGTGTCCACACCGAGGCCCAGGGTCTGTGCACCTTGGGGGTCAGCAGTCCGGACTCTGGCGTCGAAAGGCATGCGTGGCTGCCGGTGCACACCGGTGTCTAGACGGGCTCCCGTGTGCTGGTCACAGGGTTGTGGTTAGGAACAGGGACAGATGGAATCAATCATCGAGAGTGTAGGTTTTTAAAAGGTTCTGTTCAGGGTCTGAAAGTCAGTCAGTTAACGTCCATGGCTGCCTCCAGTGCTGCTTGTTCCTAGGTCACTCAGGAAAATGGAGGGTTCCCCTCTCGCGGTGTTTCTTAGAGAGCCCATGGAGCTGAGGCCAGCCTGAGTTCTGCCTCTGCTGTGGGCCAGAAAGCCGGCGGCAGCCCTGGCTGGGCTTGGAACTATCGGGGCCTTCCCTGTGGGGCAGGCAGGCCGGGGTTGGAGCTGTCGGGGCCTTCCCTGTGGGGCAGGCCGGGCCGGGCTTGGAGCTGTCGGGGCCTTCCCTGTGGGGCAGGCCGGGCCGGGCTTGGAGCTGTCGGGGCCTTCCCTGGGGCCAGGCAGGCCGGGCTTGGAGCTGTCGGGGCCTTCCCTGGGGCCAGGCAGGCAGGCCTGGTGCGTGACCAGGCCGGGGTGGCCAAGCGAGAGGGACACCCTCTGCTGTGATCTTTCTTTTTTAAAGCATTTTCTATTTCATTTCATTTTTATTTGAGGGACAGATGCGAAGAGAGCTTCCATCTGCTGATTCACTCCCCAAATACCCGTGAAATGGCTGCAGCGGGCCACATCCAGGAGCCCAAAGCCCGAGCCGGGCCTCCCTCACAGGGACAGGCCCCATGCTGCCTCCAGGGTGTGTCGGCAGGTGCCGGGTGGGAGCAGAGCAGTGCAGCCGGCCCAGGCAGCCACACGCCCGCCCTCCTCTGTTTCCTGAGTGGGTGAGAGGCGTTGCAGGAGAGGTGGCTGAGGACAGGCGGGCGTGGAGCTGGCCGAGAGCCTTTTGGAGTGAGGCCACTTTGACGCAAGTCGCGGTGAGAAACGGCGCGCGCCGGCTGCCTGCGTGCGCTGTGCTCGGAACGCTGTGCCCCTGCGGGTGAGTCAGTGTCCTCCCTCCTCGCCCCGTGCCAGGGCGGGGTGTTTTCCAGACCTCAGCGCCGAGCCTTGCGTTAGAGCACACCTCTCCCCTCGGGGAGCGGAGGCTGCTCCTCCACTGATGAGGTTTCCAGCCCCCGCGTACCAGGTTCCGGGGGCTCGTGTGTCCCTGGGCCCTGCTGCATACCCTGCTTCAGCTTTGACTGGAGGGCGTGGGGGTGGCACCCGAGCGATAACATGGAGCTGTGATCCTTCCTGGGACAACAGCCTGTGTGTATGTGTGCTGTGTGTGTGCATGTGTGTGCTGTGTGTGTGTGCTGTGTGTGTGCTGCATTTGATTGTGTTTCAGGGGCTAGTGTCTGCTGAGGGATACGCATGTCTGCTATGTTTGGGGGTGTGTGTTTTTGTGGGGTGTGTGTTTCAGGGGTGTCAGGTTGTGCGTGTCTGTTGTGTGTGGGGTGTGTTGGGCGATGTGCATGTCTGCACGTTTCGGGTGTGTTTTGTGGAGCAGGTGTATGTGAGGGGTGTCTGTTGGGGACTGTGCATGTCTGTGCCGTCTTTGGGGTGTGTGCATTGGTGGGGTGTGTGTTTTAGGGGTGTCAGGTTGCACATGGCGGTTGTACATGTCTGTTGTGTGTTGTGTGTGAGGTGTGTTGGGGATGTGTTGGGGACTGTGCATGTCTGTGCCGTCTTTGGGGTGTGTGCATTGGTGGGGTGTGTGTTTTAGGGGTGTCAGGTTGCACATGGCGGTTGTACATGTCTATTGTGTGTGAGGTGTGTTGGGGGTGTGTTGGGGGCTGTGCATGTCTGCCGTCTTTGGGGTGTGTGTTTTAGGGGTGTCAGGTTGTACATGGTGGTTGTACATGTCTGTTGTGTGTTGTGTGTGAGGTGTGTTGGGGACTGTGCATGTCTGTGCCGTCTTTGGGTGT
Source organism: Oryctolagus cuniculus (assembly GCF_051225735.1). Taxonomy (NCBI): domain Eukaryota; kingdom Metazoa; phylum Chordata; class Mammalia; order Lagomorpha; family Leporidae; genus Oryctolagus; species Oryctolagus cuniculus. The sequence goes on from NC_142870.1 coordinate 2,555,904, forward strand.
GTGCATTGGTGGGGTGCGTTGGGGTGTCTGTACTAGGGGCTGGGCATGTCTGGTGTTCGGGGGGTGTGTATTTGTGGGGATGGGTGTGTGGGGAGTGCCCTTGGAGCTCAGGAGCAGTGTGGGGCCTTGCCCTGGGCCTTGCTCACCGTGGACCCTGACCCATGCCCAGGCTGGCTCTGGCCCCTGTTCTGCTGCCTGGGCCCAACTCACCCCACCAGGGCTCCTGGCTGCCCAGGAGCTGAGGAGCACAGGGTCTTCTGTCCTTGAGCCCCTGAGGCTGTCCCTCACCACAGAGCAGACCCCGCGTGGGGTCTCCCCGCAGCTCCAGGCCTGCCCCACTTCTGCCTGAGTCACGTGGGTGCTGTTGAAGCCCTTGTGGTGCCATCAGTGGCAGGTCAGTGGGTGGGTGGATTTGGCGTGTGTGTCTGTGTGCGTGTTGAGGACGGTCACGCCTCCCTTTACATGCTAAGCACAGCTTCGCCTTGACTCTGGTCTCCCGGCTTGTCCCGTCCCGTCCCGTCCCTGTGACGTCCTGCTGGGGGTGTGGCCGCGCAGCAGGCCTGCACCTGAACTTACCTGCAGGCGTGGAACAACCCTGAGAAGGAGCAGCCCCCGGGAGGGGATTCCCCCGGACTTGGGCCCTGCAGGGTCAGGTGGTGTGGGGACATGACCGTTCTCACGTCCCCCCGTGAGGCAGTGGTCTCCGCCTCAGGCCAGGACGAGGAGTGGCCCGCCGCCACGCTTGCTCCTGTGGCCTGGGTGGAGACTGCATGGTACAGCCACGTTTGCTGCGTGGACCCAGGGGCAGGTGTCGTGGCTCAGCAGGTTACATCCCGTAATGGAGTGCCTGGGTCACTTCCTGTCCAGCTTCCTGCTAGTGCCCCGGGGAGGCTTACGTCCCTGCCACCTGTGTGGGAGGCCCAGGCGGAGGCCTCAGCCTGGCCCAGCCCTGGGGTACTGACGTCTGGGGAGCGAACAAGCAGATGGAAGGTCTTTCTCTCTCTCCCTCTTTCCGTAACTGTGCCGTTCAAGTAAATAAATAAATCTTGGAAAAAGAATTCCATGCTAAGGATTTTTTAGGGGACGTTGGGCCTCAAGTGTGTGGGCTGGACTGGGTTCAGTAAGCGTGGCTGCTCGCTGTCTGCCCCCCGCATGACACAGCTGAGCGGCCGCCCCCATCACACGTGACACAGCTGGATGCCCCCGTCATGCGTGACACACCTGGACACACCCGCATACGTGACACAGCTGGACAACCCCTCATGCAGGACACAGATGGATGCCCCCACACGTGTGACACAGCTGGACGCGCCCGCACGTGTGACACAGCTGGACACCCCCACACGCGTGACACAGCTGGACAACCCTGCATGTGAGACACAGCTGGACGGCCTCCGTGTCTGGCCAGAGGCTGCCTGCCCTGGTGCGTGCTGCCGAGTGGCGTGTGAGCTGTTCCCAGCTGTAGAGCAGTGGGCCTGAGCCCAGACGTGGGACCGGCTGCTCCCCAGGGCCTGGCTCAGTGTCTGTCGGGTTTGCCTTCCTCGCTGCGTCACCAGCCAGCAGCCGGCTGACTGGGACTCGGGCAGAACCCGCTGGCCCTTGCTGCCCACTCTGTCCCGGTCTTGTCTCAGCGCCCGAAGCCCCTTTGAAGATCTCGTTTCACTTCCTGCTCCTGGAAGTTGTCAGAACAGCTCCATCGTGAGGTGACACAGCTAGGAGCGCCCAGGACCCAGGAAGTGGCCGCCAAGGTCCAGGAGCAGGGCCAGACTTTGGGAGATGCCCAGACGCCTGCTGACCGACTTCCGCTTCCATGTATCTGTCCAGGTTCCTGGGCGCTGCCGTGTGCCCCACCGGTGTCAGCAGGAGGGACTTGGGGCAAGGAGCAAAACTGTGTGTGCTCCCCGGGCCCCGGCACTGCCCCCTGTGCTCCCTGGGCCCTAACACTGCCCCCCTGTGCTCCCCGGCCCTGACACTGCCCCCCTGCGTTCCCTGGGCCCTGACACTGCCCCCCTGCCCTCCCCTGGCCCTAACACTGCCCCCCTGCCTCCCTGGGCCCCGACACTGCCCCCCTGTGCTCCCCGGGCCCTGACACTGCCCCCTGCACTCCCTGGGCCCCGACACTGCCCCCCACCCCACCTCCCCAGGCCTGATACTGTCCCTCTGCGCTCCCTGGGCCCCAATACTGCCCCCCCTGTGCTCCCTGGGCCCGACGCTGTCCCCCGGCCTCCCTGGGCCCCAACACTGCCCCCCTGCACTCCCCGGGCCCCGACACTGCCCCCTGCACTCCCTGGGCCCCAACACTGCCCCCCCCCATCTCCCCGGGCCCGACACTGCCCCCCTGGGCCCCTGCACTGCCCCCCTGCGCTCTCTGGGCCCCTGCACTGCCCCCCTGTGCTCCCTGGGCCCCTGCGCTGCCCCCTGCACTCCCTGGCCCTGACACTGCCCCCCTGCGCTCCCTGGGCCCCTGCACTGCCCCCCTGCGCTCCCTGGCCCCGACACTGCCCCCTGCCTCCCAGGCCCCGACACTGCCCCCCTGCGTTCCCTGGGCCCCAGCACTGCCCCCCTGCGCTCCCTGGCCCTGACACTGCCCCCTGCGCTCCCCGGGCCCCGACACTGGCCCCCTGCGCTCCCCCGGCCCTAACACTGGCCCCCTGCGCTCCCTGGGCCCCTGCACTGCCCCCCTGCGCTCCCTGGCCCCGACACTGCCCCCTGCGCTCCCCAGGCCCCGACACTGCCCCCCTGCGCTCCTGGCCCCGACACTGCCCCCTGCGCTCCCCGGGCCCTGACACTGCCCCCCTGCGCTCCCCTGGCCCCTACACTGCCCCCTGCGCTCCCTGGGCCCCAGTGCTGTTGTGTCAGGAAGCCTTGACTGCGGTCTGGGCAGGTGAAAGTTTCCTGTTTGTCCTGTCGTTAGTCACACGGATTTCTGGGCCAAGCCGCCTGCTCCCAGCGTTAATCCCCGGCCCCGCGGGCCCAGGGCAGGCTGCAGCTGGCGGGACCTGTACAGCCCACGCTCCGGGCACTTCCTTGTTCCCAACTCCTTCCAGAACATTCTGGTCTGGGCTGCACTTTGTGCCACTCGCCCCAGAGGAGGCTCCAGAACTGTGTGGGGAGGGTGTAGCCTCTCCCCAGGGGCTGCCATGGGCGCATGGGCAGGGACAGCAGAACTAGGGGCCTTTGCCTGTCCAGAGCACATGGGGCCTCAGCCCGCGACGGCCGCAGAGGGGGTGGGCGGCAGCATCCGTACTACCCGGGGCCCGAGGGGCGTGCAGGCCACCTGGAGCAGTGAGTCTGCAGGTCATGGCTTTCTGGGGAGCCCAGGACCTGTCTGTCGCCTGTTCTGCGGGATTCACCGTGTGACAGTGGCAGAGGGCCTCCCAGCCTCCCAGGCTTGGCCCCAGGCCCCAGGCCCTCAGCTAGGGCTCAGCTCCTCAGAGGCTGTGCCATTGTGCCCCTCCCGGAGGAGGCAAGCGCGCCCCCAGTGTGACCTGGGCTTCCCCAGACCCCTCCTCCCCCCAGGTGGGATGGTCGCCTGGCTCTCGGAGCAGGGTGTTGTGGGTTGTGGCAGGCTGTACCCCGCGGGAGGCAAGATCCAAAGCGACCCTCACCTTTGACCTTGGGAGGCATCAGGTCTTCGTGTTTTCCGTTGGGCTCCTGTTAAAATCCACCTGCGTGTCCTAGGCACACCCTGAGCACTCGAGGTGCGGACCTGAGACCCTAGCGGGGGACCCGGGATGCAGGGTCTCGGCTCCCTCTCCCCAGCCCCTCAGGCCCGCGCCTGGCAGCGTGGACCTGTCTCAGATATCTCTGCTGCCTCCCCCTCTGTCTTCCAGAAGGACGGGTGGCAGCCCGGCACCCTGGGAGTGTCGGCCCTGTGTGCAGGTCCGGGCCCGGACCCCTCTGCTGCCTCAGCCCCCAGGCTGTCTGCACTGCACTGCAGCTGTACTCGTGGGGCTTGCACCCCTCTTCACTCCCCAGGCTGGGGTCCCTGCACCCCACCAGGCCAGCACTGCTGAGCAGGGCGCGGGCGGCTGTGCCCTTGCTGACAGCCTTGGGGTAGATGACTCCTCCGGGGACCCGGGGGCAGAACCGCGGCTGCCCGTGGAGGTGACCAGCTCCAGGGTGCACATCTCTGGGGCTCACATCCCCCTTCTCGCCGGTCCCTTGGCCTCTCCTCTTCCTCGGAACCTCTCTAAAAACCCAGGTGCGTCAAGGCAGGTGGCACCTGTGCAACCCACACTTAAAACGGGGGGAGCCAGAGGAGGAGGGAGGGATGGAAGAGCCAACGCAAACCAGTGAGCGAGTGCTCCTGGGACCCGCCCTGGTCCCCTCCCCCGACCTCACAGGGCTCCCCTGGCGGCTTGCCAAGTGTGCCAAGTGGACCCCGGCGAATCCATGTCGGGGTCGGAGCCTGGAGGTTCAGGGATTTGGAAAGCAGAGATACCGAAGCCGTTTCCTGAGGCGATGTGTGCACGTGCCGCGCCTGGCGTTACCTGCGTGGTCTCCCCGTGGCCTCCCAGGCACGTGCAGCCGAGGAGACCCAGGGTGAGGTGTGTCGGGCAGGTGGGAGCAGACGCTCCCCGTAGCAGAGGGTTTCCTGTGTGGGGAAGGAGCACAGACCCAGGAGAGTTGGCTCTGGCGGGAGGGCAGGCTGGGCCCCCGGGGCCGCTGTCCGGGCCTTGCTAGTGTGTGCATCCAGAGGCGCCGACTGTGTGAGCTCCCGGGGAGACGGCCTCCCTCGCCCCTGCCTGGCTCGGCCTCAGGGTCTGCCTCTGCTTCCCTGCCTGTCAGAGCGGCCCAGGTGTAGGAGCTGCCCGGGGCTGGCTGGTTTTTGGCGGCTGTGGCTCCCCCGGTGTGGATGACTCACCACGCTGGGACAAGGTTTGTGTGTTCCCGGCTCGTCAGGCCAGAAGAGGGGAGGAGGGGGAGGTTCCAGGAGCCTGGCCTGTGCTGCAGCCCGGGAAGCCGTGGCCGTCTCGCCCTGACGCGGTCAGTGTGGCCCCAGGGCGCACACAGGTCCACGGTTGCCTGCTGGCTGGGTGGGAAGGGCTGGCCGCCCTGGCCCTGTGTGGGGAGACGCACAGCACACCCGCTCTGAGGTCACTGGCTCTGGCAGAAGCCTGTAGCGGGGCAGAGGCCAGTGGGGGACTTCCGCCGACCCCTGCAGGCTGTCCCTGAGCCCGCCCCTTCCTGGAGATTGGCATGCGGCCCTGGCACAGAGACCTGCTCTTCCTAGAAAGCCGTCCCTAGAGTTTTCCAGAAGCCCCGGCTCTTCCTGGGAACCTGGAGGGCTGAGTGTCTGCTTCCCGCCTGCTTCAACTTGACCCGCCACACGTAGGGATGTGGGCACTCCTGCCCTGACACACCTCTCAGGGGACGTGGGCACTCCCGCCCTGACACACCTCTCAGGGGATGTGGGCACTCCCGCCCTGACACACCTCTCAGGGGATGTGGGCACTCCCGCCCTGACACACCTCTCAGGGGATGTGGGCACTCCCGCCCTGACACACCTCTCAGGGGACGTGGGCACTCCCGCCCTGACACACCTCTCAGGGGATGTGGGCACTCCCGCCCTGACACACCTCTCAGGGGATTGGGCACTCCCTCCCTGACACACTTCTCAGGGGATTGGGCACTCCCGCCCTGACACACGTCTCAGGGGATTGGGCACTCCCGCCCTGACACACCTCTCGGGATGTGGGCACTCCCGCCCTGACACACCTCTCAGGGGATGTGGGCACTCCCGCCCTGACACACGTCTCAGGGGATTGGGCACTCCCGCCCTGACACACCTCTCAGGGGACATGGGCACTCCCGCCCTGACACACCTCTCAGGGGATGTGGGCACTCCCGCCCTGACACACCTCTCAGGGGACGTGGGCACTCCCGCCCTGACACACCTCTCAGGGGACGTGGGCACTCCCGCCCTGACACACCTCTCAGGGGATTGGGCACTCCCTGACACACCTCAGGGGATTGGGCACTCCCGCCCTGACACACCTCAGGGGATTGGGCACTCCCGCCCTGACACACCTCTCAGGGGATGTGGGCACTCCCACCCTGACACACCTCTCAGGGGATTGGGCACTCCTGCCCTGACACACCTCAGGGGATGTGGGCACTCCTGCCCTGACACACCTCTCAGGGGATGTGGGCACTCCCGCCCTGACACACCTCAGGGGATTGGGCACTCCCGCCCTGACACACCTCAGGGGACGTGGGCACTCCTGCCCTGACACACCTCTCAGGGGATGTGGGCACTTCCACCCTGACACACCTCAGGGGATTGGGCACTCCCGCCCTGACACACCTCTCAGGGGACGTGGGCACTCCCGCCCTGACACACCTCTCAGGGGACGTGGGCACTCCCTGACACACCTCTCAGGGGATGTGGGCACTCCCGCCCTGACACACCTCAGGGGATTGGGCACTCCCGCCCTGACACACCTCTCAGGGGATGTGGGCACTCCCGCCCTGACACACCTCTCAGGGGATGTGGGCACTCCCGCCCTGACACACCTCTCAGGGGATGTGGGCACTTCCACCCTGACACACTTCTCAGGGGACATGGGGCACTCCCGCCCTGACACACTTTTCTGGGGACATGGGCACTCCCACCCTGACACACCTCTCGGGATGTGGGCACTCCCGCCCTGACACACCTCTCAGGGGATGTGGGCACTCCCACCCTGACACACGTCTCAGGGGACGTGGGCACTCCTGCCCTGACACACCTCTCAGGGGATGTGGGCACTCCCGCCCTGACACACCTCTCAGGGGATGTGGGCACTCCCGCCCTGACACACGTCTCAGGGGATTGGGCACTCCCGCCCTGACACACCTCTCAGGGGATGTGGGCACTCCTGCCCTGACACACGTCTCAGGGGACATGGGGCACTCCCGCCCTGACACACCTCTCAGGGGATGTGGGCACTCCCACCCTGACACACCTCTCAGGGGATTGGGCACTCCCGCCCTGACACACTCTCAGGGGATGTGGGTACTCCCGCCCTGACACACGTCTCAGGGGATGTGGGCACTCCCACCCTGACACACATCTCAGGGGATTGGGCACTCCCGCCCTGACACACCTCTCAGGGGACGTGGGCACTCCCTGACACACCTCTCAGGGGATTGGGCACTCCCACCCTGACACACCTCTCAGTTGACGTGGGCACTCCCACCCTGACACACCTCTCAGGGGATGTGGGCACTCCCACCCTGACACACGTCTCAGGGGATTGGGCACTCCCGCCCTGACACACTTCTCAGGGGACATGGGGCACTCCCTCCCTGACGCACTCTCAGGGGACGTGGGTACTCCCACCCTGACACACTCTCAGGGGACGTGGGCACTCCCGCCCTGACACACCTCTCAGGGGACATGGGCACTCCCGCCCTGACACACTTCTCATGTTTGCCGGTTCAGATCCAACATGGCCCCGGGGCCTGTGAGGCCTCCTGAGGAGGAGCTGTGGCCCTGGCAGTCTGGAGGGAGAGGGGAGAGCGTGGGGGAGAGCTGAGCCCTCTGCTGGGCACCGGACCTGCTCCCAGGATCCTCTGCTGCTGGGCAGTGTGTGTGTGTGTGTGTGTGTGTGTGCGCACAGGGAGGGTGTGTGCACATGAATGGGGCCTGTGCAGTGTGCAAAGTGCTGGCGTGTGTGTGTGTGCCTGCATGTGTGCAGGTGAGTGTGTGCGTGCACCCCAGATTCCCCCCCCCGCAGCCCGAGCGCAGTCACGACCAGAGGCCACCTCTGTCCTCGGCCACAGGGCCATGCTCCGTGCTGAGTGCCGTTGGGGGGTGTGCGAAGGCAGCAGCGAGCTGACCCCGCCCCTGGGTGCCGGGGGGGACGCTGCCTCGGCCCCTCCCACCTCCCTGCCCACCCCGGCACTGCCTGGTGCTGTGTCACTGCCCAGACCCCCGGCCTTCCACACGAGCGCGGGAGGAGACGGAGGGGCCAGACGGGGGCTCTGAGCTGCTTCCCGGGCACGTGCCCCAGGCACGATGGAGAGCTGGGCCCGAGGCGGAGCCACGGAGAGAGCAAAGCAGCACAGAGGCGCCCTGTGGGCAGCACACGGAGCCCCCCCCCCCCCCACGCACACACACATGCAGCTCTGTGCTGGGCCTGGTGCCAAACGGGGACACCCTGGACAATGCAGACGCACAAGACGTGTGTGTGTGTGTGTGTGTGTGCGCGCGCGCGTGCACGTGTACACCGCACGCACACTGGGGACACCAGGGGATGCGGTCTCCCCTGCTGGGGCTCTCCTCGTCGCTGCATTTTGAGCTTGACACATCTCCTACACACAGCGAAACTGTCACCAGAGACAAAAGGTGGGCGCCTGCCCGAGACTCGAGGCTCCCTCGGGGCACCCGGGGCCTCCTGCCTGTCCCACACCCCACCCCCTCCAGGGAGGCCAGACGCCCACACTCTGCTTCCGGCCACTGGGGACGAGCGCGCACCTTCAGGCCATCCCAACGCTGAGTGCCCAGCAGGGCCGCTGTCCGGGTCCCCTGTGCGGCTGGGCGTGGACGGGCATCTCACGTGCGTCTCTCCACCACCCGCTCCCTGCACAGCCCTGTGTGGGCGGATCCACACTCATTCTGAGGCTCAAGTAGGTGGGCACCGTGGCAGGTGCATGTCTTTTACGGAAACTTCCACACCGCTCTCTGCCGCGCGTATTGGGGGCGGGGGTGTGTGTGGCCCGTCGGCAGCCTCGTCAGCGCTCAGAACTAGCCGTCTGTGCGTTCCTGCCGCCCCAGCAGCCCACGGCAGGGAGCTCCCTGTGGTTCTCACCTGCGTCTCCCAACAACTTCTGTGCCATCTGTGTGTCCTCTAGTGGGGCAGCTTCTCAGACTTCTGGCCCATTTTTAAAACTGGACTGCGGGGCTGGCGCTGTGGCGTAGTGGGTAAAGCCGCTGCCTGCAGTGCCGGCTCCCACATGGGCGCCTGTTGGAGTCCCGGCTGCTCACTTCCGACCCAGCTCTCTGCTGTGGCCTGGGAAAGCAGTGGAAGATGCCCAAGTCCTTGGGCCCCTGCACCTGCATGGGAGACCCAGAAGAAGCTCCTGGCTCCTGGCTTTGGATTGGCGCAGCTCCGGCCATTGCGGCCGTTTGGGGAGTGAACCAGCAGATGGGAGACCTCTCCCAGCCTGGAAGGTGGACGTCCAGGTGAGCCTGTCGGGGGTGGCCGGGTCGTACGAGTGGCGGGGTGAATCGGGACAGAGCTAAGCCGACGTCTCTCCCTTGCCTCACCTCTCCTTTCCCTCGGCAGCGCCCAGCGACTTCCAGCCGGGGCCGCACTTTCCCTAAAAGCCTCCTGTGCTGGCCCTGACTGTGGCTGGGCGCTGCTGTGGCGAGTAGAGCACACGGTTATTCTGGACGTTAGAAGCCCTGCTCACGCCCACTGCCGGTGCACGACGTAGCCGTGCTGCCGCCTTCCCAGCTGGCTGCCCGCGCTGCCCCCGCTCGCGGCTGGGAGACGCGGCATCAGAGGTGAGCACCCACATCTGCGTCTCCGCCCTCATCTTGGGGGTGCCGCGGGGTGAGCAGTGTCCCCTCACCTCCTCTGCCCAGCCCCACCGCCCACACTGCCCTGTCCGGTCCTGGCAGGGGATGCCCCACACAACAGCCATCCTGCTGCTGGCTGAGAAAATCACCCAGACTGGGTGAGGGTGCTGGGGCGCCCTGGATGGAGCAAGAGGTGGGTGAGGGACACAGGGCACCCCCAGGCCCCCGGCCCCCATGCCCACCCTGCCTCTGTCCACCTCTGCTGGCCACTCTCGGAGCAGGCCCCGGCCCGCCCCAGGTCGGAGGTGCTGTGGGCCGGATGGCAGGAGGGGCCGACTGCCCAGCCCGGGAGAGCTTCCTGGACAGGAGAGCGGTGACGTCCATCACGACGTCAGCCAGCGCGAGGGGCTAGTGCAGGGGCGCTGGCTGGGACAGCCTGGAAAGGCCACTGCCGGGGGCCTCTTGTTCCCAGGAGGGTGGCCGGGGGCCTTCTTGGCGCGGCTCAGAGAGCTCCGGGAGCTGTCACTCTGCACACTGGTGCCGGCCACTCTTGTCCATTTATAACTCCAGGCCGGGGACCTCTGAGCCCCTGGACAGCAGATAGCCCGGGGCCTGGCCCTTCCCATTCCTGGGGCCGCTGGGATGAGGTGCGGGAACAGCTTCCTGGGGGGACAGGAGCAGTGACGAGGCCACCTGCGCCTGCACTGGCCACACTCAGTCACCGCCTGCCAATCAGGTGCCTGGCGGAGTGACCGGGACAGTGGAGAGCCAGGGTGAGGGGAGGCCATCACCCAGGCTGCCCGACTCCCGGTCACTGGGGAGCAGGCCTGTCTGGATGGAGGTCCGCGCCAGGCGAGGGCCGGATCCCCACTGCAGCTGAGCCCCCCGCCCCTGCTGCCCCTGCTGCCCCAGGGCCTCTGCGGCTGGGCGCTCCCGCTGCTCCCTCACTGACACACCCACACCCTCGCAGCTCCTAGCCCGCGGTGCTGTCCCAGGGACTTGCTCACTCGCAATGCCATTGCCATCTGACGCTCCCCTTCCACCCCAGCCCTCTGAGCTGGCACAACACAGCGCATGTGGAGGTCGCGGGGGCTCCTCCTGAGAACCAGGGTCCAGGCTGCGTGCTGGAGAGGGCGGGCCCTGCACTCCTACGACCCGACCTCCGTCCCGAGGCTTCTCCCAGCCTCCCCTCTGGTCCTGAAGTTCAGCCACCCGCCCGATGCTCCCGGCCAGCTCCCCTGACAGTGCCCACACAACAGCGGCTACGGGGAACAGGTGCTGGAGCCACGTGGAGGACGGAAACGGGGACCCCCGGGAGCCGCCCCTGCCAGGACCCAGGCACACCTTGTCCTAGCCAGGAGCGCCTTCTCCCACGGCCTCGATGCCCTGTGGGCTCCAGCAGGGACCAGCCCCACCCCCTCAGCCACGGGGCAGCGCGGCCAGGAGTGGGAGGGCGGACCCCAGCCGGCAGCTCCTGAGACAACGGGTGTATTGATCAGACTGGTCAGAGCCCCAGCAGGAACCAGCCCCCACGCCCACCCCCACCCCCAGCCCCCGCGGGGCAGGGCCTGAATTTGATCTTTACTCTGGAACTCAGATCAGCAAAGTATCCTGCTCTGGGAGTCTGTGGAAGACCAAATGTCTCTCCTGGGGACAGACAAGGCGCCACCCACAGCCCCGGCCAGAGCCCCCTCCCTGGGCAGTTCCAGGAAGGCTCTGGCCGGAGTGTTGACGGAAGCTCCTCCCGGCAGCGGCTCCCCGGGGACTGTGGAGGCGGCAGGGCAGGCTGGCCCGCACTGCTCTGCGGCCATCTCTGCTGCCCCGGGTCACGGCCCCAGAGGCTGCCCAGGTCTGCTTCCAGCACCGAGGACGGGGTTCCCGGGCCAGCACGTTCCTGGAGAGGCGTGCACACTCAGACCTTCCCCGTGTCCTTGTCCCCAGAGTGACGGGGCCTCAGGGACAGCCCCACAACAGGGGGGACATGACCCCTCCCCTCCTGGACCCTGACCTCTGCCGAGACCCCGACAGCCAGCTGCCCTGGCTTCCTGCCCGTGGCCCCAGAACCTTCCAGAGAGAACAGGCCAGCCCTGCAGCAGCTGCTGCCTGGAGTCCCTGCTGGCTGCTGGGGACCTCACGCCCAGGTGGGTCCTGCCCCAGCACTGGTAACAGCTGCCCAGCTGCTTCTACCCTGCCCCCCCCCCACAGGAGAGAGCATCCCGGGCCCCCCACCCCCACAGGGCAGCCTGTCCTGGCCACCAGGCCTCACCTAGGTGGGGGCAGTCAGGCAGCAGCCCTGACCACCCCAGCCCCGACGTGCAGACGAGGAGTGCAGGCACCGGAGTTTGCTCCTGGTCTGTTCTCGGGGCCCTGGCCTCGAGCAGCCTAGGAGACCCAGGGGCGTGCCTCCGACCCTTCGCCCACGGCCCCGCCTGGCACTGCTGGCTGAGCACCCCTGCCCACTCACCCCTGCCTGCCCAGCTCCTCCTGCTCTCGAGGCCCACTGGCCACCCACACATGAGCGCACCCTCAACTCAGGGATGTGGGCTTTGGCCTCAGAACCAGTAGCCCACAGCTGTGGCAGGAGGCCAGCGAGGGCTGGGCACAGAGGGCCGAGCCCCTTCCCACCCAGCCAAGACTTGCATGCGGGCCTGTGTGGAGGGTGAGGGGTGGGGGTGGCTGCGGGAGGACCCAGGGCTTGGCCTCAGCTGCGTCCATGGAGGTTGGCCACAGAGCCCCTTCCTGACACTCCCAGATGAGAGTGCGGGCCTGGCCCGGCAGGAACTCATGCTGGACCGAAGTCGCCTGGGCCTTGCTGGCTGTCAACTCTCCGGAACCTCCCACTCAAGGCCCCTTCCCTGGTCACTCCTGTCGAGTGGTCAGTCTCTGCCTGGGTCATCCCTGGGGCCTGTGTCTCCTGGCCCTGGGTGAAAGCTTGGGTTCGATGCCCTCCATGGGCAAAGGCTATGCCTGTCCATCCTGCCACCGTGTCTGGGACAGCTGGGGAAGGGGGCCTGAAGCCAAGGCCACCTCCCGACCTGCTGGGCCGCCAGCCTGTTCCCCTACGGTGTGAGGGCTCTCATCAAGGGCCTTAAACACCCCTCACTAACACCTGGGGCTCAGACACAACCCAGGGGAGGCCAGCGGGAGGGCCAGGTGGGAGCACCTGGACAGGTGACAGGAGCAGGAAGCCGGGAGTGGGGCCGCAGGAGCAGTGCTGGCATCGGGACTGGGAGTGAGGCCAGGGGAGGTGGGCCGACACCACCCTGTTCTCTGGCTGGCGGTCATCGGGCGCAGTCCTGAAGGGGCACTGATACGGTGATCTGAGCTGCCCGGGAGGAAGGCGGGCCCGCTGGCCGGCGAGCAGGCGGCTGGGGGAGGGCTGTGCAGAGGCAGCAGTGGTGGCTGGAGCCACAGGGACACTGCTCAGGGGGCAGCGGGCCCTGGCTGATGCGCTGTCCCTGCGCAGGGGACAGCACCGCGCCCCACATCAGCAGTGTGCAGGGCACAGCCCTGTCCCAGAAACCGGCAACCGCAGCTCTGCCTCCCTATGGAGTTCCAACCCCACGCAGGTACACACACACACACACACATGTCCCAGTACATGCACAGCACACACATGCAGACACACATGTGCCAGCATGTGCACATCACACACGTGCCAACACACCCATGTTTGTATTGTGCACACATGAAGGCACACATGTGCCAGCATGTGCACATCACACACGTGCCAGCACACCCATGTTTGTATTGTGCACACACATATGTGCCAACACATGCACAGCAACTCAACATGTGCCAACACACAGCACACACATGAAGGCACACATGTACCAGCACATGCACAGCACATACATACAGGCAAACACACATGTACCAGCACATGCACAGCACCCACACATAGGCACACACACATGTGCCAGCACACTCAAGTTTGTACTGTGCACACACACGCAGGCACACACATATGTGCCAACACATGCACAGCACACACATGCAGGCATACACACACGTGCCAGCACACCCATGTTTGCACTGGGACCCCTCCCTTGCTGTGCAGAGTTAGGTGGGGAGTCTGCTCCCTTGTGCCCTGGAGATGATGCTGTCCTGACCCGCTGGGACTGACCTGACCTCCATGGCTGGCCTCCAGCGTCCGGGGGCCGTGAGAAGAATCCGCCGGCCACTGGCTCAGCACTGCCCAGGCCCAGCCACGGGGCACCCCGCTCCAGCTGGGCAGTCACCTTCCAGGCCTTTCCAGACCTACCGTGTGTGCACCCGTGTGCCGCCATGCGCTCTGTACCCGTGTGTGCACGCGTGTGCCGCCATGTGCTCTGTCACTTGTTTTCCCCAAACTGCCAGCTTGGGGGTTCCCAGAAGCTCCTGGCCGTGCCCTCTGTGAGGGTCAGCTGGGGTACCCATAGAGGACGGCAGAGGCCACCCCCACCGCCTCCACCTCCGCCCACAGCTGGGGCTGTTTGCCAAAGCCCCCGCTCCTTCCCACAGGAAACGCATCGATCAGAAAATCAATCCAGCTCCTGTGAGAACCAGCTGGGCTCAGCTTGCACTCGGCAGCCAGTGGTGGGGGGCTGCCCTCCCAAGAAGGGGGCTTCTCCCCTCCCCTGCACAGCTGCAGGGCGGGGGTCACCACGGTGTGTGTGGCACGTGGCTCTCCCCCACCTCACCCTCCCACCGCTCAGCCAGATCGTTTCGGGAGGCCCCTTCCTGCCCCAGACCACTGCCCGGTGGAGGCCTGCAGCCCAGCCCCAGGGCGGCAGATGGACAGGCCAGGGCAGGGCTGCCCACGTGGGACAGCTGGCTGGTGTCTTGCTTCACAGTTAGTGCGTCCCTGAGCAGAGGGAGCCAGCCCTCACCCGCGGCTGGGGTGTCAGAGCAGGGATGCCTGCGGCTCGCTTTGAAGGTCCCAGCCTGGCCCGGCCCGGCCAGCAGAGCTCCGTGGACCGGGGAGCCCCACCCCTCGGGCCGAGGCTTCCCTGCTCTGTGAAGGGATCTTGGCTCCAGGCGCCACCTCCCCAGAGTCCAGAACCATCTAGGCCCTGGGGTGGCCAGTGAGGGGGTTGACACTGCTCTGAAGGCTCTACTGACCTGAGTAGGGGTCACACTGGCCGCTCCTCCTGTCCCCAGTGAGGACGGCACCTGCCGAGCCCTTCTTGTACGCCCACCTCAGCTGAGCGTGGCCCTGGAAGGGAAAGAGGCCAGACACTCAGCAGAGTGGCCAGCCTCGTCCCCCGCCCACGGGTGTAGCCCAGGAGTGTGGACCCGGTCCTAGCGCCAGCCCTGGCACTGTGGCCCCAGGCTGCCCTCGCTGGGCTGTGCATCCCCCGGTTCTCCACTGTGGCCCCAGGCTGCCCTCGCTGGGCTGTGCGTCCCCCGGTTCTCCACGGTGGCCCCAGGCTGCCCTCGCTGGGCTGTGCATTCCCCCTTTCTCCACTGTGGCCCCAGGCTGCCCTCGCTGGACTGTGCGTCCCCCGGTTCTCCACTGTGGCCCCAGGCTGCCCTCGCTGGGCTGTGCGTCCCCCGGTTCTCCACGGTGGCCCCAGGCTGCCCTCGCTGGGCTGTGCGTCCCCCGGTTCTCATCTGGGGCTTGAACACAAGGAGGTGCTGCACGGCGGGGCTGAGGTTGTCTGAGCTGTGCAGGGCGGCGCAGCCCAGCACCCACTGCTGTCGCCGGCCCAGAGGTGGCGTCAAGGCCACAGAGTGGGCAGTGGCTGAACCCGAACTTGAACGCGCAGCACTCCCAGCAGCAGACGGTGCTAGTCCTGAGGGTTCCCGTGTGCCCCAGGTGGTCTCCCCGCCCTCCGCCCCACCGCAGCCCCTCATTCCACACTCATGGGCGTCGTGTGTTGAACACGCGTGGGTGGCCATGTTCCAGCTACGTCATGGGCACCATCTGGCCACAGGGCGGTGGGTCTGGGTGACTCCCAGGTGGGCCTGGCCCTGCAGATGCCTCAGGGTCCCCGGGTACGGTGAGGACCAGGCCTTCTCCTTCCCAGGGGGCTTTCTGAATTCCACCTACTCCCGGGCCTGGGCTGCAGGGAAGGCACGGAGGGGTCCTGGTGCCGCCCACCCTGGCCTCCCAGGCCGGCCGCCACCACCCTCCCTGGCTCTGGGCCGGTGGGGGCAGAGCCCGGGGCAGTTTGGAGAGGCTCCTGCCCCTGCTGCACCTCTGCCCTCCGGCCTGGTGCCACGTTCTGCTGCGGCTGCCAGAGGGCAGGGGGCAGCCCCACATACCCCACCCCTCCCACTACCACGGGGCTGTGTCCAGGGGCAGGCAGGGCTCAGGCCAGCTCAGCACTGCTCTCACACGGACACGGGTGTGCCTTGTATATGTGCTGTCCATACACATGAGTAGAGCTACACTGATGCGAAGCCAGGAACCAGGAGCTTCTTCCAGGTCTCCCACGTGGGTGCAGGGGCCCAAGGACTTGAGCCATCTTCTGCTGCTTTCCCAGGCCACAGCAGAGAGCTGGATCGGAAGAGCTGGGACTCGAACCGGCGCCCATTGCTGCCCAGGTGGGGTGGCAGCGCCCCAGGCAGAGGAGTAACCCCCTGAGCCACAGCCCCGGCCCCTGGTGAGTGATTTCTGATGCAGGTTGCCAGGCGCCGTGGAGCCATTTCTGGGAGGCCCTGACCAGGGGTGGACAGCCCTGCTGGGATCCCAGGCCCTGAAGACTCTGTGAGGCCAGGGCGGCCATGGCAGCTGCTCTCCCCTTCCCTCCCCTCCCCTCGTGGCGAGGGGGCCTGGGTGCCAAGGGCCAGGGCGTGGACGGAAGCCTGGGTGCGGCCCCCGTAGTGAATTCCTGGGGCTGCGCGGGCGGCTGGGCAGGGCAGGGAGCGCCAGGGTCGCAGAGGCCGCAGCTGTCCTGTGGCCCACCCTGGGCCGCCCTGGCACAGGCTCCTGCCGCGCCCCTACCCTGCCCTGTCCACAGCGGCCCGCGGGGTACTCGGCCACCCCAGCTCTGGTCTCGGTCTTCCTTGGGGAGGGGCTCTGTGCTGCACCCCGGTCCTCAGCACCGGGCTGTGTTGCGCACCCCCGAGCCCCCCGCCCCATATCTGCCTCCCTGCCGGGAGAAGCGCACCGGGAGCCCAGGCACACCTTGGATAGAGTGCCGGCGGCTGCCTTCTGGGCTCAGCGCCGTTACGAGGCCCCCGGAGGCCGCGTGGGAAATCCAAATGAGGTCCCTGGCGCCAAGGTTCGTCGCTGGGCGCCACTGTCCTAATCTGACCTCTGAGAAAGCAGGTGGCGGCCGATCACCAGCAGGCAGGGGAGCTGACAGAGGTGCAGCGTCGCGCCCTGCCCCCAGCTCGCTGTGAGCCCCGCCCCTTCCCCACCCCCGGCCCGGGAGGCCGCTGTGAGTCCTGAAGGGTCCCCCGACCCTGAAGTCGGAAATTGAGCCCGTGGGGATGTGTGGGCTCGCTGCTGTGGTCGGCCCTCTGACCTCACCGTGTGCGCACGTGTGCTTGTGTGTGCCGAGATCCCGGCCGCGAGTGGGGGGCACGGGGGATCCACCACCCCTCCAGGGCTGAGCCCGGTCACCCCCAAGCTGACCTCCCGAGAGCAGAGCCCAGCCTGTGGGTCTTCCCTGCCCTGAGTTCCAGAAGCTCTTGTGCTGGGCGCCTCTGGCTGCCCCGGGCCTCGGGGCGTCCAGCAGCCGAGGGTGCGGTGGAGTGGCGGGACCAGGGTTTACCCTGGGGCACCGTTTCACAGTGGTCACAGGAGTGGTGGGCGTTGCCAGCTCGGTGGACCTGGAGCTGTGAGGCTCTTGGTCCTGCACCTGCTGCTGTGCCCGCTGGACCGAGACCCCTCCCCTGCCCCACTGTGGGCGGGCACTTCCCAAAAGCCCTCCAGCCAGGAGCCAGGAGCTGGTCAGGCTCTCCCTGTGGATGGCAGGAACCCAAGTCCTTGAGCCATCTTCTGCCGCCTCCCAGGGTGCCTGCGCAGGAAGCTGGGTTGGAAGTGGAGCCTGGACTTGAACCCGGGCACCTGACAAGGGATGTGGGCGCCCAGCACCCCCAGTGCACGTCCTTATCCCAAGCCAGCCCAGCAGGTGGAAGCTCGTGCGCCCCACCCCTCCCAGATCCCCGGGGGCCGTGCCCTCCAGCCCCACCCCACTTTCTAAGAAGGTCGCACCTGTTAGGGCGACTCAGGGCTTAGTGTGGACAGCTGGGCAGCACTGCCCACGCTGGCCATCTGCAAATAGCCGGGCAGCCAGGCCTCCCGGTGGCCTCAGCCCGGCACAGCACAAACCCCGCCAGCCCCCAAGAGGCCACTGCGGCCGTGCGTCATGGCCATAACCACAGGCACTCCAGTGGGGGAGAGCGCTGGGAGTGGACTTCCCACAATCCTGTGCTCTGTGAGAGACAGACAGGGGTGGGGGAGGGGGGAGACGCCCCAGCCCCGCCCCTCTGCAGGGGAGGCAGCACTCCCACCAGGCCGGCCTGTGGCCGCCTGGACTCCCGGGGCTGCTCTGGGGTGAGGGGGAAGTGCCCAGCTGCCCCTCACGCTGTCCCAGGCTGGCCCCTGGGGTCTTGGGGCCGTGGGCCGGACCTGGTGGGTAGGCTCCCCACAGGCAGCAGCAGCGGTGGCCTCTTCGTGCTGTACAGAGGGCCGGGGGCCTTTCTGGAATCTTGCACAGCCCTGGAGTCGGGGCCAGGCCGGGTGGAGTTCACGGAGGTGGGAGGGGGCACAGAGGTGCACACCCCACCCCGTGGTGCTGGCGGTGGTCGAGTCCTACACGGCGATGTCCTCCTCCCACACGGCTGCCCACTCGCGAGGTGCACAGGGACCTTCCCTGGGTGACGCCAGGCCCACCCACAGACGCTCCCCTCCGGGGGGGCCCCCGCTGCCTCCAGGGGTACGTCCTGTTCCCTGTGCCCTGGCTGAAAACAGCCGGATGGACACCAGCAGCGGTGCCAAGGCCACTGCCCAGCCAGCTGGTGCCGCCGGAGGAACACCCGCAGGGGCTGCCTGGGGCGCCGGGGTCTCCGGCGTCTCTCGGAGCCAGAGGTGCACCCGGCAGCTCAGGGCCGGCCTGCAGGGCGCGGGGGCGGGGGTGGGGCCGGTGAGTGGGGGTGCTGGAAGTGGTGTGAGGCCCCTGCTCCCGTGGGTGCCCTCGTCCCCAGGCAGCCTGGCCGCCGGCTGTCCGGTCCTCAGGAGCACCTGCACGTGGGCTGCACCTGCCCTGCCCCTACGCTGTGGCCCCCGGAAGGGCCGTCCACCTCCCTCAGCCCGCGGGACTGCCCACCCCCAGGGCTTCCGTTCCCTCCTCTGCCCACTGCTGGGCCTCCCTCGGCCACTGGGGGCCTGCCTCTCACCCCCGGGCTCAGGGAGGCCCCGCCCTGGCTCGGCAGAGCAGCCAGAGCTGCCCTTGTTCAGTGAGCCGCGTCATGCACGGTGTCAGGGTCACAGTCACTTCCCGTCGCCCCGTCTGCATTCTGACTACAGTTCCACCGATCGATACGGATCCACACGCGGCCGCACACTGCAGCCCGAGCCTGAGTCAGATCTCCTCGGTCTCCTTGACGGCCGCTCTCTGCCAGGATCCCCCCAGGATGCCATGCGGCTTTGAGTCCTCCCGCCCCCATACCCCAGGACCCTCCTGGCTGGGACCGTCTCTCAGACCCCTTTTTCAGGGGGCCTGGGCAGTCTGCAGGAGGCTGCCCGCTGTGTGGCAGGAGCGCGTGTGCCCGCCCCATGTGGCTGTCCACCTGCGGGGGCAGTACCACTGCACTCCGCTGGCCCTGCTGTCCACCTGCCAGGGGGTGGGGCCGCTGGCCCGGGCGAGTGGCCGAGGGTGGCCCGGACACATGAGAGCCCTGGATGGACCTCCTGGGTTGGGCCTGGCCCGGCTGGGGCCGTTGCAGCCGTCTGCGGACTGAACCAGTAGACGGAAGATCTCTTTGTTTCCCTCTCTTTCTGCAACAGAGGAGAGCTTGAATAAAATCTCCGTGAGGGTGCAGGATGCTGGGTCACAGTCCACAGGGGGTGCTGGGTGGCAGCCTCGGGCCTGCAGGTGCACCCCAGGGGCCTGGTGCACGCCCCGCCTCCACCTCTGTCGCTTGTCTGCTGAGTGCCTCCTGTTGGAGGTACAGGGAAAGGAGCCCCGTGTGCGGCCAGGTGAGAGCCGTGTTCTGGCTCCTGGGGACCCCGCGGGCCGGAGGCGGCGGCCAGGCCAGCCCCGCGGGGCTCCTGCTGGCACACCCTGCACTGCGTTTGGTTTCTGTTTCTTCAGGGCGTCTTTATTGCGCCAGGGTTTAGCTGCTTCGGGTGCATAATTCAGTGGCTTTAAGGAAGCTGACTAAGCCGGGCGGCCACCGTCGCCACCACTTCCGGAACATTGCCTTCACCTGAGCGCGGTCCGGTTAATCCCCGTGCCCAGCCCGGCCCTGGCAACCGCAGCTGTGTTCCGAACGTTTCGTACAAACAGAAACGCACGGGGTTGGGCCTCTGGGAGCGGCATCGTGTCTGGGGCTCATCCACGCCGGGCTGCCTGCCGGGCCATGTGTGGCCACGTGGATGGCCCCCATGCACCCACTCGCTGGCCGTGGTTGCAAAGTGGCAGAGCTGAGTATGAAGTGAGTGCAGGTCTGAGGTGGGCGTGTGCTTCTGGTGTCTGGGGCGGACCCCCGAGCGATGCCCAGGACCCACAGCCACAAGGAGCAGAAACACAGGGTGGGATTCCCGCCCAGACCCCCCCACCCCCCTGCGGCTCCCCCGGGGCTTCCCAGGGTGGGATCCCGCCCAGCGCCCCCCACCCCCCTGCGGCTCCCCCGGGGCTTCCCAGGGTGGGATCCCGCCCAGCGCCCCCCACCCCCCTGCGGCTCCCCCAGGGCTTCCCAGGGTGGGATTCCCGCCCAGACCCCCCCACCCCCTGCGGCTCCCCTGGGGCTTCCCAGGTCGCTCTGCACACGGGGAACTTTGTAACAAAGCACCAGCTTGGCCTGGACGAGGGTGCAGGTGGGGACCCCAGGAAGCCTGGGAGAGGGCCTGGCAGGGTGGGCAATGCGTCCGTTCCAGGGGACGCTGGAGGGGGGTGTTGGCTCCATGTGGCTGTGCCCTCTCTGTTCACACTTGCTTTGTGGGGGCTCTGAGCTCTCCCCTCTTTCACACGGTCCACCGTGCCCCCGCCCCGTACCGCCGAGGCTGTAGGCTGCGCAGGAGGGAGGGCTAGTGGATGTGGGACTGGCCGGCGAGCTGAGGGCGTGGGGCGCCCGCAGGTGCCCGTGGCCCAGCCGCTGGAGCTTGCCGCATGGTGAAGGTGTGGCTGGCGGGGCGCCCTCCCTGGGGTGTCGCTGGTGCGAGTCAGGCACTGCGGCTCATGGGGTCCCTCAGTGCGGCTTCTTCCCAGACAGGTGAGGGCAGGGGGGGAGCCCCAGGGTTCCTCCCAGGCCCCACGGAGGTGATGACTGGCGCCCAGGGCACCGTGTCTGCTGGGGGACAGGGCTTGTGAGCGAGGCCCCCAAGGAAGGGGCCGAGAGTCAGCCCTGTGCTTGGCGAGGTGGCCGCCCAGCCCGGCTGCCCACCAGCCGTGAGCTCTGCAGCTCAGGCCCCTGCCCTGTGTGACAGGGACAGGGACAGAGGTCAGGGAGCCCTGTGTGACAGGGACAGAGGTCGGGGTCCCTGTGTGACAGGGACAGAGGTCAGGGAGCCCTGTGTGACAGGGACAGGGACAGAGGTTGGGGTCCCTGTGTGACAGGGGCAGAGGTCAGGGAGCCCTGTGTGACAGGGACAGAGGACAGAGGTCAGGGAGCCCCTGTGTGACAGGGACAGAGGTCAGGGTCCCTGTGTGACAGGGGCAGAGGTCAGGGAGCCCTGTGGGACAGGGACAGGGACAGAGGTCAGGGTCCCTATGTGAGCTGTGAGCTGGGGGCAGCAGGTGGGAGCTGACTTTCCGGAGCCGTGGCGGGCGGGCAGGGGGTTGGCCGCTCCTTGCAGGGGAATGCAGTGCCGCCCTCGGCAGGCCCTGGCTCGTCCTGTCCTGTCCATCAGGGAAGAGCACCAGGCTGGGGGCGGCTGCAGCTGCACAGGTTGGGTTGCCTGGCCACACCCCTGGCCCAGGGCGGTCCCACTGCTCAGTCTCCTTGGCTGCGTCCTCAGAGCCCCCTCCCTCCCTGCACCCCACAGGTGTCAGCGTCCAGAGCTTGTAGAACAGCCTGGAGCCTGCTCCCTGCCCCACCTGGTAGCAGGAGATGGAGGAGGAGCCCGTGGGGGCTCTGTGCTGTCCCAGGTCCCAGCCCCTGGCCAAGCGTGAGGGACATTACTGGGTGTCCCCCGGGTGGGAGGCCCCTGCACCCGCCGCCCTCTGCACCGGCCTCTCCCTCCACAGTCACCGCACAGTGCAGATCCCCGGCGCCTCGCAGGTGCAGTGCTCCTGAAAGGCCCGCCTCACCCGCCCCTCCTGGTGCCAGGAGAGGGCCCCTAGCCACGCCTCCCCCTCCCCCTCTGTCCCCTCTGGCTGGGCCTTGGTCGGGTGTGGATCCCATGGCAGAGTGGGCAGGGTGTCCGTCCTAACCCCGTGGGGTCAGCGGGAGCGCACAGGCTGGAGGCTGAGCGGCTTCCCCTGAGGCTGTGCCCGGGTCCCCCCGGGGTCGCCCCTCTGTGTGCGGCTGTGCCTTCACAACCTCTGTGTTTCTTTTTAATTCTACGTAAGTCATACACGTTTCGTGTATTAAATACAGATCTAGGAGCATAGTGTCACTTCCCCCTCCCTGTCCCTCTCCCATTCCCACTCTCAGTTCTTACAATGGTCTATTTCAGTTCATCTGATGATCATAAAGTTAACCCTACACTAAGAAGAAGAGTTCAACAGACAGCATGAAGAAAAACAACACTGTTCCTCAACGGAGGAGACAAGGGCCGTGAGCAATCAACGAATCTGAAAATGTCCGTTTCACTCTGATACACTGCATTTCAGGTGCTCTGATAGCTACCTCGAGTCAGGGAAGTCTATGGCACCTGTCTGTCTGGACTGGCTTATTTCACTGAGTGTAATGGTTTCCAGTTGCGTCCGTCTTGTTGCAAAAGACAGGATTCCTTTTTTTTTTTTTTTTCACAGCTGAGTGGTGCTCCGTAGTGTATATAGCCCATCATTTCTTCATCCAGTCGTCTGTTGTTGGGCATCTGGTTTGATTCCGTATCTTAGCTATTGTGAATTGTGCTGCAGTGAACACGGGGGCCTAGGTAACTCTCGTAGGCTGGTTTCTTTTGTTTTGGGAGAATTCCCTGGAGTGGGATGGCTGGGTCATATGGTGCCGTAGATTCCGATTTCCAAGCTATCTCTATGCTGTCTTCCACAGTGGCTGCACCAGTTCACATTCCCACCAACACTGGATTAGGGCACCTCCCCCCACGTCCTCACCATCTGTTGTTGGTTGATTTCTGTAGACAGCCACTCTACTGGGTGAGGTGACACCTCACTGTGGTCTTGTGCAGTGATCCTGAGCATTTTTCCAACTGTCTCTTGGCCATTTGGATTTCTTCTCTTGAAAAATGCCTGTTCAAGTCCTTTGCCCATTTCTTAACTGGATTGCTTTTTTAAAATTTTTTTAAAGATTCATTTATTTGAAAGGTAGAGCTAGAGAGACATGGAGAGATATCTTCCATCTGCGGGTTCAGTTTTCAAATGGTTGCAACAGCCAGGGCTGGGCCGGGCCAAAGCTGGGAGCCAGGAGCTTCCTCCAGCTCTCCCATGTGGGTGCAGGGGCCCAAGCACTGGGCCCATCCTCTACTGCTTTCCCATTATCAGGGAGCTGGATCGGAAGTGGAGCAGCTGGGGCTTGGCCTGGTGCTCTGACATGGGACATCAGCATTGCAAACGGCGGCTTCACTCACTGCTCCCTGGCACCCGCCCCTTCCCCCCTCGTCACAGGCCGAGGGCCCACCTTGTGCCTCTTGTTGCCTGACCATCTCCTTAAACACGGTCTCCCCTCACACTCTGAGGTCTCAGCATATGAGCTGGGGGCACGCACGCTGCCCTGAGCCCCTTGTCACCTTGATCCTGAGTGGCCTTGTTTTTTTTTTTTTTAATTTATTTTTTAAGGAATACAAATTTCCTAAGTACAACTTTAGGAATATAGTTATTCTCCCCACCATACCAGCCCTCCCACCCACACTCCTACCCCTCCTCCTCCTCTCTCTCCCCTTCCCAGTTAATATTCGTTTTCAATTAACCTTGTACACAGAAGACCAACTGTATATTGAGTAAAGATTTCAACAATTTTCACACACACACATGCACACACACACGAACTTTGAGAACTAGTTTTACCGTTAACTCTCATAATACAACTCATTGAGGACAGAGGTCCTGCATGGGGAGTAAGTGCACGGTGACTCCCGTTGTTGATTTAACAATTAGCACTCTCATGGATGATGTCAGTGACCACCCCAGGCTCTCGTCCTGAGCTGCCAAGGCTGTGGAAACCTCTTGAGTCCACAAACTCCATCAGTATTCAGACAGGGCCAGAAGCAAAGTGGAAGTTCTCTCCTCCCTGCAGAGAAAAGTGCCACCTCCTTTGATAGGCGTGGCCTGGTTTTATCTCCCCGGATTCCTTCTGGGTCCACTCTGGGTGCCAGGCGATGTCCCTGTCTGGTGTGGCCCTGGTGCCCCTCCCTCTGGGAGCCCCTCTGAGGAGCGTGACCCCCAGGGTTGGTTTCCAGAACCAGAATGTCTTTCTGCCGCACACAACACCTGTGTGGCCCTGCCTGGCCATGCCCCGGCAACCACGGGGCTCTCTGGGAGGGGACCGGCATTGCAGGCAGTGTTGGGGGACATCCTTGCAGGTGCAGGTGCAGCTCTGGGGGCAGCGAGAGGTGGGACAGTGGCCCGTCCACTGCCCAGGCCCACAGGGGTCTCATGGATGACCCCCGTGACCCAGCTGTGCCCGAGGTGGGAGCTGGACGTTGCCCAGGACCTCAGTATCCCCCCAGCCGAGGTAACTGTCCTGCAGGGCCTGAGCGGGTCACCTCCCCTTCCCCAGGGCGCTCAGGGCCTCGCAGGCTGGGCTGGTGCGGGCGTCTGTGTGATGGACAGCCCCTGTAGGGGTCACTTCTTCATCACCACCACAGGGCAAACTGCACCCCGAGGGCGGCCCGGAGCCTGGCCCCACCAGGTGTTAGCTGAGGGCAGCTCCAGGGCCCAGGCAGGTGAGGGCCCTCCAGCTGCCCCCCTGTGTCCCTTCCCTTCCTGGCTCCGTGGCCCCCCTGCAGGCCTCCTAGAAGGAGCGGTCACAGAGCAGGCACTGGGGGCGTGGGGCCCGCAGGGGGGCTGCGGTTTCGTCCCTTCCACTCTCCAGAGGGACGGGGGCCGAGGGGAGGAGCACCCGGGTTCCACGCCCCGCACAGGCGAGGCTGGGGCTGGGGCCGTGGACTTGTGCTGGGTGTGGGAGCCCGCCAGGCTCTGTGGCTCCGGCCCTGCTCCCAGGCCTGCACTCTGGGCTGTTGTCCCTGCCACGAGGTAGGCAGCCGGCCTGGCAGAGGGACACTGGGAGATGTGCTGGGGTACAGGAGCCATGTGGGGACCCGCGGATGCCCTGGGCGTGGGCCATGCCGGGCTGGCTGTGGACGCTTGTCCTGAGGGTGCCTTGTGGGGTCCAGATTGGCCATGCCAACTCTGACCTGCTCCCTGGCTCCCAGCGGTCACTTTGTGGGAGACCTAGGTCCCCAGGCCCGCCCTCCTCCTGATCTGCCGTCCGGCCTTGTGGGGGTGGCGTCTTCCAGGGGAGGACGGAAGGCCCCGCCTGGCCTTGGGCTGCTCCTTGCACTGAAGACTTGGGCGGGGGTGGTCTGACACTCAGGGACGTTTTGTGCCCCTGGTAGACACAGGGGGTTCAGGAGCCCGGAGCCACGGCCTGCAGGAGGGGTTGGGGTGGTGCAGCTGCCAGGGCACGCTGGCGTGCCCGGAGCCTGTCCTCCCTGGGGTCCTCCCCGCCGAGGCCGTGACGCAGCCGCTGCTTCCTGCGGGCCCTCTGGGGCCGGGCCGGGGAGGCTGTGTTCTCGCCCGCTTGGGGAACGCCGCTTCCTGCCCGTCGGTCCCTGCTGTGGTGAGGTCAGCCCTTGCGTGTTTGTTTGGCGAGAGGACTGCCGGAGACTGCCCAGGACGCGGCCGGAGCTTCAGGAAGGGGGAAGCCGGACTTCCTGGCGCAGGGGAACAAACAGAGCCTGCGGCTCCCGAACGCAGCTGGGCGCGCGGCAGAGCCCGGCCGCCCCCGGGGTTTGGGGGAGCCTGGCCCGGGCCGAGGGTTGGCCTCCCAGAGCTTGCGGGGGCTCTGGGCGCCTCCGCCCGCGCGGGCCCTGCCACAGTGTGGTCTGACGCTCGGGACACGCGGGGCCGGCCTGTGAGCCCCAGGCGCCGGCAGCACCCCTGGGCAGTGTCCCTGGCACACATGGCTGCCCTCAGCCCGGCCTCTCTGGGCCCCAGGGCATCGCTGCCAGGGTGCGGAGGAGGAGCCGTCTCGTGTTCTGACCCTGCAGGCGGGGAGAGGAGCTGGGGCTGTGGCACCCGGGAGGCCCCTTCTCGCACCTGCCGGGGGCGGGCGGTTACGTAAGCGAGTGCACATCCGAGTGAGTAACTGAGGAAAGCCCCGGCCTCCGGCAGGAAAGGGATTCTGGGAGAAAGTGCTCGGGCCGGAGGTCGGGCAGGGCAGGGCAGGGCTGGGCGGGGGGCCTCAGCCTGGCGCGGCCTCGCACCTGACCTGCACGTGGGAGCGGGCCAGACCCGTGTGCCGGCCCTGCAGCCCAGCGCTGGGCCAGAAGAGGAGCAGCCAGGACTCCAACCTGCGGCCGCATGGGATGCCAGCACCACAGACTGTGGCTCTACCCGTGGTGCCGCAGCGCCCGAGCCCACCTCCCCCTTTAACGCAGACTTGGGCGCCGCCAGGACTCCCGGCGGGCCGCAACCCGGTCACACCCAACCTCTCCAGCTCGCAGGCGGGGGACAGGCCGGGGGGACGTGCTCGCGGTCAGGCAGGGATCCAGGGCGAGCCGGGCCTCGGGACCCAGGCTCTGTCCAGCCCCTGGCCGCCTGTCGCACAAGGCCCAGAGCCCAGCACGCTACGTCTTCCCCCGCAGCAGGTCTGTGCCCGCAGTGGGGGACTTGCAGCCTGGGTAGAGACCCTCAGGGGGGCCACGGAGGCCACGCCCTCACCTCCTTCATGAACACACCCGCTGGCCAGGGAGGGTTCCGGGGCACCCTGGTCCTGCAGCTGGGGCAGTCTGCCCAAATCCCACTGCCCATGACCACACACCATAGCTCTGGGCACAGCCCCGACAGCACACGCATGTACCACACATCCCTCAGAGACCACACCCATGGGCCACGTACCCCTCAGAGACCGCACACATGTGCCACATAGCCCCCATAGCACACACATGTACCACATATCCCTCACACACACACATGTGCCACATAGCCCCCTACAACACATGTGTGTACCACAGTCCCCTCAGAGACCACACACATGTGCCATATAGCCCCCATAGCACATACATGTATCACATTCCCCTCAGACCACATGCATGTGCCACATAGCCCCCTACAACACATGTGTGTACCACATAGCACACACATGTACCACATTCCCCTCACAGACCACACCCATGTACCACACGCATGTACCACACACCCACCCACATACCACACATACATGTCACACACAGACACCATAATAGCACACACAGTAACCATTCACCACATACAAGAGTACTTCAAAAAGTTTGTGGAAAATATAATTAAAAGATGAGTTTATGTTGGGATGTGTGCATGTTGTGTCTGGGCAGCACATGCTGTGTGTGGTGTGGGCAGAGTTGATGTGTGTGGTGCCGGTGTGCGTGTGGCATGTAGTGGGTGGAGTATGGTTGGCATGTGGCATGTATGTAGTGTGGTGTGTGGTGTGTGTG
Organism: Oryctolagus cuniculus; assembly: GCF_051225735.1. NCBI lineage: Eukaryota > Metazoa > Chordata > Mammalia > Lagomorpha > Leporidae > Oryctolagus > Oryctolagus cuniculus. Next base: position 2,583,329 of record NC_142870.1, read on the forward strand.
TAGTATGTGTGGTGTGGGGCATGTGTGTGAGAGTACGTGTGTGTAGTATGGTGTGTGGTGTGGCATGTATGTGTGATATGTGGTCTGCATGTGTGAACATGTATGTAGTCACTGGCGTGTAGTGTGTGTGGTGTGGCATGTGTGTGATGTGTAGTGAAGCATGTGTGTAGACACTGTAGCATGTGTGTGTAGACACTGTAGCATGTGTGTGTAGACACTGTAGCATGTGTGTGTAGTCAGTGGCATATGGTATGTATGTAGTATGTGGCGTGTGGCAGGTGGGGTGTGTGATATGTAGTGTTATGTGTGTGGTCAGTGTGGCATGTGGTGTGGATGTAGTATCTGGCGTGTGGCTTGTGTAGTGAGGCGTGTGTGTGTGTGGTGTGTGCAGTGTTGGCGGGTGGGAGCTCCACTCCTCAGCTGGGGTGCAGCCTGGGCGCGTGCTGGGTTCACCCCGATCCCTGTCCCAGCGTCAGGCCCAGAAGTCCGCGCTTCGGGAGCCGGGAGGGCGGCACTGGGACCTGCGTGCGCTTCCTGAGGAAAGGGAGCTGCCTTCCAGGGCTGACCCGCCGCACCTGCTGGGCCGGAGCGGCAGTGTTCTGGGCCCTGCGGTGTTGGCGGGGGGGGGGGGGGCGGGGGGGCGGGGGCGGGGCTGGACAAGAGGGCGGTGCCCTGTGCTGTCGGGGGCCCCTCCACATGCCTCGTCCCTGCAGCCGGGGGCTGGGGGGACCCCTCCACAGGCCTCATCCCTGCAGCCAGGGGCTGGGGGCAGGGCTGGAACAGAGGGCGGTGCCCTGTGCTGTCGGGTCCCCTCCACAGGCCTCATCCCTGCAGCCGGGGGCTGGGGGGGTCCCCTCCACAGGCCTCGTCCCTGCAGCCAGGGGCTGGGGGCAGGGCTGGAACAGAGGGTGGTGCCCTGTGCTGTCGGGGCCCCTCCACAGGCCTCGTCCTGACAGCCGGGGGCGCCCACCGTGTGCTGGTTTCAGCGCATGTGGGAGCCAGGGGTTCTTCCTGGGTTTCCCAGCCTGCTCCCCTGTGCCTTGGCCTGGGGTGAACGGAGCTAAACAAGATCCAGACCCCAAAGCTTCCTGGGAAGCGACACGCCGGCCCAGTGCCGGCCACGCAGCAGCCCCGGGGCCCCAGGGGCGTGGGTGGCTCCCTCGTGCTCACTGGAGCGCCCAGGGCCTCCGGGGCAGGGGCCACGCAGAGTCCCAGTGCTCTGCCGCTGTGTCAGAGGCTGACCTGGGGGCTTCAACCAGGAAGTCCCTGGGGGGTGGGGGTGTGTGTCGTGATTTGTGCTTCATTTTCTTGGTTTGTTCGTCCGCGTGGCTTCTGCAGCTGTGGGCACAGTTTGTACACATCTGAGTGGGTGCAGAAGGGGACCCAGGCCTGCTGGGGGGAGGTCACGGGCCTGCTGGGGGCTCCGTCAGGGACGCGCCTGTACCCACTGCGGCTTCTCCTGGGCTTGCCCGGGCACGGTGCTGAGGGCTCTGGTCCCCGCTGTCCTGTCCCAGGTGATCCATAGAAGACACTGGCAAGGCAGCTGGGGACAGGCGAGCCCCCCGGAGAGGAGTGTGGGGTGCTGATGGCAGGCAGGGGACCGCGGGTGGCCTGGGCGTCCACCTGCCGCCTGTCGTGTGGCTGTGCCTGGGCTCGGCCGTCTCCGGGCTGACGCGGGCTCTCGGTTCTGCTGAGTCGTGTGAGGCCCCCAGGCTTTGCTGATGTCCCTTCTGTCACAGAGCGTCTGCTCTCTCTCCCGGGTTAGTGTCCGTGCGCGGTGATGCACAGGGACCAGCACACTCGGTCTCCGACGCATCCTGCACGCAGGCACCGGCCGGCGCCGTGGCGGAGCTGTGACGCCGCCGCCTGCAGAGCTGCATCCCACGTGGGCGCTGGCTCGAGTCCCGGCTGCTCCACTTCCGATCTGGCTCTCTGCTGTGGCCTGGGAGTGCAGTGGAAGATGCCCAAGTGCGTGGGCCCTGCACCCCGTGGGAGACCCGGAGGAAGCTCCTGGCTCCTGGCTTCGGATCGGCGCAGCTCTGGCCACTGCAGCCATTTGGGGAGTGAACCAGTGGATGGATGACCTCTCTCTCCTCTCTCTCTCTCTCTCTCTCTCTCTCTCTCTCTCACTCTGCCTTTCAAATGAATAAATAAAATTTTTAAATACCGGAGAGCAAGCCCTGGCCCCACTTCAGTGGGCAGCTGTACTGAGTCAGGACTCTGCCCCACCACGCCCAAAACACCGCGGCAAATCACTCAGCCTGGGGGAGTGGCCACGCCCCTCTCCTTGGCGGGTTCACCCCTCCCCTCCCCCACCTCTGTGCCCGCCCTCCTTCCTTGGTGGCCCTGCGGTCATTTGTCCACGCTGCTGACGGCATCTGCAGTGCGTCCAAGTTCCTCCATCCTCAGGTTTCCTGGAGGTGCTGTCCGTCCCCAGTGTGCTGACGAGGGCGGTGAGGAGGAGGGTGAGGGGGGTGAGGGTGATGAGGAAGATGATGGTAGAGATGATAATGAAGGGTGAGCGTGATGGCAGTGATGAAGGTGATGGGAGGGTGATGGTGATGAAGGTGAGGGTGAGGATGAGGATGATGGTGATGGAGGTGATGTGAGGGCGAGGGTGAGGGTGGAGGTGATGGAGGGGATGTGAGGATGAGGGTGGAGGTGATGGAGGTGATGTGAGGGTGAGGGTGGAGGTGATGTGAGGGTGGAGGTGATGGTGATGGAGGGGATGTGAGGGTGAGGATGGTGGAGATGGAGGTGATGTGAGGGTGAGGGTGGAGGTGATGAGGATGGTGGTGATGAGGGTGATGGTGGTGATGAGGGTGATGGTGATGGAGGAGATGTGAGGGTGAGGGTGGAGGTGATGGAGGGGATGTGAGGGTGAGGGTGGAGGTGATGGTGGTGATGTGAGGATGAGGATGGTGGTGGTGGAGGTGATGTGAGGGTGGAGGTGATGGTGATGGAGGTGATGTCAGGGTGAGGATGGTGGAGATGGAGGGGATGTGAGGGTGAGGGTGGAGGTGATGTGAGGGTGGAGGTGATGGTGATGGAGGGGATGTGAGGGTGAGGATGGTGGAGATGGAGGTGATGGTGGTGACGAGGATGGTGGAGATGGAGGTGATGTGAGGGTGAGGGTGGAGGTGATGAGGATGGTGGTGATGAGGGTGATGGTGGTGATGAGGGTGATGGTGATGGAGGGGATGTGAGGGTGAGGGTGGAGGTGATGGTGGTGATGTGAGGATGAGGATGGTGGTGGTGGAGGTGATGTGAGGGTGGAGGTGATGGTGATGGAGGTGATGTCAGGGTGAGGATGGTGGAGATGGAGGGGATGTGAGGGTGAGGGTGGAGGTGGTGCCCCGCAGGCAGGGAGTCCCTGCCCCGAGAGCGTGTCCCTGTGGAGCAGCCTCTGCTTTCCCGGCGCAGGCCGGCTCTGTGACGGCTCCCACGGGGACCCCTGGCTCATTCAGAATTCTGTCAGGGTTCAGGTTTACTTACTTTTACTTATTTGAAAGGCAGAGAGACAGAGACAGACACAGCGAGAGCTGTCCCATCTCCAAATGCCTGTAACAGCCAGGAGTCCCAGTCCACTCTCCGTGTAGTGACGATGACCCAGAGACTCGGGCTATCGCCTGCCGCCTCCCAGGGCGCTCACTAGCAGGAGCTGGGTTGGAAGTGGGTGAGCCGGGACGTGAACCCTGGCCCTCCTGTCCAGGGTGTGGGTGTGCCAAGCAGCCGCTAGACTGCTAAGCCACGCCCCCAGGAGAGGGAGGGGTCGGAGCTGGGACACTGGAATGATACTTCCGGGGCAGCCTCCTGTGGCCCTGTGGCCTTGGGGTGGGGAGGGGCCCCAAGTGAGGACAGGGCCCCCCCGGGGATCTTGCCCGCAGGACTGACCTCTGCAGGTCTCGGGCCTGGGAAGGGGAGACTATGGTTCTTGGGGTGGACGAAGGGCCAGATACCCCTGCCACAGGGCCTGGAACATTCCATTTCTTCTTTTTAAAGATTTATTTTATTTATTTGAAAGAGTTACAGAGAGAGGTAGAGACAGAGAGAGAGGTCTTCCATCCACTGGTTCACTCCCCAGATGGCCGCAACGGCTGGAGCAGCACCGATCTGAAGCCAGGAGCCAGGTGCTTCTCCTGGTCTCCCATGGGGTGCAGGACCCAAGGACCTGGGCCATCCTCCACTGCACTCCCTGGCCACAGCAGAGAGCTGGCCTGGAAGAGGGGCAACCGGGACAGAATCCGGCATCCCGACCAGGACTAGAACCGGGTGTGCCGGCGCCGCAAGGTGGAGGATTAGCCTGTTGAGCTGTGGTGCCGGCCAATCTTCCACTGCTTTCCCAGGCCACAGCAGAGAGCTGGATCAGAAGTGGAGCAGCCGGGACTAGAACCAGCGTCCATATGGGACGCTGGTGCTTCAGGCCAGGGCGTTAACCCACTGCGCCACAGCGCTGGACCCCTGGAAGCTTCCATTTCTGAAAGGGGCCGGCCACCCACCACCTGCGGGCAGAGTGCAGGGGGCATTTCCTGCAGGGCCCCCTAAGGCCCCCTCTCCCACACCCTGACCGCGGGAGCGAGCTGGGGAGAGCAGGGGACAGACAGGATGTGTCACTCTGCTGCACGCGGGGCCTGGGTCAGGTCACCGTCACCCGCCTGCTCTGCACACCGCGGGCTGCCACAGCCACGGTCCTCGCCCCTCAGGGCCCCCACCGTGCACACAGCTGCGGCGGGCAGGTGGCGCCCGGGGCCTCCGTCAGGCAGCCGGGCCCCGCAGCGAACTTGCCAAGGGCTCAAACCTCCGCCCTGGCGGGAGGCCTGAGTCAGTGCTGAGCTCGTCAATCCTGCTGCTGGCACCTCGGTGCCAAGCGGTGATTTGTCAAAGCAAACGAAGCACGCAGGCCCCAGCTGGCGGCTGGCGGGCTGCCCCGGCAGGCGGGAGTCAGAGCCCGGAGCGGCCCGCGGGCAGCTGCTCCGACTGTGTGTCGCCGGCTCGGGGGGCCGGGCAGGCTGCTCCCCGCCTGCCCGGGGCTGCTGGAGGCTGTGGGCTCCTGCAGGAGCACCGGGAGCCGCCGGTGACACGCCGAGCCCTGGGCCAAAGCATTCGCGGTTTCCGCCAGAGCTCGGCGGTGTCGGCGGTGCCCTGACCTAAATGCCACCGAGGAGCGGGGGCTCCGCCTCAGTGTGGCCGCGGGGTTCCGTGCGCTGGCAAACCTGACTGCAGATCCTTGGAGGACGCCGCTTCTTCGGATAACCTTTCGTTGAAAACAGAACACCAGCAGGGAACTTTTCGCTTTACGGAAGAAATGAGGGGAAAGTGCAGGCGCGCCCGGGGCTCGTTCTGCACCTCCACGTGGGCGGGGAGAAGCACTGTGCGCGATAAATCGCAATCATCCTGTGTTATGAAGAAACTGCATGCGTTTCAGAAGTTTTGCACCAAAGTAACCCTACTTTCCTCTACAGAAGGACTTATTTATTTGAAAGGCGGAGTTACAGGGAAGGCGAAACGATCTTCCGTCTGCTGGTTCACTCCCGGGAGGCCACAGTGGCCGGGGTTGTGCCAGGCCGAAAGCAGGAGCCCCATCTGGGTCTCCAGTGTTCATGGCGCCGGCCCAAGCACTCGGGCCATCTTCCGCTTTCTCAGGCGCGTCAGCAGAGAGCTGGACAGGAAGTGGGGCAGCCGGGACTTGAACCAGCGCCTGTACAGGATGTTGGTGTTGCAGGCAGAGGCTTACCCTGCGGAGCCACAGTGCCAGCCCCTCCCTGGCCCCTTCCTTCCCGGGGTGATTCTGTGTGTCCTTTGACCGCTGGGCTCCTGGCCATGGCAGGAGCAGAGGCCATGCTGGGGGGCTGGGCTGCCCGCCCCGGCAGCGGAGTAGTGGACAGAGGCTGAGCCAGGACTCTCTGGGGTGTCCAGGGTGCTGCCCGTGGCTCTCCTGAAGTGGTCAGGGCCGCCCCCGCCTGCGCAGGTGTGGCGTGGAGGCCGCGTCGTCAGCCTGCTCCTCCGACAGCTGAGGCCTCTGGGGGCAGCTCACAGGAAAAAGGAGGCGGATCCCGGCCCACGGTTTGGGGGTTCCCAGCCGAAGATCCGGCCGCCCCCTTAGTGTGGCATCTGATGCGGGCTGCCCATGGCGGACCTCACACAGAGAGCGTCCCAGGGCCAGCCCGGGAGCAGACACTGGCTGGCCCTGGCTCCTGCAACTCTCTCTCTCTCTCTCTCTCTCTCTCTCTCTCTCTCTCTCTTATTGATTTGAAAGGCAGAGAGACAGAGAGGGGGAGAGATCTTCCATCTGCAAATTCACTCCCCAAATGGCTGCAACAGCTGGGGTTGGCCAGGCTGAAGCCAGGGCCCAGGGACTCCATCTGAGGGTGCTGGGGCCCACGCACTGCGCCATCCTTTGTTGCTTTCGCAGGCGCGTTAGCAGGAGTGGGACTGGAGAAGGAGCTGGCGGGACCTGGACACAGGCAGCGGCTGTGTGCTCCACGTCACGGTCCTGGCTCCCGCACGCAGCTGCCTCCCTGGGGAGCTGCCTCCCAGGGCAGCCCCACACCCTGCAGGCCTGGCCAGGCCCACCTCCCAGACCCCCTTAACCCACCGACGGCCGCAGGAGCTGGAGCCCAGGTCAGTGCCCGGCAGGCCGGGGCGTCCCTCAGCTCCCGGGGTGGAGTTCCCACCTCAGGCAGGTCCAGGCGCTGCTGCCCTGCCCTGTGGCCACTCCTGGAGGGCGCCGGGCACCTCTGCCTCCAGCCAGGGCTGCGGAGACTCCCAGGGCACAGGTGCCGGGCAGGGCCTGCGGGTGGGGGAGGCGGTGGGGAGACCCACACAGACCCCCCGCAGCCCTGGTTTAAAGAAAGGGGCTCCAAGAACCCCCGAAGCTGCCAGGAGCTGGGAGCCCCACACTCAGGACCGCGGGCTGGACGCCAGCCAGGGAAGGCTTTGGGAGGGGCTGTTTTCTGGCAGGTGCCGAGCGGAGGCGGGGGGAGGAGGGAGGGGGAAGGCAGCCAGAAGATGCCTGGGTTGGATCCCGTGGGACGAAAGGGACCCAGCAGCCGCCCAGGGTGGTGGGTCCTGGACGTGGGGCCGCTAGTGGGGCTGGGAGCCCGGGCGTGGGGCCTCCCTCCTTTCCTGCTGGGGCCCGGCCCTCTTCCCGCCTCCCTCCCAGGCTCCTCGGGCACCTGCCTGCCTCCTCCCAGCCGGTTCACAGAGGCTGCCGCACGGCAGTGAGCACAGAATCCTAACGCGAGGAGCTGCCACCGTTGTGAGCTGGTGACAGGCGGGCACCGCACCCCTGCGGCGGAGGCCCCTGGCAAGCCCAGGGCAGACGCGGCCAGGCTCCTGGAGGTCCCTTCTGGGCAGAAGGGGAGGAGCCTCATGCCTGGCTTGTGCCCCTCCCCCGGCTGTGCCTGAGGACCCCCGGGGCTGCCACGGCTGGGCCAGGGGGACACGCGTGGGCCAGGGCCTCCAGCAGGCCCAGCAGCTGCCCCACGCCGTGAGGACGGGCAGAGACCAGGGAGGCCTCCACGGACCCGAGCGGCTTCCCGGTGGCAGCGACCGAGTGGCCACGAGCTCGGCCCAGCGCCCAGCGTCTTCTCCCGGGCTCCCCGGGCTCTGGCCACAGTTCTGAGGGGGCAGCAGGGGTCCCAGCCTGAGGGCTGCTGGACTGGGCCCCGCCGGCTGCTTTCCACGCACCGTGGCTCTGTCCATCTGTCCGTCCATCCAGCCAGCCTAGGGAGGCCCACTAACCTGGCTCCAATCTCTAGCCTGTAGGCAGTTCAGCCACGGCTCCCCCACCCCCAAGAGCTGCCAGAATCCCAGGTTCCATGGGGCGGGCGCTGTGGCGCAACAGGTTAACGCCCTGGCCTGAAGCCACGGCATCCCATATGGGCGCTGGTTCTAGTCCCGGCTGCTCCTCTTCCGATCCAGCTCTCTGCTGTGGCCTGGGAAAGCAGTAGAGGATGGCGCAAGTCCTTGGGCCCCTGCACCCATGTGGGAGACCTGGAAGAAGCTCCTGGCTCCTGGCTTCGGATCTGCGCAGCTCCGGCCATTGCAGCCAGATATCTGGGGAGTAAACCAGCAGATGGAAGACCTCTCTCTCTCTCTCTCTTTCTCTCTCTCTCTCTCTCTCTCTCCCCCTCTCTTTGTAACTCTGTCTTTCAAATAAATAAAATAAATCTTGAAAAAAAAAAAAAAAAGAATCCCAGGTCCAGGACATGAGCCCCCAGAGGTCCCCAGAGCCAGGAACGCCAAGATGGCCGGCGACCGGGAGCCCCTGGAGCGGAGCCGCACAGCGACCCCAGCCTCAGGAGCAGCCGGCTCTGCCCGCCCCGACCCTGGACGTGTGGCCCTGGGGCTCCCCGACACTCAACTTGTGGTCCTGGCTCCAGAACCCACAGGAAACAACCCAGGCCCCTCCCAGCAGCCGAGCTGTAGGATAGCTCCCCAGGGCTCTGTGCGCGGCAGGCAGGCCCGGCCACCACGCACGCCCACGCTCTGCTCCCGGGGAAAGGGGCAGGGTCAGCCAGGAACTTGGTGCAGCCAGCAGGGTCTCCGCTCAGAGGATGGGGCAGGCAGTGGTGCCAGAGGGTGGCCTCAGCCCCCAGCCTGCCCCAGGGCTCCAGGTGGTCTGGGGGAGGGCCAGGGCCTGGGGTCAAAGGTCATAGTGTGCCCCTGTAACTGCATAGACAACTCTCCGGACAGGGGATGGAGTGAGCCCCTCCTCCCTCTAGTGAATGGGTGCTGGCCTCCCCTTGCCCTGGGGGCTCTCGGCCACTTCCCTCAGCCTGGCCCTAACAGACACGGCCTGCTCTCCGCTTGGGGGTGGGGTGGGGATGAGGGGCGCAGGCCCTTCCGCCCAGCTCTGCCCCTGCCGCTCTCGCAGTCCCCCAGGCCGAGTGGGACCCTCACTCACCTCCCTGGCCCTGGGACCCACACACTCCTGAGGCTGGCCCATCCCTACTGCACCTTGCACGCCAAGTGCCCCCAGCCCCTCTGTACTCCAGGGTGCTTGTGAGCCACCCGGGACCCCTGAGGGTGGACAGCAACCCACGCCCAGACTCCTGCCCACAGAGGGAAGGTGCCAGGAACGCAGGTGCGCAGGGTGGGGGGGGGGAGGGGGGGAGGAGCGTCACGTCCCCAGTGAGTGTGGGGGTCACAGAGACCAAGGCCAGATGTGGGGAAGCAGCCCGGCTTCCTTACAGCCGGATCTGGCCAGGCCCTGGGCTCACCGTGACTTTGGTGATGCTGTGGCCCCACCACAGCCCTCAGCCACGCCCATGGCACGTGCAAGCTGCACACAGGGGCCGGGGCTGGGGGTGGGGGCAGCATGGCCCCACCGCAGCCCTGGCCTGCCACCCAGCCCCCAGCCATGCCCACGGCACGCGCAGGCTGCACACCCAGAGGCCGGGGCTGGGGGTGGGAGCAGCATGGCCCCACCGCAGCCCTGGCCTGCCACCCAGTCCCCAGCCACGCCCACGGCACGCGCAGGCTGCACACTGGGGCTCTGCTTCCCACTGCCTCTGGTCTGGAACCAGGCTGGACCTTGATCCGGGCCTTGGGCAGCCTGGGGGTGAGGGTGGGGCATCTAAACTCTTCATCAGCACTGGGCGGGGGTCCAAGCTCCCGCGAAGGAGCGATTCTTCACTTCCCTAAGCCCCTGGGCTCCCGGAGTGTCCCGGCCTCACCCAGGGCCCTGCTGGCGGGGGAGCCCCCCAGATTGCGTCTCTCCCCCAAGTTCTCTGAGGCAGGGCCCCCAGTCACACAGACTGTGGCACACGTTGGGTGGGGCTCTGTCATTTACAGAGGGACTGACCCTGGTACGGGGCAGGGGCACAGCTCTTGGCTGCCTCCTCCCCCTCGGCTGGACCCCAGCCCAGGCCCACTCCGGGCCGTCCTGTCTGACCTGGAGGTGAGGGCCTGGGCTTTCCGATGAGCGTCTTTCCTGGTCAGAAAAGCCTCTGTGGGGGCAGGGTGGTACCCAGTGGGGGAGGGGTGGCTGAGGACAGCCCCGGGGGTGCCCGCAGGGCCAGCACTGCCTCCCCGGCTCTGAGGACAGCACCGGGGGTGCCCGCAGGGCCAGCACTGCCTCCCCGGCTCTGAGGACAGCACCGGGGGTGCCCGCAGGGCCAGCACTGCCTCCCGGCTCTGAGGACAGCACCAGGGGTGCCCGCAGGGCCAGCACTGCCTCCCCGGCTCTGAGGACAGCACCGGGGGTGCCCGCAGGGCCAGCACTGCCTCCCGGCTCTGAGGACAGCACCGGGGGTGCCCGCAGGGCCAGCACTGCCTCCCCGGCTCTGAGGACAGCGAGCCTGCAAAGGGCTGTGGGCTGTGGCTCTGTCAACACACAGGAAAGCCAGTCCGGCTGGCTGGGGCCGGCTCTAGGGGCAGCCAGCGTCCCGTCCTGGGTTGGGAGGGGGCCTGTGTGGGTGAGCACACAGCCGCCCCACTGCCTGTCGGGGTCCACCTCACAGCAGCTCGGGGCAGTGGGGAAGCAGAAGTGCGGGGCCTGTGCCGGGGGTCCGAGGGCAGGAGTCCTCCTGTCACCCCGAGTGACCCCACGTGCCTGACTGCCTGGCTCAGGAGCAGCCCCGTCCCCCGTCCCCACCACCTCTCCCTGCTCTCGGCCTGCACAGCCCCTGTGCGTCCCGTCCTCTGTCACCGTGAGGCCGTGCCAGGTGGAGGGGCCCCTGGGTTCTTGGAGGGCGTTCTGTGGCCTCCTCCTCTGCCTCCTGAGGCCTCTGGCGACCAGGTGGTGGATGACCATCCCTGTCCCTGTCTGATACTGCGGGCCGAGGCATGGAGCTCTGGCCAGAGCTGTGACCTGTTCAGGACACAGGGGGGCTCTGACCCCCGGGACACAGGGGGGCTCTGACCCCCGGGACACAGGCGGGGCTCTGACCCCCGGGACACAGGGGGGCTCTGACCCCCATGACACAGGGGAGGGCTCTGACCCCCGGGACACAGGGGAGGGCTCTGACCCCCGGGACACAGGGGAGGGCTCTGACCCCCGGGACACAGGGGGGCTCTGACCCCCGGGACACAGGGGAGGGCTCTGACCCCCGGGACACAGGGGTGCTCTGACCCCCGGGACACAGGGGGGGGCTCTGACCCCCGGGACACAGGGGAGGGCTCTGACCCCCGGGACACAGGGGAGGGCTCTGACCCCCGGGACACAGGGGAGGGCTCTGACCCCCGGGACACAGGGGGGGCTCTGACCCCCGGGACACAGGGGGGCTCTGACCCCCGGGACACAGGGGGGGCTCTGACCCTCCCAGGACACTGACTCTCTCTCTGTGGACACCTGCCCAGCAGGGCACCTGGCAGCCTCCTGCCCTGCATAGCTCTGCCCCTTCAATAATTTGTCGCATCTTCCTTTCTATCGTATTTTCCAAAATGTCCATCTGCAGCGGGTCAGCACCCAAGGGCCGGCCTTCCCAGTGCGCCAAGCCTCTGCAGGTGTTCCTCTGAGCCCCGCGCCCTTCTGCAGATGCGGTGGGGGCACCTGGCCCCCTGGCCTGTGCCCGCTGACCCCTGCGTGGAGGTGTGTCGGGGTCCCCCGGGGCTCCACCCTGAGGTGCTCATTGCCTTGGAGGTGACGACAGTCAGGTGCCGTCACCCACGTGGCCACGCCGCCGGCCGCCCCAGGGGTGTGCTCCTTTGTCCTGCGGCTCTGCCTCAGCTGGTTGAAGGCAGAAGAGGCAGCCGGTCCCCGGTGAGGCCAAACCCGTGCCATGGAGCGTGCGCAGGGCGGTTCCCAGGGACTTGGCGTCACAGCCATGGAGAAGTGACCTGTAGCGACGTGGATCCCTTGGAAGGCAGAGCGAGGGAGAGAGCTCCTTGCAGAAGGCCACGTGCTCCAGCCAGCTCCGCGTTGCTCAGGGCATCATGGGCGCGGACGGATCTACCGAAGAGTAAGGGAAGAACCCTGCGCTCTGCTGGGGGAGCTGGCGCGGGCGCAGGCAGGTGGGGTGCAGGAGGGAGGCGCCCGCGGTCCTCACAGCTGACCACAGGGTGCGTGGGGGGGCTGTCTGCAGCTGCAGCCCCCGGGGAGCCCTGGGGAGCTATGTCAAGATCCAGAACCCTCCCCCTGCAGGTGCAGGGTCCCTGGGGGTCCCAGACAAGGGAGCACGTGTGCGTAGAGGGCACCCCGCCCTCCCTGCTGTGGGCTTGCCCCCTCCCCCAGCCACAGCCAGGTTCTCCTGTGGTGACTCAGACTGAAAGGGACCTGCCCCTCCTCCCCACCCGCCCCCGGAGGTCACAGCAGCTGATGGAAGTCGGGGCCACCCCCGTGTGGTCCCACAGCTGGTGTGCTGAGTGGGCAGCCACCGGGGCCCAAGGCCGCCCCGCCCCGGTCTGCTGCCCTGGCGCCCCCCATCCTCTGGTTGGGTGGGTGGATCTCAGCCCCCTGTGGTCGGGGTTCGTCTTGGGGTCTTCTGTCATCAGGCGACCCCCACTGGACCCCCTGGATCCTCCTGCCCCGGGACCCTTTGCTCCACGGTGGGGACCACCTTGGCTCCCCAGAGTTGCAGGAAACTGTCCCGCCCCCATTCTCTTCCCGGAGAGCCTGGGCCGGCGGGGGCCCCTGACCCCCGAGCAGCCGTGCTGGGGCAGTGGGAGGCTCGGTCTGCTTCCCTGCGTGCTGTCTTCGTGTTCCAGCACATTCCACGGATGTTCCCTGAGGCTGAGTGGGGGTGTGGGAGCCAAGCAAGCTGGGGCGGGCAGAGGGGAACTTTCCAGAGCGGCAGCCGGCCTGGGCTCGGCAGAGGCTCCAAGGGCGGGGAGGCGACCCGGGGAAGCGGGGAGGATGACACAGTCTGAAACGGCACGGAGCTGAGTCACCGGCGGCTGGGGGCGGCGGGGGTGAGGCAGGATGACAGGGATGCTCGCGGCTTGAATGCCGGGGGAGGGAGGAAGTGCGGGTGGGGCGGCTCCGGCAGCTGCTGTGTGAGAATGCGCCCGCCCGAGGCAGAGGTGTGGGCCGTGGACAAATGCAAGTCCCGGCCCCGTGCCCGCGGCACCGCCAGAGCCTCCCCACGGTCCAGGCCGGGCGCGGGGCGCCCCTGCCTCTGGTGGTGCCGAGCCGACAGCCCCGCCCACAGCGGGAACCCCTCAGGAGTCCTGGCTCTGTTCTGGCCAGAAGGACACGTGGGACGGCGAGGCTGGGGTGGCCCCAGCAGGCGCACGATCCCAGGACGTACCCTGGGGCCTCGGTGCGTCCACTCGTGCAGGCCAGGGAGCTGAGTGCTTCCTCCCCGCCCGGCACGTCCGTGGAGGGGAGGGCAGAGCCGCTGCGGGGGCGGCCGGCTCCAGCCCCTGTTCTCTGCCTGGCACCTCTGCTGTCACTCAGGTGTCGCGAGGCCACCAGCCTGGGAGAGGTGGCCGTTGATTACAGAGCCTGTTACAGATCCCGGGTGGGCAGGGCCACGGGAGCAAGGAGACCCTGGGCAGAGCAGGCAGGCGTAGGATCCGTGGTTGGGGTGACTTCAGTGGGCTCTGGGTGTGGCCGCTGTCCCTGGCTGGTGCCTGCCCTGGGAGGGGACGGTGTCTGGGGGCGGGAGGAGCCATGTTTGCATCTGAAGGACCCTTGGTGGGGCCCCCTTGTGCTGATGACCCTGAGTGGCAGCTCTCTCCGGGGCTGGCAGGCAGCTCTCTCCGGGGCTGGCAGGCTCCGGGTGTCAGGGATTCAGGTACAGGAAGTAGAAAGGAAGTGTGGTTAGCGCTGGCAGGTGCCAGGGGCGGGGCAGTGGGCAGGGATCAGAAAGGAGGTAGCAGTCGAAAGGTCAGGGGTCAGTGTGGTTGGGCTCAGGGGTCAGCCTGGTCGGAGGTCAGCCCTGCACAAAGTCCTACCCAGCCCCACCTGCTCCGGTCAGGTCTGGGTAGAGTAGCATTTCCAAGTGGCAGCCTGGCGCTCACCCCTGCCCCGTGCCCTGTGTCACTCAGGAGGGCACAGCTGGGACCCGTCTGTCTCAGTCCTGCCCCCAAGGCTCCCAGTGTGTTTTCAACCAGGAGGATTTTTTAAGTATTTTATTATTATTATCATTCATTCATTTGAATGAGTTACAGAGAAGGAGGCAGAGGTAGAGAAAGAGAGAGGGAGAATCTTCCTGCCACCAGTTCTCTCCCCACATGGCCTCCAAGGCCAGCGCTGAGCCAGGAGCTTCATCCGGGTCTCCCATGTGGGTGCAGGGTCCAAGGACCTGGATCATTCTCCTCTGCTCTCTCAGGCCATCGGCAGGGAGCTGGCTCGGAAGTGGAGCAGCCGGGACTCCAGCCAGCGCCCGTGGGGGATGCTGGTGCTGCCCACGTGGTGGCTTTCATCTGCTACGCCACGTGTCGACCCCAGGAGGATCTTGAAGGGGAGAGAACGGCACCTCGGGCCCACCAGCCAGGACACGGGGGACCAGCCCGTGATGCATAGAACACCTGACAGGGGGGCCACAGGCCTCAACCATGGGGCCGCTCAGCGTGGAGCCCACGCCCACTGGGCCTCCCCAGAAGTGGCTGCCCGGGCCCGCTGGCCTCCCGCTGATGCCCCTCCTGGGTGGCTCCAATTTCCAAGCCTCCCTCCAACTCCTGGACACAGCCAGGACTGGAGAGGCGGGTGCCGAGCTGGGCGGTGAGTGGGCATCCACGTGTGTCCCCTGGGGCTGAGCAGGGAGAGCTGGGAGGGACGGAGCTCACAGGGGTGTCACCTGCCCCGGGCCCAAGCAGCGCCTGGCCAGGCCTCCTGGTGTCTCAGGGTCCAGGCCTGCAGGAGGCCGAGTGAGGTCACTGCAGTGCGCCTGGGCCTGGCCGTGCCCCTGTCTTCCGAGTTCAGCAGGGAGGGAGCTGTGGGATCCCCGACACAGGGGACACGGGGCGCGGCGGCCTCGCTGTTAGCAGAACCTGGGGCAGGGAGGGGAACACCAGGCTGAGCAACGCCGGGGTTCACGTCCTGCTGTGCACCGGGAAGGAAGGTTCTAGAAATGCAGAGTGGGACTCGGGACGCTTCCTGGCCACCGTGTGGGCCAGCAGGGAGCAGCCCTTCCGCCTGCGTGGGCCCAGCCATGCGGGTCCCCGCCGCGTCCCCGTCAGCCCACAGCTCACACGGACCGACGTCCTCAGAGCTCGGGCCCAGCGAGCCCCGGAGCCTTGGGCGCTGGCCCTGCCCAGCCGCCGCCTCTCACAGTGGGCGCCGAGGGCTCTGGGCCTCGCTGCTGCCCCGCGACACTGGGGGCTTCGTGGAGCTTCCGTCCTGAGTGGGACGCCGGGGCCGGGGGCGAGCAGCTGTCTGTGGCAGGACGCCTGAGCGGTGTTCCTTCTCGACGTGGAGGTGACGGTGCAGAACTGGCTCTGCCGGGGCTGCCGTTAGGCCTGGCAGCCTCGTGAGCGTCCTGCTGCCCCTCGCTTGGTCACGGGGCGGGGGCTGGAGCCCCGCCCCTGTCAGAGCCACAGCAGGCACAGCGGGAGGGCCGGGGCGCACCTGCGGCAGGAGCTCCACAGGGCCCCGAGCAGCCCGCCCCCCCCCCCCAGGGGTCAGAGGCCTCGTCCGCTCCTGCCGAGATCTGGACGCAGAGGTGGCTGGCCGAGCAGGGTGCAGCCCCCCCACCCCGCGCCTGTGTGTCCCTGTGCCGGAACGGGCGCAGGTGACCTCATGGGACAGAGGGGCTGTGAGCATGCGGTGCCCTGGGGGGTTGGCTGGCCCCGAATCCTGGGGCGGCCCGTGTGAGGGAGAAGCCACATGGGAAGAAACACGGCCACAGCCGAGGGGCTGAGAGGAGGGAGCAGAGGTGGGGCAGACACGGCCGTGGGGGACGCCTGGACTTCCGGCCCGCCGCGTGCACGGGCATGGACCGTGGTCCCGGCTGCGGCAGCCCAGACATTGCCCAGCCCCGACAGGTGAGGACACGGGGCGGCTGTGCCCGCGTCTAGGGGCTGAGTGGTGGCGGCTCAGCGGCGGCAGGTGCACATCACCCATGGGTGAGCCCGCGCCCCCTGGGGGTGCCAGGCTCCCTGGGAGCTGGGAGCTGGGAGCGCTCAGCCCTGGTGCTGGGCCCCAGGTGGGTGGCTTGAGGCTGCAGGAGGCCTCGTGGGAACCACAAGCAGAGCAGAGTCCCCGGTCCCTGGTCTGCCCGCCACCTTCGGTCCTGCAGGGGCTGCGGCCCTCCCAGAGGTGCTGAGCAGGGCTCGTGGCTCCTCCGGGCCCCCCGGGGTCTCTGTCCACCCCAGGCTCACGCCCAGCCCAGGCTCTGACCCCTCTTACTTCCACCCCATCTGGGTGCCCGTAGGCCAGGTCCCGAGTCCCACGGTCCCACAGCGTCGCCCCTGCTGCTCTCTGTCCCTCAGTTGATGGCCTGGGGATGGGCAGCTGCGGGCCTGGGTCCCATGTCAGGACCAGGTGGACGCTGGCCCCCTGTACCCCACACCCACCTCTCCGGGCCTTCGGGTGCCTGGCCCGGCTCCAGCTCCTCGCTGGGAGACTCTGCCCATGGCGGACGTCACTGTCCTCATCCTGATGGGGAAGGCCTGTCAGGGCCCCGGCGTGGCCTCCTGTGGAGCTGGGGTGGCCGGGGTCCCGGGCGGCAGCACTGCTGGGGCTGGGCGTGACGTGAGGGGAGGTGGGAAGTACCTCGACCGGGCTCCCCTGCTCTCCAGGGAATGGTGGGAGGTGGGTGCCCCTCAACCCCAGCTGGGAGCACCCCAGGGAGGGAGCCCCAGGTGACGCAGCCTGGACAGAGGAGTCGTCATGGGGGGCGGCTGCGGCTCCTGGCTCCCTGGGGGTGCAGAGTGGAGGCGCCCCGAGGCTGCGTGCTCTGGTACCTGGGGGGACCTCCCAGGGGGCGGGCCTAGAGCCTGCTCATCAGCCCAGCCCCCCTGCCCAAAGCCCTAGAAATGGCTCTGCCTTGCTTTGAATCCGTTGGCCAGAGAGGGCTGGTGCTGGGGTGGATGGGGGGGCACTGGGTGGTGCAGGACATAGGCCGGCCCCTTCCTGGCCATCATGCTGCCCCGGGCGCTGGCGCGGAGGGTGGGGGCGCCTGGCCCAGCGGCCTGCCGTGGCCTCGGTGCGCGTCCGAGCGGCGGCTTCTCCCCACTCGCTTTCCTGGGCGTCGTCCTAGTTGAATCCGGAGGTCAGGTGCGCGCCTGGCCCTCACCTGGGGGTCACCCGCTGCCTCTCCCGGCACGGAGCCTCCGCGCTTTTCCGGCCGGCCTCCAGCTTGTGGGGCCCGCCTGGGAGCTCCCCACAGGCACCCCGGAGTCCCCGCGCCGCGGGCAGCTCTGGCTGTGCAGACTGGCACGCGTGAGCTCGTGCGGTGCAGATGCAAGCACCACACTCGCACACGCGTGCACAGCACCCAACACACGTGCTCGCGCGTGCGCACGCTGCACTAGAGTGTGCCGCGTTCAGGCTCCCTTCGCTCCACAATGTTTATTTGTTCTAATTAATTCAGTGACTCGGCTCATTCTGCAAGCCTGCCTCTTGCCCCTCGGGCATGGCTGTGGTGTGGGCGCTGTGTTCACGAAGGGCTTCCTCGCACCCAGGTCCCGGGCCTGCCCGCCACATCCCCCAGGACGGGCGCCCCGGGGAGCGGAGCCAACTGGCAGCCCTCCCCCGGGAAGGATCCGGGGGTGCCTCCCGGGGTCCACGCCCCAGCCCTGCCCCCACCCGTCCTTCATGGGGTGGGGCCTGGGAGACTTCAGCGTGGCCGTCCGCGTGTGCTCACAGCAGCCCTCGCTCGGGAGGCTGCGTGCTGACGTCCCCCGGCTGTGAGCTTTGGTTCACCAGTCTGGACCACCGGGCTGGGGCCTGGGCCGTGGGGGTGGGGGCAGCGGGCATTCACGGGATGCTGGGAAACCCACCCAGGCACTTGGAGCGTCCCGTTCACCCTCCAGGGCGGCAGCTGCGGCCCGTGACCCCAGGCTGGTGCCGAGGCCTGAGGGCCGGTCGGCTAGCCGGCAGGAGCTACACCTGTCCCCTGCTGCTCACCGAGGTAGGGACACTTCCTGGAGCGTTCCCTGTGCCTGTGCGTGAGCACGCAACACGCATATACAGGACAGCAGACACGCGGGCACGCCCGTGCTGCCTGGTCCATCCTGACTTGACCCTGTCCACGCCTCTGCGCTCCCCCGCCTGCCTCCAAGTCGCCTCCTGGGTGCTGGGGTCAGCCTGGCTCCTTCCTGGGCAGTGGGTAATGAGGGGCCTGGCCTCCCTGGGCAGGGGCACCGCCCAGCAGGACGCGGCCCCGCTCGCCCCCCCCTCCCCCCCCCTCCCCGTTGCTTGCCCAGCCCAGGCCTGGCCAAGGGGCCTGCTCCACTGTTCCCTGCTCTGTGCCAGGCAGGGCCCGGGGCTGCACTGTGGAAGGGGACAGGCACGGTGATGTCCCCGGGGCCTTCCTCCTGCAGCGCTTCCGCCTGCACCTGGCGGGCAGGGGCTGGCGGCCCAGGTCCCGTGAGTGGAGGGCACACAGGCCAGCCGGGCCTCTGCTGCCGCCTGCCGCACCCCCTCCCCGGCCCAGGAGCGGCCTCCGGCAGAGGTCAGGCCACCCAGCCTGTCTGTCATCAGCTCACAGCCGATGGCGGGGCCGCCGAGTTCAAAATTCCGTTCCTTGTCCGCTTCTCAGACTGAGCGAGGACCAGCGCCCTGTCCCTGCAGCGGGCGGCCCTGGCTGGTCTCGGCTTCCCTGTTCCCTGTGACGTCCGTGCGGGGGCTTCCACGCCAGGCTGTTTGCGAGCTGTTGGCCGGGCTGGTTTTCTCCCTCCCAAGGGAGGAGGCTCGGGTTCCGCGTCACTCACAGGGATGCCTTGCGTCAAGGGCGCCAAAGCCAGGCTGGGGAAGGTCGAGTGTGGAGGAGGGCACGAGGGACGAGGTGGGGGAGGGGACGAGGGACGAGGTGGGGGAGGGGACGAGGGACGAGGTCCCTCACATGTGAAGAGTCCTCGGGGTAAATCCGAAAGGTGCCCCCCAGGGCCACCCGAGGATCCGAATGGCTGACCTACAGACTGGCCCGGGATGCGGGCTGGGACTGCCGGGCACGAGACCCGCCCCCTCTGTGGGCTGCGCAGCCAGAGGGGGGTCCTCGGCCAGCACCCCACACCAGGCACCCACGCTGAGCTGACGTCCACCCTCTCCCAGCCCTGGGGCTGGGCAGCCCAGGATCTAGGGGCCGGCACCCCATGGCGGGAGGCTGGAGGACGGAGAGGGAGAGGGGGCCTGGGAGGGGGCGGAACTGGCCCCTGAGGAGTGCCCACCCCATAACAGCATCGACCGGTCCGGGAGGGGCCCAGACGCCCGCAGCCCCGGGAAACAAGAGGCCCACCGTCGCGGGCAGCCTGCAGCCGTGGCTCTGCGGGGCCCAGAGCTGGGAGGGGCTGGGGGAGCCCCAGGAGGACCGCGCCCAGCCCCGCCGGTGGCCACTGCCTGAGCAGGAGGCAGAAGCCGGCTTGGGAGGATGGTGGGGAAGCACACGCGGGCGCACACCCGTGAACACGTGTGAGCATGTGGGCACCAATGTGAACACACGTGAACACGAAGGCCTGCTCTCCCGGGCGGAGCCGCGTCCCCGCGCCCAGAACCCCAGGACGCGGCCGTATTTGGAAGCGGGGTGGCTGCGGAGCGCGCGTTCCCGTGACGTTCCGGATGACCAGTGTCCTTACAAGACAGGGACACAGGGACAAGACGGCCGACAGGAAGAGGGGGGCGGGGGCTGGGGGAGGGGGAGGGGTCCAGAAGCCGGGACGGCAGGCCTCTCTGAGAAGCCGGAAGGGGCCGCCCCTCGAGCCCCGGGGGCCCCGGGCTTCGGCCTGCAGGAGGCTCCCCGCGGCGTGGCGGCAGCGCTTCTGGGGGAGCAGCCTCTGGCCGGGAGGACCGACCCTGTCTGCCGGGCCGGTCCCCTCCCGCACGCCTCATTCTGGGAGCTCCTGACGGAACCCGGAGGAACATCCCACGGTGGGCAGGGTCACGACACCGGCGCAGTGCGGCCGACAGGTGCCTGAAAGCAGGCTGCGGGCACGGAGACGCCGGGAGGCGCATGAGGCGGGCGTCCCCGGTGCTGGTGACACAGGGCCCCTCCCACGGGCACGGGTGGATCCAAGTCCACTCTTAGATCGGCAGCGCTCACAGCTACCAAAGCCGGAGCCCGGGACTGCGAGGTGACCTGCGGCTGCCTTCGCTGTCTTTCTGTTTTATCCCCCGAGAGCTCACAGGGCTCCCCAGACGCCCGCTGCAGCCAGGAATCTGATGGCTGAGCCATGGCTGCCATCCCGGGGCCTGCGCCCGCGGGGAGCCGCAGGTGGGGCTGGGCCGGGGGCCTGTGTGTCTCAGCCACTGGGCCAAACATCCCTCCCCTCCTGAATCTCTTATAACACACACTAAGGCTACGTCAGTTTGTAGAAAATGGAATTAAAAGTTTATTTTGGGGGGCTGGCGCTGTGGTGTAGTGGGTAAAGCCGCCTGCAGTGCCGGCATCCCATGTGGGCACCGGTTCAAGTCCCGGCTGCTCCACTTCCAGTCCAGCTCTCTGCTGTGGCCTGGGAAAGCAGTGGAAGATACCCAAGTGCTTGGACCCCTACACCCACATGGGAGACCTGGAGGAAGCTCCTGGCTCCTGGCTTCGGACTGGCCCAGCTCCAGCTGTTGTGGCCATGTGGGGAGTGAGCTAGCAGGTGCAAGATCTCTCTCTCTGTCTCTCTGCCTCTGTAATTCTGCCTTTCAAATAAATAAATAAATCTTTTTAAAAAGTTTATTTTGCTACAGAAATGTTGAAATCTATACCCAGTTTTCTCATGGAACCCATCTCTGGGAGCTTCCGGCAGCCCGTGGTTGAATGGCCAGGAGAGGTAGAACCGCAGAGCGCTGGTCTCCAAGCTGCAGCAGGCAACACAGAGGTCCAGCCAGGGCCTGAGCCGGCTGTGCCGCGGCCATAAAGCAATTTCAATTCGGTGGCAAAAGTCAAAGGGTGGAGCCAGGACCGCCATTTGGGGAGCAAAACAATTGCGAGCTGCTCTGTAAGCCCTGAGGGCCTCGCCAGCAGCCCGGCACCCCGCAGCCCGGCACCCTGTGGGACCGTGAGCCATGCCTCTTCCTCCCTGGTCCCCCAGGTTCTGGGTGTGCGTGAGTCAGGACAGCGTCAGCTGGGCAGTGGGCCTGGGCCACTCTGCGGGGCTCCCAGGGGGCACCTGTGGGGTCTCCTTGGGACAGAGCCGCCCCCAGCCACACACTCCGACCAAACCTCCTGCATTGGAGTGGCCTACTCAGACCCGGGGAGCACAGCTGCCATGTCCCCAGTGTGACAGGGCCGGCTGCCTGTGACTCACCCCTCCCGCCCTCGCGCGCAGCCAGGGCTGTGCCAGTTGGGTGCGGGCCAGGTAGGGCTCCATGGGGCCGGGCGCGTGGGAGATGGGCTGCTGCCTGGGCAGGGCGGGGCTGCCTGTGACCCACCTGGGCCCGGACGCCACCTGGCCCTGGTGCTGTGGTAGCAAAAGCTGTCCCCAGGCCCTGTGCTTGCCCAGGTCCTCTGGCTGCAGCTCTCCGGGGGAGGAGCAGAGGCGCCCCTGGCCGGCCAGGGCCCAGGGGCCAGCGGCCTGGGCAAACACAGCCTCCACCGGTCCCTGTCACTCCACCCACCCCCACAGAGCCAGGCTGGGCCTCACGGCCTAAGCGTGGCCACCAGTCAAGGCTCTGCATGGACTTGGCCGCCGCTCAGAGCGAGGGCGTAGGGACCCCTAGGCTGCCGGCACTGCCCCCACGTCTCCTCCAGCAGCCTCGGGGACACCGCCCGGGAGACAGCATGGCCTCCAGGGGCCCTCGGCAGGGGGCTGCTCAACGGACAGCAGCCCCAGGAGTGAGCTTCCCGTGCGTCCGTGAGGGCACAGCCTCTGGAGTCGAAGCGCTAGCCATGGTCCAAGCCGCACACACACGTGCACACACGTGCCACCTGATGCACACACACCATCCTGACCCACGTGCACACATGCGCACACACGCACACAGCTCCCGCCCTCGGGCTGCAGGTGCTCACTGGGAGCAGGGAGTCACGGGAGGGTGGGGCGCTGCTGGGCTGGGCCCCGAGGGGCCTGCGGTGCCGGGAGCTGCGGCAGGGGTCGCTGACAGGGGAGCAGCCCTGCCAACCGAGGGGACCTGCTGGCCACAGGCCCTGCTGCGGCCAGAGGAGAGGGCGCTGTGAGGAGGACATGAGGGTCCCGGTGCCTGGGGGCCCTGGACACCAGCCCAGGCCTCTCCGGTGTGGCCCCAAGGCCGGGCCCGGCAGCGCCGCCCAGGCTTCCGCCCCGGCCTGGCCCTGTTTCTCTCTATTTGAAAGGCAGAGAGCGCGGCATCAGACGCCGGACGTTCACTTCCCAGGTGGCCGCAGCAGCCAGGGTGGGCCAGGCCCGAGCCAGGACCTGGAGCTCCATCCTGGCCCCCACCCGGCGGCCCCCCGGGCCCCCCTCTCAGGGCCCCAGCACCTCTGTCTCTGCCCCTTCCCACTCCCAGGGCCCAGCCCCCGGGACTCCAGCACCGGGCCTGGCTGCTCCGACATCTGTCTCAGGTCGTGCCCCGCCCCCCAGCACCTGTGTCCACCTGCAAGGTCTCCCCAGGACGGCCTTGGGGACAGCACCGCTCTCTCTGTGAGGTGGCAGGTGGAGACTGGGGGGGGGAGGCAGACGCCCTCCCATGTGTGGGAGGGGCAGCAGCCCTGGAAGCAGAGTGGCGCTCGCCCCGCAGTCCCGCCCTGTCCATCATGTTGCCGGCAGCTTAGGGGAGCCCCCCACCCGTGCTAGGTCCTCGACGCTGTGCTGATGGGGTCCTCGGGCATCGAGCAGAGGGAGCAGCGAGCACGGACTGGGAGAACTCCGGTCTCGGCTCCGTGCCCGCCGCCGCCGGCTCCAGCAGGTGCACTCCAGCTTAACCTTGGCCAGCGTGCTTCCTGCCCCCCTGCCTGGCGTCTGAAATTCCGTTCTTGCACAAAGACGGCAGAGGCGACAGGTGAGGAGGCCACACGGAGTCCGAGGTGGACGTCGGAATGACGGGAATGACGAGGGCCCAGGACAGAGGCGGGGCGGAGCCGGCCCAGGTGTGTCAGCGCCTGGCTGCCTTGGGGCAGCCCTGGGGAAGCAGGACAGCGCCGAGCTGAATGCTGGCTTGACCCGAGCCTTGCTGTGTTTCTAACCACACGCCGCGCGGCTTCTATTTCTCTCTAGACCAGTGGCGTGTGTGTGTTCAAGATTTATTTATTGAAAGGCAGAATTACAGAGAGAGAGACAGAGAGGTCTTCCACCCAATAATTCACTCCCCAGATGGCCACCACAGCCAGGACAGGGCCAGGCTGAAGCCAGGAGCCAGGAGCTGCATCTGGGCGGGGGCCCAAGCACGTGGGCCCCCCCACTGCCTTCCCAGGCGCATTAGCAGGGAGCTGGATCGGAAGCGGAGCAGCCGGGACTTGAACCGGCGTTCACGGGAGACGCCTGTGTGGCAGGCGGTGACTGAGCCCACGCACCACAGTGGCAGCCCCTGCCAATCATGTTCTAAGACGTTCGAACAAACGACCCAGAGCAGCGCAGCTGGGACAGAGGACAGGGCTCCAGGCGCCGAGGGCTGCTCCACAGCTGCCTCCCACCAGCCCCGGGCCCTGGGACCACAGCTGTGTGTGCGGACGGAGGCCAGGCTGCTGTCGCTGCCCTGCAGGACCATGGATGCCGGGCTGGGAACTGAGCTATGGGAGCACAGGGCCCACCCTCCCCCACCCTGGGCCCGCCCTCCCCCACCCTGGGCCCGCCCCCTCCCTCTGCCCCCTCCTCTGCCCTGGGCCCACCCCCTCCCTCTGCCCCCTCCCCCACCCTGGGCCCGCCCCCTCCCTCTGCCCCCTCCCCCACCCTGGACCCACCCCCTCCCTCTGACCCCTCCCCCACCCTGGGCCCGCCCCCTCCCTCTGTCCCCTCCCCCTCCCTGGACCCACCCCTCCCTCTGACCCCTCCCCCTCCCTGGACCCACCCCTCCCTCTGTCCCCTCCTCTGCCCTGGGCCCGCCCCCTCCCTCTGCCCCCTCCCCTGCCCTGGGCCGGCCCCCTCCCTCTGCCCCCTCTCCCACCCTGGGCCCGCCCCCTCCCCCTGCCCCCTCCCCTGCCCTGGGCCCGCCCCCTCCCTCTGCCCCCTCTCCCACCCTGGGCCCGCCCCCTCCCCCTGCCCCCTCCTCCACCCTGGGCCCGCCCCCTCCCTCTGTCCCCTCCCCCTCCCTGGACCCACCCCCTCCTCCGCCCTGGACCCACCCCCTCCCTCTGCCCCCTCCCCCACCTTGGACCCACCCTGGGCCCACCCCTCCCTCTGTCCCCTCCTCCACCCTGGGCCCGCCCCCTCCCTCTGCCCCCTCCCCCACCCTGGACCCACCCTGGGCCCACCCCTCCCTCTGTCCCCTCCTCCGCCCTGGGCCCACCCCCTCCCTCTGTCCCCTCCTCCACCCTGGGCCCGCCCCCTCCCTCTGCCCCCTCCCCCGCCCTGGGCCCACCTCCTCCCTCAGCCCCCTCCCCCGCCCTGGGCCCACCCCCTCCCTCTGCCCCATCCCCCGCCCTGGGCCTACCCCCCCAAACCCCCACCCCCCCACACCCGCCCACTGACTGGACCAGGGCAGAAGCGTGTTCCAGAAGCACCCTGGGCGTCTGCGTGGTAGGCGGGGCACAGACAGGGATGACATCATGTCACAGCGAGGGCGCCTGCCTCCTGTCTGGATGGAGCCAGCAGGGACCCCTGGGCCCCAGTAGCTGGGGCGGTGGAGCCAGCAGGGACCCCTGGGCCCCAGTAGCTGGGGCGGTGGAGCCAGCAGGGACCCCTGGGCCCCAGTAGCTGGGGCGGTGGAGCCAGCAGGGACCCCTGGGCCCCAGTAGCTGGGGCGGTGGAGCCAGCAGGGACCCCTGGGCCCAGCACCTCCTCCTTGTGATGTGACATCATTCTAGGGCACCTCGACCTGCCGAGCGAAACAGAGAGCCCCCCACCGGACTGTGCACCTGCTGCCGGCTCTGAGGGCAGGGGTGGGGACCTGAGCCCCTGCGGGTGCAACCCTGCCGGCCCAGGTCCTGAACTTGGCTTGCAGACTTCAGGTCCGTGGTTTATTCACGAGAAGAAGCTTCTAGAAACTTCCTTCCCAGCCCTGGGGCGACCCAGGACAGTCGGCTCACTGTGCTGCTTCTTGGTCCTGCTGGTCCCCAGGGGCTCCGTACAATCTCAGCCCCTCCCCCGCTTCCTTTTTATTTTTATTTATTTATTTTTTGACAGGCAGAGTGGACAGTGAGAGAGAGAGAGAGAGAGACAGAGAGAAAGGTCTTCCTTTGCCGTTGGTTCACCCTCCAGTGGCCGGGGATGCTCAAAGCCACGGAATCCAGGGCAGCAAGAACAGACAAAGGAAGAAAACTGCTCCCCAGCCCCCGGGGAGCCTGGGGCTGACCGCGAGGGCCCCTTCCCCAAGCCAGAGGCCTCCACGCTGCTCGCACTCCCCCATTCTCCATACCCGCTAAGACCCGGGTCCCAGCCCGAGGTCCGGAGAGGGGCCTGCCCTCAGCCGCGGGGCCACCATCCTCCTTGGTCACGGCTGGCCATTGCCGGGCCTGGCGTGCAGTCGGACGGCCGCAGTGTCTCACGGCAGCGGGAGAGAAGTCTGCTCCCGGCGGCCCACCTGCCAGCCCAGAGGGGCCAAGCGAGGCTGCAAGTGGGCAGCTGCTGCACGCGGGGCCCCAGCCTGAGCTGTGGAATCCCCCGGCCCAGTCACCCCAAAGCCCCTGGATGCAGACCCTGCCCCGGGCCGCCGTGTGTCCCTCGGCGACAGGGACGCGCCCCACACGGAAGGCCCCCGTCGGGAGGGCTGGGAGGAAGCCCACGATCCGCCGGCCACGTGGTCACGCCGTCTGCATCCGTCTCAACTCGCTCCTGTGTTTCCTGCCTTTTCTCCAGAACCTTCCCTCTTACGGACACCCAAGCCTCCTCCAGTTTCACTTTGCAGTCTCAGTTACACAAGGCCGACCGCGGTCCAAAACGCAGGTGGAAAGTTCCAGAACTCAACACCCTTCTGAGGAGCGCGATAGGATCTGGTGCCGTCCTGCCCGGCCCCTCCCACGATGGGAGCAGTGGCCTTCCCAGCAGGTCCGGCACTCGGCAGCTCACCGGTCGGCGCCGCACGGCTCGTGTTCTCGTGGCCCCTGCGTGGCCCCACGCAGCCCAGGTCGTCACGCGTAACCCTTCACCGCCGCAGGCCCGGGAGTGCTGTGCCGGATGCGGGAGACGGGCGGGGAGGCCACACCCATGCCGGCTGCTTCTCTGCACAGCGCCCCACGGTTAACCCTCTGCTCTGCCTGGTCTGTAAGTTCAACTGGCTCAGGTGTGCGTGTGGGAAAAACCAGGCTAACGCGGTTTGCATCACTGGGGCTTTGTAAAGTATTGACGAGGGGCGGCTGTACCCTCTACACCCAGATGAGGGGCGGCTGTACCTCCTACACCCAGATGAGGGGCGGTTGTACCCCCTACACCCAGATGAGGGGATAGGTATACCGTCTACACCCAGATGAGGGGACAGGTATACCGTCTACACCCAGATGAGGGTGGCTATACTGTCTACACCTGGATGAGGGGACAGGTCTACCCTCTACACCCAGATGAGGGTGGCTGTACCGCCTACACCCAGATGAGGGGGCAGGTCCACCCCCTACACCCAGATGAGGGGCAGCTGCATCCCCTACACCCAGATGAGGGGTGGCTATACCTCCTACACCCAGATGAGGGGTGGCTGCACCCTCTACACCCAGATGAGGGGACAGGTCTACCATCTATGCCCAGATGAGGGGTGGCCGTACCGTCTACAACTGGATGAGCGGTCAGGTATATTGTCTACACCCAGATGAGGACAGCTGTAAAGTCTATACCCAGATGAGGGGTGGCTGTACTGTCCACACCCAGATGAGGGACAGGAGTACTGCCTACACCCAGATGAGGAGTGGCTTTACCCCCTATACCCATATGAGGGGTGGCTGTAGCCCTACTCCTAGATGAAGGGACAGGTCTACCCCCTACACCCAGATGAGGGCAGCTGTACCATCTACACCCGGATGAGGGTGGCTGTACCATCAACACTCAGATGAGGGCAGCTGTACTGTCTATACCTGGATGAGGGTGGCTGTACCATCTACACCCAGATGAGGGCGGCTGTACCATCTACACCCAGATGAGGGTGGCTGTACCGTCTACACCCGGATGAGGGCGGCTGTACCATCTACACCTGGATGAGGGCGGCTGTACCATCTACACCCGGATGAGGGTGGCTGTACCGCCTACACTCAGAAGAGCCCATGCTTCATGGGGAGAGCCCATTCTTTCAGGACAGCCTGCTCCAGCATGGGCTCCACCTAGAAGCCTGGGGGTGAGGGTCCCTGGGTGCTTCCTCTCGGAGACCCTGCACCTGGCACAGGGGCGTCCTCCCCTCCCCACACTTCCCAGCTCGGGCACGGGCCTGGGAGCTGTCACAGTGAGACGTGTCCTCTGTGGAGCCCCAAGGACCTTCCACCTGCCCGCCAGGCCCCCGGGAGGAAATCACACAAATCCATGGGCAGCAATTGCAGATGGACGCTGGACCTTGCTGGACGCTTCCAGTGGTCAGCTCTGATGTGAGGAGCTGTCCCAGTCGCCCCCCCCCCCCGCTGGCCTCCTGGCCCTCAGCTGTGAGCCCCATTCAGTGTTCCGAGGGGAGATGAGGCCGGCGGCCTTGGCAGCTCCACCTCGGCCCTGGAGGCAGTGCCCGGCCAAGGCCACCTCCCCTGCCGAGCCCTGCACCCCACTGCCCCGATTTCTTCTTTTTTTAAAGATTTATTTATTGGCCAGCGCCACGGCTCACTAGGCTAATCCTCCGCCTTGCGGCGCCGGCACACCAGGTTCTAGTCCTGGACGGGGCACCGGATTCTGTCCCTGTTGCCCCTCTTCCAGGCCAGCTCTCTGCTGTGGCCCGGGAGTGCAGTGGAGGATGGCCCAAGGCCTTGGGCCCTGCACCCCATGGGAGACCAGGAGAAGCACCTGACTCCTGCCATCGGATTAGCGCGGTGCGCCGGCCTCGGTGGCCATTGGAGGGTGAACCAACGGCAAAGGAAGACCTTTCTCTCTCTCTCTCCCTGTCCACTCTACCTGTAAAAAAAAAAAAAAAAAATTTATTTGACGGGCAGAGTTACAGAGAGGCAGAGGCAGAGAAAGATATCTTCCATCCCCTGGTTCACTCCCCAAAAGGTTACAACGGCCAGGGCTGGGCCAGGCAGAAGCCAGGAGCCTGGAATGCCATTCTGGTCTCCCATGGGGTGCAGGGCCCAAGCACTTGGGCATCCTCCACTGCCTTCCCGGGCCACAGCAGAGAGCTGGCCTGGAAGTGGAGCGGCCGGGACTGGAACCCATGCTCACCCAGGATGCCAATGTTGCAAGCAGCGGCTTAACCTGTGGCACTACCGCCAGCCCCCCCCCCCCGGATGATTTCTGCTTTGCCGTCACTGCTACCCAGAAGCGTCTTTCTCGTCATCCTGTCTGCGGCTGAGCCGAGCCACACGGCAGACCAGGTGTCCGTCACGTCCCCTGTGTGCCACCGTGTCTGGTGATGACGCCTGCCGCTCCCGCTGGTGCCGTGCCATCTGGCCTCTCGGGGACCGTCCCTTCCCACTGGACAAGGTGTCATTGGTCGCCATCCACACAGCGGCGCCTGGGCCCTGCCTGCCCACATGCGCACTCACCGTGCCCAGTGCAGCTCCTGCAAACAGCAAAACTCACCCACTTTTGGAATCAGTGCACAGTCCCCGAGCAGCCTGCCGCGTGCAGTGGAGCTGATGAGGGGCACCCACACCGGGGAGCCTCCCAGAGAGCCGGGAGAGTCAGAGAGTCGCAGAGAGCCGGGAAGCTGGGCGGGGGCCAGCGGTCCACAGCTCCATGGAGGACCCCGGCACCTGCTCTGCAGTGTGGGAGCACCGGGAACCTCGCTCCTCCACAACGTGGCGACCTGACCCCCAAACTCATCCCCGCGTGTTGCGGTGTCTGGAGGCCACGACTTCGGGGCCTGGAGGGTGGGGCCCCATCACCACGCCCTGGGCTCTGAGAGGACAGACCGGGGCCAGCAGCCTTGCTCCGCCACGTGCCTGCCATGCTGCGACACGGCACGAGGCCCTCACCACAAACAGGCGTTCTCTGGCCTCTTTTGTCGGCGCTCCACTCCCTGCTGTGGAGAGCAGAGGATGCTGGGACAGTGGTGACACGGCGGTGACACGGCAGGACATTCTGGCCTCCCCAGGACAGACGGGGCTCTCCTCCCGAGATGAGCCCCCCAGCAGGAACTGACGCCTCCAGCCGAGGGATTCTGACACCCACGGGCCCTGGGGGCCTCAGGCTGGGGCGCAGCTGCTTCACCGTGGCGTGGCACGTGTCCACTGTCACGGCACCGGCAGCCCCGCTGGCCCCACTGCTGCTCTGCCCATCCCAGGCTGCCTCGCCGCCCTCTCAGGCCCCTCCCGCCCGTGCCCTCAAGTCCCTGGGCCTCCGCACTGCTTCTCCCCTGGGGCACCCCCACTTCTGCTCCCTGTTGGGAGGGGAGGGCCAGGCAGGGACTTGTGGCCCCCAGGACCCCAGCAACTGGGGCCACAGTGGAGCAGAGAGCGCCTCAGGAGATGGTGGCGTCCACAGGTGCAGTGCTGGCTCACCGGCTGCCGTGAGCACCCGACTTCCCCAGGGGACACTGGGGCCACGTCCCGAGGCCGTGGGCTGGAGCCGGCCTCCGCTCTGTGACCCCCACGTACAAGGGCGCCAAGCCGACTGCGGCCCGGGGTGGACGCTGCTGGGGCCCCGCCTTGCTTTCTGATCCCCGAGCTCAACAGATGACACAAGGCCAGGGTCTGGGAGGGCGGGGCCTCTCCTGGCCTGGTGCCGTGGTAGGCCCCGCCCTGAGACCCTGCCGCCAGGGTCCTGGTCTGTGTAGTGGCTGCCGTCCGGCTCTGTTCTGTAAGCATGGACTCACTGGGAGGACTCGCGGATGCGCCCATGGCGCTGGGACCGTGAGGTTCACGGGCCCCTCCTGAGGAAGGGGATCCCGGCCCCCTGCCCCCGTGTGCAACTCCAAGAATACTGCCATCACGGCCCGGGCGTCAGAAGTGCGGGGGAGAGGAGAACACTGCCTCCCCTCCCCCCGCCCCCGCAGACGCTGCCCCCCAGCCCACTCCGCTCCGGAAGTGCTCACCCTCATCCACCCTGCTCCAGGGTGCTCCCCCTCTCGACAGCGCAGAGCACGGGGAGCAGGGACTCAAAGGAAACACAGCCTCTGGGGGCCAACGGCACACACGGCGGCCAAGGGCACTGACACAGGTGCAGGATGGCCACGGCCAGGGCCAGGCAGGAGCCAGGGACACTGACACGGGCCCAGGGGGCAGGGCCCAGGAGGCCAAGGACACTGACAGACCCAGGACAGCCAGAGTCAGGCGGGGGCCAAGGACACTGACAGGCCCAGGGGGCCAGGGACACTAACACAGGCTCAGGACAGCCAGGGTCTGGTGGGGGTCAAGGGCACTGGACACAGGCCCAGGGGGTCCAGGGACACTGACACAGGCTCAGGACAGCCAGGGTCTGGTGGGGGCCAAGGACACTGACAGGCCCAGGGGGCCAGGGCCTGGCAGGGGCCAAGGACAGTGGACACAGGCCCGGGGGGCCAGGGACACTAACACAGGCTCAGGACAGCCAGGGTCTGGTGGGGGCCAAGGACACTGGACACAAGCCCAGGGGGCCAGGGCCAGGGGGTCCAGGGACACTGACACGGGCCCAGGGGGCAGGGCCCAGGAGGCCAAGGACACTGACAGACCCAGGACAGCCAGGGCCAGGCGGAGGCCAAGGACACTGACAGGCCCAGGGGGCCAGGGCCTGGCAGGGGCCAAGGACAGTGGACACAGGCCCGGGGGGCCAGGTCCAGGGCCTGGCTGGGGCCAAGGACACTGACAGGCCCAGGGGGCCAGGGACACTAACACAGGCTCAGGACAGCCAGGGTCTGGTGGGGGCCAAGGACACTGGACACAGGCCCAGGGGGCCAGGGCCAGGCGGGGGCCAAGGGCACTGACACAGGTCACAGGGCCAGGGCTGGGCAGAGCCAGGAGGGCGAGGCCCACCCTCTGCTCCAGCTCCTGCCTTGCTGTGCAGAGCTGGCTCCTCACCTCGGGCTCGGGGCTACTCAGGGGCAGGAGCTGGGGAGGCGCAGGGCAGTGGGCCCGTGGCCACCTCCGGCCAGCGCTGGGCCGCGGGTCGACTCGGAGCCGGCACCGTGTCCGCACAGGCAGCCACGCGTTTGCACGCACCTGAGGCCTTGGGAAGGGGTCTGGCTGGACCCGGGCTGGGCAGGGCAGCCGGCTCCCTGGACACCGCTCTCCGCTCCGGGGCAGAGCTAAGAGGTGGCAGTAAGGGCCGGGCTTGTGAGTGTGGTCAGGCCCAGGGACAGGCAAGCAGCGTCCCCTGGAAGCGGAGGCCAGCGGCCCTGAGCAGGCCACCTGCAGGGAACCGGAACACCCCCTGCTCCTGGACCATGACCTGTGCAGACGGACACTGCTCCCGGGCCATAACACCGGGCGACCCCCCGGGGCAAAGGGTGTCCCGAGACCGGTTCTGGGCCCGCCCCTCCTGCGCAGGGACACCTGACCCAGGCCCAGCGCATTCCAGCCTCGTCCTCTGTGCGCCCGGGCCCCGTATCCCCTCTGGACAGTGCAGGGCCTGCCCCGCAGCAGGGCTCCGGGTGCCTCCCGCCCCGGCTAAGGCCCTTAGAGGAGCACCTGTCTGGCCGGGACCGCACCTGTCTGCCTGGCGCGCCCAGGGCGCCTGCGCGGCCGGGGCATCCTCGGCCACGCACGGCTGGCGGCCTCGGGAGACGCTGGACCACGTCTCCCACGCGTGTAGCGTCCAAACTGCCAGGCTCCGTCCCAGAGGCTGTGGGCGCGGCGTCGCGGGGCTCCCGCAGCCCCCGGCCCACCCTGCAGGCCGGCGACCCGAGCGCAGACGCGGAACCAGACCCGGGCCCACAGCTGCCGGACCCTCGCGTGGAGCACCCGCGACGTCCACGCGTCCCGGCAGGCGCGGCCGCTCCCGGCAGGGGGCGCGCGGGCGGCCAGGGCGCCGGCGCCCCTGACGTCACCGCCCGCGGTCGCCAGGGCGACGGCCGCGGCCGCGCGCGCGTCAGAGCCGCCCGTCTCTTGGCAACCGCCCGATCTCCGCGCCCCCCGCCCGGCGCTCGGCCGCGCGTCGCTCTGGCGTCAAAGCGACGTCAATGGGAGGCAGCGACCTGGCGGGGGCGGGGCCGGGGGCGGGGCCGGGCGCCGCGTGCGGCCGGCGGCGCGGGCCGGGCTGACATGCGGCGCGGGCCGGGCGGCGGCGGCGGCCGGAGGAGCGGGCGCCGGGGCGGCGGAGCGGGCGGCGGCGGCGGCGCGGCCTGAGGGGTCCCCGCGGCTCCGCAGGTGCGCGCGCGGGGGTCGCGGCCGCTCGCGGGGCTGCCCTTTGTGTGGGGCGCGGGTGCGGATCCGCGCGCCCCGCGGGGCTCAGCCGGGGGTCGCGAGGGAGCCGACCGCGGCGGCGGGCGGGCGGGCGCGCGGAGGGCGCCCCGGGCTGAGCGCGCCCTCGGCGGCCGCAGGTGCGGCACGGAGCCATGGTGATCATGTCCGAGTTCGGCGCGGCCCCCGCGGGCCCCGGCCAGGGCCCGCAGAAGCCCCTGCGCGTGGGCTTTTACGACGTGGAGCGGACCCTGGGCAAAGGCAACTTCGCGGTGGTGAAGCTGGCGCGGCACCGGGTGACGAGGTCGCAGGTGCGTGGGCGCCGCGGCGGACCCGGGCCGGGGAGGGGGTGTGTGTGGCTGGGGGCGCCGCGGGCGGACCCCGACCCCGGGTGTGTGTGTGTGTGTGTGTGTGGCTGGGGGCGCCGCGGGCGGACCCCGACCCCGGGGTGTCGCTGCGGGCGCCGCGGGTGGACCCCGGGGGTGTGTGTGTATCGCTGGGGGGCGCGGTGGACAGACCCTGACCCCAGAGTGGAGTGTGCGTGTGGCTGGGGCGCCGCGGGTGGATCCGGACCCCGGGGAGGGGGGTGTGTGTGGCTGGGGGCGCCGCGGGCAGACCCCGACCCCGGGGCTGTGTGTGTGTGTGTGTGTGTGTGGCTGGGGGCGCCAGGGGCAGACCCCAACCCTGGGGTGTCGCTGCGGGCGCCGCGGGCAGACCCTGACCCCGGGGCTGTGTGTGTGGCTAGGGGCGCGGCGGGTAGACCCCAACCCTGGGTCTGCGTGTGTGTGGCTGGGGGCACCGCGGGCAGACCCCGGCCCCGGGGCTGTGTGTGTGGCTAGGGGCGCGGCGGGTAGACCCCAACCCTGGGTCTGCGTGTGTGTGGCTGGGGGCACCGCGGGCAGACCCCGGCCCCGGGGCTGTGTGTGTGGCTAGGGGCGCGGCGGGTAGACCCCAACCCTGGGTCTGCGTGTGTGTGGCTGGGGGCACCGCGGGCAGACCCCGGCCCCGGGGAGGGGGGTGTGTGTGTCTGGGGGCACGGTGGACAGACGCCGACCGCGGAGTGCGGTGTGTGTTACTGGGGTGCCGCGGGTGGACCTCGGCCCCGGGTGTGTGTGTGTGTGGCTGGGGGCACCGTGGGTGGACCCCAACCCCGGGTGTGTGTGTGTGTGTGGCTGGGGGCGCCGCGGGTGGACCCCGGCCCCGGGGAGGGGTGTGTGTGGCTGGGGGCGCCGCGGGTGGACCCCAGCCCCGGGGAGGGGGGGTGTGTGGCTGGGGGCACTGCGGGCAGACCCCAGCCCCGGGGAGGGGTGTGTGTGGCTGGGGGCGCCGCGGGTGGACCCCGGCCCCGGGTGTGTGTGTGGGGGGGGCTGGGGGCACCGCGGGTGGACCCCGGCCCCGGGGAGGGGTGTGTGTGGCTGGGGGCGCCGCGGGTGGACCCCGGCCCCGGGGAGGGGTGTGTGTGGCTGGGGGCGCCGCGGGTGGACCCCGGCCCCGGGGAGGGGGGGTGTGTGGCTGGGGGCGCCGTAGCCCGCTTGCCCTCAGCAATTTCTGTGGGTGCTTTCCTGCCACCCCAACTTTTTGTGACCCTTTGAGGACACAAAGCACTTGAGGGAATTAACTTGGGAAAAATCGGAACCCGTAGATTGTTTAGGGAGGTTTTTTTTTTTAAGCAAAATCCCCTTTGTCTTTGTGATCTGTAGGTTGCAATAAAAATTATCGATAAGACACGGTTAGATTCCAGCAACCTGGAGAAAATCTACCGGGAGGTGCAGCTCATGAAGCTGCTGGACCACCCACACATCATCAAGCTGTACCAGGTGAGCCGGGCTTGCCGTGCGGAGCCACGCGGAGCCGGTGCGGGAAGGCGCTCATGTGTTCCTGCTCGTGCGTGGAAACAGATTTCCGGCTACAGGGCAGTTCCTGCCGCCGGTTGGGAGTTATCAGACTCCCTTGTTGGGGAGTTAGCCTGCTGCCTGTTGGGGAGTTAGCGGCTCCCTTGTTGCAACTGTTAACCTGTTACCTTGTTGGGCAGTTAGCCTGCTACCTTGTTGCAGGTGCGTTGTCAGCCTGGCTCAGGTCAGTGTTTGGTAGCCAGAGACTTCCCGTTCAGACTCCCCGGCAGGGCGCTTGTCACTCAGGCCGCGAGGGTGGGCTCCCCGGGCGGCTGCGGGCTCCGGCGGTTCTGGGGTTGAGTGGAGTAAGTTGTCCCTGGGAGCTGAGTGCCGGCTTCTTCAGGGCAGTAACATGATGCCGTCGGTGCCTCCCCTAGAGGAGTGACCGTGTGCAGTGCCCAGTGCTCCTCCGCCGGCTGACCAGACGACCCAGGGACGCCAAGTGTGCACGGTCTCCGGGCTGCGGGGACCCTGTGGCCGTACAGAGAGCTGGGGTCTTGGGTTCTCCCCCCACAAAAGCGGCACACGTTGGGGGTCTCCGCGCCCCGGAGCAGGAGCGGCTGTTTTCTGCCCCTCCCCAGCTGCCTGGGGGAGGAGGTGCCCACCCCGTGACCTCCCCAGCGGCCTGAGATGTTTGCGTGTGGGCTTTGCTGGAAGGCTGCAGCCCAGCCGGGTGCCGCCCGCTGCCCTGGCCACTGTGCATGGCCAGTGTCACAGGGCCCTTCTGGACAGGAGTCTCCGCCGCTCCGAGGGCCTGGAATCTGGCTGCGAGCGGGAGCAGGGTGGGCGTCCGTCTGCTCCCCGGCCCCGGCCCAGCACCAGGGCGCCGTGTTCTCTCCTGTAGGTTTCAGAAACAGAAAGGCAGGGGCGGGGACTCCTAATTCCCGTCTTCCACCGTGGCAGGGACGGGCAGTGGTCGTTTTGGTCGTGCTGCCACAGCGGGCAGTTAAAATTCCTCTTGGACTGCTGGAATTTAAAACGCCTTTATCAGACTTACGACACGAAAGCCCTTGGCTTGTAGCTCCTTGTGAAGGCGCCACTGTGCTTCAGCACCAGCCAGCCTTTCCCATAAGAATGCGCTCGCTTGCGCGCTCCCTCCCTCCCCCTCCCCCTCCCCCCTTCCCCCAAAGTATCTTAAAATACAGTTAGGAGTTGGTCTTTACCTCCTTGGCTACCAAAGATTTGAGCTTCACCTTGCACTTAACTGGCTCTATCTTGAGTCTCTTGTAAGCTCACAGAATCATGACCTGCAGGGCGTGTAGTGCCTGGCTGTCGCCGGTGCCACGCATGTGCAGTTGCCACGCAGAGCCTGCAGCCCGGCCCTCGTGGGCCGTGTCTCGTCAGCAGGGCCGGGGTGGGGTCCTTTACCTGCGGCTCAGTGAGGCACCTGGGGACAAGCCTGGGAGCCCTGAGCGTGGCAGGTGCCTGGGGAGCCCCTCCCCTCCTCCTCCGTCCGGACCCCTGGTTTCATGATTGTGGGAGCTGCTCGCTCCCTCCCCTTTCTGAAGGAAGGATCAGACGTGTCTGGGGAGGCTGAAGCCCGCCCGGGCTGGACGGTCATTCACACCGTGGCTTCGGTGCCGGGTCTGTTCCTTCAGGTCATGGAAACAAAGGACATGCTCTACATTGTCACGGAATTCGCCAAGAACGGGGAGATGTTTGGTAAGGCTCGCCCCGGTCGGCTGGCGTTCCCGCGTGCGCTCTGGTCAGCACCGGCTGGGGGCTCAGCCCTGCGCTGTCGCTCCTCAGATTACCTGACTTCCCACGGGCACCTGAGCGAGAAGGAGGCGCGGAGGAAGTTCTGTCAGATCCTGTCGGCCGTGGAGTACTGCCACAACCGCCGCATAGTGCACCGGGACCTCAAGACCGAGAACCTGCTGCTGGACGCCAACATGGACATCAAGCTGGCAGGCAGGAGGCCCGGCTGGGGCGCGGGAGCAGGAGCAGCAGCCGGGAGCTGGGGGTGGGGAGCAGGGAGCCAGGAGCCGGGAGCCGGGAGCCCCGTGGCGCTGGGAGCCGGGAGCTGGGAGCCGGGAGCCCCGTGGCGCTGGGAGCCGGGAGCCCAGAGCCGGGAGCCAGGAGCCCCGTGGCGCTGGGAGCCGGGAGCTGGGAGCCGGGAGCCCCGAGCCCCATGGCGCCGGGAGCCCCGTGGTGCTGGGAGCCGGGAGCAGGGAGCCACAGCTCTTGCACTCCACCGTAACTTCATTTGTCTTCGTCCTTGCCTCCCAGATTTCGGATTTGGAAATTTCTACCACCCAGGGGAGCCTCTGTCCACGTGGTGCGGGAGCCCCCCGTATGCAGCCCCAGAGGTCTTTGAGGGCAAGGAGTACGAAGGCCCCCAGCTGGACATCTGGGTAGGAGCCCGTGCTGCAGAGCCCGCGCGCCCGGCCGTGCCGGGAGGGCGGGCGCTGACCGGGCCGTGTGCTCCCGCAGAGCCTGGGCGTGGTGCTCTACGTGCTGGTGTGCGGCTCGCTGCCCTTCGACGGCCCCACCCTGCCGAGCCTGCGGCAGCGGGTGCTGGAGGGCCGCTTCCGCATCCCCTTCTTCATGTCGCGAGGTGGGTGAGCGACACCAGCCTGTCTGGGACCCAGGCCCGGGGACCAGGGGGCGGCCGGGGCAGCCGTGCCTGTGCCGGGCAGGTGCCCAGGCCTCCGCTGGCCGCCGCACACGCATGCGGGGCTGCAGCGTGTCCTCTGCCGGGGCCTGGGCTCCCGGAGGGTGGCCGGTCGGAGCCCGTGGTGGTGGGGGGTGGGGGGCGGCGCGGGCTCCGGGAACGTCCCTCATGGGCTGGCTGGGCGAGGGGCCGCCCGGGAGGGCGCACCTGGGCTCAGCGGGCGTCTCTCCCCAGACTGCGAGACGCTGATCCGCCGCATGCTGGTGGTGGACCCGGCCAAGCGCATCAGCATCGCCCAGATCTGGCAGCACCGGTGGATGCAGGCCGACCCCGCCCTGCCGCGGGGGGCCGACGCCGCCCTGGCCGCGCACAGCTACGGCTCCGGCCTGGGCGACTACGACGAGCAGGTGCTGGGCCTCATGCAGACCCTGGGCATCGACCGGCACAGGACGGTGGAGGTGAGCCCGGCCCTCACCCCCACCCCGCCCCACGGGGCGCCCTTGCCCCCCCCCCCCCCCCCCCCGGGCCCTGCTGACGCCGCCTCTCGTGCAGTCCCTGCAGAACAGCAGCTACAACCACTTCGCTGCCATCTACTACCTCCTCCTCGAGCGGCTCAGGGAGTACCACGCCGGCCCCGGCCCCGCCCGGCCCGGCCCCAGCAGGCCGCAGGGCCCCGGCGGCTCGGACCGCGGCGGTTTTGAGGTGAGTGCAGGACTCCCGCACCTGCGGCCCCGCGCCGGCCAGCTCCCTTGGGTGGTGACCTTTGAGTTGTGAATCCCTTGCCAGACACGCCTGGGAGTGACACTCAGGCCGAGCCTCTGGCTCCCATGTGTCCCCGTCACATGCTGGGGGCCACACCCACGCACGCATGCACCCACGCACGTGGCCTGGGGTGGGGGATGGCATCTGAGCCCCAGCCTGGCTTCCCACGCACCTGCTGGGAGCCAGCTTGGCCCTGGACGCCGCTGGCCGCGGCTGCCGGAGCCTGCCGCGCCTGATGCTGACGCTCTCCTCGTGCCGGCCCCAGGCGCCCCAGGGAGTCCTTGCCGTCGGCCCCTTCCCGTCCTTGCTGTGCCCGCAGCCCCAGGCCCCAGCGCCGTCGGTCCTGCCGGCCGAGCCGGACTACGACCTCCACAGCTCGCTGCAGGTGCGAGAGTGCCCCTGGCCGGGCTCGGGCGGGCTGGGGCAGGCTCAGGGCGGGCTCGGGCCGGGCTCGGGGCAGGCTCAGGGTGGGCTTGGACCGGGCTGGGGCAGGCTCAGGGCGGGCTCAGGGCGGGCTCAGGGCAGGCTCGGGCCGGGCTCGGGCCGGGCTGGGGCAGGCTCAGGGCGGGCTCGGGGCGCCCCCCGCCAGGACCCAGGAAGTCACTGGTGTGTGTCTCTCCATCCAGCCCCTGTTCTTCCCGGTGGATGCCAACTGCAACGGAATGTTCCAGCACCGGCCCGTGTCCCCCAGCAGCCTGCTGGATGCGGCCATCAGCGAGGAGGCCGGGCAGGGCCGGGGCTTGGAGGAGGAGCTGGAGGCCCGGGCGGCCCTGCCCGGTGGCACAGGCCGGAGGCACACGCTGGCCGAAGTCTCCGCCCACTTCTCCCCGCTCACCCCGCCCTGTGAGTGTCCCCGAGGCAGCCCCTTCTGGGAGGGGTCTCGGGACTTGCCACCCCCTTCCCTGAGATTCTGGGTCACGCTGAAGTGAGCGTGGGCGCTGTGGTGCAGGCAGCTGCGGCTGAGCCTACACCAGGGTTCACCCTGACAGTGCCGGGCACCGAGAAGGCAGGTCCTCGGCCCCAGGGTCGCCTGTAGCCTGGCCCGTGTGCACGCCCCCGTGACCCAGGGCCACCCATGGTCTGTGCCTATATGCACGCCCCTATGACCCAGGGTCGCCCGTGGCCTGGCCCGTGTGCACGCCCCCGTGACCCAGGGTTGTCCGTGGCCTGGCCCGTGTGCACACCCCCGTGACTTGCTGTGTGGTTCTCTGTGAGGGTGAAGGCAGGGTTGGGGCTGCCCTGCGGCCTGTCCACTTGCTATGGCCTGAGCGTGACCCCCAGCGATCCACGTCTCCTCCCCAGGCATCGTGGTCTCGTCCTCCGCCGCGGCCAGCCCCTGCGAGGGCGCCAGTTCCGACAGCTGCCTGCGGGAGGGCCTCGCGGCGCTGGGCGGCAGCATGGCTGCCCCGGGGCTGCCGGGCACCTGCTCGCCGCTCCGGCTGGACTCACAGTTCCTGGGGGCACAGTCGGCCACACCCATGCTGCAGGCTCAGGGGGGCCCGGGAGGGGCCATGCTGCTCCCCGTCAGCTTCCAGGAGGGCCGGAGGGCGTCGGATACCTCGCTGACTCAAGGTGAGGGCCCTTCTGTGCCTGTCCCACGCTCCCTGGGCTGCCCCACGGCCGCCCCAGCACGGCCCTGCCCGGTGAGCCCTGGGTCCTGGGCGGGGAGAGCCGGCCACCCCACCGACCCCTCTGTCTCCACAGGGCTGAAGGCGTTCCGGCAGCAGCTGAGAAAGAGTGCCAGGGCCAAGGGCTTCCTGGGGCTGAACAAGATCAAGGGGCTGGCGCGCCAGGTGTGCCCGGCCTCTGCTGGCCGCACCCCTGCCCAGAGCCCAGGCCTGCAGGAGGGCAGGGGCCTGCTGGGGGAGGTGCTGCACCAGCAGAGGTAGGCCCCGCCCCTCTTGCGTGGGGAGGGGGGTGGGCCCGTGTGGCTGTAGGGGGTGGGCAGGGGCAGCAGCGAGGCGGGGAGCCCGTGCAGGGGCTGTGTGAGGCTGGGCGGGCCCTCTGCACAGCGGGGGTGTGACCTGGCCCCGCCCCATGTCTCCGCAGGCTGCTCCAGTTACAACACCACCCCGTGGCCCCGCCCAGCGGCCAGCAGGCCCCCCAGCAGGCCCCCCAGCTGGCCCCCCAGCAGGCCCCCCAGCTGGCCCCGGCCCCCTACGCGCTCACCCCCGCGGACGGCCTGCTGCTGTCCGGGCTCCCGCTGCTGCCCAGCCGCCTGCTGCCGGCCGTGTCCCCAGTGGCGTCTGCTGCGCGGCTCCTGGACGTGCACCTGTGCATCGGCGCCGGCCCGAGTGCCCTCCCCGCCGCGTGTCCGCCGCTCCTCGCCCGGCTGGCGCCCGCGTGTGAGCCCCTGGGGCTGCCGCAGGGGGACTGCGAGATGGAGGACCTGACCTCCGGGCCGCTGGGCACCTGCGTCCTGGTGCAGTGAGGGCCGGCCCGCCCGCGCCCCGCACGGCCCACCGACTTCCAAGCAATAATTTGAGTATGTGAACGTGTTTTTGGACTCAGCCAAGAACTTTCTAGAAGCAAACCAAGCAATACGTTAGCTGTGTTGGCTTTTTTTTGTTTTTTCCTTGCACTGAGTGACCTCAACGATGAGTAGGGACTAGAACTTTCTGAAGAAAAATAATGATGGCGGGGCAGGCAGCCGGCCGGGAGCGGGGGTCCGGGGCCGGGCCTGGCGTCGCCGCCCCCAGAGGAGGCGAGGGCGCCACGTCTCCAGCTCTGGAACCTTTACGCTTTCCTGAAAACTGTGAACTCGCGTCTCCGTGGTGGTGGCAGAGCGGACCTGCGCGCCGGGGGTGCTCGGGGCTGGGGGTCCCCGCCTCCGGAGGAGCCGGGCGGGGCGGGGGTTGTGCAATACTCGGGGCCGGGGAGTGGGCTGGGGGGGCTGTTGTTGGGAGCAGGTGCCGCCTGGGCACAGGAAGGGGGGACACACTGCTTGGTTTTCGTTTTCGCTATGCTCCGTGGGGACCAGGGGCACTCGGTCACGGCCTGCAGGGCCCGACCAGGGGGCTGCTGCGGCCCGCCCCCCGCCCAGGTGCCTTCCGCCCACTCCCCACCCGCAGTGTTGGGCGCAGGTGGTGAAGACGGGCCCTGGGTCCCTGCTCAGAATAGCCAAAGATTGAGCGCAGGGCGGGCGCGCGGGTGGGCGGTGTCCCCGGCCCGAGCCCCTGCCGCCCCCACCTGCTGCTGCTGCTGCTGCTTCCCGGGCGGGCGGAGGGCGCCGCCGGGCCCTGCAGGGACCCCAGGGATTTCTGGAGGGGAGAGTGGGTTCCGCCCGGGCGCCGCGCAGCCCGTTGCCTTCATCTGTCCGGAGCCTCGCGCCGCGGGTCAGGGCCTCCGCCCGGCCTCGCCGCAACGCCAAGCACTTTACTTCCGTCCTGAGACGCGCGGAGGAGGCGCGGACCCCTGCGTCCGCTCGCGGGGCCGGCCTGCGCTGTGCCGCCCAAGCCTATTTAAAAACACTACGTGACCCGGTGGAGTTGTACATAGTTGTTCTGTTTTTTAACCGTAACAGAGTTATTTTATTTCTTATGTTCACATGAGAAACGTATGCCAAATGGTTAGTTGTTTTCTTTTATAATTTAATATTTAAATAAAATATTTGGGGAAACCTTGACCGTGTGCCTTGGTCGTCCCTGGCTGCTGCTGTGTGCCTTTCCCGGGAGCCGTGTCCTGCAGGTGTGCTGCAGGGCAGGCCCCCGGCCCGGCTGCCCCTTGTCCTCCACGATCCAGAATGTTCCCTGAGTCCTGGCTTTGGGGGCCGGCGCTGTGGTGCAGTCGGTTTGAGCCACTGCCCGCAACTCCACCATCCTGGGCACTGGCGCAGCTCCCTGCTGTGGCCTGGGACAGCAGTGAAAGACGGCCCAGGTGCTTGGCCCCTGCACCCACGTGGGAGACCCGGAAGAAGCTCCTGGCTCCTGGCTTCAGCCTGGCCCAGCCCCGGCTGTAGCGGCCATCTGGGGAGGGAACCAGAGGATGGAAGACTCTCTAACTGTGAACAAATACATCGATCGCAGCCCTGGAGGAATCTCAGGCTTCTCTGGCCTCTGCCAGGCTCCCCACTTCCAGCGACGCCTGGGCGGCGTTCCCCAGCTCCCCTGGCCCCCCGGGCGCCCACACTGCTGCAGAGGGGACGAAGGCGGGGGGCAGGGCCCAGGGCAGTGTCGGGGCCCCACGCTCCCAGCAGCTGGAAAAGGAGTCGGGCGCGATGCCGGCGGCTGTTAGCGGGTGAATGCCCACGATGTGGTCTGGACAGAGTGGCCCCGGGGTCAGCCTTGGGGACAGAGGAAACCCTGTGTCTGAGGCCCCGGGACCCTGGGGACGAGGCGCCAGTCACAGGCCGGGCTGGCCCTGTTCTTGGGACGCAGGGCGGGACACCCAGCAGCCTCAGCCGGTTCAGCGCCCCATGGGAAACTCAGACCCGCTCATCCGGGACGGTGTGTGTGCTGCACGGCACGGACACAGCTCCCCGGGGGAGAGGCCCGGGGGGGCCCATCTGCCAGCCGCCCTGACTCAGAGCACCCCGAGTTAGCTCAGGGGCAGGCTGCGGGGCGAAGGCCCTGCCCCTGCCCCAGGGCGTGGGGCCCGGGCTGGAGTCGCTCTGCAGGCTCCTGGGGGCCTCGCGGCATCGCTCGGGAACACTGGGCCTTGGAAACCAGGGGAGCTGAGCTGGAGCCGTGCCCGCCCTCCGGCCGCGTCCTGCTCCCCAGCGCTGGGCGCCGGGAAGCCCCAGCGAGGCGGTTCCTTGC
Organism: Oryctolagus cuniculus; assembly: GCF_051225735.1. Classification (NCBI taxonomy): domain Eukaryota; kingdom Metazoa; phylum Chordata; class Mammalia; order Lagomorpha; family Leporidae; genus Oryctolagus; species Oryctolagus cuniculus. The sequence goes on from NC_142870.1 coordinate 2,625,834, forward strand.
CCACGCTCACCCCGTGGCTGCCTCGGGCGTGGCTAGCTTGCTTGGTTCCCGTGGAACCTGGGCCACACCACGGTGATGCCAGCGCTGGCCTCCGCGTCCAGGACGCTCGGGAGCCCGGGGGCCCGCCCTGCGTTAGCCGATCTGCTCGCACCTCAGCGTGTGCCGGGGCTCGCCTCCTGCAGGACTTGGTGGAGGAAGAGTTCGCTCCTGCTGGGGCTTGGCACTGGCACGGCCCGCCGGCACGAACGCACCTCTGAGCCAGGCGCCTGGAGCTGGGACCGCGTGTGGCACGGCCAGGGCAAGACAGAGCTGCACAGGGGCCGGCGCCCGCTGGCCGTCACGGCCACATGCCTGGGTCTGCAGCTTCCCTGTCCCAAGGCAGCAGGCGATGGCTTGACCACCTGTGCCTCCGCTCTGCCCTGCCAGCCGCACCCGGCACCGGCGTACCTGGCAGCGAGAGGGGGCAGGATGCTCACGGCGGCGAGAGTGCCCACCCTCTTCCCTGGAGGAGTTGCCGGTGAGCGCTGGGAACCTCCCGCAGCCCCGGCCGGCTCAGACCGGTTCTTCCGTGCCTGAAGTTTTGAAGTCTTGGGGCTGGCACTGTGGTGCAGCAGATATGGCCTCTGCCTGCGCATCGTGTGTCCTGGCTACTCCGCTTCCAATCCAGCTCTCTGCTCATGGCCTGGGAAAGCAGCAGAAGACGGCTTCAAGTGCTTGGGCCCCTGCGCCACGTGGAGGAAGCTCCTGGCTCCTGACTTCATCCTGGCCCAGCCCTGGCCATTGCAGCCATCAGGGGAGTGAGCCAGTGGATGGAAGACCTCTCTCTCTCTCTCTCTCTCTCTCTCTCTCTCTCTCTCTCTCTCTCCCTTTCAAATAAGTATTTTTAAAGCGTTTCTGGTGTCCAAGCACGAGTGTGTGTGTGTGCAGGGTGAGGAGCAAGGGTGTGGTGGGGGGGTTGGAGGGGTGGGTGCTTCGTCCGATGTGAGAGGAGCTGACGGCGGGGGTGGGGACAAAGTGCCGGCCTCTCAGTTTTCCTCCTGACTGGTCCCGGCCGGGGGAGCCGGGCCCGCCGAGCACCGGGCGGACATTTCTTAAGCTGAGCTCTGCGGGTGCCGTCCACACTGGGGCCGAGCTGGGCTGTGCAGGGGCTGGGGGCCGGGGGGAGACTGTTGGGGGCGAGAGCGTGGGCTGGGCCCCTCCCGGGAGCTCTTCCATGCCGTGTCCATGGTGTCTGTGTTACTCCTGTGGCACACTGGGGGACAACCTGGCTGCCGCGAACATTGTGTGTGTGTGCGTGTGCGGGTCTCAGCGTGGATGGGGACTGGGAACATGTGTGTGTGCATGTGTGTGTGTGCTTCTCAGAGTGGACGGGGCCGGGAACATGTGTGTATGCACGCTTTGGTGTGGACGGGGCCGGGAACCTGTGTGCGTGCCTCGGCATGGACGGGCTTCAGTCCTCTTGGCCAGCGTGGGTCGGGGGGGCGGCCAGCTCGTGTGCAGCGGTGGTGAGAAGCTGGCCACAGCAGCTCGGCCACCTCCCCCCAGGCCTGGGCTCCTGGCTGCCCCACGCCCTCGCCAGCACCTGGCTCGCACGTCTTAGATGGCACACGTTCTGTTGTTTTGTTTTTAAACCTAGAAACCTTTTATTTGAGGCATACACACTTCGTGCAGGTCATAAATGCAGGTAGGGAGGAGTGAGTCTGCCCCCCCCATCCCTGGTTCATACGAGGGTCAGTTTTCCGTTAACTGCGCACCGTGAGTGACCCTGTGCTCAGCAGGGCAGTGCGGACGCAGCCAAGTCCAGCACCGCGGGTGGGCTTCCGGCTGCTCCCCAGGTTACCCGGACCCGGGCCACGCGAGGTCTCTGCCTGCTGGGGACCCGCGTGTTTCACTAAGGGGGGTGCTTTCCGGGCACATCCATTTTGTTGCAATGACACAATTTCACTTTTCCTTTTAACCACGATGTGGATTCCATGGTGCACGGATCCCATGACTCCTTTATCTGCAGGTGACGACTTCTGCGCAGATTCCGGGTCTTAGCTACTGTGGACTGAGCTGCACGCGTGTTCTGATGGCTTTAATGGCACCTTCGTTTAAAGATTTATTTATTTACTTGCTAGGCAGAGAGAGAGATCTGCTGGTTCACTCCCCAAATGGCCACAAGGGCCAGGGCTGGGGACGCTGAAGCCAGGAGCCAGGAGCTTCTCCCGGGTCTCCCGTGAGGGTGCAGGGCCCAAGTACGTGGGCATCTTCCACTGCTTTCCCAGGCCACAGCAGAGAGCTGGATCAGAAGTGGAGCTGCCGGGACTTGAACCGGCTCCCGCGTGGGATGCCGGCACTGCAGGCGGTGGCTGGCCTGGGTGGTATCTTACCGAGACCCTGTTTGGCATTTTCCTAAGGGCATTGTGACTTTGACATCTGTTAATGGGCCATCAGCCATTCTGTTCCCAACTTTACATAAAGGGTCTGCTTGCATTCTTATTCCCGAGTTGTAGGATTTCTTTGTGTGTTGTGCATGCAAGTCCATGCATGTGCATATGTTCACATGCGTGTCCATGTGCACACACACGGAACTCCTCTCAGACCTGTGGCCTTCCGTGTGAAGAATGAAGACCTGGAGGTGTTGGTTGTTAGGAAGTCAATGCACCATTTGCCTTCTGGGGCCAGCGCTGTGGCATAGCGGGTAAAGCCACTGCCTGCAATGCCAGCATCCTATATGGGCGCTGGTTCGAGTCCCCACTGCTCCACTTCCAATCCAGCTCTCTGCTGTGGCCTGGGAAAGCAGCAGAAGATGCCCAAGTCCTTGGGCCCCTGCACCCACGTGGGAGACCTGGAAGAAGTTCCTGGCTTCTGGCTTTGGATCGGCGCAGCTCCGGCCATTGTGGCCATCTGGGGAGTGAACCAGCAGGTGGAAGACCTCTCTCTCTCTCTCTCTCTCTCTCTCTCTCTCTCTGTCTCTCTCTCTCTCTTTCTCTGCCTCTCTCTGTCTCTCTCTCCCTCTCTCTCTAACCCTGTCTTACGAACAAATAAATACATCATTAAAAGAAGACAGAGAGCCCGTGTCTCGCCTGCCGTGGACAGAGCCTCCTGCTCCCCCGAGGCCCTGGGCTCTCGGTTGTGGGCGGCCATCCTGCTGCCCTGCCTGTGTCCACCTGCGCCGGGGGACAGCAGCTGGGGGCTATTTTTTCTCTGTGAGTTTCCAGTTGCTCCAGCAACACCTATGGAAAGCCCCTGCGGTGCCCCCGCGGAGTTGGTCTGGAAGAAGTCGGGGGCCCACGGGAGGGCGAGCCCTGGTTCCGGCGCGCTCTGCAGCCAGGGCACGCCGTCTTGGCCACTTCTGTCAGCACGGCGTCCATCCCCCGGGTCCGTCGCACAGCTCTGCTTTTGTCCTCTTTGCGCCTGCAGATTCTTTCTTTCCTGCAGAAACGTTTAGAATCCGCTTCTCCGTGTCTACACATCGTACTGGCTGTGTGTGCTGAGTCGTCTCGTTCCTGCTGTGACGTCTGAGGGGCTGGAGGCACTGGGGCTGCAGCTTCTCGTGGGAGGTTTCGGGTTCCAGATTCAATCTTTTTTTTTTTTTTTTTAAGATTTTATTTATTTGAGAGAGAGAGAGAGAGAGAGAGAGAGGTCTTCCATTCGTGGGTTCACTCCCCAGACGGGTGCAATGGCCGGAGCCGCACTGATCCGAAGCCAGGAGCCAGGAGCTTCTTCCAGGTCTCCCACGCGGGTGCAGGGGCCCAAGCACTTGGGCATCGTCCACTGCCTTCCCAGGGCACAGCAGGGAGCTGGACAGGAAGTGGAGCAGCCGGACTCGGCCGGCACTGCGCTCCCGCTGACCGTGCTCCGGATCCTGGGCAGAGGGAGAGGGTGCCGGGCAGGAAGTCAGGGTCGGGCCTGGGTGTGTGAGACTGCTGAAGACCAGCACTCACTGGGGAAGCCCCGAAGCCCAGCGTCCCCCACTCCAAAGTCCTGCCCGGGCCCTGGTGACCTCCCAGGGGGTCCCAGCCCTGCCCCGGGGAAAGCTCCCAGAATTCTCTCTCCTCAGGACCAAAGGGGCTCCTGACCTGAGGACGCGGCACTAAAACCTTCCCAGACGCCCTAGGGGAGCCCCCCTACTTGCCCGGAGCCAGCGAATCTGGGGAGGAATTTGCTAATTTTCACCTTCTGCCAGGACTCCCCACCCTTTGTCCTGGAGGAGAGGGGGAGGGGTAAAGAGACGCCCTTAAAAACCCAGGGAGCCCCACCGCCGGCGCTCGGCCCTCTGCTCTGCGCTGACCGCCCGCCTGGCCTGCCCAGGTGTGTCCCTCCACTCAGCCACGTGGCCTCGCTCCCCCAGCCCCAGCGGCTGGGCGCTCTCTGTCCCTTCCGTCCTGACCGGTGCCCGTCCCCAGTGAAGCCTCATCACTCCGCTCTGTCTCACAACTGGATTCTTTCTTGTGTGAAGACGAGAACCTCACAGTGCCCCGAAACAGAAGTCTGCAAGCAGACACCCTGCTTCCTGGGGCCCCTCGCCCTGCCCCCCTGCTCCCTCCCCCATGGTCGGAAATGGTCAGGGCTCTTAGCCTGAGCCCAGCCCGGGAGACCTGCGGGCCGGGGTCTTAGCAGTGGCAGCTTCCTGTCCTTGGTCGAGGTGGCTGAGGTCCTGGCTGCCTTTTCTTGGGGACAAACCTTTGTAGGGTTCCCCCCACACCCTCCCCACCCGACCAGCACCGAGAGCAGGAGGGGGCCTGGAGCCTGGGGGCTGGGGCTGCACCGGCTCCCCGAGGCAGTGTGGTGGGGGGGCCCTGCCCTCCCCTGGCCCCTGGCCCCTCCATTCCGGTCTGCCCTAGCACTTGGGTAGGACACCCCCCCCCCGCCTGGGTGGGGGCAGGTGGTTCCTCCGACTCAGGGCAACGGGAAATGAAACCTCAGGGGGAGGGGGGGCGTCCTAGCAGGAAGTCACAAGTGCACAGGGCCCAGAGGCAGCAGGGTGGGGGCAGGGGTGGCCCTCCAGGTCCTCAGGGGCCCCGGGGCAGCATGGACACCTGCTGCGTTGCCCGGACAGCCCCAGGGCCACTTCCTCCTCCCCAGGCGCTCACAGCGGAGCTCACGTGGATGCCCACAGGGTGGAAGTGCGGCGTCCGCACAGCCGTGAGCGGGGCTGGGTCTGGGCGCTGGAGGCCACGGCCTCCTCCACCCTCAGCTCCCTTCCAGAGCCGTGGTCAGTGCCCTGGGCGGGCGAGCGGCCCACACCCCCGGCCTCCCACCCCCAGGCTCCTGGCCAGGCCCCCGAGACCCCAGGGCATGGCCTGCAGGGAGCAGGCCAGGGTGGAGGCGACCCCTCCCACCGGGCTCCCCGGTTCAGTCCCCGTGAGATGCACCCCTGGGACCACGTTCCTGAGGAGTGAGGGCCCGGATGAGGCTGGGGGCTTCACCCGGAGCTGGGCTGCTGGTGTGGGCAGTTCCACACGCATGCACACACATGCACGTTTGCACAGGCACACAGACACACCCGCCCACGCACATGCGCAGGCACACACGTGTTTGCATGCACACACATGAACTCGGAGCAGGGTGAGGGCCCCCAGGGCACCACAACGGGCTTGCCGAGCAGGAGAGGAAGCTGAGGGTGGAGGAGGCGGGGCCGAGGCGGGGCCGTGGCGGGGCCAGATGGCACAGCAGTGTCAGATGGTGCCGCGTGAGGGCCGCTGCCCCGGGGCAGAGCTGGGCGGGGCGGCTGTGGAGGCCGAGGGGGCCACAAGGGCAGAGCCACGTCCACCCCTCCTGGCAGGCGGCGGCAGCGGCCCTGGGGCGGGGGAGGGGAGGAGTGTCCACACCGTGACAACGCGGGCCTGGAATCCTCCCGGCCAGGCCCCTGAGCCCAGCGCCGTGCCGGCTGGCTGGCGCCTGCGGTTCTGGGCCGAAGGCTCCCGAGAGCCTCGGGTGCTGTCGCCGGGAAGGAGCACCTGGGACACAGGCGCCACCGAGGAAGCTGACAGTCTGCGGCAGTCACAGCCCAGCGGCGAGGGGCCAGTGTTGGCTGTGCCCGGGCCTCGGGCGCCGTGGCTGATGGTCGGTTGTCCTCTGCAGAGCCACCTCCAGCACCCTCTGCCCGAGGCTACCCAGGAGGCTCCTCGCCTGTGACCTCGGACACCTGCCACGGCCTTCCTCCGAGGAAGAGCAGGGAGTCCCGGCCGGACGGGCTGGACGGGCGGGCACAAGCTCCCGGAGTGACGCACCGCAGGCTCCCCCGCCCTGCCCCCAGGCCGTGCTGTCACCTGGAGATGAGGACGCGCGGAGCTGGTCAGGCCAGCCCATGCTGGTGCCAGCATGGCGCTCGGGAGACCAGCCCCAGGGGGTCTGTGCTGCTGGGACCCCTGCAGCCTCCCCAGGGCAGCTGGGCTGGGGCTGGGCTGGGGCCGATGCGGGGGAGGGGCTCCCCAGTGAGACGGGGGCTCTGTGTGCGTGGTTCCCAAGGCAGCACCAGCAGCCGGGCAGCCCCTCTGAGCGAGGCGGGGGCTGCCCCAGAGGCCAAGGCAGAGCGGGGGGCTGGGGAGCAGGGAGGGGTCTCCCACAGCTCAGTACGGGTTTGGGAGAGGGAGGCAGGACTTGGGGAGGGCCCCGCCCCCCGCCCCTCACGGCAGGGGTGTGCAACCCTGGGATCGGGATGGGAGACAGGGGTGCCGCCTTCCACGCTGCTTCCCTGGGGTGACCAGGCCCCGCCCCTCCCGAGCCCCCCGACAGCCGTGGCCCGGGGAGCTGGGCTCAGCACCTGTCCCCCCGCCCTGGTGCACCAGTCAGGGCTCTGCAGGGACGGGTGTCCAGGCCGCCTGGACAGGTGTGCAAGAGGGGGAGGGGCTCCCGAGGCTGCGGTCGCTGAGCAGCCCTAGGCCGGCCGTCTGCCGGCTGAGACCCCTGGAGGCTGGGGCCGGGTCTCGTCCAAGACCCAGGAACTCGGGAGCAGGGAAGCTGGGGGGAGGGGCTCAGTTCCAGGCGGAAAGCTGAGTGTGTGTGTGTGTGCATGCATGTGTACATGTGTGTGTGCACGTGTGTGTGTGCATGTGTGTGCGTGTGGATGTGTGTGTGTGCAGTCCCTGAGTCCAACCCAGCAGCCTCGTCAGGCAGCTGAGGGGGCCCCGAGCGGGGTCAGCTCCCCTCCTGTCTGCAGGCCACCAGCCCTCTCTTGCCTGCCCCACCTGGTCTGCAGCCGCACTGCGGATTTCCCCTGGGGACGCCACAGACGCTGGGTCCCTGGGGACGCCGCAGACACTGGGTCCCTGGGGACGCCACAGACGCTGGGTCCCTGGGGACGCCACAGACACTGGGTCACTGCACAGACCCTGGGTCCCTGGGGACGCCACAGACACTGGGTGCCCTGGGTCACTGCACAGACACTGGGTCCCTGGGTCACTGCACAGACACTGGGTCCCTGGGGACACCACAGACACTGGGCCCCTGGGTCCCTGGGGACACCACCGACGCTGGGTCCCTGGGTCACTGCACAGACACTGGATCCCTGGGGACGCCACAGACACTGGGTCCCTGGGTCACTGCACAGACACTGAGTGCCCTGGGTCACTGCACAGACCCTGGGTCCCTGGGTCACTGCACAGACACTGGGTCCCTGGGTCACGGCACAGACACTGGGTCCCTGGGTCACTGCACAGACACTGAGTGCCCTGGGTCACTGCACAGACGCTGGGTCCCTGGGTCACGGCACAGAGCCTGGGTCCCTGGGTCACTGCACAGACACTGGGTCCCTGGGTCACTGCACAGACACTGGGTCCCTGGGTCACGGCACAGAGCCTGGGTCCCTGGGTCACTGCACAGACACTGGGTCCCTGGGTCACTGCACAGACACTGGGTCCCTGGGTCACGGCACAGAGCCTGGGTCCCTGGGTCACTGCACAGACACTGGGTCCCTGGGTCACTGCACAGACACTGGGTCCATGGGTCACTGCACAGACACTGGGTCCCTGGGTCACTGCACAGACACTGGGTCCCTAGGTCACTGCACAGACACTGGGTCTCTGGGGACACCGCAAACACTGGGTCCCTGGGTCACGGCACAGACACTGGGTGCCCTGAGTCACGGCACAGACGCTGGGTCCCACCATTGGAGCATTAGTCCCCTCAGGGCGTCTGCCTCACCTGGGCCCTCTGAGTGCTGTGTGGATTTGGAGGATTTGGGGTTCTGGCCTCTCATAGCCCCCAGAAAGGAGACGGAACAAGGAGGCGGAGACCGATCTTGACAGACAGGCTGCTCACTGGGGTAGAGGGGCCGCCGTGTCGGGACTATACATGGGGGTGCCGGGCTGGGCTTTATCTGGCTGAAGAGGCTGCAAGCCGGGGAACCTCCCTCTGGTCTGTTTCGCAAGCTCCCTGTGCAGCTGCTCTGTTTGGCAAGGGGTCCGGGGGCACTGGGGTCTCAACAAAGAGGGAGGAAGTGGGAAGGGTGAGGTCGGCTTACACAATAGCTTCATCCAAAGACAGCTTCAGGCATGGCTGGACCCAGGAGCTCGAAGGATGGCCTGAGTCCTGCTTTGACCCCAGGCCCTGGCTCTGCTTGTCTTCACCTGACTTCTTTCTGGACAAGGACTCTCCACGTGCAGGGGCTGGGGGCTCTGTGCACGGTGGGCTGGGGGCTCTGTGCACGGTGGGCTGGGGGCTCTGGGACACGGTGGAGATGGCTTCCAAGGTGGGTCCCTGCCGCCTGTGTCAGGAGTGGCACCGTGCCAGCCGCTCAGGGCAACAAAGACTTCATGGTGGGTTCCGCAGCACGGCACGGCCGGGACAGGTGTTCAAAGCGGTCAGCTCCCAGGGACGGACAGCCCCGGCCTGGGGGGGGGGGTTGTGTGTGTGCATGGGCGGAGCCCCGCGTGCTGCCATGGAAAGGGGGGGGGGTCTGGCCGGGCAGGACGTTTGTCTGCGTCCACGGTTTCCAGTGCCCACTGTTATCAGCCCGGGGTGTCCCTGGCCCGTGGGCAGCTGTGAGAGCCACAGCTGCAGAACCTCGGGCCGAACGTTTCCCGTGCGTCCTCAGGGTCCTTCTCACCGGGCACCTCCCGCCACGGGCAGCAGACCTCCTGTTCCCCCAGCGGGCGGGGAGACTGAGCAGGCTCCGGGGGTCGGGGTCACCCACGGCCCCCAGCGACTCCTTCCAGGGCTGTCACAGCACGCTCAGCCGAGAGCCGGCACTGCCTCCCGTCCTGGGTCCTGCAGAGAAGTGGATCGCACGCCCGGTGCTGGGTGGAGGAGAGGCCGGGGAGCCCCGGTCTGCCCTGTGGGCCTGAGGCCAGGGGCCAGGGGCTGAGGTCCGGTCCCCAGGCGAGAGAAGACCCCCGCCCCACCCTCGAGGCCTCCCTCCCTCAGCCTCCATCCCAGCAGGTTTTCAGGGGGCCTCACCCACCTGGGAGGGGCCTCCGCTCTGCTCAGCCCATGCGTGCAGTGCCTGTCACGTGTGGAGACACGTGGAGCAGAGTCTGACCCGAGCACGTGCTCCTGGCTGGCCGCGGCATGGCCCGGCCCGGGGGACACGCGGCAGGGCCCCAACTGCCGGTCTGGTGTCACTGACTGGCTGCTCCGTGTGGTGGAGAGTGACAGCAGAGGACTCGGGGCTCCGCCCTCCTCGGTCGCTCAGTCTGGGGGGAGCCAGGGGCCATGCTGGGAGGGCACTCGGGCCGGCCAGGGGCAGCCGGGCGGGCGTGGCCTGGGCAGTGTGTGTGTGTGTGTGTGTGTGTGTGTGTGTGTCCATGTTCCCTAGGGAGCCAGCAGGACTCCAGCCCGGGGGCTCCTGCGTAGGAAGCCACGCCGAGGCCCCTGCCCTGACCACGTAAAGCCTGGGGGTCGCTTGGCATCTACTCCGACGCCAAACCACAGCCGCAGGAGCGCTCCTGCCTGTCCCGTGCCAGACGCCCCAGGCCCCGCCCTTGCTCCCAGCCTCCTTTGCAGCAGGCCACGGTCACGTGACTGGCCACAAACCAATGACCTGCGAGCAGGAGTCATGTGGGTGTGGCCACGCCGGGTGCCACCTCCACCTCTTCCGCAGGTCATGTCCCTGGAGGCGGCGTCACCCGTGGCAGTGCAGGGGCAGGCGCTGCCCTGAGCGGGTTTGTTAGGCTCCGCAGCCTGGCCTGCTGGCTACCGCACCCCGAGTCCTCGGCTGGCCCCGGCCAAGCCCTGTGGGTGCGGCTGCCTGAGCCGCAGAGCCCTCGCACCTCTGCAGGCCGGGGTGAGGAGGGAGAGGAGCAGACAGGAGCTGGGCACCCTGGACACCGGGCCCAGGAAGCCAGGGAGGCCGCCTGCGTGGGATGGAGCCCGCAGATCCAGGATCCGGGCTGGCGAGCTGGAGTGCGGGTCCCGTCCTGGCTGCTCTGCTCCTGGGCTCCCGGCTCCCGCCTCCCAGGAGTGGCTGAGCAGCCTGGAGGGAGGAGCAAGGCTGGGGTGTGAGGGCTGCTCCCCTGCACCCCGGGAAAAGGCACTCGCCTCGAGGGCCGCGTGGGCTCCGGCCGAGGCTCCAGCCCCACGTCCTTCAGGGAGCGAGCAAAGCCCAACCCCATGTTGCTCTACTGGGGTTCAAGTCCCGGCCCCGGCTCCCGCCTCCAGCCTCCGCTCCTCACAGGCCCCAGGAGGCAGCGGCGAAGAGGGGGTGCCTGCCACCTACGTGGGACACCCAGGTTGAATTCTTGGCTCCTGGCTTTGAACTTGGCCCAGCCCTGGCCTCTGCGGGCTATTCACTGTGGGAGTGAACCGCAGATGGGGGCTCTCTGTCTCTCCACGAAGTCCTAAAAGTCAAATAGGGTTGTGTGCACTGGAGCGGTGCCCCCACCCGTGGGTGCCGCGTCTGCACCCAGCCAGCAGCAGGTGGGCCGGGCGGCCGCGTCTCCTTGGCATTCCCAGTCCTGTGACGGCGACGCTGTGCCCGGGGCCTCGGTGGCCCAGGGAGGAGGCAAGGCCGGACCTCAGGGACCCGAGCGCCCTGCAGCCCAGGGGCGTCCTGGATCCCTGCTCTGCCTGGGTGGAGCACGCGCAATTTTCCCTGAAGATTTTCCGTCCGGGGCTGATTGATCCAAGAATGTGGAGCCCAGGGACGAGCAGATCCTGCTGGTTGTTTCCCGGGAATCCTGATGGTGGTGGGGGAGGGGTGCACGCAGGGGCCCCCCTGACACAGGACGACAGGGCCCTCACGGTCAGGGCCGCCCCACCAGGCCCTCCAGCAGCCCATTTGAAAGCAGCGTCCGCTTCCTGCTGGGGCCCGGCCAAGCCAACTGCAGCCAAGGGGACTTCCAGCCTCCTGTGGGGCCGCTTCCCCCGCTGCCATCCGAGGAGAAACCCCCGCCAGGTGCACGCACTCGGTGACCCCGGGAGGAACGACCCCCAGGGGCAGCGCGTCCGGAGGGGGAAGTGCGCCACGCCGGAGCCCACCGGGACAGGGCTCCGGCAGTGCGGGGGAGCCCCTGGGGGAGGAGCCTCCTGACCTCGTGCGGGAGGCTCACAGGAAGTCGGGGCCTCTTCCTGCCCTGCTGGGGCTTTCCCCTTCCCAGGGTCCCAGCCCCCGGGTTGTCATGGAAACCACCCTGGACCGGCGGGGGGCGGAGAACCTCCTTCCAGGGCTTGAATACTGCATTCATTCTGGGCTTGATTAGTGCGTTTCTTAGCGTCGTCCACCTGTAAGTGTTGTCCCAAGGTGGCGCCTGGCCCTTCCCGCTCTCTGGACACGGGAGAAGCAGGGACAGGCAGGAGGAGGGGCCTGAGCCGACCCTGCGTGGCCTGGACCTGGACAAGGAGGAGCTGAATGCTGACCAGTGGCCGCGGGGACGTGGCCCACCCAGGCCAAGACCCTGGAAGGCTGTGGGTCCACAGCACAGCACGGAGGTTTGGCAGTCCCAGGAGCAGAGAGAGGGGCACAGCCAGGGTGGGAGTCTGGGGGCTCCTGCAGCAGGTGGGTCCTCTCCGAGGAGGCCGATTGGCAGGATGGCTCCCCCTCCCCCCAGGCCATCGGGCTCCAGGCATCCTCTGGGGCTGGCGGCCTGAGGTCCTGGGGTCCCCCTGCCTCGCACCTGGGGGCCACGACCTGAGCTGTGAGTTCACGGCTGAGCCGAGACCCGGCTGGTCCCAGGTGTGCAGGCCACGCTGTGGCCCCCGTGTCGCCATCCCCGCGGGCCTGACACAAGCGAAGGAACACGGGGCCCTCCTGGCCACGCGCCCACCGAGGGGCTGCCCCTCAGCCGGGCTGGCCACCCTGTGCCACGGCCAGCAGCCCCTGCCGTGCCTGGGGTGGGGGCTGTGGGGCTGAATTCTCGGTTCTCCTCCCTCGGGCCCCTGGCCCCGCGGTCCGGGGCAGGGGGAAGGGAGGAAGGAGTGGCCGGGAGCAGCCGCAGGACCCGGGACGGCCTCAGCGGCCCAAGGTGCGGTCCCACGGGCAGAGCTGGCCCAGTGCCACTGGACGCCCAGGAAGTCCTGGCAGGGCCCGGAGAGAACCAGGGGTGCCCGCCCAGGACAGCCTGCACCCATCTGTCTGCACACACACACACATACCACACACACCACAGAGGTACACACATACATGCCACACACACACCCCCACCCCCCCACACACACATGGGCACACACACATGTGCATGCCGCACACGCACACCACACAGAGATACACATGTACACGCCACACACACACTACACACACACACACACACCCCATGGGTACACCCCTTGTGAACACATGGAAGCCTGGTGGACACACATACACACACACACGTCACACACATGCCATGGGCACGCACACAGGACAGGGGAGGCAGACGGGGCTGTGCCGTGAGAGCCGCCACAGCCCGTGCCAGGCCCCCCGGGGCCTCCCCGTGACCAGGGCCGAGAGAACGCACGAGACTTGACCCCTGCCCTCCACCAGGCTCCTGCTGGAAACCCAAGCCTCTCACACCACGTGCGCCCTGCTCCTCTCAGAGCAGCCAGACCCACCCCTCCACCCACTCTCACCCCCTCCACCCACCCCTACCCCCTCCTACCCTGCCACCCCTGCCACCCCTGCCCACCCCTCCACCCACTCTCACCCCCTTCCTACCCCTGCCCACCTCCTCCCACCCCTCCACCTGCTCTTACCCCCTCCTACCCCCCTCCTGCCCCTGACACCCCCTCCCACCCCTCCACCCACTCTTACCCCCTCCTACCCCTGCCACCCCTGCCCACCCCTCCACCCCCTCCACCCACCCCTACCCCCTCCTACCCTGCCACCCCTGCCCACCACTCCACCCACTCTTACCCCCTCCACCCACCCCTACCCCCTCCTACCCCTCCACCCACTCTCACCCCCTCCACCCACCCCTACCCCCTGCCACCCCTGCCCACCCCTCCACCCACTCTTACCCCCTCCTACCCCCCTCCTACCCCTGTCAGCCCTGCCCACCACTCCACCCCTCTACCCACTCTCACCCCCTCCACCCACCCCTACCCCTCCTACCCCTGCCCACCCCTCCACCCACCCCTACCCCCTCCTACCCCTGCCACCCCTGCCCACCACTCCACCCACTCTTACCCCCTCCTACCCCCTCCTGCCCGACACCCCCTCCCACCCCTCCACCCACTCTTACCCCCTCCTACCCCTGCCACCCCCACCCACCACTCCACCCCTCTACCCATTCTTACCCCCTTCCTACCCCTGCCCATCCCTGCACACCCCTCCCACCCCTCCACCTGCTCTTACCTCCTCCTACCCTTGCCCACCCCCTCCCACCCCCTCAACCCCCTGAGCACCCCTTGCCACTCCCACCCACCCCTCCACCCCTCCACCTGCTCTTACCCCCTCTTACCCCTGCCCACCCCTCCGTCCCCTCGACCCCCTCCGCATCCCCTCTTACTCTCTCCTACCACTGCCCACCCCTCCACCCCCTCCTATCCCTGTCCACCCCCTCTTACTCTCTCCTATCCCTACTCACCCCTTCTACCCTCTCTGCCCCTCACCCCCTCCACCCCCTGCCCACCCCCTCCACCCCTGCCCACCCCTCCACCCACTCTTACCTCCTCCTACCCCTGCCCACCCCCTCTTACTCTCTCCCACCCCTCCACCCCCGTCAGCCCCCTCCCACCCAGCCCCCGGCTCTACCAGTGCCAGTTCCAGGAGCGGCCTTTGTGCACTCAGTGGCCAAGGCTGGGCCCTGCAGGGAGCTGGCAGCCGCAGTGAGGGGGCCTCCCCTGTCTGGAGCCCCGTGACCCTGCCTTCCAGGTGGCAGCCACGTGTCCCACCCCAGATCTCCCTCAGCCCCACGGCGCCCACCACAGAGCCCTCATCCGCCCCCAGCCTGTGGCTCAAGAGGCAGTGGGGTTCCCTGGGCCCCCCACCCCCCCGTGGTGCAGACCGGGCAGCATCCCTGGGGCCCAGCATGCCGTCACCTGCCTGGCCGTCACCTGGCCAGGCACCCACTGCCCCTCCCCCCACCCCCGCAGAGCCTGGGATCGAGTTCCTGACAGGCGCCTGGAGCCCCCCCCCCGGCCGGCCCGCTCCTGAGCTGGGTGGGGGTGGCCCTCACAGCCCCACTGGCTCAATGTGGCTCTGCCTGCCTGCCTGGCGGGGCCCCCAGCTGCCCAGGGGCCTCGTGCAGGACCCCCTCCCTGCCCTGGGCGCTGTCCGCCAGCCGCAGCCTCACAGCTGGTGGGGCTGTGTTCCCGGCCGTGGTGACTCAGGGCTGGCAGGTGCCTGCCCGACAGCCGTGGATGCTGCTGTGGGTGCTGTGGGCTCTGTGGGCTCTGTGGACGGCTGTGGACACTGTAGACAGCTGTGGATGGCTATGGACACTGTGGGCTCTGTGGGCGGCTGTGGACACTGTGGACAGCTGTGGACGGCTATGGACACTGTGGGCTCTGTGGACACTGTGGGCTCTGTGGACGGCTGTGGGCTCTGTGGACGGATGTGGACAACTGTGGACAGCTGTGGGCTCTGTGGACGGATGTGGACAGCTGTGGACACTGTGGGCTCTGTGGACACTGTGGGCTCTGTGAACACTGTGGGCTCTGTGGGCGGCTGTGGACAGCCAGGGTCCGTGCACAGAAGGCCCCAGCAGCGAGAGCCCCGAGGCTCTGATGCTTGTTCTGCTCTGCGTGGCCCTGGGAACCCAGTGTCCCCCGGCCCTGAAGCTGCAGCCCGCCCGGTGGGCTGTCACTCACACTTCTGGGCAGGGCTGTGAGGGGCCGGCTCCCGTCCTCCGAGCGCCCCCCGTGCTCAGCTCCCTGCAGCAGTGCCTTTGGGTGCTGTGGCCGGGCTGGGCCTGCTGTGGCCGGCCTTGCTCCCTACATGGGGGGAGGGGACCCGGCCCCAGCCGCCTGTCCCTACATGTCCCAGCACGTCTCCCGCACCAGCGTGGAGGCCAGCGGGCGGGGCAGGGCGAGCTCACAGGAGGGGCCGCCCCCTGCCCCCTGCCTTCCTGCCTCCCGCCGGCTGTGGGTCCTGGGCTCCCTGTCCCCAGCACCGCAAGCTGGTCATTTCTGTTCTGTGGCCGTTACCCCCCGCGGTGCTGTGACAGCACAGAACCGGCTGGGCTGTGTCCCCGAGCCAGTAACCCAGGGACACAGGCCCCCACCCCCCCTGCTCAAAGCTGTCAGTGCCTGCGTCACTGTCACCGCCAGGAATTCGTCCCCTCTATCTGCTCCTGCGGGGGGGGGGGGGGCGTCGCTCGCTGGGGTCATGGCCGAGCCAGCGAAGCACTGTGGGTGAGGGGCGGGGCAGCAGCACCCAGCCACACCAGCACCGGGGTGGGCAGCAGGCACCTGCAGAGCAACAGCCCCAGTGACCCGCTGGAGACCGGGGGTGACGTCCAGATCCACCGTGTCCCCAGCGCACTGGGCTTGTGTCCGGGAGAGCTCTCACACCCGGCCACCAGGTGCGGGCTCCCACACCCCCCGAGCACCGCCTCTTAGAGACAGGGAGACCACCCTGCCCCCACCTGTGCCCTCCACCTGGGACCCCTCTGCCCGGTCCCAGGCACCGGCCCCTCGTGGGGACACTGGGGACCTTGCGTGGCCACGGGCGTCTGGTTTGGCTGGTCGTGCCCGGGTTACAGATCCCTCCAGCCCTCACCCCCACGTGGGCAGCAGTGCAGGATGCGGCAGGGGCCTGTCTGTGGGCTCCCGGTCCTGGAGGAGAATGGTGGGGGTGGGGAGGAGCCCCAGGCCACACCGTGACCTGGACTTTCCTCCAGACCTGAGCAGAGCCTTGACACGAACGCCATCATCCCAAAATATGCCCGGCACCCTGTGCAAAGAAGCCCTCCTGTCAATCATTAAAGACAACTTCCGGTCAACAATGTGATGGGAGAGACAGGGGCAGGTGTCGTGGCATAGTAGCCAAAGCCGCTGCCTGCAGCGCTGGCATCCCATATGGGCGCCGGTTCAAGCCCCAGCTGCTCCACTTCTGATCCAGCTCTCTGCTGTGGCCTGGGAAAGCAGTGGAGGACGGCCCAGGTCCTTGGGCCCCTGCACCCACAAGGGAGACCTGGGAGAAGCTCCTGGCTCCTGGCTTTGGATCGGCCCAGCTCCAGCCATTGTGGCCATCTGGGGAGTGAACCAGCGGATGGAAGACCTCTCTCTCTCTCTCTCTCTCTCTCTGCCTCTCTGTCTTACTCTCTCTCTTTCTCTCTGTCACTCTGCCTTTCAAATAACTAAGCCTTTACAAAGCATTCTCTTTACAGGAATAAAGCTTCTTTGTCCCTTGAAGACACGCGTGTTGTGAGCGCAGGAGGCAAAGCCTGCGGAGCCACGGAGGAGAGGCAGTGCCAGCCCCTTACACGTCACGCGTGTGCGCGTGTCCAGAGCCCCCACTTGTCAAGGGTGGACAGACACCAGCGGCTCCCTCGCCCCAGTACGAGTCTCGGGCCGGCGTCTTGGGCTCCTGTGTGCGCTGTGAGACCACAGCAGGAGACTGGAACCGGGAGCAGTCAGGGAGCGGGGGCGGGGCGACAGGAAGGGGCTCACCGCCCGTCACGGGAGGGGCTGCCCCACCCCGGGGACCAGCCCCCCACCAGGCTCCTCCAAATGCCCGCAGTGGGGAGGGGGAGCTGTAGGGGAGGCCTGAGTGTCCTCAGATCCTGGGCCCACCCCTGCCTGTGCCCAACCCAGGAACCAGCTAAGGCTCCCACCCATGTCCCCAGTTCACACATGGGAAACTGAGGCAGTGACAATGGTGAGGAAGGGAGGACTGACATGTCTGCACACACATGTACATACACATGTGCACATCTCCACACACACTCTACACAACACACACCAGACACACAGTACCTCACACACACACTGTACATGCTTGCACATGCACACGCATCCCACACACACTCACACACTCGGTGTAACACACATACAGACACACTCACACATGCACACACACACGGTGTAACACACATACAGACACACTCACACACGCACTCACACACATGGTGTAACACACATACAGACACACTCACACATGCACTCACACACACTCAGTGTAACACACATACAGACACACTCACACATGCACTCACACATGGTGTAACACACATACAGACACACTCACACATGCACTCACACACACTCAGTGTAACACACATACAGACACACACATGCACACACACACGGTGTAACACACATACAGACACACTCACACACGCACTCACACACACGGTGTAACACACATACAGACACACTCACACATGCACTCACACATGGTGTAACACACATACAGACACACTCACACACGCACTCACACACTCGGTGTAACACACATACAGACACACATATGCACACACACACGGTGTATACCACACATACATACACATTCACATGCACTCACACACGGTGTGTAACACACATACAGACACACTCACACATGCACACACACTCGGTGTAACACACATACAGACACACTCACACATGCACTCACACACACGGTGTAACACACATACAGACACACACATGCACTCACACACACGGTGTAACACACATACAGACACACACACGCACTCACACACACTCGGTGTAACACACATACAGACACACTCACACATGCACACACACTCGGTGTAACACACATACAGACACACTCACACACGCACTCACACACTCGGTGTAACACACATACAGACACATGCACTCACACACACTCAGTGTAACACACATACAGACACACTCACACATGCACACACAGTGTGTAACACACATACAGACACACTCACACATGCACTCACACACTCGGTGTAACACACATACAGACACACACACACGCACTCACACACACACGGTGTAACACACATACAGACACACTCACACATGCACACACACGGTGTAACACACATACAGACACACTCACACATGCACACACACACGGTGTAACACACATACAGACACACACATGCACACACACACACTCAGTGTAACACACATACAGACACACTCACACATGCACACACACACTCGGTGTAACACACATACAGGCACACTCACACATGCACACACACGGTGTAACACACATACAGACACACTCACACATGCACACACACACGGTGTAACACACATACAGACACACTCACACATGCACACACACACGGTGTAACACACATACAGACACACTCACACATGCACTCACACACACGGTGTAACACACATACAGACACATTCACACATGCACTCACACACTCGGCGTAACACACATACAGACACACACACGCACTCACACACGGTGTAACACACATACAGACACACTCACACATGCACTCACACACTCGGTGTGACACACATACAGACACACACACGCACTCACACACACTCAGTGTAACACACATACAGACACACACACACGCACTCACACACACTCAGTGTAACACACATACAGACACACTCACACGTGCTTACTCACACACACGCACACACACGCTCACACACCACACCCCCTTGGTGTACCTGGGCCCCGGGGACTTGGGCCCCTGCCCTCTTGCAGGCTGGAAGCTGCCTCTCTGGGCACCACAACTCCCTGGTCAGCCTCCATGGGGCCCCCGGGAAGGGGGCTCTGCCTGCCGGCAGCTGGAGTCTGAGCACCGCCTCCCAGCCCCTGCCCAGGGCGCACCCCAGCCCCGAGGTGGGGGCCCTGCAGGAGCAGCTCTGTCCTGGTCCCAGGCGGGGTTCCCCAGGGGCAGTGCCCTCTTTGGTGGCTGCACCCTCTGTGCTGGCCCCGTGGGCTCCCTGGCATGGAGCGTGGACAGGAGGCAGCCCTCCAGGACCCCAGCCTGCGGGCACTGCCCTGGGGGCTGTGCCACCCTGGGATCTGCACACCTGGTTCTGGCCACCAAGGGCCCTCTGCTGCTAGCCAGCAGATGGCCACAGCCACAGGGAGAATCGGAGAATTCCCAGCATGCCCTGGGGGTTCAAGCTCCGGGGCAGAACTCAGCTGCATCCTGGCTCTGTCTTGATGCCTGTCCCCCTTTCCCGGCGACGGGCAGCCGGGGAGGCCGCAGGGCCTGGCGGGGACAGGGGGAGCTCCCGGGGTGGGCAGCCAAGAGGGCTGGGGCGGGGGTGGGGCAGGCGGGGGTCCCAGGCTTTCCCTCCCACCGTGAGGCAGACTGCTGGTCCCAAGGAGGTGAGCAGGGCAGGGAGCGGAACCAGGAGGGCGGGATGGCAACTGTCGGCGTGGACACAGCCGCCACCGCCTCTGGCCGGCTCCCGGCGGGCAGCCCTGGCCTGCAGCCTGCTCTGTCCCCGTGTACCTCACCAGTGCCGAGCTTGTCCCCACCCCCAGGCTCGCGGCCCCCTCTGGGGCCCGGGTCCCGGAGGGACTGGATGCAGCCGGCACTAGCCTGGCCTTAGCCACGCCCCCAGCTGGAGGCCAGGGCCTGAGTCTCCAACTCCCGCTCTGGCCTTGAGGCCACCAGGCCACCCCAGCACGGGGAGGGTCCTCCGAGCCTGGGATGTGTGCCTGTGCACCCCCGTGTCCACTCTGCCGGTGCCTCCCCCTCCCCAGTCCGCACGCCTGCACCGGCTGGGGACCACCCAGAGCCCACGGGGGCCAGCGCGCCTCCTGAGCAGCTCCTTCACGCCGACCCTGTGCCCGGATGACTTCCTGTGGCCCACCCTGAGGAGGGAGGAGTCCTCGGGACAGGTGGCCGCGAGACTCGGGACCCCGCTCCTGGGCAGGGCTGCTGGGGGTGAGCTCCCTGTGGCGGACCCCACTGGGGACCTTGAGTCTGGGGGCAGGTGGTTCTCAGACAGGACCAGAGATGCTGGTGTCGGAGGCCCCCGGGGGAACTGGCCCAGGCCGAGGCCGGCAAGGCCGCCCTGCAGACCCCCACCCTCTTTTGTCTTTTTTTTATTCTTAAACCGCAGACCCCTGAGCTGCCGCTCAGATTTGCCTTCAGTGCGCCCACCCAGCCTTTCCCATCCTCCGGTCCATTCTCAGAAACAGCCGGGGCTGGGCCGGGCCCAGGCAGGAGCCAGAGCTCCATCCGGGTCTCCCTGTGGCGGGGCCACGCGCTGGAGCCCTCACTGCCGCCTCCCAGGCTGTGCACGAGCAGGAAGCTGGAGCCAGAGGCGGAACTGGGACTCGAACCCAGGACCTGTGACCCGGGACTCAGGGTCCCAGGGCAGCTCAGTGGCAGAGCGGCCGCCTCGCCAACGCCCCCACCCTGTGCTGGTGCAGGGGCCCAGGCGGCACCCCAGGCTGCGTCTCGGGGCCCCGGGACCCTGCAGCGCTCCTGGTCCCTGCAGAGCCGGGATCCCAGCCTCCTGGAAGATGCGGGGCACACAGGGGCGGTGGGGGCAGAAACCCAGCCAGCCCAGCCCCTGCCCACCAGCCCAGCGGGTCTCAGGCCCACCCCTGCCCCGTGTACTCACCCCCCCCACACTCATTTGAGGGTCCTGTGGGCTCCCTGCCCCTCCCCCAGCTCTCACGGTGCCCCTCCCCCACTCCCCAGCATGCCCTCCCCGCTCCTCCTCTCCCCTTCCCTGGCCAGGCCTGGGCCTGCTTCACTTCTCAGGTCTGGCCAGGTCTAGGGGGCCAGCAGACCCGTGGCTGGGTGGTGGGGATGGGCAAAGTGGGAAGCGGCGACCTCCAAGCCAGCTCCTGACCCCCACAGGGCCCCTGTGCACTGGGGAGACCGCCCCGCCCCCTCCCCAGCGCTCGCAGGGCGCCTCCGTTTTATCTGTGGTGTCTGCTGTGTGCACTCCTCACCCCCGACTCTTCTGCTCCGCGGACGCCTGTGTAGCTTGGGAGGGCTGGTCACGGCCCCCGCCCCGCCTCTGCCGCCCCGGCTGGAACAGGTGCAGGCTCCTGTGTCCCCCCGTGCCCTCGGCAGCTCTGTGGGGACCCCTGCGGTGCTCCAGGCTACCCGTGGGGTGCAGGGTGGGGGGCCAGCAAGCTGTGAACCAGCAGGAGCAGCAGACATGGACCAGGCAGGCGGCTGGGGGCGGGCAGACCCCCTCTGGACGTGGGCGTGCCCTGGAGGAGGCTCTGAGTCCCTGGTGCCCCCAGCACCCGTCCTCCTGGGGGCCTGGAGCTGCTGTCAGTGCTCAGACCACGGCTCCTGGCCTTGTCCCCGACGGCCAGTGCCCGGGCTGGGAGCCCACACTCCCCCGACGGCTGGTGCCCGGGCTGGGAGCCCCACACTCCGAGGGCCGGTGCCCAGGCTGGGAGCCTCACACTCCCCTGATGGCTGGTGCCCGGGCTGGGAGCCCACACTCCCCCGAGGGCCTGTGTCTGGGCTGGGAGCCCCACACTCCGAGGGCCAGTGGCCGGGCTGGGAGCCCCACACTCCCCCGACAGCCAGTGCCCGGGCTGGGAGCCCCACACTCCCCCGACAGCCGGTGCCCAGGCTGGGAGCCCCACACTCCGAGGGCCGGTGCCCGGGCTGGGAGCCCACACTCCTCCGAGGGCCGGTGCCCGGGCTGGGAGCCCACACTCCCCTGAGGGCCGGTGCCCGGGCTGGGAGCCCACACTCCCCCGACGGCCGGTGCCCGGGCTGGGAGCCCACACTCCCCTGAGGGCCGGTGCCCGGGCTGGGCGCCACAGTCCCCGAGGGCCGGTGCCCAGGCTGGGAGCCCCACACTCCCCCGAGGGCCGGTGCCCAGGCTGGGAGCCCCACACTCCCCCAAGGGCCGGTGCCCAGGCTGGGAGCCCCACACTCCCCCGACAGCCGGTGCCCGGGCTGGGCGCCACACTCCCCCGAGGGCCGGTGCCCAGGCTGGGAGCCCCACATTCCCCCGACGGCCGGTGCCCAGGCTGGGAGCCCCACACTCCCCCGAGGGCCGGTGCCCGGGCTGGGAGCCCCACACTCCCCCGAGGGCCGGTGCCCGGGCTGGGAGCCCACACTCCCCCGAGGGCCGGTGCCCGGGCTGGGCGCCACACTCCCCCGAGGGCCGGTGCCCGGCCTGGGAGCCCACACTCGCCCCAGGGGAGGCCTCTGTCTCGGATCTGCGCTGTTCACAGCATGGCTGAGCACACCGTAGGCTCCGAAGTGTGGGACCGGCAAACAGGCACACGGCTCTGCTTGCCTGCCTTGAACCTGGCAGTTCGCAAACCTAACCAGTAGCTGAGTCTTGTTTGACGTCACATCCATCGACACTGCACTGCCACTCCCTGCCAAGGGGGACAGAACGCCCCCGGGTCTGGGGGCTGCCCAGAGCCCCGCGGGAGTCCTCAGCGGATCCAGCCCGGGCAGCGGCTGCTCAGACGGGCACGCTCTGCGCCCACAGCAGCTCTCTCGTCACCCTTGAGCCGCCAGGGACGGCTGATGGATCATGCATGATTCATTTCTCCTAATGAAAATGCAGATGTGTCGCCGACCGTCTCGGTCATTAAAGCCCACTGCAGGAATGCACTCAAAGCTTCGAGGGCTCTCCAGCCCCGCCCAGAGTGGACCTGCTGCCCCCACCACCTGCTCCCGCTCTCACACGTGCATGCACACATGTGCCCTGGCACCGGGCTGCAGCCACCGACAGAGCTGTCTTGTCCTCAGTAGAACTGAGCCCTCGGGAGGAAAACGCACGGAGCCTTCGCTTCCTGCCGGCTGTGCCAGAGCCCCAGGCTGGCAGTAGGCTGCAGTGCATGCTGGGAGTGGCCAGCCCTGAGCCCTGCGTTGGCGGAGGTGCCGGGGGCGAGGCGGTGACCATGGAGCAACGTGCAGCCTGGCATGGCACAGGGAGCCTGTGGGCCTGTGGCAGAGGCGCGGCCATGGCTCCACATGCGTGGGTGTGACCCCAAGGACGTGCCGGGGCTGCCGACCCCTGCCCTGTCAGAGTGGCTCAAGTCGACATGGCCCTCCGTGTGCCAGGCGTCGGGAGCTCCTGGGGAGCCGCGCCGTCCGGCCTGCGTATCCCGGCTCCACGTCCCGTCCAGCTCCGCGCGGCGTCACCCAGCGGCAGGAGGCGCCCCCCCTCCACATGCTGTAAGGAGCTCACCCCGGCGTGGGCACCGAGGCACCGCCAGGTCAGTCCCTCTGCCCATGGCGTCACCAGAGCGCTGACAGCCGTCCGGAGAAGCCCCGGCCACTGCTGGGCCCCCCTCCACGTCCCCTCCTCCCCACCGGCCTCTCAGCTCCTCTCGGTCCCTCGTTCTGCCTCAGGGGCAAGGGACCCTGCCCATCCCTGCTCCTGCCCCCAGGCTCACGTGGCCAGCGCTGGGGCAGCCTGGTCCCCTGCGCTCACGTCAAGCGACACAAATCAGCACCCAGGGAGACGCGGTCTCACGGCTGGGGTGCCCTGTGAACTTCCGGAATCACTTTCTTCATGGACTGACTGCGCTGGACCGTCCAAGCCTTGCCCCCTGGGACTCTGCCCTGGCAACTCACCCAGGTGCACCCGACACACGTGACCACGTGTGCACACGTGCACACACTCGCACGCTCACGCCTGTGCCAGTGTGCTCGCGCATTTGGAGTGCCCCGGCCTTCCTGGCTCTCTGTTTTGAAACTGATAGGTTTTCAGGAGCTCACAGAAGACTAGAACACCCAGGGCTTCGTGTCCGACCCTCACGTGTGCCCACAGCCCAGGTCCAGGCTGCCTGTCCCCTGCCCACTGCTAGGATTCCTGCCGTGAGGGTTCGCTGGACGAGATCGCTTGGATGTGCCGTGCAGCTCGGAGCCCGCCGAGCCCGCCGAGCCCGTCGGCACCCCTGGCTCTGACCGCCCGTGCATCTCCGTGTCTCCACGGAGGTCTGGCCAGGCAGTGGCCGTGGCCACGCAGAGCGGAGGATTCCAGACCCTTCGCCACCAAGGCCTGGAACCCCTCGGCCCTGAACGCTGCCGTCCCTGTACACTCACCGCCAGGTCCCTAGGGCTGGACACAGGCCCCAGACTCGGCGAGGGCCGGGGGCAGGGGCGGGACCCCTCAGCCTGCTCCACCCCAGCTCTGTGACAGGTGGCGGTGCGGGGTGGGGACAGCCCTCACACGGGAGTTCAGAGTGGCAGAGCCGTCCTGCCCCACTGTGCAGGTGCCCAGCTGCCCTCCCCCGAGGCCTGAGGGAGGGCCCTGCCCACTGCCCTGGGGGCCAGGCCTGTGCAGGCCCCGCCCAGTCTCCCCAGGGCTCCTCCCCCATGCCCGCCCCTCACTCTCCCTCTGTCTGGGCCTCTCCTCCCCTTACGAGGGCACCCCGGCTCCACTGCCCCCTCCTCCTCCCTCCACCTGCATTACACCTGCTGAGAGCCCAGCGTGTGGGGGAGGTGCGCCTCAGGTCTCCGATGGGCTGAGGAACGCGCCCCGCTGTGCCAGGCCCCAAATCCCCATTGGGAACCTTGGGCCGCACAACGGCCCTGCCTCAGTGACCTGGGTGGTCTGGGACACTGTCTCATGTTCCTGCTCTGTCCCTCCATGGGTGGCGGCTGAGCTGTGTCTCAGAAGGACGGCCACTCATGTCCTCACTGTCCAGCCAGAACACTGACCCACAGGGAGAGGCCACACAGTTAAGATGCCACTTGAACGTCCAGCATCCCATACCCCAGGGCCTGGGTTCAAGTCCCGCCTCTGCTCTGCATCCCAGCTCCCGGCTGATGGGCGCCCTGGAGGCAGCAATGGTGGCTCGAGGACTTGGGTCCCGGCCACCCAGGTGGGGCCCGGATGGAGCTCTTGGATCTTGGCTCTGGCCAGGCCCAGCCTGGGGCGCTGGGAGCATCTGGGGAGTGAACCAGGAGATGGGGGACCTCTCTCTCTCGCTCTGTGTCTGTCTCTCTGCCTTTCAAATTAATTCATAAAAAGTAAGTCATTTTTAAGAAAAGGATAGTATACTGAGGCCGGCGCTGTGGCGTAGCCGGTAAAGCCATCCCCTGCTGCACCGGCATCCCATGTGGGCGCTGGTTCGAGTCCCGGTTGCTCCACCTCCGATCCAGCTCCCTGCTGTGGCCTGGGAGGGCAGTGGAAGATGCCCAAGTGCTTGGGAGACCCAGAACAAGCTCCTGGCTCGTGGCTCCTGGCTTTGGATCTGCACAGCTGCGGCCGTTGTGGACATCTGGGGAGTGAACCCGCAGATGGGAGACCTCTCTCTCTCTCTCTCTCGCTCGCTCTCTCTCTGCCTTTCAAATAAATAAAAATTAAAAAAAGAAAGAAAAGGAAAGGATGGCATGCATTGGAAAGTGGGTGCTGGAGCTGCTGCGGGGTCGGGGCAGCCTCGGCCGGCAGCGTCGGCGCTTCCGCCACGTCGCTTCCGCCACGCTCGCTTCCGCCACGCTCACTTCCGCCACGCTCACTTCCGCCACGCTTACTTCTGCCGCGCTTGCTTCTGCCACGCTTACTTCTGCCGCGCTTGCTTCTGCCACGCTTACTTCTGCCGCGCTTGCTTCTGCCGCGCTTGCTTCTGCCACGCTCACTTCCGCCACGCTCGCTTCCGCCACGCTCGCTTCCGCCACACTCACTTCTGCCACACTCACTTCCACCACGCTCACTTCTGCCACGTTCGCTTCCGCCACGCTCACTTCCGCCACACTCACTTCTGCCACACTCACTTCCACCACGCTCACTTCCGCCACGCTCGCTTCCGCCACGCTCGCTTCCGCCACACTCACTTCTGCCACACTCACTTCCGCTACGCTCACTTCCGCCACGCTCACTTCCACCACGCTCACTTCTGCCACGTTCGCTTCCGCCACGCTCACTTCCGCTCCCTCGCACACCGGCCGCCACCTCTGTGCTGGGCTGGGAAGACGCTGCTGCCCCTGCTCAGGGCCACTGTGCTCTTGGTCCCGGGAGTGGAGCCCCTGCCCGTGCCCCGTGTCGCTGGCCACAGCTGCCCACAGCCCTGCCGGCCACCAGTGGGGGCCAAGAAATCCGGGCTTCTCCCAGCAGGGAGCCAGCCCAGGGACCGCCACGTCCTCGTCGCCCAGGCACCCCCTCCTCCTAGGAGAGGGGCACGTGCGGGCGGGGGTGCTGTGGCTGCTGCCCGGGGGCCAGGGGCTCTGCGTCTCACCAGGGCCCAGGATGCAGGGTGAAGCCCCTGGGGACCCCGGGCAGAGGCTGTCTGTTCAGCACACGCCGCCCCTCATCTACCTGCACCAGCTGGGCTGCTGGGGCCCTGTTTCCCACGGGGGGAGGACCTGGTCACCCAGACGGCTGTGGGGACACCCGGTGTCTGTCCATGCCGGCTTCACTGGTCCTCCGCACAGCCCAAGCAGCCCAGATGCCGGGCCCAAGGCTTGCGCTGCTCTCCTCCGGCTGTGTGTAGGGTGAGGGGAGCTGGGACCTGGCGGCTTTGGCTCCTTGAACCTGGCTCAGGTGGCCGGGGGGGGGGACCTTGTCCCTGAGCCGGCGTCACAAGCCAGCAAGACCGGTGCACGCTCCCCGGGGGCCAGAGCAGCCCCCTGCTAGACCAGGAAGCTGATGACCCGGCGGGGGAGGGACCGGGAGGACCAGCGCAGACTCACCCCAGGGGAAGGGGGGTGCCAGCCGGGACAGGGCCAGCTGTGCCCAAGGACATTCCAGGGTCACCCCACCACAGTGGTCAGGAGCCAAACCCCAGAGGCCGCGCCCTGCACGCAACCTGCCCCGTGGGAGCTCTCCTTCCCAACCAAGATAATTTGTCCAAAGGATTTTTTAAAACTCGTTTTTAGAAAAGGACGCTTCTCATTGGCCAGAAGCCGCTCACAGCCGCCTGCCCAGCACGGGCCTCCCTCCTCCCCCACCCCACGGGCTCTGGGGGCTCCGAGGGACGCCACTCGCCTGGGCCTCTGCTGGCAGCGGGAGGCAGGCGGAGCCCTGGCGGCCACGTGACCTCCTGGAGCAGGCTCCCGGTGCAGTGCCGAGCTGTGACGGCAGCCGTGTCCCCAGGCGTGCCGCGAGATGGGAGAGCAGGGTCCTAGGAGACTGTGCAAGGGGCAGAGACCCCCAGATGGTCCTCGCGGAAGGCGATGGAGCCCGCTGCCCCCCCCCATCCCACATGGCACGGATCCAGCAGCGTCACCGTGCAGATGGCACTCGGCGGTGACCTCTGCTGACTTCAGCCGCCCTCCAGGGCTTTGTGTCTCTGGCCCCTCCCCCGCGCGGGTTCATGGTCACGGGGCGCTCCGGCAGCAGGGACAAAGCCGCACAGCAGTCAGGCTGTTCGATCGGCCCAGTGCCTGGTGCCTGACCCCAGCCGTGTCTGCACGTCCTCCCTGCCCGGGAGCTGTGACCGCAGGGACACAGGGACACTGACTTGGCTTCCGCAGCCGCCCTGCTGCCCCGCTGTCTCCATGGCTGCTGTCACGGCCGGGCTGGCCTGGAGAGCAGGCGTCCCCTCCGGAACCCGCCAACCCAAACCACCACGACCGGAAGTCTCCTGCAGGCTTTGGTCCTGGCCGCTGGGGACCACGCGGCCCCCACGGGGACAGCACCACAGCCGAGGCCGGCGCCCTGACAGGCAGGGGTCGGAGCCATGGCGGGGCCTTCGGCACACTCCTTCCATGGGGTTTCCTTCCTGCTCAGGGGCGAGGCATGGGTGACGCCTGGGTCATTTTAGACGGTGACTCGGCTGTGTGGGTGTGGGTGTCAGTGATGAGACAGCTGCACCTGCTGCTCACTCGCCCGCGGCTCG
Source organism: Oryctolagus cuniculus (assembly GCF_051225735.1). Lineage (NCBI taxonomy): Eukaryota > Metazoa > Chordata > Mammalia > Lagomorpha > Leporidae > Oryctolagus > Oryctolagus cuniculus. Next base: position 2,653,828 of record NC_142870.1, read on the forward strand.
GCGCCTGTGTGCGGGGGACCCCAGCGCTGGACGAGGTCATCCGGGCAGGGAGAGGCGGGTTATGTGGGCAGAAACGCCGGCCGCTGAGGCCCAGTGCCCCAGGGCTGCTGTGTGCGGCCGCTGACGTGTGGAGGCCGCTCCGGATCCTCGTGGGCAGAGCTGGGCTGCAGGCTCCTGTGTCTGAAGCTTCCGGCAGGGGCCTTCCGCCTGTGGGCTCTCGGAGGGCGCCGAGGGCCAATGGCCCCCTGGACCCAGCGTCCATGGTGGTGGTTCGTGGCGTCTGGGTGTGGGGTGCCAGGGCCTGGGAGGGAGGAGCGGGGGGCAGGCAGAGAGGCCAGTGGAGACCGGGTTGGGGCCTCACAGGGGTCCCCTTGGCTGCCCCAGCCCAAAGCTCCAGCCCAGACGCCAGCACGTGACTCACCGCCAGGACACACGCACTTGTGTCTGAAACACAGCGGCGGGGGGAGAGAGAGAGAGATCGTCCATCCTGGTTCACTCCTAAACACCCCAACAGGGCCAGGCTGAAGCCAGGAGCCGGGGCTCCAGCCAGGTCTCCCACGCGGTGGCAGGGACCCCGGGACGCGGGCCCTCCTCCCCGCCTTCCTCAGTGCGTTAGCTGGGAGCTGATGGGAAGTGGAGCAGCCGGGCCTCGAACACAGGCAACTCCCTGGTGGCAGGGGGCTGGGCCCGCGGCACCACAGTGCCCGCCCCGAGACCCCGCGTCTGAAGCCCACAGTGAGCTCTAGGTCTTGGGGACGTGGGGGTTGGGCCTCAGCTGTGAACCACCCCCTCCAGAGCCCCTGGTGGGCACCGCGGGCCCGGGGTTGTCCCCCGCTGCCACCCCAGCCCCCGCCTGCTGGCCCAGTCGGTCTGCAGGCTGCCGGGGGCTCGGATGCAGTGGCTTCCCTGTGCTCCCCCCGGACCTCACTGGCTGGCTGGGGGGAGGGGCGGTGTGGACCTCCGGGGTCACCAGGCTGCCAGTGCACAGCTTTGATGTGGCTCCCAGCCGTGGGCTCCGCGGGGCAGCCTGGCTGGCCTGTCATTAGGCCGAGCACCCTCTCATTACAGCCAAACAGGCGGGCACCGGCGCCAGCCCCGACGGGCTGGGGAGACCCACCGTCACCAGCACCCTGAGGAGCCGTGGGCCCAGCTCTGCTGTAAGGGGGTGGGGGCTGGCCCTCTGTGTGTCCCCTGAGTGTTCCCCCGGGGCTACCTCCAATGCTGGGATCCTTTGTGGAGTAATCGGGCGTAGGACCTGGGGACACTGCAGGTGCCCCTTTGTGTCCACGGGGGAGGGGTCCAGGACAGCGGCCTGCAGATCCTCCAGTCCCTCCTGCTAACCGGGGCGGCGTGTGCCCCGAGCAGGCTCTGTGTCCTTGACTCATCGTTCGCCGGCTCACCACAGGGACGTGCCACGCGTCACTCGGGGCGCAAGGACGGGGAGAAGGGCCTGCACGTGCCCGGGCAGGTGCCCTGTGCTTAGCCGGCTGTTGTCCACCCATGCCCGGCCCACACCAGGGGCAGATGCCGTGGGTGCAGAGCTGACTGTGCCGTGTGCAGCCGCCCTCCCCGGTGTGCACGCCGGCCTCTGCGGGGGACGCTGTGCGTCAGAGCTCCGTCAGCACAGCTGTGGCCTCTCCCCCGGCTCAGCTGCAGCTGCCGCACGGCGGCTCCAGACCGTCAGTGCCGTTTAGGCTGAGTCAGGCCTTTGTGGCTGTGGCTGCACGGTGTTCTGCGACCCGTCACCGTGGGTGTGCACCTGTGCGTGTGCGTGTGTGTGCACCTGTGTGTGTGCGTGTGCTGCACCTGTGTGTGTTTGTGTGCGTGCTATATCTGTGTGTGTGCGTGTTTGCGTGTGTGCTATACTTGTGTGTGTGTGCTGCACCTGTGTGTGTTTGCGTGTGTGCCACACCTATGTGTGTTTACATGTGTGCTGCACCTGTGCATGTGTGTGCTGCACCTGTGTGTGTGTTTGCGTATGTGCTGCACCTGCGTGTGTGCGTGTGTGCTGCACCTGTGTGTGTTTGTGTGCGTGCTATATCTGTGTGTGTGCGTGTTTGCATGTGTGCTATACCTGTGTGTGTTTATGTGTGTGCTGCACCTGTGTGTGTGCTGCACCTGTGTGTTTGCGTATGTGCTGCACCTGTGTGTGTTTACGTGTGTGCTGCACCTGCATGTGTGCGTGTGTGCTGCACCTGCGTGTGCTCACATGTGCACTCTCGCGTGCGTGTGCACCTGTGCTGTGACAGGACGCCGTGCAGCCCAGGCGCGTCTGCTCAGCGCACGCTGCTGCTTCTTCCAGCCGCAGGTTCTTCCTCGCTCCTTGACTGAGCCCACGGCCCTGCGTGGCGGTCCGGGCCCCGCTGGGAAAACGCGATCCGGCTGCTCCCGCAGCTGGCCTGGAGCTGCCGAGCTGCCGAGTGAGGAGAAGGGAGACGCCGAGGCGAGGAGGGGCCCAGGGCAGGACAGCAGGGCAGGCCCAGAGGCCAGGAGTGCTTGGCTGTCAGGATCCGGATGTGCAGACCAGGAGCCACCTCCGTAGGGCGGGGACCCTGTCCTGACCCCAGGACGGAAGACAACCCGTGGGCTCTGCTCCAGCTCGAGTGCCCGGTGCCCCTGACCTGGGCCTCCCCTGCACCCAGCCATCGCCCCCCTGTCCCCCACGCTGGGCTCTGCCACTTCTTGATCCGGGCCTTCTCCGGCCAGCTGAGCAAACGTAGCTCAACCCTCGGCTCCTGGCTGGAACTGGGCACCTGCAGCTCTTACCCAGGCTGCATTTCTGAGGATTGGGGGCGGGGCAACTGGGTGGGTGAAGCAGCGCGGCCTCGGGACGAGAGCTGAGGTCTGGGTCGTGCCATGGGTCCCCTTCCTGAACAACCAGGAGGAAGGCTCCAGGGGGGACGTGACTGTTCGGGGCCAGTCCTCCGGGGCACCCAGGAAAAGTGGACCGTGTGGCTGGGAACACGGCTCCACCCGCGGGACTCAGAGAGCGGCTCGGGCAGCAGGTACTTCCTCCTCGGAGCCCTGCAGGCCGCAGGTCGGGGGTCAAGGGTGAGGGTCCTGGTTGGGGATGCACCAGCCCAGCCCCCATTTTCACACGGGGTTTTTCCACGTCCATGTCTGTACCAAATTTCTCCTTTTAGCTTATTTTTTTAATTTTATGTATTCGAGAGGCAGAGAGAGAGAGAGAGAGAGGACTCTCCCATCTGCTGGTTCACTCCCCAAAATGCCCGAACAGCTGGGCCAGGCGGAAGCCAGGAGCCAGGAGCTCCATCCGGGTCTCCCACGTGGGTGCAGGGGCCCAGGGATTTGGGCCATCGCCGCTGTCTCCCGGCTGTGCAGTAGCAGGAAGCTGGGTCAGGAACAGCCGGGCCTGAGCCAGGCAGGTGATGGTGGGTGTCCCAGGGGCGTCTCAGCCGCTGCACGGAGCGCCGCCCGCCCCCTCCAGGATCCCGGTCGTGCTGGGTCGGGCGCGACCTCGTCCTGATGACCCTGTTGGCACACGCTGCGTGCGGAGGCCATAGGGTCACTGCCACACGGGAGTGGGACACGGTTTCACCCCTTCATCAGCTGCAGGGGGCCTTAGCCTCCCCAGTGTGAAAGGCGGGGGGGTGCAGGGACCCCTCCCCCCCCCACATGGGTGGAGGCCCGCCCCTCGCCGACAGTCAGCTATGACGTCATGATCACTGAGCACCGCTAATGAAACATGGGAAACACGGGACAATACCGGCGCCTGAGTGTCCCCCGGGGCAGCGACGGAGTGGACGGAAGGGAACCAGGCCTGGCGAGAGCAGGGAGGGGGTGTGCCCACGGAGGGGACAGGCAGCCCCCGGGGTTCCGTGTCAGCTGAAAATGAACGGCACTGGAGAGCACCCACGCTACTGCGGCGCCTCACGCACACACATGCACATGCGTGCACACACACCACACACACGTGCACACACACAGGAGCCCTGCTTTGCCGGGCACCTGGGATTTGAGTCCTAGATGCGGCTGAGCGTGCAGGACGGGCCAGAGCTGCCGAAGGGCCTCTCTCATGGACACCCTCCGGGGGACACGGGCAGGCGCCGGGAAAGGCAGGGCCAGTGCCCCGGGCCGGGGGGGCCTGGGAAAGGCTGACCGCTGAGGATGGCCAGGCCGAGGGAGCCTCGTGCTCTGTGGACCCAGCGCTGTCCTGCTGGGGAGTGTGGGGTGGGGGCCAGGGCGGGGGCCGGGCTGTGGGCTCAGGGCTGTCCTGCTGGGCAGTGTGGGGCAGGGGCCGGGGCGGGGGCCGGGCTGTGGGCACAGCGCTGTCCTGCTGGGGAGTGTGGGGTGGGGGCCAGGGCGGGGGCTGGGCTGTGGGCTCAGGGCTGTCCTGCTGGGGAGTGTGGGCGTGTGCCGGGGCGGGGGCCGGGCTGTGGGCTCAGGGCTGTCCTGCTGGGGAGTGTGGGGTGGGGGCCGGGGTGGGGGCCGGGCTGTGGGCTCAGGGCTGTCCTGCTGGGGAGTGTGGGGTGGGGGCCGGGGTGGGGGCCGGGCTGTGGGCTCAGGGCTGTCCTGCTGGGGAGTGTGGGGTGTGTGCCGGGGCGGGGGCCTGGCTGTGGACACAGTGCTGCCCTGCTGGGGAGTGTGGGGTGGGGGCCGGGGTGGGGGCCGGGCTGTGGGCTCAGGGCTGTCCTGCTGGGGAGTGTGGGGTGGGGGCCAGGGCGGGGGCCGGGCTGTGGACACAGCGCTGTCCTGCTGGGGAGTGTGGGGCGGGGGCCGGGCTGTGGACACAGCGCTGTCCTGCTGGGGAGTGTGGGGCGGGGGCCGGGGCAGGGGCCGAGCCATGGGCTCAGGGCTGTCCTGCTGGGGAGTGTGGGGCATGTGCCGGGGCAGGGGCCGAGCCATGGGCTCAGGGCTGTCCTGCTGGGGAGTGTGGGGCGGGGGCCAGGGTGGGGGCCGGGCTGTGGACACAGCGCTGTCCTACTGGGGAGTGTGAGGCGGGGGCCGGGGCGGGGGCCGGGCTGTGGACACAGCGCTGTCCTGCTGGGGAGTGTGGGGCGGGGGCCAGGGTGGGGGCCGGGCTGTGGGCTCAGGGCTGCTGCTCCAGGTCAGGTCCTCTGAAGCTCGAAGCCCTGGAGGGGCCTCTCCCCTGGGCCTGCAGGGTCCCCAGACGCCGAGCTCCCAGCGCGCAGAGACGGGCGCGGGTGCTTGGTGCAGCCTGGGACGGAGCCCGCTCGGCTCCTGGTCCACTTCCTGCTGATGGACGCGCAGCCCTGGGGCGGCCGTGATGGCGCAAGTGTGGGTCCTCACCACCCACATGGGAGACCCACGCGGAGTTGGGGTCCCGGCTCCTGGTCTGGGGTAGCCTCAGCAGCTGCGGACAGCTGGGGGTGAACCAGCAGATGAGAGCGCTCTCTCTCTCTCACTCGCTGTAAGGCCACAGGAGGAACACAGAGGCCCACGGACGTTGTCCCCACGTTGTCGCGTTGCACGGAGACAGGCAGCAGCCCTGGGGCCTCTCCCCGGCCTCTTTCCACTCCCTTAACTCGCGAAGGCGTCAGCAGTGCCCGTGCGTCCTTCCCAGAGTCAGCAGGATGGGGTTAAAGCCACACACGTGGCTCCCCAAGGTCAGGCTTAGCCGGGGCACGTGTGGCTCCCCGAGGCCGGGCTTGGCCGGGGCTGCAGGTCCCCTCTCCCCTCCCCCGCTCGGCCGTGAGTCATCACACTGGCTTCACAGGCCCCGGGGAAGGAGGCCTGACAAGACGGGTGCGGGCGCGGAGATGCCGGTGACTGATCACCGGCCGCACTATATATAACGCCACCCAGCCCGGCAGAGCCGCCCCAGGCAGGGGCCCCTCAGCTGTCAGATGGCCCGGGGGAGGGGGCCACCCAGGCCTCGTCCGTGTCTTAGCTCCCTGCTGCCGGCCAGCATCCCCCTGGTTCCAGCCCTGGAAGCAGGCACCCTAGGGTGCTGGTCACTGCCCCATAGCTCTGCTCTCCCCTCGGGCCCGGCCCCGGCCCTGGGTCTGGCCTGAGGTTCTCTGACAGCCGTGTGTTCTGGGATCCACAGCTGACACCACGTGGGGGTGGCACAGGGCCACCTGCACCCTGGGTGTGGCCACCCCCTCCCTGAGAGGTGCCGGGGGCCATTCTCCTCCACACTCCTCCCCCACTGAGGGCCACTGGAAGGCAGAGTGAGACGGGGCAGGGACAGGGACAGGGACGGGGTGGAGAGAGAGAGAAAGAGAGAGAGAGAGAGAGAGAGAATCTTCCATCCACTGGTTCATTCCCCAGATGGGAGTGGCAGTGTGTGTCAGTGTGATGTGTGCGCTGTGGGTGTGTGCACGTGTGTCAGTGTGTGTCAGTGTGCGTGTGTGATGTGTGTGCTGTGGGTGTGTGCACGTGTGCAGTGTGTGTCAGTGTGCGTGTGTGATGTGTGTGCTGTGGGTATGTGCATGTGTACAGTGTGTGTCAGTGTGTGATGTGGGCTGTGGGTATGTGCACGTGTGCAGTGTGTGTCAGTGTGATGTGTGATGTGTGCACCATGGGTGTGTGCACGTGTACAGTGTGTGTCAGTGTGCGTGTGTGATGTGTGTGCTGTGGGTGTGTGCACGTGTAGTATGAACATCAGTGTGCGTGTGTGATGTGTGCGCTGTGGGTGTGTGCACGTGTGCAGTGTGTGTCAGTGTGCGTGTGTGATGTGTGTGCCATGGGTGTGTGCACGTGTGCAGTGCGTGTCAGTGTGTGTGAGCAGGCCAGGGTGAGCATGAGTGTGAGTGTGTGTGCATGTGGGTGCACATGAGTACATATGTGTGTGTGGATGTGAGAGTGTGTGTGTGTGTGTGTGTGTGTGAAGGCAGATCAGGGATGTGACTCACAGAGGAGGGTCTGTGCCAGTGTAGACAAGCTGTCTACACAACCTGACTCCCTTTCAGGAAGCCAGGCCCCGACCCCAGGATCTTCGGGCCAAAGGGAGTCCACGGGGCCTGCAGCCACAGAGTCCTGGCCACAGCGCCCCAGGTCTGCCGGTCCACTCCTGGGCCGGCCACTGCAGCCGGCCAGGCCTGTTCCCCAGGGTGGGACAGCCGCAGAGCAGAAAGGGGCCGGGGACAGCAGCCAGGCCCCCAGAGCCCGCGTGGCGGGGCCCGAGGTGGGCAGGCGGCTGGCCTCATGCTGCGTGCCACGGGCGCCCCGTGGCGTTGGGTTTGGCAGCCGTGGTGCCTGTGTGTATGTGTGTGCCCCCTAGGCTGGCAGTGGTTTCAACTTTCCAAAGGGGGGTGAAGCCCCGAGGGTGACCCCTTGTGCCTCCCCCCGGGTCCGGGTCACAGCCGTCACTCCCTCCGTGCTGCAGGGGCCGTGTGGCCCCTGCCAGGAGCCGTGGGTGACCCGGGACAAGTCCGGCGCTGCCACACCGCCGTCATTCCTGGGGCACGCACCTCTCGCCTTCCACCGGGTCCTCCTGGCCAGGGCTGACCCAGTCTCGGCCCACAGAGCCGCGCCCCCTCCCCGGAGCCACGGGGCCCCACGCTTTTCTGATGTGGAGTAAAGCAGCACAGGATCTGCAGTCAACTGTCCCCACCGGGGGCCCACGGCCTGGTGGCCTCCAGGCCCCGCCTCTCGCCCCTCCTTGTTGGTCACAGGGTGGACCACCAGCCCCCGTCCTGCCCATGCTGCCGGAGAGTAAGCAAGTGTCGCCCCCACCCCAGCCCACCTGGTAGGGCACGTGGATCCTGAAACCCTGCGCACCGAAATGGCATCTTCATTCACTTTCCAGGGGTCTCGTTATGGGATTATTTGTTTGCTTGAGAGGCAGAGCGAGAGCGAGAGCGAGAGGGAGAGAGAGAGCGAGCGAGGGAGAGAGAGAGCGAGCGAGGGAGAGAGAGTGAGGGAGAGAGAGAGAGAGAGGGGGAGAGAGAGAGAGAGGGAGAGCGAGGGAGAGACCCTCCACCACTGGTTCACTCCCCCAGTGGTTGCAACAGCCAGGGCTGGCCAGGCAGGAGCCAGGAGCTCCCTCTGGGCTCCCACGCGGGTGCAGGGGCCCCGGGGCTTGGCCGTCCTCTACTGCCTTCCCAGCACAGCAACAGGGAGCTGGACGGGAAGTGGAGCGGCCGGGACTGGCACTGGCGCTCGGATACGGCTGCCAGCGTCGCAAGCGTGCTCTCCGTGTCGCAGGCGTGCTCTCCGTGAACGTCTGTGCTCATCCCCCCCCCCACACACCAAGTCCAGGTCTTGGCTTCTGCTGTCCACCTGCTTCTCCGGCAGGGCTGGGGGAGGGCTCAGGCCCCAGACACGCCACACGCAGCACTGGCTGCCGCCGGTCTCACCATCGGGCTTGGCTGGGCGACGCCGAGCGGCCACAGCTGCCTCCGACTCAGTGGCCCGTGCCCTGGTGCGTCCCGGAGCTGCTGCCTACCTGGGTGCCTGCGCCTGCGGGGCGCCTTGCGGGGCGGGGGAGGGGCGCGGGGCAGCAGGGGGCCCAGGAGCGGCGTGAACTTCAGAAGGGCAGCCGTGTGTACACACCACTTACAGGGAAGCTCTTGGTTATTTTCTTAATGGAAGAGCAAATATTTACGTCTTAGAAGCCGAAGGGCAGGCTGCAGTGTGGCAGTGGGGCCGTGCTGGGGAGGACGGCCGGCGGCTCCTGCCCTTGCCAGCCTGCTGCGGCAGAGCCCACAGCCCTCGGGGGCACATGTGGTGCGGGCAGCCTGACCAGGAGGCGCCGGGCGGCCATGCCCCTGTCGGTCCGGGCTGTGCAGCCTGGCTCACTGCCTCTCTGGTCTGGAAGATGGGACGGGGCGGGTGCTTTAACCCTGCAAGGCCCAGGCTTGGCTGTGAGCAGCCCACCCTGCGGGAGGGAAGTGTGGCTGCCCCTCCCCCACAAGGCCACTGGAGCCTGCTGACGCCAGTGGTGCCGGGCTGCCCCTGCGGTGGGGACCCTGCTCCGGTGGCCTGGGGACCCGGCTGTCGGTGCAGGTGCACACCCCACCTGCCTGCTTGCGGCTCAGCCCACGGCAACCTGCTGCAGGCCCCCCGGCCACAGTCCCGCAGCTCGGTCAGCACCAGCTGGTCTCCGTGAACTTGGGGTATCCTGGGGTCCCGCGGCTCAGACACAGAGGCAACATTGTCCCTGAGTCAGGGTCCCTGTGCTGTGTGGTGTGGCAGCCATGCCCAGGGTGAGGCCAGGACGAAGCTGACCAGGCTCAGAGAGGGGGAAGCAGCAGCCTCCCTGTGGGGCCACAGGGCAGACAGCGCCAGGTGCCAGAGGCCACGCCCGAGCAGGTGCGTCTCTGGGGCGGGGTCCCCAGCTCTGAGCTGTGCAGGGGCGTCTCTGGGGCGGGGTCCCCAGCTCTGAGCTGTGCAGGGGCGTCTCTGGGGCGGGGTCCCCAGCTCTGAGCTGTGCAGGGGCGTCTCTGGGGCGGGGTCCCCAGCTCTGGGCTGTGCAGGGGCGTCTCTGGGGAGGGGTCCCCAGCTCTGGGCTGTGCAGGTGCAGGGGTCCCCTCTGCCCACCACCACGTCCCCATCAGGGTGCCCCGAGACTTCCTGGGTCAGGGCACAGTGACTGAGCGTGTTTCTTACCCCGGCCTGCACCCGCCCTGTCTCAAAACAGCAGCGCGGTCACCTCCAGGTGGCTGTTCCCAGCCCCTGGGCCCTGCTCTCTGTGTCCCTGGGGCACAGGACGGCGGTGGTCCTGACCACCTGGGTGCTCCTGCTTGGGGGAGGGGACAGGGTCCTCGCGTTTGCAGAGTGGCTGCAGTCCTGAAGTTGCTCTCTCCTGTGTGTGCAGCACGTGCAGGCGTGTGCGCTCCTATGCACACGTGTGTCCTCCTATGCACACGTGTGCCCTGTGGGCAGGCTTGGTGCCCACACGTCTGCACACACATGCATTTCTGTGCACATCGCTATACAGGCGTGAGGGCCCGTGTGCCCAGGAGCATGTGCGTGTGTGCGTGTGTGCACACACGTTTAAGGAAGCGTAGAACCTTCCGGAAGGTTGGCGCAGTGTGTCTGTGGGGCAGCGGCGGCTCCCAGGCCAGCCCCATCCACAGCACGGGGAGGAAGGCCCAGTCCCCACGCTCATCGCCACGAGCCCCCACGTGGGTCTCAGGAGCAGGTTCCTCCCGGCGCTCTGTGTGCCCTTCTGTGGCTGTGGTTCCTGGAGGCAGAGGCCACGGGGCAATGACTGGGGCTCGGGTGAACAGACCCTCAGGAAGCAGCGCCGGGAGGCCGGGCTGCCCCCACGCGTGGGTGGACGCGGCACCTGCCTCCCAGCCCGTGTCCAGCTGGCCGGCGTCCAGGCTGGCCCCACAGAAGCGGCCAGGTCACCCCAAGGTCAGAGGGACAGCTGGGCAGACAGAACCCCGGCCCCGGGCAGCTGTCTGGCGGAGCCCGAGCACGGCTGTCTCTCCTTGACCTCCGGGGAGCCAGGCAGGCTCAAGCTGGCAGCCCTGAGAAAGCAGCTGATGGCCACGCCAGGCCCTCCCCGCCGGGACCGCGGGCTGCTGGCTGGGCCGTGAGCCGCGAGCTTCTGACTTGCGTCAGCGCCGTGCCGGCCAGGAGGGCCCTTCATGCCGGCCGCTGGAGTCCCAGTGACATCACAGCTTCCAGGGAGCCGGGCGATGGGGGCGGGGTTCCCGGGGGACAGGCAGGCGGCACGGTCAGCTGAGCCCCGTGCGGGTCCCCACGTCTCTCTCCCCACTGAGCCGGGCGTTCAAAGCAGTCTCCATGATGCAAGCAGGGCGGGGGGGAAGCTGGGCGGGCCACCCACCCTGGGGTGACCGTGGGTGACGGAGGCGGCCGGGGCCCTGGGGAGAGCGCAGCTGCTGGGGCGGGGGTGGGGGCGGCAGCAGCTCCGTGCTAGATTCCCAAGCCCCTTATGCACTCTTGGTGGCGGAGCCAGTCCCGAGCCCAGCACAGCGGCTCTGCCTGACCCCCCACTGCCCTTCCCAGCCCCTGCCTTCGTCACCGGCCCTCCCGCCCGGGGCAGGAGCCAGCGTGAGTCACCACAGACCCAGGCTTGGCACGAAATCCTGCAGAGGCGTCTGAGGAGGCACCCGGCCCCCTCCTGCCCACCCCGTCCAGAGCACCCCCACCCCCGGCAGTGGCCGCTCAGGACGGCCTGCCTGCGTCCCCCTCCTGGACCAGACGCCCGGTGCATGCCTCAGTTTACCCGCTCAGTGGCCCTTGGAGGCCACAGTCACTCAGAGCCCACCTGCACCTTGCCCTGTGTCCTGGGCCAAGCCCCCACCCCCAGTGTGGCTCTGAGACCCTGTGAGGTCGCAGAGTACGGGGCTGGGTGCTGGGCAGGGGCCCGGAGGCCCGCGGTCCTGGCCCATCCCCCACCCCGGGAGAGCTGCTCACCTGCTCCTCTCTGGGTGGGCGGGGCTCTTGGGGTCCCCACCCCGGCCCCTGCAGAGGGGAGTGGCCAGGCCTTGAGACCCCTTGCTGCACCCAGTGGCATCTGTGGGGGCCCAGGAAGCTGGAGGAAGGAGGAGGGACCACGGGGGCGGTGGCAGGCAGCCCCAGCCCCTGGACGCTCTCCGCGGTCGTTCTGGAGTGCATGATGAGCTGTTGTTGCCCCCACTGCTGTGCCGCCCGCCCCCCCTGCCCCGCCTGCTGGCCCCCGGTGTGTCTGGGGGGCTGCGCTGGCCTGAACAGTGCCCACCTCAGGCCGTGCCCGTCTGGAGCTGCCACTCACGGCACGAGGACCAGGAGCGCAGATAGCGCCCGGCCTGCGGTGTGGAGCCGGAATCTACCATCAAGCTGTCCCCGGGGCTGGTTCCCCAGGGTGCTCTGCAGGGAGGCCCAGCCAGGCCGGCGCTCAGCTCCACCCCGTGGGCTCCCGTGGGCTCCCGTGGGCATCTCGGTGCCTGCCCTTCTCTTGTAGGGATGCCGGACGTAGGGCCCCAACCCCACTAACAGGACGATTTCTCTCCAGGGCCTGCCCCAAGCCCTCGTGCCAGCCGGGGTCACGTCCACAGGTTTGGTGGGGGTGGAGGTGCGTGGGTTTGGGGGCACCATTCAACCCACTTCATAGAGCTGGCAGGAACATGGTTTGTCTCCCGAAACCCGAGTTGATCTCATTGCCTTGGTGAACACACGCAGCAACAGTGCCCAGGGCACAGACGCCCGGCCAGGCTGGCTCGGCCGGGGCAGAGCCAGGCCCAGCCCTGTGCTCGTGTGTGACCGTGGAGCTCGGTCCAGGCCCCACCAAGCCACTCAGGCCCCGGGCCTCTGTAAATCCGCCTCCCGCTGGCCTGGCTAGGAGCCAGCAGCTGTCCTACGGAAAGCCCGCCTGGCCGCCCCAGCCAGGAACCCTGACATCCAGGCCACTCAGGATGGAGCCCTGGGTCGCCATACCCAGGAGGCCTCGAGGTGCGTCAGCCGCGAGGCCGGCCAGGCCAGTGTGTGACGGCAAAGCCCCGCCCCGACTCCAGGCCACCTGCCGGGGTGGGTGCCCCCTTCCCAAGGGTGCGGCTGCCCCAGCCAGGCCTGGGCAGAGCAGAGTGGGTGACTCATGGCCGAAGCCTTCCTGGGGAGGGTGGAGGGACTGGCGGCGAGGCCACAGAGAGTCCCACAAGGGCCAGCCAGCCCCACACCATGGGCTGGGGACAGGGAGGGCCCAGCCCTGACCCTGGGCCAGCCACGCTGGCTGTGGGGCAGGGGCCACGACACAGCCCTTGGGAAAGCAAGGGTGCAGCTGTGGGGGGGGGCCCTCCCTGCTGCCCTCACTCCCACGTGGATGGAGGGGCTGGGACGAGGAGGAGGAGGGTCTGAGCCCACCCTGTGCCTGCCTGGGACATGGCGTGGCAGTGGGACATAGCCTGTGGCCGCAGATGGCCACGGCCAGGCCCGTGGGCAGGAGCAAAGACTGTGGCAGGGGCAGGGTCCCTGAGTGCCCGGAGCTGGCTCAGACGATGCCCGTGGCCTTGGCCCACAGCCTACCCCCCTGTTGACGCTCATCCGTGGTCCTACCCTGCCACTGGCGGACACATGCGCCTCAGCCCCTGTGTCAGGACGCCCCAGGGGGCCAGGCCTTTGAGGGGCGGGGGACGCACGCTGAGTCCTGAGCTCAGGAGACCACTCCCAGGCCAGGGCATGAGGCTGCTCTCAGTCCTTCCCCACCTGATAGCCTTCCGGTAATGACCCTACCTGCACGCGGCCTCCCCATGGGCTCCCAGCCAGGCCCTGTGCGTGGGTGGCTCATCCGGGGCACTAACAGGCGCGGTGTCCTGCCTGCCAGCCGCAGGTCCTGGCTGGTCTAAGCGGCACTGTCTAGGACCCGGCTTCCTCCTGCAGCTCGAACCTGCTCAGGCCTGGCGGGCAGCTGGGACCCCTCTCCTGGCCCAGGCCCTCCCCTGGCCACCTTCTGTGGGGTCCTCCGGGGTCCTCACTCACTGCCAACCTGGGGTGGACGAGACAGGAGTGGGGTGGGGGTGTGCTTGTGCCCCACAGAGGGAAATGCCCTGGCAAGAGTTCACACTGCAGGGAGGCGGGCCCTGAACCAGTGAGTGGCAGGTGTCCTCCCAAGGTCACGGAGGTCACAGGGGGAAGCCACAGCCACAGCCAGGGAGCCCCGGGAACTGCCGACGGCCAGCTGAGGCTGGAGTAGACCGTGCCTCGGGGCTGCAGCGGGACCTGCCTGCCCTCCTCCTCTGCTCCACGTGGGCCCTGATGTGGGTGCTGCCTTCGCCGTCCTGCACCCCCTGCCAGCAGTGGAAGACGGCCCCCTTGGAGGGCGCCTGCTGCCTGGGAACACCAGGCACCCCGGGGTCTCCTTGCTGGGGTCTGTCCAGCCCCAGGGCAGGCGGGGTCACTGTGTGCGCTCACCTATAACCCGCTGGGCTGCAGGGTCAGGGAGCCCGGGGGTCACTGCTGCCTGTCTGGGCCCCCGGCTTGTAGGCTCTCCCCTCTCCACATCTGCAGACCCCCGCCCCCATCCTAAGAAGCCTTGGTCTTCGGGCAGACGGAGCCCACCTCCCTGTGCCCGCTGTGGTCTTGCTCTCTGGGGAGGGGTGCGTGGTCTCGTCCCTGGGGCAGGACTCAAGGCCACACAGCCACGTGGGCAGCTCGTGGCTCCCTCTGGGCTGCCCGGCAGCACACCTGTCCTCTCCCGGGTCTGGAGGGCAGAGGGCGTCGTCCCTGGTTCCAGGTCTCCGCGCCTCCCCCATGCCTTGGCTCCCAGCCTTTCTTTCATCCGCAGCCAACAGCCCGCAGGTGGCCAAATCCCAGAGCCAGGCCCTCGTGCTGGGACGGGGCCTGCCCAGATCACTCAGGAGTTGCCCCCTGGTAGGGTCAGGGGACCCCCTTTGCCGTGACCGTCACACGGGCACAGCTTCCAGGACTGTGGTGTGGCCATCTTTGGGGTCCACTACGCCGCTGAGCGCCCTGGGCTAAGCCTGGGGAAGGACCCGCAGGGCCTCACTGACCCCCGGCTCACCTCACCGGCGCCAGGCCTGGGGCGCTGGGAGGACGGGGTGGCCAGAGGCACAGGCTGCCCATTGTGTCTGTGTGGGCGGGCCTTGCAGCCCGCAGCTGGCTGCCTCCTGCCTGATAAACGGGCTTTGTGCAGGCGGCCGCTCCCCACCCCGCTGTACGTGGCCCGAGACCAGGCTCTGAGCCCCAGCTGCCCTGCCCTTCGCCGGGTGCTGTGAGCTGTCACCACCGCTCTGATCTGCCCCGCCCCTCCCCCTCCCCCTCCCCAGCACTCATGGGGGCTCTCCAAGGCTGCACCTGCTGCTGCACACAAATAGGAGACTCCCAAGAAGCAGAGGCCCCCTGCCTCCGGGCTAGGGGCCCCCAGCGGCACTCGGGCCGCCAGCAGGTGCCCAAGGTGGCAGATGCCGGGGAAGAACCAGGAGAGAGGAGGAAGAGGAAGGAGCGAGAGACTGAGGCTGCGCTGGGCCCAGGGTCGCGATCCGGATGGACATGGGGACGGGAGGGGCAGAGCTGCAGCCCCCGGGCCCGGCCCCCCCTGAGTCGGGCTCCACACCTGAACCTCACGGTTCCTTCCTGGCCAGCACCCTCTCCGTGAGGCCAGCGCCCCCCTGC
Source organism: Oryctolagus cuniculus (assembly GCF_051225735.1). NCBI lineage: Eukaryota > Metazoa > Chordata > Mammalia > Lagomorpha > Leporidae > Oryctolagus > Oryctolagus cuniculus. The sequence goes on from NC_142870.1 coordinate 2,668,837, forward strand.
CTGGCCCGACTCCCTCTGGTTTGCTTTCTTGGCAGTTATGGGTCGTGGAGCCCCTGAGCTTCTGGAATGGGACTGGGGTGGCAGGAAGAGGGGAGACCAGGGGAAAGCAGAGCCACGTGGGCAGACGAGGCCGGCTGGGGCACAACGCCAGGGACGGAGACACAGGGAGGAGGGACGGCTCAGCAGAGGAGCCAGGCAGGGCGTGCGGGGGCAGGGTGGCAGGGGGAGTGGCGTGGCAGGCGGAGGGCGTGGCTTGGGTGTGGGTGTGACCTGGATTGTGGGGGTGTGGCATGGCAGGTGGAGGGTGTGGCCTGGAGTGTGGGGGTGTGGCATGGCAGGTTGAGGGTGTGGTTTAGAAAGTGGGGCGTGGCATGGCAGGTGGGGGCTGGCTTGGAGTGTGGGGGTGTGGCATGGCAAATGGAGGGTGTGGTTTAGAAAGTAGGGCGTGGCATGGCAGGTGGGGGCGTGGCTTGGAGTGTGGGGGTGTGGCATGGCAGGTGGAGGGTGTGGCCTGGAGTGTGGGGGTGTGGCCTGGAGTGTGGGGGTGTGGCTTGGCAGGTGGAGGATGTGGCCTGGAGTGTGGAGGTGTGGCTGCAGGTGGAGGGTGTGGCCTGGAGTGTGGGGGTGTGGCATGGCAGGTGGAGGGTGTGGCCTGGAATGTGGGGGTGTGGCTTGGCAGGTGGAGGATGTGGCCTGGAGTGTGGAGGTGTGGCTGCAGGTGGAGGGTGTGGCCTGGAGTGTGGGGGTGTGGCCTGGAATGTGGGGGTGTGGCTTGGCAGGTGGAGGATGTGGCCTGGAGTGTGGAGGTGTGGCTGCAGGTGGAGGGTGTGGCCTGGAGTGTGGGGGTGTGGCCTGGAATGTGGGGGTGTGGCTTGGCAGGTGGAGGATGTGGCCTGGAGTGTGGAGGTGTGGCTGCAGGTGGAGGATGTGACCTGGATTGTGGGGGTGTGGCATGGCAGGTGGAGGGTGTGGCCTGGAATGTGGGGGTGTGGCTTGGCAGGTGGAGGATGTGGCCTGGAGTGTGGAGGTGTGGCTGCAGGTGGAGGGTGTGGCCTGGAGTGTGGGGGTGTGGCCTGGAATGTGGGGGTGTGGCTTGGCAGGTGGAGGGTGTGGCCTGGAGTGTGGGGGTGTGGCTGCAGGTGGAGGGTGTGGCCTGGAGTGTGGGGGTGTGGCATGGCAGGTGGAGGGGTGATGAGGTGGGCAAAGGGCATGGCTGTCACCGCTCTCCCCAAGGCCCTCAGACGTCAGAGCCCACACAGCCCTTTGGAGCCCAGGGGACAGCCCCGGCAGGTTCTGGGGTCTCACTGCAGTGGGCAACCAGGGCTCTGCCCAGCTCCTGCTCAGCCCTATCAGCCCAGGCCTTGCTCCCCTGCAGGCCTGGGGCTCTGCTGGGCAGGCCACATCCCAGGTGTCCCAGAGGCTTGGTGGTGGGGCTGGCCTTGCACGGGTGCCGCTGGCTTCTGCAGGTCACCCGTGCTGGGCCTGGCACAGCCAAGACTGGCAGCTCTGAGTCTGGACAGGACACAGGTGCTCACTCCTCGGGGGGTTGGAAGAGATCCGCTTATGAAAAGAGCATTTATGGCGGCGCTGGCGGGGTGAGGCGTCAAGGGGTCTGGGTGGCAGAAGCCGTGACCGCCTGGTTGGGCTCAGGAGGGCCCCACGGGCAGGGGCTGCACTGCGGCCGAAGAGAGGTGGAGGCTGCTGAGCGCAGAGCAGGGATGGTGTCAGGGGTCAGGAAGACGCCTCCTCTCCCTGTCCAGCTCGAAGCTGGGAGGTGCAGTCAGCCCTGGAGGGCAGCTCCTGGGACAAGGACGCGGGCAACGGAACACTCACCTGTTACCCCTTAAAGCGGTAGGCTGCAGACAGCGATGCTGGCGGCGGTGGTGGTTGTGATGGTGATGGTGATGATGGTGGTGATGATGATGGTGATGGTGATGATGGTGATGATGATGGTGGTGATGATGGTGATGGTGGTGGTGGTGATGATGGTGGTGATGGTGGTGGTGATGGTGATGATGGTGGTGATGGTGATGATGGTGATGGTGGTGGTGATGATGGTGGTGATGGTGGTGGTGATGGTAGTGATGGTGGTGATGATGGTGGTGGTGGTGATGGTGGTGATGATGGTGATGGTGGTGATGGTGATGATGATGGTGTGATGGTGATGGTGGTGGTGATGGTGGTGGTGATTGTGATGGTGCTGATGGTGGTGGTGACAATGATGAGGAGGAGGGTGACAGGGATGCAGGTGATGTTGCCAGGCAACAGCTCTGCCTGCCTGCATGTTTCCCCCACCTCCTCCCCCTAAAAACCCCTCAGTATTCAAGAGAATAAGTAAACATTGCTTTCACAAGGCTGGTGAATGGGACCCAAATCTGTGTCCAGTTCTGGCTGGTCTGTCAGGGTCCATTCTTGGGTTGCAGGTTACAGTGCAATATGCTGGCCGCGGAGCATCGTGGCTGCTACGTGCGGGGGTCCTGCATCTAGCGTCTTTGCTGACGACCAGCCCACGGCCACCTGTCGGAGGGGCTGGGGGCTCCTGGGAGGGAGGGTGCAGGGAGGGGCCGGGTGCTCCCAGTGCTGGGCTGTTTCCCATCCTCAGGAGGACCCCACACAGCCGGGGGGTGGTGGGCAGTGGAGGGGCCAGGTGAATCCTCGTGTGCCACCCTGGCTGCCCACAGGAGCTGCAGGGATTTCCACAACCACGAATCTCCTGTCTCCTGGGGTCACTCACTCTGGCCTGGACCCCAGCCCTGAACAGCCAATTCCCCCAGTGGACCCCCAGGGCCCCCAGGGCCCTGCCTACTGCTACACATAGCTGACCCTCCGGGGTGGGGGGACCCCCTTTTGGCGGCTCCAAGAGGTCCAAGTCCTGTGTCTCTGGCCCTGGCCCCAACCGTGGGGGCACCATATCTGCTCAGCTCTTACTCCTCCAGCGGGCGCCTGCTGTGTCTGGCACAGGTGACACGGAGACCATGGACTGCTGGTCACCGGGGGCTTCAAAACATTTATGAAAGATGGAGAAAAAATACATTTATTTTGGTGCAAAATTTTTTTTAAAGATTTATTTACTTGGAAGGCAGTTATGGGGGGTGGGAGACAGAGAGAGAGATCTTCCATCCGCTGGTCTCTCCCCAAATGGCCACAACGGCCGGGGCTGAGCCAAGCCAAAGCCAGGAGCTTCTTCCAGGTCTCCCACGTGGGTGCAGGGGCCAAAGGTCCTGGGCCATCTTCTACTGCTTTCCCAGGCCACAGCAGGGAGCTGGATCTGAAGTGGAGCAGCCGGGACTCGAACTGGCGCCCATATGGGATGCCGGCACCGCAGGCGGCAGCTCTACCCGCTACTACAGCACCAGCCCCATAAAAATCTTTGAAATCCATGGATACAAAGAATCTTCAAGGGGTTCACATAAAATGTGCATTTGAAAAAAAAATGCACACATTTCAGAACTTCTGTCGCGAGAAGAATTTGTCTTCAGATTGCGTTTCTCCAGGAATCCTTGCAAGTGCCCTGACTCCTCCTCCGCCTTCCGGCCGGTGGGACCCAAATCCCCCAGAGCCCCCAGCATCAGTCTCTCTTGCTCCAGGACATGGAGGGAACGCTGAGCGCGTGGACTGCGTGGCCGCCTGCAGCCCAGACACAGCAGGGGGGCGGGGGTGCAGGTGTCCTGAGGAGCAGCTGACCTTGTCCTTGCCCGAGTCGCCCCCAGCAGCTTCCCGGGCCTACTGCGCAGCTGATGGGCAGGCAGGGGTGGGGAGGAGAGGCCGGGAGGGGCTGGGTGGTGCCTGGGGCAGAGGTCCCCTCCGAGCCCCCCGCCGTGCCTGCAGCTGCTCCACTGAGAATTCTAGACTCACGCCCACCCTGCGAGCCCAGCCAGCTGGGGCGCCCCCTCTGAGCCGGCAGCCAGAGGGCTCGCCTTTGCCTCGGAGCTGCGGGGTCTCCAGAGCAGGGCCCTCCCTGGGCCTGCCCTTCCTGGCCGCCTGTGCCGGCCGCCTGGCCCCGCTGTCGCAGGCTCCCCCCACCCCCACCCTGCCCCGCAGGCCACACCATGAGTCACGAGGCAGAGTTTCCATTAGCGTCAGTCGGACGTGGATGTTGGACCTGGAGCCAGTGGGAGCGCGAGGGAAGAAGCTGCTTTCGGCAAACTCACACGCCTGGGGTCAGAGCCCTGAGATGCCCAGGGCCCCTGCAGGGCTGGCAGAGCCCCTGCGCCAGTGCCCGCTCCCTCCTCGCTCCCTCCATCTCATTCCCTCTCCTCCCCCCTCCCACATCCCCTCTCTCCCCCTCTGTCCCTCCCTCCTGTCTCTCTCCCCCTCTGTCCCTCCCTCCTGTCTCCCTCCCACTCTGTCTCTCCCTCCTGTCTCTCCCTCCCCCTCTGTCTCTCCCTCCTGTCTCCCTCCCCCTCTGTCTCTCCCTCCTGTCTCCCTCCCCCTCTGTCTCTCCCTCCTGTCTCCCTCCCCCTCTGTCCCTCCCTCCTGTCTCTCTCTCCCCCTCTGTTTCTCCCTCCTGTCTCTCTCTCTCCCTCTCTGAGTTCCCCCTGGAGGTGGAGACAGGGGAGCCCTCATGACTGCCCTGTCCCAGACATGGGATAGAAGCCACTCCTGGCCTGTGCTGGGCTGTGGAGGTGTTCCTCTGAGAGTGGAATCAGAGGTCACAGGACAGGGCGGGGCCCTGCCCACCCGTGTGTGCACCCTGGGCTGTGTCTCTGTCCTCAGGTGACCGCAGGACTCGGCTAGGGTCATGTGATCCCGAGGCTGGCCAATGGGAGGGCGGCATTTCTCAGCAGAAGCAGCTCCAGGGTGGACGGGCAGTGGTTTGCGGGCTCAGAGCCTTGCCCCAGACACGGAGGGCCCCAGGCCTGAGCTCCTGGGCCACCATTGCCCAGGCCCACTAGCCAGCGGAGGTGGGCCCCTGATATGGCAGGAGCCGGACTGAGACCCCCTCCCTCCCCGCGTCGGGGAGGGAAGGAGCTGTGTCCAGTGGACTCCACGCCTGGCGCCACTGTCCTCGTCATGTCTCAGACATGTCACCGCTCCCAGGGTCTAGGGGGAAACTGAGGCTCCCAGTGTCTGAGCCTGGGGCAGCCGGGCAGCAGCTGGAGTGGACGCGCCTGCAGGAGTCACAGCAGCAGGTGCTGGGAGCTGAGTCCCTGAGTCCCAGCAGGTCCCCCAGGGCACCACGGAGGCCTCCACACCAGCTTCCGGCCCTCACAGAGGCGTGGGCGTAGTGACCGCCAGAGCTGACAGCAAGCAGAGCTGATGTGTCCCGGTGCGGGCCTCGGGCTGGGCCCACCGGAGCCTTGTTCTGCACGCCCCATGCTCAGGGTCCCAGCCCTCCGTGGAGCTCAGGGGACCCTGGGGCTTTCCGCTGGGTGGCGCAAGCTGGGGGCGGGCAGACTCTGGGTGGGGGGAATGGCGTTGGAGGGGGCAGGGGCGCCAGGAGGGCCATGGAGGCCTAGGGCAGTGAACGAAGTTCTGAGCCCAGGGCTGGAGACCCAGCAGGCCCCTCCTGGGCAGGGGGCCCTGGGCCAGGGACGGGGGCAGGCGAGAGGAGCCGCTGTTGTCTGGGTCAGGTACGGGACCCCCAGCACAGCTGTGTCAGAGAGGGCCGGGCCGGGCACCCCTCCCCTGGGACTCCCAAACCAAGTGACAGCATCCTGAGGCTGGCCCACGGGGACCACCCAGTCGTAATTCCCAACTCACGGCGGCTGGCAACAGCGGGGAAAGCGGCTCGGTTACCCACGGCTCCCGGCAAAACCCTGCCTCCCACACCGCCGGCTGTGCAGGGCTTGGTGAGTGAGGGCCGACAGGGAGCCGAGTGTGGGCAGCCAGCACTGGGTGCCTCCCAGACTCCAGGAGCCGCGCCCGGGCCCCGCCCCCACGCCCCTGCTCCCTCTCCTCATTCTCCCAGTCACCCTGGGTCTGCTCCTGCAGGGCCTGTCACTCACTGCTGCTGTCCCCCTGCCGTCGGTCGGCCTCTGAGCTGGAGGCCGGCGCTCCAGCCTGGGGACGGAGCAGGAGTGGCCTCGACACCGTGCTGTCTCCTTGGCGTCCTGGGGCTTCCAGGACAAAGCTATCCTCCCGGGATGCCGACCCTACAGGGCAGCGTTCGCTCACACCCTGGGGCCAAGCTGCCCACAGGGCCAGGTTCCCACCACTAGACCGGTCCCCTCTCTCTGGCTGCTCCTGGCTTGTAAGCACCCCAAGTGCCTGTGCCCCACTGTCCCACAGCCATCTCTGGGCACCCCACATGTCCACAACCCCACTGTCCCACGACCAACCCCTGCCGTCTATATGGTGTCCTGCACAGGAGTGTCCTGTGTCCTACACAGGAGGGCCCACACCAAGCCAGGACGGCGGCACCAGGAGGGGCCCAGGTCTGCACAGGCACTTGTGCCGGAGAAGGGCGGGTTCCCAGGTTCCGGGTGGACACAGATCTGGGGGTCTCAGCTCAGCTCAGGGTCTGGCAAGCCTTGGACAGCTGGGGCCTCTGAGCAAACCTGAGCTGGACCGGTTGACCCTGGTCCAGGGTCCCTCATGGCCGACACCTGCCGCCCCTAGAGCCCAGGCCAGTCCCCCATGGCCAGCGTCTGCCGCTCCCAGAGCCCAGGCCAGTCCCCCATGGCCGGCGCCTGCTGCCCCTAGAGCCCACCAGTCCCCCATGGCCGGCGCCTGCCTGCCCTAGAGCCCAGGCCAGTTCCCCATGGCCAGCGCCTGCTGCCCCTAGAGCCCACCAGTCCCCCATGGCTGGTGCCTGCCACCCCAGAGCCCAGGCCAGTCCCCCATGGCCAGCGCCTGCTGCCCCTAGAGCCCAGGCCAATCCCCCATGGCCGGCGCCTGCTGCCCCTAGAGTCCAGGCCAGTCCCCCATGGCCAGTGCCTGCTGTCCCAGGGAGGCTCCGCGGAACCCCTGGTTTCCAGCCAACGCAGGGGTGAGGCCTCGGGCCGCCCTGCACGGTGGAAGAGACCTGAGAGCGTGCCTGCTGCTTCTGTTTTCGGTTCCGTCAGAGCCCAGGGGCGGTGACGTCAGGGCTCGGAGGCGGAGCTTCGGCGCCCACGGTCACCTCAGGAACTCTGCGAACCTTCTCCACGTCCAAAAAATACTTAGACTTGAAAAGAAAGTGTGCTTGGGAAGGAAAGCAAGAGAAGTGGAGGTGCGTGTGGACTTTGTCAGGGAGCACACACGGGCGGGGCTGGTGCTCGGACGTCAGAGCTCGGCGTGGGACGCATTGTAAGGGCGGACCGCACCGCGCGGCTCCAGTGAGGCCAACTGTCCGTGTTCACCTTGGCCTTGCTGTTCGCAGCCGTTTTTCTTGGGTTGAAGCCAACTGGGGATTATGTTACCAGGAGCCACGGAGACATGCGCACCCGTGGCATCCCGTGGATTGGCTGGGCTTCCAAGTCTTGGGTTTGAACTGAGAGAAGGTAACCTCCTGGTTTAAAGGCAACGTGTGCATCTCTGGCTCTCAGCCCTGGGAACAGCGGGCGCCACGGCCACGGAGCGGCCACGCAGAGCGCCTGGCGGTGGTCTCCAGCCCACCTCGCCCTCCTGGAAGCTGTGGGCGGCGTGGGTGGTCCCAGGGCGGAGGCAGGGGACCCGCACTATGGGCCAGAAGCCAAGGAAGGTGCCCAGGTCAGGGGTCCAGCCCCGGGGACATGGGGGCCGACCATGGGCAGCCACAGACGCCGCCTCCACCACGCAGGCCAGGCCTTCCCGGCAGTGCTGCACAGCGAGGGTCCAAGCGCGCTTTCCAACCCCCCGAGGTGATTTTCCTGCCAACTCCTTACTCCGAAAACTGGGAATTACGGGGGACATGGGAAGAAGCGTGACCATCTCTGATCTTCCCTGCACGAGGCCCGGACCCCACCCCGGCATCCCCGATGCCCCGTGGACGGGGTGGACAGCCTCTGTGCAGGAGGGCCGGCAGCGAGGGCGGGAGGACGAGAAGTGGCCACCCCAGAGGCGCCTAACGCTGGGGAGGGAACTGTCCCGGGGTGCCGGCATCCTCTGGGTGCACGCTCGAGAGAGGCCGTCGGCCCCCCATGTGTGCCCACGGCTCTGTCCTCGTGGGACAGCCAGACGCCCAGAGCGTGTGAGGCCCTGGAGGTTGCCCGCCCAGCGTGGACGAGCAGAATCGGGTCCGGCGTGGGGGAGAGAGCGGGGCGGGGGCGTAAACATGGCAGGAAGCAGGAGTCCCCGCGCGAGGGCGTCCTTCCCCTGGCTCTGGAGCGGGCTCAGCCCCGAGGGAGACAGAGAGGCCTGCTCTAGTTAGGAGGACGTCCGAGAGACCTGAGGGCCAGACACCGCGAGCCTCGGTCCAATGCGACTTCCCCGGGAGGTTGAACCTGGGGACCCCCGGGAACCATAGCTGTGGCCCAAGGCTCGCGACGGCTGGGAGACAGGGCTGTCGGCGGGGGCGTGCAGAGCTGCTGTGGGCGGGGTCCCTGTGGGGGGACGTGCAGAGCTGCTGTGGGTGGGGTCCCTGTGGGGGGACGTGCAGAGCTGCTGTTGGGCGGGGTCCCTGTGGGGGGGAGGGACGTGCAGAGCTGCTGTGGGTGGGGTCCCTGTCCGGGAGGGGCGTACAGAGCTGCTATCAGGCGGGGTCCCTGTGTGAGGGGGTGGCGTGCAGAGCTGCTGTCGGGCGGGGTCCCTGTCGGGGGTGGTGGTGGGGGTGCGCAGAGCTGCTGTGGGTGGGGTCCCTGTGGGGGTGTGCAGAGCTGCTGTGGGTGGGGTCCCTGTCCGGGGTGGGGCGTGCAGAGCTGCTGTCGGGCGGGGGCCCCTTTTGTCTGGGATCCACGCGAAGCACCCAGAGGCGAGGCGCAGTGTGCACGGATTCCTGGAAGCGGCGTCGCACACAGACCACACGGCAAATGGAGCGGGGGTTCCACCGGCGCCGCCCTGGTGGTGGACGTGGACGCAACAGGCAGCTCGCTTCCTCTCACAAGGACCTGTGATGCTGGCTGGGAGGGACTTCCTGGGGGAGGCGCGAGGCAGCCCCTGTCCTCACCCGCAGGGCTCTGCTCCGGTGGCAGAAAGGAAGTCCCCCGCATGCCCCAGAGCCAACCCCTGGGCGTCCTGGCCCGGCTCCCTGCCTCCCAGCCCCGGGGGAATCAGGAAGGGGGTTCACCGTGAGAGACGGCTGCAGGGGGTCAGCGCGAGGGCAGGGCGGCCTGGCTCTGCGCTCTGGGGCTGCCCAGGGCCATGGGGTCGGGGTCCAGGGCTGGGCTCTGCATCTCCTGCCCCTGTGTGTGAGGGAGACCTCGCCAGCATGCCACACCCCACGACGGGAGTGCCGCACAGTGCCGAAAGCGACAGGGACACGTGGAAGCCGAGCAAGGAGATAATCATTGATAGCAATGCCACCTGTGGCTGTTAGGGACCTGGAGCAGTGAAAAGCTGAAAACAGCCCAAATACCCCCCACGGAACCCCTGAAGTGGGTTCACCCCACAGAGTGAGGTGAGAAGGGCCTTAGGCACGCAGGGGTCCCACGTGTGCTGTGACGTGACAGCACAGAGCACGCTTGGTGCAGCCGTTACAATGGCTGCAGTCCGTGTCTCAGGGCCTGGTGCCTGCCGGGCTCCAGACGCCAGCACGCACCCAGGGAGACAGTGGCGACGGCGCCAGTGCCCGGCCCCTGCCGCTCGCGGGAGACGCAGAGGGACCTCCAGACTGCTGGCTCTGGCCTGGCCCAGCCCTGGCTGCTGTGGGCATTCGGGGAGTGAGCGGGCGGCTGGAGGAGTTCTCTCGGTCTCTGCCTTTCAACTGGAGTGAACATAACTGAACAGGCACACATTTAACAGTACAAGTGAGCTGGAAGAAGGCGGGTTTGGGGACTTAGTCTGAGGGGCAGCGAATGAGGGGGACCTTTGCTTCCCGACGGTGGCCGATGGCTGACGCTGCTGTCCGATGCCAGCCCCCTGGCCACGAACGAGGCCAGGCTCCAGGGGCCCTGCTCACCTGCCCATCTCCATGGTGCCCTGGGAGGTGTCTTCGAGAGTCTGCAGGGTCTGTGGGCAGCCCCAGCCTCCTGCCCCACCTCTGAGGTCATGCCGGAACCACATGCCTGGAGCCTGCCTCTCGCGCTGTGCCTGTCTGGACCAGCTGCCCTGTGGGGCCCTGACGTCTGAAGTCAGCCCCACCCTGGACCTTGCACAGGTGCTGGGGGCCCGGGGGACGTGGGCCTGAGCCCCTTTGCCTGGGGGCAGCCACCTGGGACCCCAGACCTCACCCCAGGCATCTCCTTGGGTCGCACTCTGGGGTCACTTACCAGGGCTGAAGGCGGGGGTGGATGAGGGGCTCAGGCGGTCAGTCCCGGGACCCCAAGACCCCACCTCCCAGTGTGAGCAGAACTCGAGCAAGCTGGGGAGTGCGCTGAGCCTTGGTTCCCTGGGGAAGCCAGCAAGGCCGTCGACCGGGTCCTGGCGCTCATCACGGGGTGGGCCGCCCTCACTGGCACTCAGCGGCTTCCTGGCCTGGGTCTCCCAGGGTCGCAGGCCGGAACTCACGCACCCTCCCGCATCCGGCTCCATCCCAGCCAGAAAGCCGGGCTGTCCTGGGTGTTCTCAGAGGCCCTCACCTTCACCCCGCTCCCCGCCCCTCCTGTGGCTTCCGCCCCCTGCCTGGGCGTCCACTGCAGCTCGTCCTGCCCGGGTCTGCCCTTCCCTGGCCCCAGGAGTCCCTGTGGGTCCTCGGGGTCATGAGCAGCAGCCCCCACCTGCACTCCCTGCCCCCTCATAAGGGCCACACTGCCCAGCCGCCCAGCCGGCGGAGCCACCAGCACCCATCAGGTCAGACTGAGGTCACTCGGTCACTTCGGCCCTCCTGGGGCACTACTGCACTGGCCGCTGGCCGGGCCTCACATAACTTCCGGAACCGGCCTGGGAGGCTCCGGGCCCAGCAGCTGTTGCCAGCACCCACAGTGTGGTCCCTACCCTGCGGGCGCAGCCTGCCGGACGCCTCCCTGGCCTCGCCCTGGCCCCTGGTCCTGCTGCCGAGGGTGCACTGTAGACACTGAGAACGTTCCACAGCGACTCGGACCCAGTCTGTGCCGGGACCACGGCCAGCGTATGAGGGCCCCGTCTGGCCACCTGTACAGGCGGGGTGGTGGCCCCCCAGCCCCCGTGGAGTGCCCGCCTGTGTCCGTTCCGCAGATGGGGAGATGCACGCCTCACAGCTCTGGAGGCTGGGCAGGCCCCATCCGGGTGCTGGCCTCCCAGGGCCTCACGGCTGGGCCACCCCGCGCTGGGGGGAGGACGGGGAGAGAGGGCGTGGGGGCGGGGCTCACAGCCAAGCCGCTCTCCAGGCAAGAAAGCTGCCCTTGAGCCCCTCCGGGGGACAGAGGCCGCCCTCCCCAGCCCCTCTGCAAGGCCTGCCCGTCCCACCCCTTGACGGGCATCTCAGGGTCAGTTCATGAAGTCGGGGACGTGTTGGAGCCAGAGCCTTGGCCCTGGCTGGAAATAGCCTCTTGGCAGACGTAATTATTGAGTAGCATGAAATTAGGGCGGCTTCCAATCCCGACTGAGGAATTCAGACGTGCAGGAGGAGGGTGGAGGCAGATCCCGGACCCTGCAGGGCCTGCGCAGCTCCCCCCACCCCCCAGAACCCTGCTTCGTCCACCGCCCAGCCCAGGGCTGGCTTCTGTGTCACGTGCCGAGTTCGGGAGCCCTGGCCCCAGCCTCACCCCCTCCGATGGACCCTCACCCAGCACCCACAGAAGTGGCTTCTTCTCGCGGCACCCACAGGGGGCACCTGGTCCGGAAAGAGGAGGGGAGGTCCCGGCGGCTGCCTGACCTGGGTGAGCTCTCACCACGCAGGAGGCGGGGTCCCCGGCCAGAGCCGGCTGTGAGGATGCGGGCGGGGCTGGACGTGGGCGGGACCTCAGACACCAGGGGCCTTCACGTTACTTCTGAAGTCTTCAAACTGTAAGAGAAAGTGACTTCCCGGCTTTCTTAGGAAAAGCCACTTCCTGCCAACAGCAGGAATTTCAACAGGAAGTGCGCACGCTCCCGTGTGCTGCAGGTCCCGAAGCTCCGGCACTCGGCTGTCCGTCGGGCAGCAGGTGGGCGCCCGCGGTGGCCTGGGTGCTGACCCGTCTCACCAGGCGCCAGGGCCTGCCTCGCTCCCCAGTCAGATCCTGCAAGGATCCTCCTGGGGGTCAGCCGGGGGAGACGTCCCTCGGGGACTGGATGCAGCGTCACGACCTCTCCGCAGAGTGTTTCCCGGGAGCCCCGGCGCCGGCCTGGCATGGAGCCACCCAGACTCCCCGCCCAGCGTGGTCACCACCGGGGGCGGCCCTGGCCATTACTGGACACTGCGCAGCCTCCCAGCCCTCTGGACACCGAAAGCAGCCCCGCCCCTCCACGCTGCGGCACGGTGCCCCCGGTGAGCACCATGGAGGCCAGGGGCTGGCGAGGAGAAAGGCCGAACCTCTCTCCCAGACTCCCGTCCAACAGGTCCGGGGACCCGGGAGGAGACTCCAGTTAACCGGGGGCAGGGGGCAGAGCTGGGGGGCTCGGCTGGGTAAGTGGGGCGACCAAGGGCGCAGGCAGGAGGGGCTGCACCCGAGAAGTCCGCTGAGTCTGCCACCCTGCAGGGCTGACCCGCTCAAGTCCTGCAGCTCCTGTGTGACTGACGCGAGCTTTGAAACACGCGAACTGCGGACCCCCAAGAGGCCCTCTGCTGGGGACCGGCGTGGGGGAGCAGAGTGGACCAGCAGAGACCGAGAAGGGATCAGGTGTGCCTGAAACCACCCTCCCCCGCCGCTGCTCCCCGCCCCCCGCAGCCTGTGTGTGTGTGCATGTGTGTGTGTGTACACATATCTGTGTGTGTTTGGAGTTGGAGGAGTGTCGCTCCCCCTCTTCGTGGAGGAACGACACAGGACCCTGCGCTGTTCTTTCGTCTACTCGGCCCTCCCCGGGTTTGCTGCTGGTTCTTCCCAGGTTGGCTACTATCCCTTCCACCTCCGTGGAAGGGCAGTTCCCCCTGGCCACATTCCCCACTTCCGCAGGGGAGCGGCACACCGCAGGCCGGCTTTCTTGGGGGCTGCACAGGTGTTCCCTCAGATGTTCCCCTTAGATGTTCCCTCCTGCATGCCATCTCTCTCCTCCTTTATAGTCCTCCTCCGCCAATCCCAACTCGGCTGCCCACACGCCGAGTACGCTGCTCTCCAATCAGGAGCAAGTCCTACAGTTTATTGGTTGAACTGGAGGCAGCTGTGCGGAAGCTGTTTACTTCTCTCCCAGCGCCATATTGTGGGAGAGCAGATGCATAGAATAAGTCTTAATTCCAGTAACTCAGTCTAGTCCGGTTTGCTCCCCACAGAGGAGGTCAACTAAAATAATAGATGAGTGAGCTAATAAAAAATGGAAAAGAATTTGAATTAATGAATAACATTGCACAGTTGAAAACCAGGAATTTGGGGGCCGGCGTTGGGGCACAGCAGGTTGAGCTGCTGCCTGAGTTGCCGGCATCCCACGTGGGCACCGGTGAGTCCCGGCTGCTCCACTTCCGACCCAGCTCCCTGCTATGGCCTGGGAAAGCAGCAGAAGATGGTCCATGTGCTTGGGCCCCTGCACCTGCGTGGGAGACCTGGAAGAAGCTCCCGGCTCCCGGCCTCGGATCAGCCCAGCCCTGGCCATTGCAGCCAATTGGGGAGTGAACCAGTGGATGGAAGACTTCTCTGTCTCTCCCTCTTTCTCTATAACGCTTTCAAAAATAAACAAACAAACAACAACTATATAAAAAAACTAGGTCTTCTGTTAATGTTAAGGGAGGTTCAAGAATTTAAAAAATAGATTTGAATTTAGAGGATACGGTATAAGAAGTATGTGTGTATATACTTTGTAGCTACAGTGTACATGCACACATATATGTGTATTTTGTGGATACAGTGTGTGTGTGACCACTGTGTGCGTGTGACCACCTGTGTGTGTGTGTGTGACTGTGTGAGACCACCTATGTGTGTGACCACTGTGTGTGTGTAACCACCTGTGTGTGTGTGTGACTGTGTGAGACCACCTGTGTGTGTGTGTGACTGTGAGACCATCTGGGTGTGTGACCACCTGTGTGTGTGACCACTGTGTGCGACCATCTACATGGAGGCCACCCGGAGCCTCCCCAGCGCCTTTGGAGGAAGCACGGCCCCGCTGGTCCCGCGAGTTCGGGCTTCCGGCCTCCAAAGCCGTGAGGAAACCAGGTCTGAGGTTTTGAACAGGACCCGCGCAGGGTCAGCTGTCCCTCAGCGTCTGGACACGGGCGCTCGGGTTCCGCGTCTCCCGCACACAGGCTCCCGGAAGCTTTAAATCATCTCTAGGTCGCGTATCAGACCGAACACTGTGCCCATGCTACAGGAATGGCTGTCACGTTGTATCGTCAGGGAACAATGGAAGGAAAGGTTGCGTTCTGAGCAGACAGGACGTTCCTCCAGCATTGTCAACGCACAGTCGACGAGCCCTCAGGTGCAAAGTCTGCCGATACAGAGGCAGCCCCAGGAGACCCTGGCCCCTTCCCCGGCCAGGGCGCTGCGTGTGTCTCCAGGGCGCTGCTGTCTCCAGGGCGCTGCGTGTGTCTCCAGGGTGTGGTATGTGTCTCCAGATTCCTGCTGTCTCTAGGGCACTGCGTGTGTCTCCAGGGCGCTGCTGTCTCCAAGGTGCTGCTGTCTCCTGGGTGCTGTGTGTGTCTCCAGGGCACTGCGTGAGTCTCCAGGGATCTGTGTGTGTCTCCAGGGCGCTGCTGTCTCCAGGGCGCTGCTGTCTCCAGGGTGCTGCGTGTGTCTCCAGGGCACTGCGTGTGTCTCCAGGGTGCTGCTGTCTCCAGGGTGCTGCGTGTGTCTCCAGGGTGCTGCTGTCTCCAGGGTGCTGCTGTCTCCAGGGCGCTGCGTGAGTCTCCAGGGCGCTGCGTGAGTCTCCAGGGTGCTGCGTGAGTCTCCAGGGTGCTGCGTGTGTCTCCAGGGCACTGCGTGTGTCTCCAGGGTGCTGCTGTCTCCAGGGGGCTGCTGTCTCCAGGGCGCTGCTGTCTCCAGGGCGCTGCTGTCTCCAGGGTGCTGCTGTCTCCAGGGCGCTGTGTGTGTCTCCAGGGTGCTGCGTGTGTCTCCAGGGGGCTGCGTGTGTCTCCAGGGTGCTGCGTGTGTCTCCAGGGGGCTGCTGTCTCCAGGGTGCTGCTGTCTCCAGGGTGCTGCGTGTGTCTCCAGGGGGCTGCGTGTGTCTCCAGGGTGCTGCGTGTGTCTCCAGGGCGTGGTGTGTGTCTCCAGGGTGCTGCGTGTGTCTCCAGGGTGCTGCTGTCTCCAGGGCGCTGCGTGTGTCTCCAGGGCGTGGTGTGTGTCTCCAGGGCGCGGCGTGTGTCTCCAGGGCGTGGTGTGTGTCTCCAGGGCGCGGCGTGTGTCTCCAGGGCGTGGTGTGTGTCTCCAGGGCGCTGCGTGTGTCTCCAGGGCGCTGCGTGTGTCTCCAGGGCACTGCGTGTGTCTCCAGGGCGCTGCGTGTGTCTCCAGGGCGTGGTGTGTGTCTCCAGGGGGCTGCATGTGTCTCCAGGGAGCACACCTGCTCTGCACCCTCTGCAGGGGAAGCCACGCCCCTTTCTCACGGCACCACCATCGGCCCGGGGTCTTGCCGTGTCCTCACGCACACGGTTATGCTTCTCCCGGGCAGGCTGAAGCTGCAGTCAGTGACCTCACACAAACGTCACTGAGAACACGCGGGGACATGTCTGCAGATTCCTGGAGCTGGAGCAGCAGGACACGCACGCTGTTCCAGACCCGCTCCTAGAAGCGTGTCACCAGCTGCTCTCCACCGAGGGAAGCCCGTCCCTGCAGCCTGGCCAACACCACATATTCACACATGTGTCTCTGCCCTGAGTTCACACGTGTCTCTGCCCTGTGTTCACATGTCTGTATCTCTGCCCATGTGCTCACATGTGTGTCTTCGCCCTGTATTCACATGTCTGTATCTCTGCCTGTGTGTTCACACGTGTGTCTGCCCTGTGTTCACACGTGTGTGTCTCTGCCCTGTGTTCACACGTGCATGTCTCTCCCCATGTGTTCACACGTGTGTGTCTCTGCCTGTGTGTTCACATGTGTGTTTCTGCCCCTGTGTTCACATGTGTGTATCTCTGCCCTGTGTTCACATGTGTGTCTCTCCCCATGTGTTCACACGTGTGTCTCTGCACATGTGTTCACATGTGTGTCTGCCCTGTGTTCACACGTGTGTCTCTGCACATGTATTCACACATGTGTATCTCTGCCCATGTGTTCACATGTGCGTCTCTGTGCGTGTGTTCACACGTGTGTCTGCCTTTGTGTTCACACGTGTGTCTCACATCCTGATTCTGATTTGTGTTCTCTTCTTTTTCTTCCCTGAGCCTGGGGGTCTTCCCATTCCCACGCTCAGGAGCCTTTGGCTGTCCCTTTTGGGAGCTGACTGCTCTGCCCGTCCCCTGTGGCCCCGTGGCCTCCGTCGTGACACACAGGCCCCGTCCCTCACCGCTCTGTCTTCGCTGGCCAAGTTCTTGTCTTCACCCGGCAAACACTTGGTCTGCTTGCTGACGTGCGTCAGTTTGCTGTGTTCGCCTCGGATCTTCCCTGAGACGGATCCAGCCATGGCGGTTTTCTTCTAGCGTGTTTGTGGTTTGGAACTCAGCAATGACCCATGCTACAGCACATGGAGGGCCCAGGAGTCAGGCGAGATGTGACGTTACATATATACACACACATGTATATATGCATATACCTACACGCATGTGCATATACCTACACTCATGTGCATATACCTGCACGCATATACACATATAGGTATGTATGCCCCTCCCCACAGGGCGTGGACTCCACATCCAGCAGCTCCAAGCAGGGCCCTGTTTGTGGCAGGTGACCCAGCACAGGTGACCCCAAGGCCACATCCCACTGAGGACGTGTGGGCCCCACCCCAAGGGGCCTGCTGTCCACTCCTCAGAATGAGGTCCCCGGACTGGAGTGGGGGAGGTATCTCCATGTCAGGAACACGTGGACAGCCACCACCTCACCGTGGCAGGTGGACTTGCCCTGCCTGCTGGGCAGACACTGCCCAGGGCCCCGTGTCCAGCTGGGGGCTCCCACAGCCCTCGGAGGACGTCCAGCTCCTACTACAGGGCCGGAAGCTCAGCACACCGAGGCTGGGCAGCTCGCCAGCCCCCAGATCCACACTGGGTCCTGGTCCACCCGCTGCCCCTGTCCTGACCGCTGTGGGTCAGGCCACCCAGGTGGAGGGAGGCAGGGCCAGCCAGGAGCGGGCAGCAGCTGCCCGGCCACCGCCCAGCCCCTGGCACATCTTTGCAACTTGTGGTCCACAACGTCGGCATGGCAGCTGCATCCACCACGTGGGGTCGTGGTCGGGGCTGGAGGGGATCCTGGGCACAGAGGCCCCTGCACGGGGACAGCAGCCACCCTCTGTGCTCTAGTCCTGCCCCCTGGCTCTCGTCCCACCCCCTGGAACAGAGTCCAGCTCCCAGAGGGGGGCCCATGGCTGGGGTGAGCCAGGAAAACCCATCACAGCGGAAACTGCCCAGGCAGCCGTACCCCACGCTTGTCCACAGGGTGGGGGCGGGGTCCTCGCTGCCAGCCCAGCGCCCAGCCCGGGCGTCCATCCGTCCCTCTGCCAGGCTGGACAACAGAAACGACAAAAAGGACAGGGCCACTAGAGAGCAGTCCCCCCCACCCCAGGGCCAGCAGGGAACTCCCAGCCCTGCAGACAGGAAAAGGGAGTGTGCCCACGCGGGACGGCGGGCCCCACACAGGCTGGGCAGCGGCACCTGTGACAGGGACCCCGGGGCCCAACCGAGAGCGGGCGGCTTAGGAGGGAGGAAGCTCAGCCGGGTCCTTGGTCTCTGCCCAGGTGTTGAGTGAGCCCTCGCTGTGCCGGTTCACACAGGATCGGTGGAGGCAGGTGCTCCTCCACCCCAGGTCCTGGCGGGGCTCCCGTCCCACTGCAGCCCTCACCTCCCACCCCAGGAAGCCCCGGCTGAGCTGCCCAGTCCAGGGGCGGGGCAGGGGAGGGGACCAGACCGGAGCACCCCCCCCCATGCCAGCTGTGCCGCATTGTGCAGGTGTAGGGGTCTAGCCCACTCCCGCAGTGGTCCAGGTACCAGCTCTGGGACCGGGCGGCCTGGCTCGGGAGGGAGGGAGGGCCAGCGCTCAGTGCCCAGGAGAGGCTTGTGACGAAGGTGAAGGGGCAGACTGTCTGAACAGTGTCCTGGCCTCGGGAGTGGCTGCGACTTTCGGCCACTGGAGACAGGCGACGAGGGAGCTGGGGCTTTGCCCGAGCCGTGGCTGCATGTCCGGGTCTGTGTCCAGATGTCTGCTTTCAGGGAGGCCCCGCCCTGAGCTTCCCGGCGCCCGTGGCTGTGGCGCCGTGGCTGTGGGTGCTCTGTGAGAGAGCAGGGCCACCCTGGTGCCACGAGGACTGAATGCGCCCCAGATTCAAGGGTTGAGTCCCGGCCCCGAAGGGAACGGCCCCTTTAGGGGTGTCACTGCATGATGGGGTGAACGCCCCTGAAACCCGGGCAGACCCCTGCCCTTGTGCCACACGAGGCCACGGCAGGTGTGGCCACGAGCCCGGAGGTGGCCCTCCAGGACGCCGGCCCTGCCAGGGCCTTGGCCTGGGACTTGAGCCGTTCTGTTGGGGGTGGCGGCCCAGCCGTGGGCGTTGCCACTGCAGCTGGGCGGCAGAGCCCCTGGGTGCCCACGCACATCCACAGCACGGCGCCTGCTCCACGCTTCTGCTTTTTGATCCCTCCCTGAGTTGGCCACGCCCACTCTCCGGGAGCCCGGCACCTCTCTCTCTGCAGCCACGTTGGAGCCCCAGCCCCACTGCTCCACTGGGCAAAGCCGCTCTGCACGGTGGCCAGGGTGGCAGTGAGTGGCACTTCTCAGCCTCCACACACAGCCTGGGGCGCCCTCCACTGGGCCACCTGAGTCACAGCCACAGCACAGGGGCCAGAGTGGCTGCATTTGGATCACGAGGCCACTGACAGAGACAGGCGGTGGAGACGGGTGCAGCTCAGGGATCTGACACAGGCACTGACATGTCACACGCACACATGTGTGCCTGTGTGTGTGTGTGGCTTCTCGACACAGGCAGAGACGGGTGCAGCTCAGGGATCTGACACAGGCTCCGTCATGTCACACGCACACGTGTATCCCTGCATGTGTGCGGCTTCTCAACACAGATGGTGGAGACGGGTGCAGCTCAGGGATCTGACACAGGCTCCGCCAGTCACATGCACACGCGTGTGCCTGTGTGTGTGAATCTTCTCGACACAGGCAGAGACGGGTGCAGCTCAGGGATCTGACACAGGCTCCGTCATGTCACACGCACACATGTATCCCTGCATGTGTGCGGCTTCTCAACACAGATGGTGGAGACGGGTGCAGCTCAGGGATCTGACACGGGCTCTGTCAGTCACATGCACACGCGTGTGCCTGTGTGAGTGCAGCTTCTCGACACAGGCAGAGACGGGTGCCGCTCAGGGGTCTGACGCAGGCTCTGTCATGTCACACACGTGTGTCTGGCGGTGAGTGCACCTCTCAGGTAGATTTAACTCTGACTTCCTGAGGGCCACGGCGCCTTTGCTGACCACGTGTGCTCTCTGCAGGCCGGCGGCCCCTGGTTTGGTCCATGTCCTGACGGGATGCTCGGGTTCTGCCGACGGCCAGAGTGGCCAAGGGCACGGCAGGAGCCTCAGGAAAGGCGCCGGGTGGGGAGGGGACGGCCTTGAGAACCGTGCGGACGCGCGAGTTTCTCCAGAAATCACGGCGCAGCTCTGTCCCGCGGCCGGCAGGCCCAGGCGTGCACGCACAGACGCTCAGCCCCGCTCAGCTCCGCTCAGCACGCGGCAGGGCCCGCGGCTTCCACTTGCTCCCGGGCTGCCCCGAGCCCGGCGGTGCTCCAGCCAGGCCAAACGGCTTCTCCTTATCTCCGGGGGGAGAGGGAACGGCGACTGAGGGCCCTGAGGTTGCAGGGCTGCCCGGCAAGGGTTCCTCCCCTCGGCCGCATCATGGCACAGATGAGAAGCGGCAGAGCAGCGCTCGCCCCCGGCTGTGACCTCCGCCGTGCACTTCCAGAACGCGGATGTGTCCTCGGCAGCCTCCCCTGACCCTTGCCGGCCGCGGAGACTCAGGCACTGGCTGAGACCGGCTAGACAGGCCCCGCCTTCCGCCGTCCTGCTCCACCTGCGCGCGGCGGCCCAGGACAGGTGCTGGGGGATTTAGCTTCACCGGGATCACCGGGGTGACCAGACCAAGAACCCCCAAGAACAAGGACTCCGGTGCAGAGTCCATTCCCCGGTGGGCACCGGGCTCCGCGAGACCAAGCCTGGGGTCTTTACAGCGGGCGATGCGGGTGCCTGCGGCACAGCCGTCTCCCGGGGGCTGCGCAGGATGGAGGCGAGGTTGGCCCGGAGCAGGGGGCTGCAAATTTCCAAAGTGCACGGCGCGTCCGGGCAGGAGGCAACCCGGCAGCTCCCGTGTTTGCTTCCAGAACGTGGTTCCCGGGTGGGGCAGGGTGGGGCGGGGGAGAGGGGCTCGGGCCTCTTCCCCTCCTCGACTCCTATTTCCTTGGAACCCTCGCAGCCAAGGCTCCGCCTCCACAGGAGGGCTCGTCAAAGACTTCGCGCATCCGGAGAAGTTTGTTCTGCTGGGCGAACCCCCTGGAGCCCGGCCTGGTTTTGCCCGGTTGCTGGGGGCGCTCACAGTCTGACCCGGGACTCAGGCTGCAGACACAGCACTGGCACCGCCAGGGTGTGTCAACACGTGTGTGTGCACGTGTGTCTAATCTTGCTGGTGCCCCCACTGCATGTTAACACATGTGTCATGTGTGCGTTTGGCCTCCCTGGCGCCCCCAGTGCGTGTTAACACGGTCGCGTGTGCACATTTGGGTTCTCTGCTCCTCTCTTGTCTTTGTGCCCGCCCTGACTTCTCCCGAGGCCTCGCTGTCTCCGTCCCCCCAGGCCCCGGCCGGCCGTGCTCACACCCACCCAGCCTGGGTGCTGGACACCGGGCTGCTGGCCGCGTCGCGGGCACAGAGCGGACTCCAGGGCTTCCTGCTCCCAGCTTGGGCTTCCAGGGTCGTCAGGGATCTCAGCCTCCTTCCGGCTGCTTTGACAGCGACCTGGGCAGTGGGGACGGTCCTCAGGCCACGCTGCTCGGGGTGCGTGGAGTGGACAGGGCCTTCCCTCGCAGGGCCCGCACTGCCGGGAGCTGGGCACTGCCCCAAAAGCTGGTTTCCCGCGTGGGACTTGGCCGCCTGCGTCTGGTTCTCGCCTCGCTGCCGGTGCCTCAGGGTGGCCGTCGTGGCTGAAATCCCACCCGTTCCACGGTCTCGTCCCCACCTCTGCACCCTGGACCAACCCCGGGACCCGTCCCCCAACCGGAGGCGGCAGTGGCTCCGCGAACAGCGAAAACGGCCCAGCGCCCGCAGCCGCACTGGAGTCGGGGGCAAGCCTGGCTGCGGCCACACCCTGAGGAGCAGGAGGCGTGGGGCTGGGGCCGCGCCCTCCCTCAGCCTGGCAGTGGGGCAGGCCGGGGGCTCCACCGCCCTCCGCCCCCTCCTCCGCTCTCCCTGACGCTGCGGGGCTGCACCCTCGGTCCTCGCCCGCTGGGAAGTCATCTGTGGCCAGAGTCAAGGCTCGAGAGGCAGAGGCGCTGAGTCACCGCGGGCACGTCTGCCCGGAGCGTCTGCCTTCCCGTCGGGCTCCTGCTGCAAGCGGTGCCCTGACCCAAGCAGACGGCCAGGGCTGTCCTCCCTGCCATCCAGGAGGGTGAGGGGCCAAGCCAGGGCCACCGGGTGGTGCCCAGTGCTGCCCAGTGAGTGGCTGGGGTCCGCCTGGAGGCATGGGCAGGGCCGCCGGGGGGAGGGGGCTCTGGGGAGCGTTGGGCGGGGCGCATTCCTGCCGAAGCTTGCCTGAACCCCACAGAGCCTTCTCCTGATAGGCGGAGCCGTTGGCGCCGGAGCCGGCAGCAGAGGTGCTGAGCGTCCTGGACCCCTGGGCGGTCCGCCTCGCTGTCCCCCATCGCCTTGGCCTCCTGGTAGCCACTGCTGTTATGGCGTGCCGACTCCAGGGTCCCCCGGGAGAGCCGTGTCCACCTCTTCCTGCGACTCGTCCAAGCTGGGGGCTCAGCGGGGTCAGCATCACCACACCAGCTCCCCAGCTGCCTGCCTGCACACATCCTGGGAGACCCCAGAAATGGCTCATGTCGGCTCTCTCTCTCTCTCTCTCCCTCTCTCTCCCTCTCTCTCTCCCTCCCTCCCCCTTCTCCCTCTCTGTTTCTCTCCCCCCTCCCCCTCCATCTCCCCCTCCCCCCTCTCCCTCTCTCTCTCCGCCCTCTCCCTCTCTCTCCCTCTCCCCCTCCCCCCTTTCCCCCTCTCCCCCTCCCTCTCTCTCCCCCCTCTTCCCCTCTCTCTACCCCCTCCCTCTCCCCTTCCTCTCTCTCCCCTCCTCTCCCTCTCTCTCTCCCCCCTTCCCCTCCCTCTCCCCCCTCCCTCTCTCTCTCCCCCCTCCCTCTCTCTCTCTTCCCCCTCTCTCCCCCCTCTCTCCCTCTCTCTCTCCCTCTCCCCTTCCCCCCTCTCTCCCCCTTCCCTCTCTCTCTCCCCCCTCTCTCCCCCCTTCCCCCCTCCCTCTCCCCCTCCCCCTTCCCCCTCTCCCCCTCCCTCTCCCCCTCCCCCCTCTCCCCCTCTCTCCCCCTCTCTTCCCCTTCCCCCCTCCCTCTCTCCCTCTCTCTCCCCCTCTCTCCCTCCCTCTCCCCCTCTCTCTCCCTCTCCCCCTCCCCCTTCCCCCCTCTCCCCCTCCCTTTCCCTCTCCCCCTCTCTCTCCCTCTCCCCCTCCCCCTTCCCCCCTCTCCCCCTCCCTTTCCCTCTCCCCCTCTCTCTCCCTCTCCCCCTCCCCCTTCCCCCCTCTCCCCCTCCCTTTCCCCCTCCCCATTCTCCCCCTCTCCCCTCCCTCTCTCCCCCCTCCCTCTTCCCCTCCCCCTCTCCCCCTCTCTCCCCCTCCCTCTCTCTCCCCCTCCCTCTCTCTCCCCCTCCCCCTCTCTCCCCCTCCCTCTCTCTCTCTCCCCCCTCCCTCTCTCCCTCTCTCTCCCCCTCTCTCCCTCCCTCTCCCCCTCCCCCTCCCTCCATCCCCCTCTCCCTCCCTTTCTTTCTGTTTTCTCCCTCCAGAGCCAAACAGAACACCTGCTGGACCTGCTGGGTTGCCCTGCAGGACCTGGCCCCTGGATACGCCCCTCGAGGGCGCAGAGGCCGCCCTCACCCCACCTGCACCCAGGGAGCCGGCACCCCCTCTGCCTGGGTGGTGGGACCAGTGGTAAAGGGCTGGGCGGCTGCAGGGGACTCAATCAAGAGGAGGTGCCCCCACCTCACCCCTGCTCTGCCCCAGCACCCACGCTCCCAGGAGCCGAGGGAGGCTGAGCCCCTGGCAGGCAGTGGCTGTAGGGAGGGTCAGTCCCAGGCCATGTGGCTTGGCCCTGGTCGCTGCGGGCAGGTCTTCCAGAGTACGGTGGTGAGAGGAGGCCCACGCTGGGCACTGGGCCACGTCTAACTGGGCGTCAGACACGCCTCCCTTTGCCTCTGCCACACTGTCCCGCTGCACGGGTCACCAGCGGCTTCCTGGGAGGCTCCCTCCCTGCCCGCAGTGTCCCGCCCTGCGAGGTCAGAAGGGCATGAGGACGGGTGGACGCCTGGGTGGCCATGCACAGCAGCCCAGCGGGGCCCACCCCAAGCCGGTGCCGGCGGCAGCTCTCTCGGCTGAGGCCAGCCTGGCACGGGGCCGGGGCTCGGAGCTCAGAGGCCTTTTCTGGACCCCACCTCAGATCAGCGAATCCCACCAGCAGTGACTACAGCAAACGCCCAGCAATGACCGAGACACTGCCGGGCTGGGTGAGTGTCCCCCTCCCACACCAGGGCCAGGGCCGGCCCAACGGCCTCCTGCCAATGCCACGAGGCTGAGGGTGGATGGGGCCATCCCCTGGCAGGCGCCGTGGGCCTCGGCACCCTGAGACAGCCTGCGTGCGAGGCCTGCGGGAAGTGGCTCCAGGATGCGTGGCCGGGGAGGGGGCCGGAGAGGGGAGTGGCGTTGGCCCCAGTGCCCAGGTGGTCAAGCGGCCAGCATGCGGGCAGCCGGGACCAGTCCTGCTAGGGGGCATGGCCCACCCAGGGATGTGTCCGTCAGCCACACGCTGGCCCGGCCAGCATCGCCAGATAGCAGAAGCTGCCATCCCTGCCCTGGTCGCAATGTGTGCAGTGGTAAGGAAGTTAGTGGACAGGGACGGCTGCCCGCTGCCCGCTGGCCGCCAGCCTTCCTCCACGCCAGCTGGGCAGGGAGGGGCGGGGTCTGGAATCCGGACGGCCAAGGACCTGCGTGCATTCCTTGGCTTCCCGTCAATCGCGTGGGCAGTATCTGCCCCGGGACCTTGCAGGGCGCCTCAGAATCCGAGCCCAGACCCGCGCCCCCCAGAGGGCCAGCCCGGGAGGCACAGGGAAGGTCGCGATGGAGCTGGACAGAGGCCAGCAGACACTGCTCGGTGGGGGTGAGGTCTGTCCTGGGGGCTGTGTGCCGGGCTCTGAGGGGGGCAGCACTGGAAAGCCACACGGCGACAGGGGCCTCGGGCTGGTGCTCACCCGGTTCCCCCGCGGGGACACCGTGCTACGTCCCGGTGCCCAGCCTTGCTCTGGGCTCAGAGTGGACACAGCTCGGGTCTGGTCTGCGACAGAGGGCGCAGGTAGCAGAGCGCTCCCTGGCGAGTTGGGGGAGCCCAGGCCCTCGGTGCTGGGGTCCTGCTGGTGTTGGGAGGGGGCTGGACGCGAGTTTCTCAAGTCAAAAGCTTCCTCCTGCAGGAGACAGGGAATTCCACAGTCTCAGACCCCGGACGACCAGCCCCGCCCTCCCCTCCAGACACTCTGGAATGGAGGAAAATGGTGACGCTCCGGCTGCCCCACTGGTTCCCAAAAGCCGCCTGAGGCTTGGCGAGCTTCCCTGGCCGGGCCACAGACCCCACCACGCCTTCCTGGTCCCTCACAGGCGGGGCAGAGTCAGGGGCTGCCGGGGGCCTCGGAGGCTGCCCTTGGAGGGATCCCCACCCCGCTTTGTGTGCGAACTCTCTCCTGAGGTCCAGGGACACCAGGCGTGCAGGGTGGGTGACAGTGACCCCACTTCCACGACGGTGCGGGGGGGGCCACTGTGCCTGGGCGGCAGGCAGGTGTGCCAGCGTCCCGGAGAGTGGACGTTCAGGTGGGGGGACGTGCTCACGGCCAGGCGGCTGCACTGCCTCGACCTCCCTGGGTGCTGCCTGGCCCTGGCTCCCACTGAGAATTCGGCCCTCGCCCGCTGCTCCCCCTCCCTGCACTGTCTCCCGCAGCCTCCCAGGCCCACAGGGCTTAGGCAAGACTTAGGGCTTAGGGGCTGAGCTTGGGGGCGGGGCACACATAGCCAGCACCAGGGTGTCTGGTGATGCCCAGCTCTGCTCCTGAGTCCACTTCCGGCCAGAGTGGGCCCAGGAGGCCGCGGCAGCAGCTCCAGTGTTTGGGTTCCCTCCACCTGTGTGGGAGACCCCGACTGCGTTCCCGGTCCCCGGCTCCTGCGGCTGCAGGCATCTGGGGAGTGAACCAGCTGAGGAATCCACCGGTTCTCTCTCCGTGTTTCTCTGCCTTGCAAATAAATAAACCACATTTAAAAGAATAAAGTCCCAGCCGGCGCCGCGGCTCACTAGGCTAATCCTCTGCCTTGCGGCGCCGGCACCCCGGGTTCTAGTCCCGGTCAGGGCGCCGGATTCTGTCCCGGTTGCCCCTCTTCCAGGCCAGCCCTCTGCTGTGGCCAGGGAGTGCAGTGGAGGATGGCCCAAGTGCTTGGGCCCTGCACCCCATGGGAGACCAGGAGAAGCACCTGGCTCCTGCCATCGGATCAGCGCGGTGAGCTGGCCGCGGCGGCCATTGGAGGGTAAACCAATGGCAAAGGAAGACCTTTCTCTCTGTCTCTCTTTCTCACTGTCCACTCTGCCTGTCAGAAAAAAAAAAAAAAGAATAAAGTCCCCTTGATTGGCGGCCCCGTGCCCCCCGCCCCCTGCCAGACCAGTCAGCTTCACCTGGCCATGCTGCTGCCTCCCGTGCTGCGGCTCGGGACGGCTCGGGACGGCTCGGGACGGCTCGAGGACAGCTTGGGGACGGCTCGGGTGCTCCCGAGGGCCCCGTGGCGCAGGCTGGCCTGAAGCTCTGCACTGAGCTCCCCCCCCCCGGCACGTGGGCTATGGAGGCATGGTGGGGCCACGTGGGTCACAGGTCTTCAGGGAGAGGCCTCGGGAGACACTCACCCGCCCACACCCGGGTCTGGGGCCCCAGCCTCCCGAGAGGTGGGACCGCGCCTGTTGCTTAAGGCCTGGTCCTGGGCGCCTGAGCAGGCTCGGCCCGTGTCTGGTTGAGCTGCTGGCCGCTCGCCGCCCCTCTGCTCCGGGAGCCGACACCCTGAGTCCCGTGGGTCCCGTGAGTCCCGTGTGTGTGACAACGGGGTTGTGCTCTCTCGAGAAGGCGCCTGCTATTTGTGTTGTGCGTGGAAAATGGAGCGGTGCTTGGAACGTGCTTCCAAATCCTTCGGCAATGAGAAAGTGGCTCTGTGAAGCAAATACCCCAAATTTCTCATCACCGTTGAGTGAGCAGCGAGTTTCCCGGAGCTGTTCTGCCGCCCCCGAACGTGCTGGCCAACTCCCCGAAGTGTCAGCCTTGCCCCTTCCAATGACCGCCCTGGGCTGAGCTCCTGGCGCTGCCACCGCCACCGCCACCAGCTCTCTGTGCCTCGGTTTGTTCTCACGGGCACTACTGACCGCCGTCCCTGACGGGTGGACGGCTGGACACTTAGCTCCTTGGCTGGAGACTAGACTCTGTGCAGACTTCTTTAAAGGTGTATTGATTTATTTATTTGAAAGGCAGAGAGAGAGAGAGAGAGAGAGAGCGAGCGAGCGAGCGAGGTCCCCCATCCATCCACTGGTTCATTCCCCAAATGCTGCAACAGCCAGGTCCAGGCCAGGCTGAAGCCAGCACCCAGGAGCTGCATCCGGGTCTCCCACAGGAGCGCAGGGGCCCAAGCACTTGGGCCGTCTTCTGCTGTCTTTCAGGAGCATTAGCAGGGAGCCGGATGGGAAGTGGAGCAGCCGGGACTTGAACCGGCGCCCATAGGGGATGCTGGCACTGCAGGCAGTGGCCTCACCCATGCACCACAGCATCGGCCTCTTTGCTCTGTCTGAACTTGGGACCAGTCAGTCAGACTACCTCTACTTTGGCCAAATGTCCACATGCACCTGCAAAGAATTCGCACTTTGCCTTTATCGGACGAAGTATCGTCTAATGTCAGTTACATCAGGGTGATGGATGGCATTCACTGACCTGCCGAGCTCGCGCCGGTTCCCACGACCTGGTCCCTGGGGTGGAAGTGCCCAAACCTCCCGCCACTGCCACCTAACCGCCGATTTGCCTGTTTGTTTCTCAGCTCTGTTTCCACTGCCTGCGTGAGCTTTGAACGTTTGTTGCTGGGTGTGTGTGAGCCGAGGGGCGTGGTTCTCTGGGGCGCGCCGGGGGAACGTCCCGGAGCTGCCCTGCCTCCCCGGCACCGGCGTTCCCACAGTGTGTCACTCGCCCTCCGTCTTTCCCCCCGAAGCTCTGTGTCAGTTGAACACAGGCGGGCGCTGGGCTCAGTCCTGCCCGGCATTGCTGCTCCCGCGCGTGCGGCTTCTGCTCATCTCAGATGCGTGTGCAATGTGTGAGTGTGCAAGCGTCTCCGCCAGCTGCCCTACTGCCACTGTCATCACACACTTGTATTCAATTCCTCAAAATGTCCCGTCTCTGATGGCTTTCTCTCCAAAGTTATTCCTGGTATCACTGACCTGCAGCCTGAAACTCTTTATTTACTTGTTATTTGAGAGAGAGAGAGAGAGAGAGAGAGAGAGAGAGAGAGAGAGAGAGGAGAGAGAGAGAGGAGAGAGAGAGAGAGAGATCTTCCCCCTGCTGGTTCACTCCCTGGGTGCCCGCGACAGCCAGAGCTGCGTCTCCCACGTGGGATCCACCTGCTGCCCCCAGGGTGTGCATCAGCAGGGGTTGATCCCAGCACCCAGGACAGGTGGGGGAGGCCCTGGCAGCACCTCACCTGCCGCCCCACTCACTCACTCACCCCAAGGAGTTTTTATATTGTGCAATGCAGCTACTCGGGTGTTAAATTCTCTAGGGGCCAGCACTATGGCATAGCAGGCTAAGCCTCTGCCTGCAGTGCCGGCACCCCACATGGGCTCAGGTTCAAGTCCCTGCTGCTCCACTTCCGATCCAGCTCCCCGCTGACGCACCTGGGAAAGCAGTGGACGATGGCTCAGGTGCTTGGGCCCCTGCACCCACGTGGGAGACCCAGAGGAGGCTCCTGGCTCCTGGCTCCTGATCAGCTCAGCTCCAGTGGTCACGGCCATTTGGGAAGTGGACAGTGAATGGAAGACCTCTCTCTCTCTCTTTCTCCCTCTCTCTCTGTGTCTCCCTCTCTCAGTAACTCTACCTCTCAAATAAATAAATAAATCTGTTTAAAAATTCTCTGTGTTTGTGTATCTGAAGGTGTGTCTTTCACCTTCAGGTCAGTGTTGCCCTGAGGGGCTCCGTGTCCCAGCACCCCTGTTCCACGGAGGGGACTCGGGAGGCTGGCAGCGCCCCTCCCCGACGGCTGGCAGTCCGTTTTCCTCCGGGTTAGACACCCCAGCAATTTGCAACACGCCTGTGCCTGTGTGCCCGGTGCCCCTCCCGAATGGGATCTGCCCCGCTTCCGGGATTCGCTCTCCAAGGGCTTTTTCAGCCGCTGCCTCTGTCGCTCCCCAGGGCCCTGCACGGCGACCCCAGGCTGCCCGCTGCCGCGGCTCCTCCTTCCTCTGCACGGCCAGGTTCACCGCCCGTCTCGGGTCCCCGATCTTTCCTCCTGCAGCGTGGAACCTGCTGTCACTCCCATCAGCGGGTTTTGCCTCTGCAAATTCGTTTCTAGACCTCCCAGGTTTAAAACGCCTCCCTCCCACCTTTGGGCGGCTTCGGGATACGAGCAGCAGCTGCCTGGCCGACTTCTGCCAGCCCGGGCACCGTCTCGGCTCCCTCGTGCGGCTCTGCCCCGCTGGAAGGCGGGCACTTTGGAAGTCACCTTGATGAGAGTGTGCACTTTGTCCTCATCTCGCTTCCAAGGCAGTGGACGCTCGAGGCCCGGGGGACGTGCTCCTGGGGGCCTGGGGCAGCCTCCAGCCCCGCAGCTGTGAGTGACGCTGAGTCCTCCCCTCCCCTAAGCCCACGCGGTGGCAGGCGCCTGTGCGGGAGGAATGGGATCACCGCTGAGTCACCGCACCAGGGGCTGGGCGACCAGAACCGCGGGGAGGGAGGCGCGGTGCTGACGCCAGCCGCTGGCCCAGCAGCGAGTGACACACGCTGAGCTCACGCAGAGCCCTGGAACGCGGCGAGGACACGGCAAGACGCGCGTGTCTCAGGGGACACCACGTGAGCCATGCTGGCCACAGCAGCTGCCCCTGAGGGTCCTCCTCGGCCCCCGCCCTCCCAGCTTCCCAGGCAGAGCCGAGCCCTGCAGCCCCGGGCCCCCTTCTGCAGGTGCGCCGATCGGCCCCAGGGCAAACCTGGAGCGGTGAGCTGTGGCGCTGCAGACGCGGCCCCACCCACTGCCCTGAGCTCCCCGAGGCGGCGCCCCTGCCGAGTGCCTGACAGAGGGGGTCCCCCGGAAAGGCAGCCGGGGAGGGTGGCCCGGAAGCAGAAGATGAGCACCTGGCACTAGCCCGTCGGCTTTGCTCCTGGCACCGGCGGCTCCGGCAGCATCAGCGGGGCACAGAGAGATGCCGAGAGGAAGCCGAGGCTAATGAACACGTCGGGCACCGCTAACCTTAGCGCACACGCTCACTCCGCACCATCTGCAGACACGGCTGCAGCCGGGGGAGGCGGGGCTCCCGTACACAGGAAGGGGTGAGGCAGCCCCCCACCAGCACGCGAGCCCCCTGTGCTGCCCGCCTGTCTCACCACCTTCACCTCCCCACCTCCCCACCTCCCTCACTTTCCCCACTTCCCCTACCTGCCCCACCTCCCCCACCTCTCACCTGCCCACCTCCCTCACCTGCCCCACCTCTCTCACCTCCCCCACCTCTCACCTGCCCACCTCCCCACCTCCCTCACTTCCCCTACCTGCCCCACCTCCCCCACCTCTCTCACCTCCCCCACCCCCCTCCTCTCTCACCTCCCCACCTCCCTCACCTTCCCCACCTCCCCCACCTCCCTCCCCAACCTCTCTCACCTCCCCCACCCCCCTCCTCTCTCACCTCCCCACCTCCCTCACCTGCCCACCTCCCCACCTCCCTCACTTTCCCCACCTCCCTCACCTTCCCCACCTCCCTCACCTCCCCACCTCTCTCACCTCCCCCACCCCCACCTCTCTCACCTCCCCCACCCCCACCTCTCTCACCTCCCCCACCCCCACCTCTCTCACCTCCCCCACCCCCACCTCTCTCACCTCCCCCACCCCCTCCTCTCTCACCTCCCCCACCTGCCCCACCTCCCTCACCTTCCCCACCTCCCTCACCTTCCCCACCTCCCCCACCTCCCTCCCCCACCTCTCTCACCTCCCCCACCCCCCTCCTCTCTCACCTCCCCCACCTACCCCACCTCCCTCACCTTCCCCACCTCCCTCACCTTCCCCACCTCCCTCACCTCCCCACCTCTCTCACCTCCCCCACCCCCACCTCTCTCACCTCCCCCACCCCCACCTCTCTCACCTCCCCCACCCCCACCTCTCTCACCTCCCCCACCCCCACCTCTCTCACCTCCCCCACCCCCTCCTCTCTCACCTCCCCCACCTGCCCCACCTCCCTCACCTTCCCCACCTCCCTCACCTCCCCACCTCCCCACCTCTCTCACCTCCCCCACCCCCCTCCTCTCTCACCTCCCCCACCTGCCCCACCTCCCTCACCTTCCCCACCTCCCCCACCTCCCTCACCTTCCCCACCTCCCCCACCTCCCTCCCCCACCTCTCTCACCTCCCCCACCTCTCTCACCTCCCCCACCTCACTCACCTCCCCCACCTCTCTCACTCCCCCACCTCTCTCACCTGCCCACCTCCCCCACCCCCCTCCTCTCCCACCTCCCCCGCCTCTCTCACCTCCCCCACCTCTCTCACCTGCCCACCTCCCTCACTTTCCCCACCTCCCCCACCGCCAGCCCCTGGCCTCATCCTCCCCCTGGGGACCCCACAGCCCCCCTTGGGTCTGCAGTCCGTGCTGCCGGGCAGAAGCCCTCTCCCCCTCTTCCGTGGACCCTGAGCAGGTGAAATAATCAAAATGACATCAGAAAATCATGTATGGAAGACAAATGCTTCCGTTTACAGAGAGAGGGCTCTAGGACACTACCACGTCCACTCCCAACACAGTTTGATTGACAGGTGGGTATGACCGTGCCCCTCCCACCTCCCACGCCTGGGTGACAGAGGGAGCGCCTCTGCTTCCCGGGGCTGACCGCGTTGTCAGGTTCAAAGGGCACGGCCCCCTGGGGAGGTGGCACAAGGCCAGTCCACAGGCGGACCACAGGTGGACCACAGGTCTGCACAGTGGCGCACAGGGAGGACACAGGGGTCCCCACGTTGCCAGGGACCCCAGTGTGACCTCTCGGACATGGAAGCCGTGGGCCTCCCCCCCTGGGGTCAAACGCTAGCACCCAGGCATCATTCGAGGGAGGGGACACGCACTGCCCTGAGGGAGGAGGGACAGGGCTGCTGCTGCCCCCAGACCTGGCGTGGGGACACTGGCAGTGACCCCAGGAGAGCGCACAGACCCCAGCCCCTCCCCCTGCCACCAGGCTGAGTGCCCAGCACAGGATGTCCGGAGGGGACAAAGAGCCCTTGGCAAGGGTGGGGCCCCATGCTGGCCACACCTGGGGACAGTGCTGGGCGTGTGTCACCAGAGCCACACAGCGCAGGGGTGACTGCCAAGATGTCCTGGGCAGCACGGGTTCGAGGGAACCGCAGCTGCAGGGAACCGGACGGCAGCTGGGACCTGCGAGGAGGCCGCGTCTCTGTCCCGTGCGGGGACCGCAGTGGCTGCCGGCAGGGCTTCGGGGGAGACCCTGCCCCCGTCACGCGTGGGCCCTGAGAGACACGTGTGCTCACACACCAGCAGCTTCTGAAACCGCCCCAAGCCAGGGGCTCAGCTGCCGGCAACAGCAGAGCGCAGAGTGGGCTCCGCCTCGGTCCCAGGTGCGAGGACACCCGCCCCACAGCCACGCGCGTCTCCGGGGCCACACGGGGAAACCCTGCGCTGCCTAACTCCAAGACCACGGCGTGGAGGTAAAGCGAGGGAGAGACCCTCAGGAAGAGGCCGAGGTCTCCCACCGCGGGGCGCGGGGTGGGGGGGTCCCGTTCCGTTAGCTGCTGGGGACCCGACTCTTAGACAAGGCCTGGCAAGGACTCTGGGGAATTTGCTAATGAGTGCGGTGCGACCACACACCGGCCTTCTCTCAGCTTCTGTGCTGTGCTAAGTCTAGTTTTCGGGCTTTTTAAATTTGTGGTTATTGTTTTGTTTATCTGAAAGGGGGGAGAGAGGGAGAGAGAGAAAGAGGGAAAGAGAGAGATGGAGAGAAAAAGAGAGGAAGGGAGAGAGAAAGAGGGGGGAGAGACAGGGAGAGAGAGGGAGAGAGGGAGAAACAGAGAGGGAAAGAGAGGGAGAGAGAGAGAGAGGGAAAGAGAGAGACGGAGAGAAAAAGAGGTGGGGGAGAGACAGGGAGAGGGAGAGAGGGAGAAACAGAGAGAGGGAGAGAGAGAGAGACAGGGAGAAGGAGAGACAGGGAGAGGGAGAGGGAGACCGGGAGAGAGAGAAACAGAGGGAGGGAAAGAGAGGGAGAGACAGAGGGGGGGAAAAAGAGGGAGAGACAGAGGGGGGGGCTTGTGGTTGGTTCGCTCCCCTAATGCCCACAACAGCAGGGCCAGAGCTGGAAGCCAGGAGTGCACCCGGGTCTCCCCCGCGGGGGCAGGGACCATTCCCGGAGCCTTCGCGGCTGCCTCCCAGGGTGCACACGGGAAGCCGGGAGTGGGAAGCCGGGAGCCGGAGCGCAGCCAGGCCCCGACCGGCGCTGATACGGGACCGGGACAGAAGGTGCCAGTGCTCTCCTGCTACCACGAATTTCACAATAAAAAGGTAAAATTGTTTCAAATCACAAAAACGTTTTAAAAAAAAAAAAAACAAAGGGGGGAGACCTTATCTACGCAGAGTAGCTTGCGCGCTGTGATTTTCCTGTAAAAACAGACGACATCAGAACAGAGGAAACAAAGTTCAGGGCAAACACGAGGAGCCCATGCGGGTTCCTCTTCTGAGTCCCAGACGGCCCAGGAATCAGCTGGATTCTGCCCCAGTTCCTGGCAAATGCCGGGGAAACACCATGGGCCGCCGAGCCAGGCTGGCACGCGGCCTCCTGCCCGCCCTGGCCACAGGAGCTTCGCCAGCTCCAGGCTCCGAGGCTGCGTCTCCCCAGGGTGCCAGACACAGGTTCCCCGATGAGCACCTGGGGCGGGCTCTGGCCATTGCGGCCAACTGGGGAGTGAACCAGCAGAGGGGGAAGGGGAAAGGGGAAAAGGAGGGGGCAGAGGAGAAGGGGGAGGAGAGGGAGGGGAGGAGGGGGAGGGGAGGCAGCCTCGGCCCTGGTGAGTGACCACCAGGAAACAAAGCTCAGGCAGGGGGACCTTGACCGTGAGGGTGGAAGCTGAGCCCCTGGCTCCTGCGACCCCACCCCAGAGCCCGGGAGACCCCCACCCAGACCCGCAGCCCACGACGGGGGGGGGGGCACATGGTGAGAAGCATGTTCCCAGCATGGCCCTGGGCAGCCCACGTGTGATACGCATGTGGCACCAGCCGACCCGACGGCCACGAAACAACCCCAGCTTCAGCCCTGTCTCTCCTGTGCCTGTTCAAAACCCCCTGCTGAGGCCACTCGACGCGTGAGCCCCTGGCAGCCCCTGGCCACAGCTCCCAGTGCTCCCGGAGGTGCAGACCCTGGGGCTGCAGCCCATGAGCCCCCGGAGAACACACGTGTGCACGTGTGTGCATGTCATGTGTGCATCTGTGCACGTGTGCACGTCGTGTGTGCACATGCCATGTGTGTGCATGTGTGTGCATGTCATGTGTGTGTCTGTGCACGTGTGCATGTCGTGTGTGCACACACCGTGTGTGTGCGTGTGTGCATGTGTGCACATGCCATGTGTGTGCCTGTGCGTGTGTGCATGTGTGTGCGTGTCATGTGTGCATCTGTGCACTGTGCACATGTGTGCACATGCCATGTGTGTGCCTGTGCGTGTGTGCATGTGTGTGCATGTCATGTGTGCATCTGTGCACGTGTGCACATCGTGTGTGCACACGCCATGTGTGTGCCTGGGCGTGTGTGCACGTGCACGCTCATGCTGTTTCTGTATGTATCGGTGGTGCTTGTTTATATGCATTGTGTGAACATCTCTTTAAAAAAAGATTTACTCATTTGAAAGGAAGAGTTAGAGAGAGAGAGAGAGAGAGAGAGAGAGAGGAGAGAGAGGAGAGAGAGGAGAGAGAGAGGTCCTCCATCTGATGGTTCACTCCCCAGTTGGTTGCAACGGCCAGAGTTGAGCCGATCTGAAGCCAGGAGCCAGGAGCGTCCTCCATGTCTCCCACGCAGGTGCCGTGGCTGAGAGCCGGCCAGGGCAGGGTGTGAGGGCGACGTCCGCCCGGGCTCGGCTCCCGCTCCCGCTGCCCCCTCTGTGGACGGGGTGGGGTGGGGGATCAAGGACGCCCCTGAAATGTGATCGGAAGATGTGAGCTCGCTGCCAGAGAAGCAGCACAGCCACGTGCACGGCACACCCCCCGCAGGATCACAAACACGCACATGACACGTGTGTTCACATTGCAAAACGCACAAAGCATGTGACACACGCACAAAGATACACACGGCACGCACACAATGCACACAGGAGTTACATGTACACAGTGTGTACAAGATGTTCACAGGGCCAGCGTGTGGTGCAGTGGGTAAGCTACTGCCTACAACTATGAGTGCCGGTTCTAGTCCCGGCTGCTCCACTTCCCATCCAGCTCCCTGCTGTGGCCTGGGAAGGCAGTGGAGGATGGGCCAAGTGCTTGGGCCCTGCACCCGTGTGGGAGACCTGGAGGACGCTCTGGGAGCCCGGCTTCAGCCTGGCCCAGCTGTTGAGGCCGTTGTCATTTAAGGAGTGAACCCCAGGACAGAAGATCCCTCTCTCTCTCTCCCTCTCTGTGTCACTCTGCCTTCCAAATAAATCTTACAAAACAAAGCTGTTCAACCAGCCACAGTGTGCACTGCCCAAGACCTCCTGGGGCAGCAGCACCCACAGCCCCTCCCCCCAGGGGTGGTCTGAAGTGGGGGAGGGGTGCCAGGGCTGCAGAGGGGTGGGGCAGGGGCAGGAGCCAGGACCCCACACCTGAGGTCCAGCGTGAGAGAGCCCCAGCGTGGGGAGATTCACGCAGCCCAGGGAGCAGCCCCAGACCTGGGCGCTGAGCTCGGGCGGCCGGAGGGGCAGATTAGGGAGGAGCGGGAGGGGGCGGGGCTGGCACTGGGGTGCAGTGGTCTGGGGGTCCAGGGAGAGGCCCAGGCTGCCCCAGCGCCTCTGCCGTGGCCGCCGTGAGTCCCACACGTGGCCTTCCCAGCCCTGGCCCCTTCAGCCCCCACGGCCCTCTGAGGGCCTGCTCTGCCCACGCACGCTTCAGGGCATGACCGAGGATTCCAGGGGAGTTTCCTACATTCGGGACCCTCCTCTCTGTGGCTCCCTCGTCTCCGGGGTTTCTCCCTCAATCTCCAGACACCCCGGCAGCCCTGGCCCCCGCCTCTGCCCAGCTCCTCCCACTGAGGGGCGTCTGGGGAACAGCTGGGCGCGTGGCCCCAGCCCACAGTCTGGGGTTTTCCATGCATGAGGTCACTCTGCAGTGCCGTCACACACTTGCTTCCCTTCCATCCAGAGTTCATGGTCAGCGGGAAAGCTGACCGAGCAAAACCCCCAGGGCCCGGCCGTGCTCAGCCGAGCTGCACACCTGACGTGGCACCAGGCGTGTCCCCAACACAGAGGCACCGCATCTGGCCACCTCGGCACCTCCAGGGCACGGCCCCAGGCTCTCACCTGCCCCCGACAGCCGCCTCATCCACTCTCCCCACTGGGCACCCAGACATGCCCTTGGCCTTGTCTGCCTGTGTCTGTCCGAGGACCAGGCAGGAAGTTGGAAGCCAACTGCCTGTGGCCCAGCCAAGCCTGGGCACGGCCCCACATCACCCCCAGCCATGGCTGCTCTCGGATGGCAGATGCCCGAAGCCCGATCCAGGTGTGAATGTACCTTTAAGACATGATGGAGGCTGGCGCCACGGTTCACTAGGCTAATCCTCCACCTGCGGTGCTGGCACCCCGGGTTCTAGTCCCGGTCGGGGCGCCGGATTCTGTCCCGGTTGCCCCTCTTCCAGGCCAGCTCTCTGCTGTGGCCCGGGAGTGCAGTGGAGGATGGCCCAAGTGCTTGGGCCCTGCACCCCATGGGAGACCAGGAAAAGCACCTGGCTCCTGGCTTTGGATGGGTGCAGCGCCAGCCATGGTGGCCATTTGGGGGTGAACCAACAGAAAAAGGAAGCCTCTCTCTCACTGTTTAACTCTGCCTGTAAAAAAAAAAAAAAAGACACAACGGAGCCGACAGCACACACAGGCACACGCAGAGCCGGACGCCCTCGGGGTGGCCGTGCCTCCCCATCTCCAGCCAAATCAACCCCCCACCGACATCCAGCGGAACACCTGTGGGAGGCTTCGCTCCGTTCAGAGTGGACGCGAGGCCGGCCTCGGGCCGTGGGCAGGCCCTCGGCATGCGAGCTGCCGGCGACCTCCCACGCACGAGGCAGCCGTCTTTCCCCGGCTTCTCCCGGCAGCCCCAGACAGCAGCAGGTGCAGCCGCAACGATTCCCTGCCGTCTTCACGTGTCAATCAAAGGGCGCGCGCCCCTCCCGGGAGAGCCGTGCTCGGCGCCGGCTGCTAATTTGTCGGAGAGCTCCAGCCGCGTTTGCATGATTTCCCAGCTAATTTAGTCTGATCGCAATTTGCAGCAGGTGCCGCTCCAGCAGGCAACGGAGCCGTCAGCCAGGCCCCGGCGGCGAGGGAACGGCTGCGCCAGCCAGAGCGTGGCGGCACCTCGACGTCCCCGCCGTCACCTCCAGTCCGCGGCACTGAGGAAGAACAAGCGTCCCAGGCCATGCTCTCTGCCCTCGGCCCGGGGCGCCGCACACCCTTGCTGCCCACGAGGCCACGGCCCCGCGTGCTGAGCCACCTGGGGGCTCTGGGGCCCCTGCCCAGCACAGGCCCAGGCAGCCCTGGAAGCAGCTGGACCCCCACACGACCCTGTCGGCAGCCTGCGCCGGGGCCCGGGGAGGCCAGCGCCGGCACCGGGGGAGGGCTCAGCAGAGGGCGGCCAGAGTCAGGCCCAGCGCAGCCAGCCCTGCCGGCCACCTTCTTGTGCCGTCAGTCTACAGCTACCACCGCCGTCAGAGCTGGCTGTGAAGACCCCTGCCCACCCTAGGGCCACCCCCACCCCAGGCTGCACCTCTCAGCTGCAGCCGAGGTCGGGGCACTGGCGTCACATGCTTACAAGGAGCCCCTCGCCCAATCCAGGCGG
This sequence comes from Oryctolagus cuniculus, assembly GCF_051225735.1. Lineage (NCBI taxonomy): Eukaryota > Metazoa > Chordata > Mammalia > Lagomorpha > Leporidae > Oryctolagus > Oryctolagus cuniculus. Next base: position 2,706,525 of record NC_142870.1, read on the forward strand.
CCACACCAGACGCTGCAGCCCCCACGGGCTCCCGGTGGGGCTGGGGCCGCCTCCCCGCTGTCCAAGGCTCCCCTCCTAAGCCGGTCACGTCCTCCGTGGGTGGGAAGACACCAGCAACGACCCCGTAACTCCAGCATGCTTTCCTTCTTTGATTTTTTTGTCTGAAAGGCAGATATGGGGAGAGGGAAAGAGAGGTCTTCCATCCGCTGGTTCACTCCCAAAATGTCCACGGCAGCCTGGGCTGGGCCAGCTGAAGCCAGGAACCTGGAGCTCCATCCGGGTCCCCACATGGGTGACAGGGACCCAGGTACTTGGGCCACCACCTGCCGCCTCCTGGGTGCACCAGCAGGAGCGGGATCAGCACAGAGCAGCTGGGCCTGGACCAGTGCTCACACAGGACGCCAGGCACAGGCGGCGGCCTCACGCCTCCCGCTCCGCCGCTGCCTCCCCGCCCCCACTCTCCTGCTCCTGCCCAGGGCCTCAGGGCCTCCTCCCCCCACTCACACCCCAAGGGCCTCCTAGCCCAGTTACCGTCCTCTTTCCTGTCCATCAGCCCCAGCACCCGGCAAAGGGTGAGAACCCAGCAGGGAACTGTGCACTCACGAGCGAGTGGCTGATGGGACCTGCCAGTCCACCCTCTGATTGGTGGAGAAATGCAACACGTGCCAAAGCCACGCCCCGCAGTGCTGGACTGGACTCACACGAGAACCACCCAGGGCCCAGGCATGAAGCAGGACCAGGCCTCAGTGGTGTTCAGAGCCTCTCAGAGTTGGCGCTGTGGCATAGTGGGTAAGGCCGCCGCCTGCAGTCTGCATCCCATGTGGACACCGGTTCGAGTCCTGGCTGCTCCACTTTTGATCCAGCTCTCTGCTGTGGCCTGGGAAGGCAGTGGAAGACAGACCAAGTGCTTGGGCCCCTGCACCCGCATGGGAGAACTGGAAGAAGCTCCTGGCTCCTGGCTTCAGATCAGCCCAGCTCCGACCGTTGCAGCCACCTGGGGAGTGACCCAGCGGATGGAAGACCTCTGTCTCTCTCTCTCTCTCTCTCTCTCTCTCTCTCTCTCTCTCTCCCCTCAGAGCCTGATGTCCAGCTGGGCTGAGATGCACAGTGACCGCTGAGGGCCGTCGCTGACTCAGCCTCACGTACTGATCTTGACTTCACTCATTCACTCCAGGAGCGCCTGCATGGGCCAGGAGGACGGCAGCCAAGGCCACGGGAGCCCTCGCTGCCCCGGGGGCCAGGCTGGGAACAAGGCCCATGAGTGCACGGGAGGAGGTGGGTGCCCCAGGGGGAGGGCGGCTCGGCCTGCAGGAAGCGCTCCAGGCAGGGCCCTGCCAGAATCCACCCCCCACCCCACGCCGCTGGGCGGGCTGTGACGGCTCCTTTCACGGGAACACGGCCAGCGCGCAGGTCTGTGCTGGCAGCCTCCGGCCCTCCTGCTGGATCCGCTCCGTCGCTGAGCCCTGAGGGCCGGACCAGGACTTGGCGGCACCTGTTCTGTGGGCAGCACACGGGGCCAGGGATGGAGTTCACCTCTCCTCCGCAGGCCCCGAGCAGCCCCGGGCCATCATCCGGGGGCCCCAGGCGTGGCTTCCGAGCCGGGGGGTGTGAGGCCGGGGACATGGAGGCCGCGGCACTGCCCTGGCCATTGCCCCACGCCGCCCCGCGGCAAGTGTCCTGGGGAAGCTGAGCCCTGGCCTGCATCTCTGTCCCTGCCTCGCCTCCGGGTGGACGCTGGGCACCTGGGGGCACAGGGACTACCTGGAGGGTGGACGCTGGGCACCTGGGGGCACAGGGACTACCTGGAGGGTGGACGCTGGGCACCTGGGGGCACAGGGACTACCTGGAGGGTGGACGCTGGGTACCTGGAGACACAGGGACTACCTGGAGGGTGGACGCTGGGCACCTGGGGGCACAGGGACTACCTGGAGGGTGGACACTGGGTACCTGGGGGCACAGGGACTACCTGGAGGGTGGACGCTGGGTACCTGGGGGCACAGGGACTACCTGGAGGGTGGACGCTGGGTACCTGGAGACACAGGGACTACCTGGAGGGTGGACGCTGGGCACCTGGGGGCACAGGGACTACCTGGAGGGTGGACACTGGGTACCTGGGGGCACAGGGACTACCTGGAGGGTGGACGCTGGGTACCTGGGGGCACAGGGACTACCTGGAGGGTGGACGCTGGGCACCTGGGGGCACAGGGACTACCTGGAGGGTGGACGCTGGGCACCTGGGGGCACAGGGACTACCTGGAGGGTGGACGCTGGGCACCTGGGGACACAGGGACTACCTGGAGGGTGGACGCTGGGTACCTGGGGGCACAGGGACTACCTGGAGGGTGGACGCTGGGCACCTGGGGGCACAGGGACTACCTGGAGGGTGGACACTGGGCACCTGGGGGCACAGGGACTACCTGGAGGGTGGACGCTGGGCACCTGGGGGCACAGGGACTACGCAGGACCCGGCTGCCCCTCGCCCACCGCTGCCACCAGGAGTCCCCCGTGGAGGAGGCCCCTCCTCGCTGCCCAGGGAGGGGGTCCCCGTGGCAGGAGTTGGGGCATGCTGGGGGCTGGGGGTGCGGTCCCCGGCCAGCGAGAGGTGCTCCGGTTTGTGTCCCTCCCGTGGGGGGAAGGGCTGGGCCTAGGGCTCAGTGAGCCAGGTGTGGGCTCCGCATTGGAGCGCTCAGGGAGGCCACGGCTGGACCCCCAGCGGCCTCCAGCCCACGCAGCCGCCCCCAGGCCAGGTAAACCCCAGTGTTGGGATCCGGTCTGGACTGCGTGCTGCCGGCGTACAGTGAGAGGGGAGGGGGCAGCGAGGTGGACAGAGCCCAGGAGCCGTGGAGCGGAAGGGAGGGGCACCCACGGGAGCCGCGGGCCTCCCCGAGTCACAGCCTCCCATGATCGCAGCAGCAGGGACCCTGAGGCCACGTTCTGGGTGCTGGGCCCCAGGCCTAAGGCAAGGGCACCCACCCAGGCTTCCTGGGCCCCCAGACCTGGGGGGAGTCCTGCCAGCCACAGCGTGCTAGGGAGCTTCCCAGGACACCCACAGCCACTCCACCCCGAAGCACCCTGCGTGTTCCCACACACCCCCGGCCCCCGGCACCTCCCCCTCCGTGCCCAGGGCCCCAGCCCAGGCCCAGTGTGCTGAGCCAGCAGGAGGCACTGGGGGCCCCATGGGGGCAGCGCCGGTCTGGGTTGGCGACTGACCCGATTGTCTGTTAATGGGTGACTCACTGACAGATGCCGGGGTGGGGCGGTCTGTGCTGAGCACCGTGGATTGCCATAGAAACTTCTAGAATGAAACACAGGCCTTGCCTGTCAGCTCTGGGCAAGCCTCTCCCGAACACCTCACAGGGACCAGAGGTGGGCGAGCCGCGGAGGCTGGGGTGACCCCCGGGGTCCTTGGATGCATCACACACCACTCACTCTAGAGCTTTCTGGAAAAGACCCTCGGGCGCCTTGCCCTGCGCCTCGTGGGCGGCGGTGCTGGGCCCGGGATCTCACGGCCCCGCAGCTCTGCCTGCGTCCGGTCCTCGCTTTCTTCATCTTGAAATGGGCCCCGGAAGCTTCCGGTGAGGAGCAGGACAGCAGCGGCCAGGGCTGCCCGAGGGGCCAGGGCGCGGGAGCCTCCCCACGGCGCTGGCCCGTGCCACCTGGACTGCAGACGTGTGGCCCCCGCTGCACGCCTCCGGCCGTGGTCATTTGCTGGCAGCCCCAGGCTCGGCTGACCCCCACCCCGGAAGCCGGTACCCCAGGTGCGCCAGCACAGGTCCCACCTCCCTGTGTCCTCACCGGGCAGGCGGGGACAGCTGCCTGGAGGGCCGCTGGGGGGAGCTCATCGTGCGGCCCCCAGCCCCTCCAAGAACACAGGGTCGGCCCCTCAGCCCTGAGCCGGTGCCAGGCGGCTGTGGGCCTCAGCCCCTCACACGCGTGTACATACCCATGTGCGCACACCCTGAGTGCCGGGGGCGAGGCTGGGTTTCTGGGCTGAGCCGTGTTGAGATGGGTTTCTCACGCCCCTCCTCCCTATGACCTTGGGTGCCCTTGAGCTCACAGCCCACCCCCTCCCCTTTCTCTCTCTCTCTCTCTCTCTGACCTCAGGAGGAATGGCACGGCACCCTGAAAGTCCTAGAGACACCAGAGGGCACAAAGCATCCCTGTGAGAGTGTGAGAGTGTGTGAGTGTGTGAGTGTGTATGAGTGTCTGTGTGAGTGTGTGTGTGAGTGTGTGTGAGTGTGTGAGTGTGTTTAAGCACGTGTGAGAGAGTATGTGTGTGAGAGTGAGTGTGTATGGGTGTGTGTGAGTGTGTGTGAGAGAGTGTGAGTGTGAGAGTGTGAGTGTGTATGAGTGTGTAAGTGTGTGTGAGAGTTTGAGTGTGTGGGTGTGTGTGAGAGTGTATGTGTGTATATATGAGTGTGTGAGTGTGTGTGTATATGAGTGTGTGTGTGAGAGTGTGTGTGAGAGTGTGAGTGTGTGTGTATTTCGGGTTCAAGTACTGATCCAATGCAGAGAAGCCATGAGAGGAGGGAACAGAGCCCTGAGCTGGGCCGTGGCCCTGTAGGGGAGGCGTGTGCACCTGCTGCCATGTGTGTTAGTGCATGTGTGTGTCATGTGCTCGTACGGTGTGGTCATGTGTGTGAGAGTATGTGAGTGTGTGTGTTGGGAGCACATGCGTGTTCGTGCACTGTGCACACCTTGCTCTGTGTGTTGGTACATGTGTGCGTCATGTGATACTGTGTTGGAGCACACGGGTGTCCGTGCAGTGTGTGTGCCCCTATGCTGTGTGTGCGCGTGTGCAGAGCTGATTGCACAGCAGGCACACCTGGCCCGGCCTGGCCCCCTCTCCTGCCCCCGCCCGGCCTGAGGCCCCACAGCAGCACAGCCTTTGACCAAACGGCCCCTTGCTTGGCCCCCAGGCTGACCCAGGCCCCCTTCCCAAGGGGCTGCCCACAGTGTGGACAGAGGCCCCCCTCAGCGTCCTTGTGGGCCCAGGGCCGCCCGTGGTGTGGACAGAGGCCCCTGCCATGTCTCTGTGGGCTCAGGGCTGCCCCGCAGTGTGGACAGAGGCCCCTCAGCAGTCCCTGTGGGCCTACGGTGTGGACAGAGGCCCCCCTCAGTGTCCCTGTGGGCCCGGGGCCACCCGTGGTGTGGACAGAGACCCCTGCCACATCTCTGTGGGCTCAGGGCTGCCCCGCGGTGTGGACAGAGGCCCCCTTCAGCGTCCCTGTGGGCCCGGGGCCGCACGTGGTGTGGACAGAGGCCCCCGTGACGTCTCTGTGGGCCCGGGGCCGCCCACCACACTCACAGGCCGCGGCAGGGGAGGGCAGGTGGGGGCAGCCCTGACGGCGGCCGTGGGCGCCTGCGTGGGAAGAGCAGGCTGAGGTCACCCTCTCCGGGAAGCAGTCGGGTCAAGGGCGACTTCTTGTGAACCAGCGGGCCCAGGGCACACGCGTGGGGCAGTACCGCCGTCTCCTCAAGCAGCCGCCAGGGCCAGCTGGCCCCGCCCACAGCACACAGCCCGGGCCCAGGGCCGGGCCTCTTCCACGCAGGTGCTGAAGGTGACCTTCCAGGCTGCGGCTCTGCCGGCCTCCGGCGGCCAAGTGAGGCCTCTGCTGCCCCCTGGTGGACAGTCGGCTGCGCAGGCAGGCGATGCAGGGAAGGCGACCTGGGGGCGGGACCTGCCCAGGAAGCACCTGCAATCCAGACACCACAGGGCAAGTCGCCAGACCCCCAGCTGCCGTGCCCCCGTGCCCCCGTGAGGATCACCTCCCCGGCTTCTGCATCCGGCCCGGGGACAGCAGGCGAGTGACTCAGCGTCCAAGCCCGCTTCCCCACTGCAGGAAGACTGGCGGGCCCTCCTGCAGGTGACACGGTGGCTGGCACACAGGCACGCCCCGGCGATGGGGACACCCGGAGGAAGGCGAGGATGCCCCTGTGTCCCACTCACAGTGCCCGGCTCTCTCCTCACTGAGCCCCTGCCGCTCAGCTCGGGACTGGAGGGGGCTCCCGGCTCCGGCCCAGGCCTGGCCCAGCCCAGCATTTCAGGGAAGGTCTCTCTCTCTCTCTCTCTCTCTCTCTCTCTCTCTCTCTCTCTCTCTCTCTCTCTGCCTCTGCCTCTCCCTCTCCCTCTCCCTCTCTCTCTCTCTCTCTGCCTCTCCCTCTCCCTCTCCCTCTCCCTCTCTCTCCCACTCTCTCTTCTCCACTCCCTACCTCTCAAATAAATGAATAAAAAATTTAAAAGTAAGAAAAGAATATTTATGATATTGATGATGGTGGTGTTGATGGTGATGATGGTGGTGATGATGGTGAAGACAGTGAGGTGAACATGGTGATGGCAATTATGGTGGTGGTGGTGATGGTGGTGGTGGTGGTGGTGATGGTGGTGGTGGTGGTGGTGGTGAGGATGGTGATAATGGTAGTGATGATGATGGTGGTGGTGGTGGTGATGGTGATGATGGTGGTGGTGGTGATGTGGTGATGGTGGTGGTGATGGTGATGGTGGTGATGGTGGTGATGGTGATGGTGGTGATGGTGGTGATGGTGATGGTGGTGATGGTGGTGGTGATGGTGGTGGTGGTGGTGATGGTGGTGATGGTGATGGTGGTGATGGTGGTGGTGATGGTGGTGATGGTGGTGATGGTGATGATGGTGATGGTGGTGGTGATGGTGGTGGTGATGGTGATGGTGGTGATGGTGATGGTGGTGATGGTGGTGGTGATGGTGGTGATGGTGGTGGTGGTGATGGTGGAGATGGTGATGATGGTGGTGGTGGTGGTGATGGTGGTGGTGGTGGTGATGTGGTGATGGTGATGGTGGTGATGGTGGTGGTGATGGTGGTGATGGTGGTGGTGGTGATGATGGTGATGGTGATGTTGGTGGTGGTGGTGATAATGGTGGTGGTGGTGGTGATGGTGGTGATGGTGGTGATGGTGATGGTGGTGATGGTGGTGGTGATGGTGGTGGTGATGGTGGTGGTGGTGATGGTGGTGATGATGCCACAGCTGGAGTACACAAGGAGATCCCAGGAGGGGAACAGATCATTCTTGCTCCTAAACCACGGAGCGACACGCAGGTGTCAGGTGCGGTGGGGTGAGACCTCGCCCTGGGACCCACAGGCAGCTTCCTGGGCTCCCTGCCCCTCCCCCACCAGAGGAGGCAGCCACTGCTCTCCCAGCGTCTCCCTCCGGGGGCTGGGCCTGGGGCCCCGGAGCGATCACCCAAGGTAGGAGCTCTGGACTCCACCCCCAGGGGAGACGGTTCTCCAGACCTGGCCAATCCCACCCTGACCCGACGGGCTCGCCAGCAGGTGGCTGGGCCTGGGCTCTGACCGCCCGGGACTGCCCAGGCAACAAGGGGGCACGTGGGTAAGCTGGGAGCAGTCGGGCCGCAGACCTCGGAAGCTGTGGGCGGCAGAGGGAGACACCGCAGAGCTCCAGTGCCTTGTCCCTCAGACAGCTCGGCTTGGGGGGCCCGGGAGGACCAGCTGGCCGCGGCGGCTACAGCCACCCAGGGAGGCCCGGGGAGGGCAGGGGACCCCAGAGAGGAGAGGGCAGTGCATCCTCCAGTGCCCGTGGGAACGACGCAGGGCGGACCCAGCAACCCGAGGTTTCCGATGGCCGGTCAGACCCCAGCCGGCCACCAGGCGTCAGCACAGCCTCCTGCCGGGGCCGTGACACTGACGGGTCCCCTGGGCAAATCTGAGCAGACCCTCGGCCAGGAGACCTGGCTGCAGCCGGCCTGGGGCGCCCTCTGACCTCTGTGTGGATCGTCCCATCTGGAGCCCCAGGCATCACACTCCCGAGTCTGACAGCCACTGCAGGAGAGGGCATGTACCAGGGGCCGGGGGCCAGGGCAGGGGGCCGGGTCCTGGGCGGGCTGAGCCCTTCCTGAGCCTGAGCTGCCGGAAGGGCCCATTGCGGGCAGAAGAGGTGCCCCTCCTGCTGACCTCGGCTCCTGGCAAACCCCAAGGACTGGATGGGGACAGCACGCAGCTCACACGGCCACGGGAGGCTTCAGGGCTTGGCCGTGCAGTGAGCGCCTGGCGTGGTCCCCTGGCGCTGGAGCCCGGGATGGCTGAGGCCGTCCACCCGACCTGTGTCTGGCATCCCCTCCCCAACCCGTGTCACCTGCCGGCCACTCCACCCCCGCCTCGGCTCCCCCCCACCCAGCCAGGGCCTGAGCTCTGGGGCCGGACCTCCAGCAGGACTGCAGGGCTCAGGCCGCCCTGAGCGCCAGGTGGGGTGGGAGGAGCAGCGAGCCTGGGCCCTGGCTGGCCAGAGTGACTGCCCAGCCCCACAGGGAGCACCCGTGGCTTCCCTGACCCGAGTCCTCCCCGCCTCAGACACGCGGCACTCGGCACTCGGCACGCGGCACGCGGCACGCGGCTGGGCGGGCAGGAGCCAGGAGGTTCTGCAAGGGCCAGGCCACTGAGCCGGAGAGCTGGGCCACAGGCATGGGGAGGTGCGGGCGTGTGTGTGTGCAGGGTTGTGCAGGGTTGTGCCGGGTGTGGGCGTGTAGTGTGTGTGGTGTGTAGTATGCGTGTTCGTATGTAGTTTTTGTGTGGTATGTAGCGTGTGATATGCAGTGTGTAGTGTGTGTAGTATGTAGTACATATAGTGCATAGTGTGTGTGCAGTGTGTGTGGAGTGTGTGTGGAGTGTGTGTGGAGTGTGGAGGATGGAAGCGGTGCCACTTGTGATGCGTGTGGAGTGTGTATGTGGCATATAGCGTGTGTAGTATGTAGTGTGTGTATAGTGTGTGCGTGTACTATATAATGTGTACCTTGCATGCAGTGTATGTGAGTGTGTGTATAGTGCATGCAGTGTGTGTGTGAAAGGTGGAGGGAGTGTGTGTGTGTGTTCTGTGTGCACTACTCCCCTCCCTGCCTTCTGTTCAGCATGCTTACCCCGACACCCGACTCCCGGACACCCCGACACCCGACACCCTGACACCCTGACGCTCTGACACCCTGACACCCCAACAACCCAACACCCTGACACCTGACACCCTGACACCCCGACACCCAGGCACCCAACACCCTGACATCCTGACGCTCTGACACCCTGATACCCCAACAACCTGACACCCTGACACCCCGACACCCCGACACCTGACACGCTGACACCCTGACGCTCAGACACCCTGACACCCAGACACCCAACACGCTGACACCCCAACAGCCCGACACCCTGACACCCCGACACCAGAATCCCGGACACCCCGAAACCCGACACCCTGACACCTTGACACCCCGACTCCCGGACACCCCGACACCCGACACCCTGACACCCAGACGCTCTGACACCCTGACACCCCAACAACCCGACACCCTGACACCCCAACAACCCGACTCCCGGACACCCCAACTCCCGGACACCCCGACACCCGACACCCTGACACCCAACACCCTGACACCCAACACCCTGACACCCAGATACCCAACACGCTGACACCCAGATACCCGACACCCTGACACCCGACACCCAACTCCCGGACACCCCAACACCCGACACCCTGACACCCTGATGCTCTGACACCCCAACAACCCGAAACCCGACACCCTGACATCCTGACACCCAACACCCTGACACCCAGACACTCAACATGCTGACACCCCAACAACCCGACACCCTGACACCCCGACACCCGACACCCCAACACCTGACACCCTGACGCTCTGACACCCTGACACCCCAACAACCCGACACCCTGACACCCTGATACCCGACACCCTGACACCCAACACCCTGACACCCAGACACCCAACACGCTGACACCCTGATACCTTTCACCCTGACACCCTGACACCCGACACCCAACACCCTGACATCCTGATGCTCTGACACCCTGACACCCCAACAACCCGACACCCTGACACCCCGACACCCTGACACCCCGGCACCCGACTCCCGGACACCCCGACACCCGACACCCTGACATCCTGATGCTCTGACACCCTGACACCCAGACACCCAACACACTGACACCCCAATACCCAACACCCTGACACCCCGACACCTGACACCCCAACAACCTGACACCCTGACACCCCAACAACCCGACACCCTGACACCCCGACACCCTGACACCCTGACACCCAGACACCCAACACGCTGACACCCCAACACCCGACTCCCGGACACCCCGACACCCGACACCCTGACATCCTGATGCTCTGACACCCTGACACCCCAACAACCTGACACCCTGACACCCCGACACCCTGACACCCTGACACCCCGACACCCTGACACCCAACACCCTGACACCCAGACACCCAACACGCTGACACCCCGACACCCGACTCCCAGACACCCCGACACCCGACACCCTGACATCCTGACGCTCTGACACCCTGACACCCCAACAACCTGACACCCTGACACCCCGACACCCTGACACCCCAACACCCTGACACCCGACACCCTGACACCCCGACACCCCAAGCTCCAACACTCTGACACCCTGTGAGAGTCCTTTCTCCCAGGAGGAGGATGCGGGCGCCACCCATGGCCTTCCCTGGGCTCCATGGGTCCCTGGGGCCCTCAGTCTCAACCTCCCAGGCAGTGGGTCCCAGGCAGGGTGACGGCCCTGGCAGCCCATGCGGCTGTGGGGCTGCTTCCCAGGGACCACGCCTGGCCCCGGCCTGTGCCTCCGTGGGTCGTGGGAGCCACCTGCTGGCTCCAGACGGCAGTGCCAGCCTTCCCTGGGTGGAGGTGGAGGCGCCTGCCTGTGGCAGGGGCCTGGACAGACGGCAAGAGGCCAGCCTGCCTGGACCCTCAGCCCCTGGTCACCAGAGTCCCTGAGAGCCAGTGTCCCATCCAGGGAGGGGCGACAGGGAGGCAGTGCCTCCCACACTGGCCCAGGCTGCGCTAGCCAGGGACACGAGGGTGAACCCCAAGAAGACAATGGAAGCCCCCACGTGGGGTCCCTCCCTCTCCTCCCGCTGTCCCTGGGGCCAGGGGGAGGAGAGGGTGCAGGAGGCCTGGGGCCGGCAGGTGCATGGTGCCTCTCCCTCCCCCACCCTACCCCTCCCCAAGGTCCCACCCCTTCCCCACTGGACCCCCGTGCATCCTTCCCAGGCCACACCCCACCCATCCGCCCCTCGCAGGCTCCACCCCTCCCTCCCACGCCCCGCCCAGCAAGACCACAGGACAGCGTGTTGCTTGTGTCACCTGCTCTTTATTGGCTGCCATGGGTGACCGGAGTCCCCAGCAGTGGCACTACGTAGAGGGAGGGTGGAGGAAGAGGGTCTGAGAGAGGAGGCGCCGGGGAAGGCGGGCGGGGCCGCGGCCAGGGTGTCAGGACGCCCCCGGCCCCACTGCAGTCCGGAAGCCGTCAGAGTGTCGCTAGTGGTGTTCTCAGGGCCTGGTCACCTGCTTTGACCTCTCACCAGCAGCCCCAGGACGAGGCCTCACGGAGCAGGGGACCACCACCACCCTGGGTGCCCCTCTCTCAAACCCTCACTCCCCCGAGGAGATGAGCGGGAAGGGAAGGGAAGGGAAGGAAGACGAGCCCCACGCCTGTTCTGGGGTCCCCCCGGCCCAGGCACCGGAGGGCCTCGGTGGGGGCAGCGGGCTCAGGACGAGGGCGCCGAGCTGGGCTTCTCCTCCCGGGACACGGGGATGGCTCGCTCGCTGTGGCCAGCGTCCAGGCCGGACTGCACCTTGGGGCCGGAGAAGGTGAGCATGCCGTCCGCGGAGAGCGAGCAGGACAGCGCCGACTGGTCCACGTTGGAAGGCAGGCGGTAGCGCCGGTGGAACTCGCGGGAAATGTAGCCGTGGTCATCCTGGGCAGAGGCCAGGGAGGCGCCGTCAGGGGCGGTGCAGCGGCGTGGGGGGAGGGGCACGCGTCCCCCAAGGCCCAGACCCCTCCCGGGAGGCACGATTAACCCCCCTGGAACCTCGACCTGGCCTCCCTGCCTCTACAGAGGGGCTGTGACCTCAGACCTTCCTGGGGCGCCCACGGCCCTGGGGTGGCCACTGTTTCCACTCACCACGGTGCCCCAAAATGCCCTCTGAGTCCAGCCTGGCACCCCTGGAAAGCTCCCCACTCCCCTGGACACCCTGACTCCCCCACCCTGGACTCGTCCTCTGGCCTGGGCTGAGGGGGCTGAAGAGGAAGGGTTTGGGGGTGCCCCTCCCCGAGCCACCGCAGCCAGGAACACACAACCCGGCCAGGAGGTGCCACGGCCTCAGCCCGGAGGCTGCACACAGGCCCCCCTCTGCTTGCCCATCGTGGGACCCCGTCTGGGCTTCCAGCTCCGCCCAGGTGCTGCCTCCCCCCTGCCCCAGTGCCAGGGACTCCCATGCGGCAGAGTGGGCGACTGCAGAGGGGGAGCCCCTGCCCGCCGCCTGAGCTCAGCCAGCCATGACTCGGGACACCAGGTACTGGCCGCAAAGGGGCCCTGGGAGCTGGCCGTGTCCCTGTGGGCAGGCCCTGGGGCAGCCGTTTGCCAAGGGCTCTGTGCAACCCTGCTGGCTTGGGGCCCGGTCTCCCCAGCTCCTTGCCAGCCCCACCCTGCTACTCGGACGGCTTGGGTGGGGCTGGGGGCAGCTGGGAGCAGCCGTGGCGGGGCTCCAGGGTGGCGAGCGCGCCTGTCCCATCCCCGCACCGCCGCACCTGTCTCTCGTTGTGTTTGCCGTGGATCTCCACGAAGTCCTCCTGCACCTTCACGGTGAGGTCCTCGGGCGAGAAGTGCTTCACGTCCAGGAAGATGACGAACTTGTCCCGGTCGGACCGCACCTGGAGGCCAGAGCCGCGTGGGACTCCCCAGCCGCCTCCTCCCACGAGCCCCGAGGGACGGAGACCGCCGCGGGGTCCCGGGCGCCACGCTGCGCTGCTCCGCAGAGCCGGGTGGGGCGGGCGGTGCCGCTGGCGGCTGTGTGCTTGGTGGGGGCTGACTGGCAGTTATGGTGAAGGGCTGGCTGGTTAGGGGCTACCAGCTGGTTAAGGGCTGACCAGCTAGTTAAGGCTGACTGGCTGTTTGTGAGCTACCAGCTGGTTAAGTGCTGACTGGCTGGTTGAGGGCTGACCGATTATGGGCTAACTCGCTGGTTATAGGCTGACTGCTGGCCGTGCTAAGCTCCTGTCCTGTTGTCTCTGCCCGGGGCTGGGCTCACAGGCCACCGTGGCACCCAGAGCCCTCACACCGCTCTCCTGCCCGCAGCTCGGGCACCCCTGCACCGTGGCAGTTGGGGAGACTTAGCCCAGCCGTGGCACCTGTCACCCCGCTGAGGGTGGGGAGGAAGGCAGCTCTCGCGGCCTCTCTGCCGCTGGGGGCTCCCTGAGGGCCCTGGCTGGAGCCCCGCTCCCCACCCGCACCCGGGCTTCCTGTGCTGACGGAGAGCGGCCCCCGGGAGCTCGCACTGGCACCGGACTTGCGTTGCCGGGGTTGTACTTGGGGTCTCCAGCATGAGGCTGGCGCATCAGAGACCACATACGGCTCATGAGCTAATGGAGGAAAAGACAGCGGTGGGCGCCGGGCGCCCTCCTCCTCCGGCCCCTCGCAGGGGCGAGGAGGCTGCGCTGCGGGGCCCCCGGGCTGGGCGGCTGTCCCCACGGGCTCCGTGGAACAAGCCCGCGGCGGCTCTCCGGAAGTCCCTAGGCCTGCCGCGCCCGCCGGGGCGCTTACCTCAGAGATGCCGGAGTCCAGCACGGTGCGGAAGAGGGACTGGCGGTAGTAGGGGCTGATGGTGGACGACAGGAAGGGCAGCAGGTCATACTCGAAGAGGCCCTCACCGAAGAACTGGTCGAACAGCCGGCTGGGGTAGAAGGGCCCCAGGGTGCGCTTGAACCAGGGGTGCTGGATGGTGACGTCCATGGCCGGCGGTGCTGCTGCGGGGAGCGGAGGCTGCAGAGGATGGCAGGGGCTGCTGGGCAGTGCAGTGGACAGCCGGGGCGCCGGCCCTGCTTTATACGCCCCGGGAGAATGGAGGCATTAAGGGGGATTTCTCGGGAAAGGCATGAGCTCATGCAGGAGCTGCACGGTCAGCAACCCCGCGGGGCCGGCCCTGCACCCCAGCCCGGGAGGCCTGTGCTGACCAGCACGGGGCCTGGGCTCCGGTCAGCCTGCCTGGGCGCCTCGGGCCACCAGGGCAACAAGGAGCCGCTCTGCCCTCCCCGCCTCGCCCCATGGGGCCGGGGCCAGGCTCATGTCCCGGCTACTAGGGGTGGGGGCGTCACGGCCAGTGACAGAGCTGCGCCTCGGCCCTCTGCCCTGTGTGGCCCTCACGGTGGGGGCAGCGCCCACCTGTTTCCCGGACGAGTAGACAGGCACAGCCGTCAGATGTGGGGTCCCCAGAAGCTCCCGCTGCTTCCCACAAGCTGAGTTGCCTCTTACGGAAGCCTCGGGGGCGACGGAAAGCAGAGAAGACACCAAAGGGAGCTGGCAGTTCTGGCCCCAAGGGAAGCTTCTCCTGGGGTCAGGTGCATCCCCGGGAGGCCCCGTAGCCTGTGAAGCCTGGCCCCCACGCATGACCTGCTGCGACTGTCCTTGTCACCCACACAGTGCCCTGCCACGGGCCAGGCCTGTGGCCAGGGAGGCTCGCACGTTGGGGATCCCTCCCTTGGCAGTCTGGAGGTGCTCCTGGTCCCCCGGCTGCCAGCTGCCACCCCCGCGGCACAGGGCAGTGCCGGGCCACACCCCGCCCCGGGCTGGCTTTCGAACGCACCCTCCGGACGGTGGCTTCGTCCTGCCCGTTCCATGTGCCCCAGACCCTGGCCCAGCTGGGGGCCGGCGTCCGTCTCTCGTTTGTGGGACACACTCACACCCCACAGCCCTCGGGGATGTGGCAAGTGTGTCTGGGCAGCAGCACTTGGGGGGGCGCAGCCGAGGCGGGGTCGGCGTGGGACGTGGGGCGCCGCCCCGCGGGAGGCAGGGTGCTGGGGGTCACGCCCTCACCCTCATCTTGAGCACCAGCTCCGGGCACGGCCCTGGCGCGGGGTCTGGAAGGGAGGACCCTGACCCTTCGGTGTGTGATCCCAGACGCGCAGCTGTAGCGAGGGCTGTGAGGAGGGGCCGTGCCCCCGGCCCAGCCTGCACCGCCCCTGCTGGCTGTGGGAGGCAGCCCTGGCCTCACCCCGCGTGGCAGGCCCAGCTGTGTGCCCAGGTCACTCGGCTTGGACCAGGGGAGGGGACTGCGAGCGGTGGGGCTTTGGCTGCCTGTCTGGGCTGGGGACCAGCATCCCCTCAGTGGTGGGTGTGGATGGGACAGCCGGTGGCCCTGCAGCGCTGGCCGCTGACCCCGGGGCCCGGCTGGGGGTCCGCTCCCGTGGAAGTGAGCGTCCATCTGGCTGTGTCCTGCACAGCGGGGCGGGGCTGTGTCCTGCAGCCTGGGGCAGAGGAATCACCAGATTCCTTGGGCTTTTGTGTTCACTCCTCTCCGACCTGGCGCGGCTTGACCTGCGGTGCGCCAGGGGCTGCAGCCTCCCGGGCTCCCGTCCACGCTCAGCGGCCTCTCCCAGGGCCACACCTGGCACACAGAGCCTGCGGCCAAGACTGGGGGGGCTTGAAGTGAGGCCCTGCTGCGCCAGAGGGGAGCGACCACGAGTGACAAACACACGGGGCTGCAGCCACGCGGCCGGCAGCAGGAGCTCCGCGGAAGCCGGGGCTGGGGGGCTGGGGGGCCGCCCGTGTGGCGTCAGCAGCCACGGGCGAGGCCCGCTCTGCCTCAGACCTGAAAAGTAGACCCTTCTCCCTGGGCTGGGTTCCTCCCGGAAGCCAAAGCCGCAGCGGCAATGGGTGGCCAGAGCTGATGGCCATGAGCGCCAGCACCGGGCAGCACTGAAAACCATAGTAAACCAGGCTGCCCTCGCGGCTCCCGACGCGGCCAGGCTAAGAAATGCCGGTGCAGCCTGCGTCTCCCAGGCTGAGGTCCTAACAGCTGGGGAAGCTGGCACCCCCAGGGGAGCTGCTGCGGGCCTGCGGGCCTCCCGGCCGCCTGGACACGCCCTGTGTGACCCATCCTGCCGACCGGTCCACACCGAGCCATGTCTGCTGGCACCATCCATCGCTTGTGCTGGGACAGAGCCTGTCCGGCACAGGTGGTTCCGACAGCACCGGCTCACCCTCGGGGGCATCCAAAGCGTTGGCGGTGTCCTGGGGCGAGCCGCGGCAGGGAGGCGGCTCAGCCTGGGCTGGGCATGCCGGGGGCGGATGGCTTTGCGAGTGTAGACTCACAGGCAACCACAACTCTGAGCTGGGGTGCTGTGGCCTGGGTTGCGTCCCCCCAGCCTTCACGGCCCCTGTGCTGTCTCGGCTTCAGGGCGCCCCGGACACCAACTCGGGCGTGCGCTCAGGAGTGGGCGCACGGGGGCACGGCTTTCCTGTCCTTTCGTGAGAGCTCACCCTGGGAACTGAACTGCCCAAGGCACCCCCAGCTCAGCGGCTGCCTCTCCCACAGCCGTTGGCTTTGAGGTGTTTGAAGATTTATTTATATATTTGAAAGGCAGTTACAGAGAGAGAGACAACTTCCACCCACTGGTTCACTCCCCAGATGGCCACAATGTCTGGAGCTGGGCCAGTCCAAAGCCAGGAGTCTGGAGCTGCATCCCAGTCTCCCTCGCAGGTGCAGGGGCCCAAGTGCTTGGGCGTCTCCCACTGCTCTCCCAGGTCATCAGCAGGGAGCTGGGCCGGAAGTGGAGCAGCCGGGACTGGAACCAGTGCTCTGCTACGGGCTGAAGCCGCTGCGCCACCACGCAGTTCCCGAGGCAGGTGCTGAGCTGGGAGCCGGTCGGCCTCGCAGGAGAGGGCGGGACTCCTGTATCAGGTCTCCAAAAATGACATCGGCGCACAGAGAAACAGAGCCAGGGCCCGGGAGCTGCCGCGGGGTGGCTCCTCGGGGTTCCTGGTGCCTGCGCGCGGCTGAAGCTCAGGTGCGCTCCTTCTGCAGAGCGTGCGAACAAACAGTGAGAGAAGCGATGCTCACGGCACGGTCCCCGCGTGGTCCCCGCATGACTGGACAGGGCACAAACCTGCGTGGGGTGGACGAGGTGCTCGGAACGGCCATTCGCTCTGGGTGTCCAACGCCAGGCACACGGCCGGCTGCGGGCCCTCGGGGACCTCTTGCTGCGCCAGCAGCTTCCTCAGCCCTGCAAGGGCTCCATGGCCGTCCACGGGAGACCTGGAGCCCCCCACCCTCCGGCTCTGGGGCAGCCACACTGGGACCCCAGGGGAGAGGAGGCACCCGGAGCAAGCGTCCACCACAGGGGTCACGGCCGAGGGGAGGTCCGCCCGTGCCCGACGGCACCCCCTCCCACAGGCTGCTCCCAGCAGGCCCTGGGGCGGGAGTGGACGCGTGTGAGGCTGGGAGTCCTGGGCCACACAGGGCCTGCCCTGCAGTTCCCAGCTCGGGAGGGGCTACACACCCCCCTCACAGGTCCCAGGTGAGGGCCCCGGCCCGCCCTGGGGTCTCCCAGGCAGCAGCTCTGGCTCAGAGACCCCGGCCTGTGGCTCTCAGGGTGGCCATTCTCCCCGGGACATCGCCTGGCCTCTTGCCCAGCGCCCAGCACTCAGCTCCCGGCTTCCTAAGGGGTCACCGCCACCCCCTGCAGAGCCAGCGCCTGTGACGGCCAAGGTGGCCGTGAGGCCCGGGGCCTCTGCCCGGGGCCAGTGCTGCCCTGGGGGCCCAGGGACCACAGAGGTGGCTGCACCAGGCGGGCACTGGCTCTGGGCAGCCCCTGCAGCCTGGCCCTCGAAGCTCATGGCGGGGAGTGGGGCTGAGGCCACAGCTGCACACGCGGTGCCCACGCTCACGGCCCAGGTTCCACCAGCAGGCAGCGCCGGCCACGCGTGCTCCCCGGCACGGTGTCCACACTGCAGGGGTGAGGGCGCACGTTCCCCACTCTGGGAGAAGCCGAGAGGAGGATGGAGAGGGACACGCGGTGCCCACGTGTGGCCTGCGCCCTGTGCTGTGCTCCCCACCACGTGGGCACAGAGCATGGAAGACACAGAGAAGTCACGCGTGACGGGGCTGGGCAGGCCTCACACACGGCTGGACACGGGGTCTAAGGAGGCTGGGGAGGGGCCAGCTAAGAGTGCGGGTCTGCATGTCAGGGCAGGACCCCACAGGCCTGGCAGTGCGCACGCGTGGTGCTGTGTGCAGTGTGGTGTGTCTACGCGTGGGGGTGCTGCTGACACGTCTGTGTGATGTGTGTGCTGCTGAGTGTGTGTGTGTAGTATGAGGTATGCGTGTGCGTGCGTGTTGTTGAGTATGTGGCTGTGTGTGTTGTGTGCATGTGCACACGGTGTGTGTGTGTGTGTGTGTGCGAGACGTGTGCTGTGTGCATCTATCTGCACAAGGTATGTGTGTGCTGTTGAGTATGTGGCTGTGTGTAATATGTGTGTTGTGTGTGTCTGCACACAGTGTGTGTGTGACGTGCGTATGGTGCTGTGTATGTCCGTGTGTGATGTATATGTCGTATTGTGTGAGTGTGATGTGTGTGGTGTGTGTCTACACACGGGGTCGGTGTGTGTGTCATGTTGTGTGTGTGTGTACACACGGGGTCTGTGTGTGTGATGTGTGTTGTGTGTGTGCACACAGGGTCTATGTGTGTGTGATGTCTGTTGTATGTGTGTACACACGGGGTCTGTGTGTGTGATGTCTGTTGTGTGTGTGTGCACACAGGGTCTATGTGTGTGTGATGTGTGTTGTGTGTGTGTGTGAACACACGGGGTCTGTGTGTGTGTGATGTGTGTTGTGTGTGCGTGTACACACGGGGCCTGTGTTGTGTGATGTGTATTGTGTGTGTACATGGGGTCTGTGTGTGTGACATGCTTGTGGTATTGTGTGTGCACACAGGGTCTATGTGTGTGTGATGTCTGGTGTGTGTGTGTGTACACACGGGGTGTGTACACACGGGGTCTGCGTGTGTGATGTGTATTGTGTGTACATGGGGTCTCTATGTGTGGCATGTTTGTGGTATTGCGTGTACACACGGGGTCTGTGTGTGTGATGTGTGTTGTGTGTGTGTGCACCCGGGGTCTCCATGGTGGGGGAGGCTGAGCCCCCTCCATGGGGCAGTGCTCGGTGCCCCCGCAGGCGGGAAGCGGGGCCTCCCTGGGCCAGCCCCGGGCATTGTCTCCGACCCGGGTTTCGCCCGCTCTCAGCAGTTTCCCGTCCCACCGCACAGGGGCTAAGCCGGCACTGGCTGCACCCAGCGATTCCCACAGCGCCAGCAGTCTGTGAGCTCCACAAAGCAGCCCTGGGATTCCACCCCCGGGCGCCAGTCCGCCCGCCCAGCCCCCTGCGCAGGCCAGGCCACGGCCATTGTTGAGGCCCCGCAGGAATGCGCAGGCTAAGCCCTGGTCAGCAGGGCCCAGGGCACCAGTCCCGTCCGCCCGGGACAAAGCCAGCAGGCGTGGGGCGGGGGTGCTCCTGGCCTGGGGGTCTGGGGACCCCTGTGTCCCACAGTCCTGGGGCCCTGGGAGTAAAGTGTGGCTTCGCCCAAGAACGCGGGCGTCCTCCGAGCAGAGACCCCGGTCCAGGGACCCCGGGCAGGAAGACTTCCCCTGCTGGAGCGCAGCTTGTGAAGGGAGCCTGCTTCGCCCTTTTTGGTTTCTGAGAGACAGGCGGGAGGACCTGGCCAGGCCGGAGTCTGAAGCCAGGAGCTCCCTCTGGTCTCCTTCATGAGCAGCAGGGACCCAGCTATGGGGGCCACCGCTGCTGCCCGCCAAGGTCTGCACCGGCAGGGAGCTGGCACCAGGAGCCGGGGCTGGCATTGAGCCCCGGCACTCACGCATCCTGGGCCTGACGCCCGCCCCTGGAGGGCCGCATTCAAACGGCCCCCATGCCCGCGGCTCCGGGGGCTGCGCCTGAGACCCGAGATGATTGCAAAGTCCACTTTTCAGCTGACGGGGACTTGGCTACGTCCCGGTGCCTCAGGGACCCAGAGGCGGTCAGGCTAACCTGAGCCAGAATTAGCCCTGGAATTAGCCCGTTTCCCGGCAACGGAGTTGTGCAGGCCAAGGTCAGGGTGAAGGTCGGGCAGGGCATCGGAGGCACCGCTCCATATAGCACCCAGCCACGGACCCAGGACCGCCTCCCCCCACGCACCTGCCTCGTGCGGCTCTGCTGGGGCAGCCATGGGGCTCCCAGTCCTGAGGACCCAGGCGCCTCCATGGGGGGCTCCCAGCTCGCTCCCCGGGGGGCTGGGCCTGTGGGGACAGCGGCTCTGGTTGGCTGGATGATGCTACCTTTTGCACCTGTGCTTGGAATGCCATCAGCCTGTCACTTTTCTTTCTTGTGTCTTCCTTGTGTGGCTTGTGCCTTCCTTGAGTGGCTTTCCAAGAGGAAACCAACCTGGTCAGGAGCGTGGAATCGTGTTTCTTTCCTTGCTGTGGGGATAGCGCGACCCGGGGCCCAGCAGGTCAGCTCTGGGGTGCGAGCGAGAGCCTGCAAGGAGGTCCGGGCGAAGCCCCAGGAGCAGATGGCTAGCGCCCAGTTCTTTCTGTTACCAAGATTTGTTTGTCTGAAAGGAGAGCTATGGGAGGGAGGGAAGGAGGGAGAGAGAGAGAGAGAGAGAGAGAGAGAGAGAGAGAGAGAGTCTTCCATCCTCTGATTCACTCCACAAATGGCTGCAAAGGCCAGGACTGGGCCAGGCAGGAGTCAGGAGCTTCCTCCGGGTCTCCCATGTGGGTGCAGGGGCCCAAGGACTTGGGCCATCTTCTACTGCTTCCCAGGTGCATTAGCAGGAAGCTGGGTGGGAAGTGGAGCAGCCGGGATCTGAGCCAGAGCCCATATGGGAGGCCGTGTCGCAGGCAGTGGCTCTGCACGCTGTGTCCAGTTCTGAGGTCAGCGCGTGCCCAGCTGTGTTCGTGCCCCAGGCCTCTTTCCCACTCACACTGAGTGCCACCACCCCACGCTGCTCCACTTCTCTTCCTGGTCGTAAAGAGAACCAAGTGTGGCGGCGAACGGCTCTGCAGCTGAACACGCGTGGGTGTGAGCAGAAACAGAAGGCCACGGCCATGCCAGGGCTGTGCGGGAGACCTCCACCCCCGCGTGCCCCAGGGAGCAGCCAGGCACCCACAGAATAACCCCAGGAAGCTCACGGACCCACAAGCGGCAGAGCCCAGGACCCCGCCCAGGCGCCCACCGTGTCCCCAGGGGCTTCCTTCCCTGAGTAAAAGGGCGAGGGCTGCCTGGGGTCCCCACGAGCTGCCCCCCACCCATCCCAAGGGCTGACTTCCGTTTTAACTCCTCCTGCCCGCCGCCAGCTACGACCCTTTAGGTGGAGGGCCCGGCCTGGAGGAGGAAGACAGTCTACTCTGGGTGCTTGGTGACAGAGGGCGGTGGCCAGGGTCCCTGGCGGCAGGTGGGAGGAGCTTCCTCTTCTCAAGCCACAGAGCCCAGCTTTCACTTCAGGAAGTCCCGGCTCCCCGGGTAGGCAGAGACGACGCAGGGTAGGGCATGCCCGGCCCAGAGTGCCCGTGTGCCTGGGTGACCAGCCCACAGCCTCCTACCCGTGGGGAGAGGCTCCACGCCCCGCGGGACCAGGGCTTTCGGGGTGGGGGGGCCGTGAGAGGCTGTGGTCTCTACTTGGCTCCCCTCAAAGCAGGCGCTGAGAGGGGTGCAGAGGAGGAGGTGAGGCCGGGAGAAAGCCCCTTAGCAGGAGGGGCGCGTGGGGCTGGGCAAGTTCCCTGGGGGCGGGGGTCTGGGAAGCCGCTCTGGGGCGAGTCACGTGCAGATGAGCAGACTCAGTGAAGGGGGGACCCGGGGCGCCCCGCAGCTGCACCTCGGCATCGTCCCTCCAGGACACCCCACAACCTCCCCGCTCCTGAGGACGTGGCCGCCGGCACTTCCGGGTATGTTCTCCTGGGCAGAGAGCACCCCAGAGAGGCAGAGGCGAGGGACCCCCTCATCTCCAGGGGCGCACGGCCCCACAGGGCAGCATCGGGGCCAGAGACCCGGAGCACGGGGAGCCAGGCGGCTCTGCAGGGAGACAGAACGGCGGGGGGCAGGGCCGACGGCACCCCGAGTTTGAGGGACGGGCTGAGGGGCAGAGCCGGGAATCTGAGCGAGGCGAGGCCTGGGACAGCCACGGAGGCAGAGCCACACGGTCAACGTCCCGCCAGGCTCCGTGACCTTTCCGGGGGTCGGGGTTAGGGGCCCCCTCCACCCACACCCAGGGGGCTGATGAGGCCCTGGGCGAGTCTCAGGAATTCAACCCCCAGGAACATCCGAGAAGGAGGGCAGGGGAAGCCGAGGCCCACCCCCATGTCCAGTAACCCCATGGCTGCCCCAGCAGAGCCGGGCTCTGGCCTCTCCTGGGCCTGGCAGGTGCAAGCCAGCTTCCTGCCCCTCCCTGCCTCTCCCCTGCATTCCTCTGGGGGGCAGGGCAGGTGAGAGGCTTACTTGAATGGCAGAGGTTTACAACGGCAGGGGCTGCTGATTCCCTGCGCAGGCCAGGGACTCTGCAGCTCCCGCGTCGCCGTCCAAGGAGGCCGCAAGTCCACCCACTCCGCAAACCGCGCCTGCGCACTGAAGGCCGAGGCTCCCCTCGCCGAGGGTCCCCCGCTTCACTGAGTCTGCTCATCCGCCCCAGAGTGGCTTCACAGACCCTCGGCCCCCACGGAATTCGCCCAGCCCCTGGCCTGGGTCTCACAGCCCTGCTGTCCCCTCTGACATCCACAGCCCCTAAGCCCACCAGACGCCAGCCCCGGACGACCTCGTAGGTAGGACAGGAGGGCTCGGAGCGGGGCCGCTAGCTCCACAGCCCCAGGCTGGCCACAGTGCAGCCTCCCTGAGAGGCCGCCCCCGCCCCCACCGTGAGCCCGGCTGTCTGTCCAGTTCCGGCTGCCTGCACTCATGGCCGAGGGCACTGGCAGGGTCAGCCAGTGCTGAGCAAACACCGGCCCAGAGCCAGGCTGCCGGCGACGACCACGCAGCCTATGGAGTCCAGGAGGGGCGGGAGCCCTCCCCCAGCTTCCCACCCGGACTCCCCCATGTCGCCAACCCAGGGACCCGTTGTCAGGCCTGGCCTTGGCGAGCTGACATCACAGGTCAGCCCCAGGTCCTGCTCCTCCTGCCTCACGGTGGGGCCCCCAGCCCTTCAGCTCCCCCGGGCGCCCCTCCTCACTCTCTCACCCATCAAAGCTGGGGCTCCAAGGGCTGGGGCGCCCCCCTTTTTAAATAAAGATTTATTTATTTATTTGAAAGGCAGAGTTACAGAGAGGTAGAGGTTGAGGCAGAGAGAGAGAGAGAAAGAGAGAGAGGGAGAGGTCTTCCATCCGCTGGTTCACTCCCCAAAAGGCTGCAAAGGCCAGGACTGGGCCCATCCGAAGCCAGGAGCCAGGAGCTTCTTCCGGGTCTCCCACGTGGGTGCAGGGGCCCAAGGACTTGGGCCGTCTTCCAATGCTTTCCCAGGCCACAGCAGAGAGCGGGATCGGAAGTGGAGCAGCTGGGACTCAAACCGGCACCCATGTGGGATGCAGGCGGCGGCTTTACCCGCTACGCCGCAGCGCCAGCCCCTTCCTCTCTTTGTCCATGCTCTAAGGAGCCCTGTGGACGCCCCCAAGCTTCGTTCTGTGTGCTGCTGGTCCCCAGTTCCTGCCTGGTGTCCCCGGCCGCCTCCACGGATCTCATGCTGGCCTTGTCCCTGCGGCCCTCGCCCCAGCCTCTGGCTCAGCCCTGGGGGCCCCGCACTCGCTGTCACCCAGGCCACGCTTAGCTTCAGCCTTGCCACCTCCAGCGCCACAGGTGGGAGCCCCAAGTCCCCAGAGTTCAGGGAGCCCAACAAGGATGGGCCCTCCCTGGGTAGCACCTGTGCGTGTCTGAGGGAGGAGGCAAGGACATCCATCGGATGCGGCAAGCCCAGGGCAGCAGCCTCGGGAGGCACTATGGTGCCTACGCCTGTCTCCAACCCCCAGCCTGCAGACAGTGAGACAGGAAACACCTGCGGTTTACCCCACCCAGCCCGCGGCACGTGGCTGCCTGAGCTGGCTGAGACGCACCCCGTCCCTCCCTGGCATCCAATCCTGCCACCTCCACCTGCGAGAGCAAGGCAACCCAGAATTCACCCTCCGCTCGCTGCCACCACCCCCTCCACCCAGCACCCCGTGAACCTGCTGCCCACTGCCCAGGACCCTGCACCCCGAATGCAGGACCACACCCAGCTCTCCTGCGCCCCACGCCTTGCCCGGCTGCCCCAAGGAAAAGCCAGCGTCTTTGCAGGGTCGCCCCTGCCCTCACTCTCAGCGCTGTAGCCGCACAGAGCCAGGCACCCTCCCACTCAGGCCTTCGCACCTCCGGCTTCTTTCACACAGGAAGTGCTTCCTGGGGGGCGGCACCGTGGCTGAGTCTGTGGCACCAGCATCCCGTATGGGCGCTGGTTCGAGACCCAGCTGCTCCTCTTCCGACCCAGCTCTCTGCTGGGCCTGGGAGAGCAGTGGAAGATGCTCAACTCCTTGGGCCCTGCACCTGCGTGGGAGACCCGGAGGAGGCTCCTGGCTGCTGGTCTCAGATCAGCCCAGCTCTGGCCATTGCAACCATTTGGGGAGTGAGCAGTAGAAGGAAGACCTCTCTCTGTCTGTAACTCTAACTCTCAAATAAAATAAATAAATCTCAAAAAAAAAAAAAGTGCCTCCTTCAGTCCCCTGCATGGCAGGATTGCTCACCTCCTTGAGGTCACTAACCCAGTCGGTGTGGCGCCCGCCTCGTGCAAGGCCACATCTGCTTCCTGCCCTGGCCACAGGCTGCGTGGCCTTGGAACCTGTGCTGGGCCGCAGTGTGCGTGGACAAAGCCGTGGCTGCGCTCCGTGAGCAGATGCTGCCCCTCAGTGTGGCCACGGAAGAGGAAGGCACAGAGTGAAGCCGACGCAGGAGCCCCCGGCCACACGCGGACCCTGAGCCAGGAAAAGCGCCTGCAGCGTGAGCCAGAGAGCAGTGACGGCGACAACGCTGGCTGGTCGGGTGCACGTCCCCGCCCCGCCACGCCCGTTCTCACCCCCAGCCCTGCCCCATTGTCGCCTCCCGACCACGTCACCCGCAAACTGCCTCCCCCTGCTAACGCCCTGCCTTCCCTCCCAGAGGTGAGCTCTGTGGGCACAGGGCCTTCACCACGTCTCCTCACCACGGTCTCCCCGGGGCCAGGCAGGAAGGAGGAGACACTGAACAGATATGGCTGGGTGGGGGGGCAGATGTGTGGACAGTGGATGGGGTGGATGGATGGGTGGGTGGGTGGATGGATGATGGATGGGTGGATGGATGATGGATGGGTGGGTGGGTGGATGATGGATGGGTGGATGGATGATGGGTGGGTGGATGGATGGGTGGGTGGGTGGGTGGATGATGGATGGGTGGATGGATGGGTGGGTGGATGGATGGATGGGTGGGTGGATGGATGATGGATGGGTGGGTGGATGGATGATGGGTGGGTGGATGGATGGGTGGGTGGGTGGGTGGATGATGGATGGGTGGATGGATGGGTGGGTGGATGGATGATGGATGGGTGGGTGGATGGGTGGGTGGATGATGGATGGGTGGGTGGATGGATGATGGGTGGGTGGATGGATGGGTGGGTGGATGGGTGGGTGGATGGATGATGGATGGGTGGATGGATGGGTGGGTGGGTGGATGATGGATGGGTGGGTGGATGGATGATGGGTGGGTGGGTGGATGGATGATGGGTGGGTGGATGGATGGGTGGGTGGGTGGATGGATGATGGATGGATGGGTGGATGGATGGGTGGGTGGGTGGATGGATGGGTGGGTGGGTGGATGGATGATGGGTGGGTGGGTGGGTGGGTGGATGGATGATGGATGGGTGGGTGGATGGATGATGGATGGGTGGGTGGGTGGATGGATGGGTGGGTGGGTGGATGGATGATGGGTGGGTGGGTGGGTGGGTGGATGGATGATGGATGGGTGGGTGGATGGATGATGGATGGGTGGGTGGATGGGTGGCTGGGTGGGTGGGTGGGTGACTGATGGGACTGAGATGAGAGCTAAACCTGGTAGTAACGGGAAGCTATCAGTGGAGCCCTCAACCCAGAGGGACTTCCCAGAGGAAGCAACATCCAAGCAAACAGCCCGAGTGGAGACGCTGAGTCACCCAGTGAAGGGTTCCCAGGACCAGACTCTGCTGACCAGGCCAGGGGCGAACATGGACACTGTGTGGTCACCAGGGCCGGGGACATGGTCCAGGTGAGCAGAGGGAGCAGGAGGGTCAGGGAGATGCGTCTGGGGGACAGAGGTGCGACAGGGGTGTCCCCAAAGGTGAAGCAGGCGACAGGGGTGTCCCCGCAGGTGAAGCAGGCGACAGGTGTGTCCCCAAAGGTGAGGCAGGCGACAGGGGTGTCCCAGCAGGCGAAGCAGGCGACAGGGGTGTCCCAGCAGGTGAAGCAGGCGACAGGGGTGTCCCAGCAGGCGAAGCAGGCGACAGGGGTGTCCCCAAAGGTGAGGCAGGTGACAGAGGTGTCCCCAAAGGTGAAGCAGGCGACAGGGGTGTCCCCAAAGGTGAGGCAGGCGACAGGGGTGTCCCAGCAGGCGAAGCAGGCGACAGGGGTGTCCCCAGCAGGTGAAGCAGGCGACAGGGGTGTCCCAGCAGGCGAAGCATGCGACAGGGGTGTCCCCAAAGGTGAGGCAGGCGATAGGGGTGTCCCCAGCAGGTGAAGCAGGCGACAGGGGTGTCCCCAAAGGTGAAGCAGGCAGGATGTGAACCCTCCCGTGGGGCGCTTCGTCGCCAGCACTTGGACCTCAGCAGGGCAGGACCTGCTTCCGGCGTAGACGCCCCTGCCGAGACCCTCAGGGCTCCGGCCAGCAGCCGCAGGACGTCCTCCTGCGAGTGACGCGGCGTTCACCGAGATCCCTGCTCCAGCTCCCCACGTCCGCACCCCCGTGATCGTGTCAGGGACAGAGAAAGATGGGGAGAGGGTCCAGGCCACATCCCATCCCCAGAACCGCGAGCAGCATGGAGCTGGGAGGCAGGGACAGGGAAGCCGTCTGGGGCTCAGCGATGCCGGCCAGACAGCAGCCACATCCCGGGAGAACCTGGCCCGTGCTGGTCCCTGTGGCTGCCTGGTGGTTCTGCCCCACTCAGCTCAGCGGCCACCAAGTGGGGCTGGCTGTGGATGCAGAGAGGTCAAAGGCAGGGGACAGCGCCTGCCAGGGGGCTCAGGGGCTCTGGGTGCAGGCTTTGTCCACGACTGGCCCAGCAGGTCACCGGAGGATGAACCAGGCAGGGAGGAGCTGCCCGGGACCCCATGAGGCCGTGCTGCGGTTTGAGGATTTCCCCTCTGGAATGAAGCCTAGTCCCCAAAGTCTTGTGCTTTTTATTTATTTATTAAGATGTATTTGTTTATTTGAGAGGCAGAGTTACAGAGAGGGGGGGAGAGAGAGAGAGAGAGAGTCTTCCATCCACTGGTTCACGCCTCAAATGGCTGAAATGGTCAGAGCTATGCTGATCCGAAGCCAGGAGCTTCTTCCAGGTCTCCCATGTGGGTGCAGGAGCCCAAGGACTTGGGCCATCTTCTACTGCTTTCCCAGGTGCATTAGCAGGGAGCTGGATCGGAAGAGGAGCAGCCAGGACACAAACAGGAGCCAATATGGAATGCCGGCACCGCAGGTAGAGACTTAACCACTACGCCACAGCGCCGGCCCGCCTTGTGTTAATGGGAGGAAGAGTGAACGCACGTCCAGTGTGATGTTGGAGTGGGGCCGTGGGGTCATTCGATCGGCCTGGGTCTTAGGGTGGTGACCCTGTGACCGAGCCCTGGTGACGTGAGACCTCAGACATGATGGTCACACACTCCTGTCTTCTGCCAAGGAGGCCCTGTGCCACCTGGGACTCAGCCAGCGAGAGGCCACCAGTGCTGGCCGCTTGGTCAGTGACCCCGCCGAGCCATGAGCCACAGACCTCCCATGAGTCCAGCCAGCCTGCCTCTGGCGATTTGTCAGTGACAACAAAGCCGACCAACACGGTGCCGGCTGTCACGGGCCTCACTGTGTCTCCTCCAGGAGCTGGGATTCACTGAAATCCCAGGGGCGAGAGGAGCCCCCCGGGAAAGAGGGACAAACAGGAGCCAGGGTCATCCAGCCCACGGAACAATGTCTGATTTCAATATTTATGCTTTAAACAGCGGTTAAACCAACAAAACATCAAAAATCGCCCATTGTCACTATTTCTAGGTGCACAGTTGGAGGGTAACAAGCTCCCGTCCCCACCCCGGGCTCCTGAGCCCCCTCCCTGCCGTGTGCCTCTGAGCAGGCCACTCCTCCGGGTCCCCACAGCAGTGGGGCAAGGACAAGGAGCCCTCGTCCTGCTGTGCCTGGTTGACTTCATGGGCACTGCAGACCCTGGAGGGGGGGACAGGCTGAGGTCGGCCGGGAAGGGGCTCACGAGGCGGGGGAGGTGCCAGGGAGTTAGTGTGAGAGCTAGTGTGCGCCTCCCGTCCTGGGGTTGGGCTGCACCCAGGAAGTCAGGATCTCATCCCGGATGTGCGACTGAGTACAGCCACAGACAGCACAGGAGGCGTGTGCACAGGGTGAGTGTGCACAGGGTGAGTGTGCATGGGGTGAGCACTGGGTGAGTGAGCACGGGGTGAGCACGGGGTGAGTGAGCATGGGGTGAGTGAGCACTGGGTGAGTGAGCATGGGGTGAGTGTGCACGGGGTGAGTGTGCACAGGGTGAGTGTGCACGGGGTGAGTGAGCACGGGGTGAGCACGGGGTGAGTGTGCACGGGGTGAGTGAGCACGGGGTGAGTGTGCACTGGGTGGGTGAACACGGGGTGAGTGAGCACTGGGTGAGTGAGCACGGGGTGAGTGTGCACGGGGTGAGTGTGCATGGGGTGAGTGTGCACTGGGTGGGTGAACACGGGGTGAGTGAGCACAGGGTGAGTGTGCACGGGGTGAGTGAGCACAGGGTGAGTGTGCACGGGGTGAGTGTGCACAGGCAGCGCAAACATCAAATTCTGACGACTGCTGAATCCGGTGTCGGCACCACCAAGCTCCATTATCGCCTCTGCTCTCCCTGGGCCTGGGTTCTGGGCTCCCACACCTGGGGCCACACCACACAGGACCTCGCACCCAGGCCCCTTCAGTCAGGCCTGCAGGGGTCTCTGTGTCCGGGTTCCCCAGAGAAACAAACCAGAAACACAGAGGAGATGTAGACAAAGAATGGATTCATAGACGGATGAGAGGAGTGGATTGGGTAGGTGGATGGATTAGAAATTGACAGAGCCGGCGCCGCGGCTCACTAGGCTAATCCTCCGCCTGCAGTAACGGCACTCCGGGTTCTAGTCCTGGTCGGGGCGCCGGATTCTGTCCTGCTTGCTCCTCTTCCAGTCCAGCTCTCTGCTGTGGCCCGGGAAGGCAGTGGAGGATGGCCCAAGTGCTTGGGCCCTGCACCCCATGGGAGACCAGGAGGAAGCTCCTGGTTCCTGGCTTCAGATTGGCACAGCGTGCTGGCTGTGGCAGCCATTCGGGGAGTGAACCAACGGAAGGAAGACCTTTCTGTCTCTCTCTCTCTCACTGTCTATAACTCTACCTACCAAATAAATTTTTAAAAAAAGAAATTGACAGGCCGGCGCCGCGGCTCACTAGGCTAATCCTCCGCCTAGCAGCGCCGGCACACCGGGTTCTAGTCCCGGTTGCCCCTCTTCCAGCCCAGCTCTCTGCTGTGGCCAGGGAGTGCAGTGGAGGATGGCCCAGGTGCTTGGGCCCTGCACCCCATGGGAGACCAGGAAAAGCACCTGGCTCCTGGCTCCTGCCATCGGATCAGCGCGGTGCGCCGGCCGCGGCGGCCATTGGAGGGTGAAACAACGGCAAAGGAAGACCTTTCTCTCTGTCTCTCTCTCTCACTGTCCACTCTGCCTGTCAAAAAAAAAAAAAAAAAAAAAAAGAAAGAAAGAAATTGACAGATGGATACATGGGCAGCCACGCCGGCAGGTGTCCGGGACGGGCAGGTAACGGATGATCTGCCCCGGGGACTGGCAGCCGAGCAGTGCTGTGATCTGCCTCAGAGCCCCAGCATGGTGAACAGGTGTTGTCTGAGCCACTTTGTCACGGCCACCCCAGGGAAACTGACCACGCCCCTCCTCCTCCTCCTAGGAGCGGGCTGGTTCTGCCAGCACACGGAGTCCTTGCTGGCTCCTGCACCCAGCTGAGTGCCACGACAGGTGGCTCCGCCTCCATTTCCCGTCTCTGTGCCTCGGGGGTTCCTGCAGCTCCGGGCAGGTCCTTGGCCCCAGCATCCCCGACATGCCCGCCCCGGGGAGGCGCAGCCACCCAGCCGGCAAGCCAGGAGGACGTGTGCAGCACAGCTCGGCTCACACCCAGGCCCCGGCTTCCTGAGTGGTGGGGCAGCAGCTGCCGGCGAGGCGAGGTGGCGGCACACCTGCGGGCCCTGGCTCGGTGCCCGACCCGCGGGAGGGCCTAGAGCCACAGGCAGGCTGCTCCAGGACAGTCAGCTGCCAGCCCGCCCACCCCTTACCCATCTGGACACTGACCTCGCCGGCAGGGGGGGCAGCAAGCAGGGCTCGGCCGAGCGTGGGCTGCCCGGGAAGTGGTGAGAAGGAGGGGTGCAGGCTCCAGGAGGAAGTGGCTGGACACAACCTTGACCTCCTGCGACCATGCATGAGACCGTGTGGCAGGTGGGGCACTGCCCACTACAGGCTGTGCAGGATTCTCAGAGCCTCTCCCTCCACCACTGTGCCCAGAAACCCTGCCGTGTGGAGCCCCGGCAGCCCAGGACGGCCGTGGAGCCCCACTGTGGCCACTGAGCACCCACCCGGCCTCCCCGGGGGGCAGCAGGGTCACCCTGCCCCAGTGTCCCTCAGCTGGACGCCCCCAGCCCCCCGAGGTTCCCCCATGCGCCTTGTGCCTGGGCTGGGAGGGTGGCCCTGATCTGTGCAGCCGGCAGAGTGGGAGGGGCGCTATGCTCGGCTCCAGCCCTCCCGCAGCCCCCAGCAGGGCTGTGGCCCACTGTGGACGGGCCCCACAGGGAGCGGCCGCAGCCAGGGAGTGCAGGTGCATAGTCAGTGGACTGTGAAGCAGGGCTGTGCAGGCAGCAGGGACTGGCGTGACCCAAAGGCCAGGGCCCAGGGGAAGCAAAGGCCATCATGCGTCTCACGGACGTGACCAGCGGCAGCCCTCGGGCCCTGCTTCCACGGCCAAGGCGAGAGGCCAGGCCAAGGAGACTCAGGTGCCCTGGTCCACTTTGTTCTCCACCCAAAATGTACAGCGCAAGTCCGGCGTCGCCCCCTGGGGAGCACTGAGCACCCCACCCCCACCCCGCCCCGCAGGCCTAAGTCCCGCCAGTGGCCTGGGCAGGCTTCCGGCCCAGCACCGGCACAGACTGGCGCCCTCTGGTGTCGGCCGCCGCGGCAAGCAGGCTGGAAAGAACGTCCTCTCCACGATGAACCCCAAAATAGGACAAAAAAGCCTGAGTCCTGCGAAGTCCACCCCTCAACGCCGCCTGCTAAACACACCCGCCACCCTCCCACGGCCGACGACACGCGTGCAAACCCGGCTCAGCCGTCTGCCGGCACGGTTGCAAAACACAACAGCAAAGACGGGAGTGTGTTCACTGCTGCAGCAGCCTGGAGACCACCCTCCCGGGGCTTGGGCCACATGGCGGCGCCAGTTCAAGTCCCGGCTGCTCCACTTCCGATCCAGCTCTCTGCTGTGCCTGGGAAAGCAGTGGAGGATGGCCCGAGTGGGAGACCTGGAAGAAGCTCCTGGCTCCTGGCTTCATATCAGCTCATCCCCGGCCGTTGTGGCCTTCTGGGGAGTGAACCAGCGCATGGAGGACCTCTCTCTCTCTCTCTCTCTCTCTCTCTCTCCCTCTCTGTAACTCTGCCTTTCAAGTAAATTTTAAAAGAAAAAAGGAGGGTGTTTTGGGGGAAGAGACGTTCAGACACACGCTCCAACAGGGGTGAGCCCACAGGACGTCCCAGCCATGGGAGGACAAAGTTGGTCTGGTCCCACGTGCAGGGCACTTGAAATCCCAGACTGGGCGGGGCGGGGGGGGGGGAGGCTGCGGGCTGGGGGAGGGGAGGAGCTGGGGCATGGGACAGAGTCCTGGACGCACACGGTGGGCACGGCGGCCACTGCACTGCCCACGTGAACATGTTCAGGGTGGCAAATCTCAGGTGCACTTCACCGTGACGGGAAGCGAGGGAGTGAGGGTGTTGTGTGCTGTGCCATGGAAACACCTAGCCGCTGCACAACACTGAGGCCGGACAGAGCGTTTAGCACGTGCCCGCCTCCCCACGCCCTGCACACGTGGTCTAATCCCCCACGCCCTGCACCGCCCGCCTCCCCACGCCCTGTACCTGGTCTACATCCCCCACGCCCTGCACCGCCGGCCTCCCCACGCCCTGTACCTGGTCTAATCCCCAACGCCCTGCACCGCAGGCCTTCCCACGCCCTGCACACGTGGTCTACATCCCCCACGCCCTGCACCGCCCGCCTCCCCACACCCTGTACCTGGTCTACATCCCCCATGCCCTGCACACGCCCGCCTCCCCACGCCCTGCACACGTGGTCTACATCCCCCACGCCCTGCACCGCCGGCCTTCCCACGCCCTGCACACGGTGGTCCACATTCCCCACGCCCTGCACACGCTCGCCTCCCTGTGCCCTGTACACGGGCTACATCCCCCACGCCCTGCACACGCCCACCTCCCCACACCCTGTACCTGGTCTAATCCCCCACGCCCTGCACACGCCCGCCTCCCCACACCCTGTACCTGGTCTACATCCCCCACACCCTGCACACGCCCGCACATCCCCCACACCCTGTACCTGGTCTACATCCCCCATGCCCTGCACACGCCCGCCTCCCCACGCCCTGCACACGGTGGTCCACATTCCCCACGCCCTGCACACGCTCGCCTCCCTGTGCCCTGTACCTGGTCTACATCCCCCACGCCCTGCACCGCCCGCCTCCCCACGCCCTGTACCTGGTCTACGTCCCCCACGCCCTGCACATGGTGGTCTACATCCCCCACGCCCTGCACACGCCTGCCTCCCCACGCCCTGTACCTGGTCTACATCCCCCACGCCCTGCACACGCCCGCCTCCCCACGCCCTGTACACGTGCACCGTGGGCCATGACAGCCTCGCTGTGGGGGCTCTCGTGCGCAGTTGGCGCCCCCAGCAGTTGGCAGCTCTGAGGGAGGAGGGCGGTTGGGCCTCCGGCCGCCCCGGCCAGCAGCTGGCCCCACAGTGCTGTCCGCACACTCGGCCCCTCAGGGCAGTCTCTCCTCAAGCAGAGGGCAGGGCCCCAGCCTCGAGACAGCAGCGGCAGCCGCGCCTCTAAGGAGCTCACACAGCAAACAGCGGCCGCTCTTGCACAGGAAACATCCCAGGGCCGGCGTGGCGCAGCCGGGAGAGCCACTGCTGTGATGCCGCCATCCCACACAGCCGCCGGCCGGTTCGAGTCCCGGCTGCTCCACTTCCAATCCAGCTCTGCTGTGGCCTGGGAGAGCAGTGGAAGATGGCCCAAGTCCCTGGCCCCCGCACCCGTGGGAGACCTGGAGGAAGCTCCTGGCTTTGGAGGCTGACGCAGCCATGCGGGGAAGTGAACCGGCGGATGGAAGCACCCCCTCCCCCTCCCTCTCCCTCATTAACTAAACAAACCTTTAAAAAAATTCCGTGACCTGCAGAGAGGCCACCAACACGCCCAGGTCAATGTTTGCAGCAAACTGAATTCTAACAAGAAAAAAAAAAGAGCTTGGAGTCTTCAGAACGTTTCGATTTGGGGAATTGCAGATGAGGGGTCTGCTCCAGCAGGGACTCAGCACGGGAACCTGGAGTCGGCCGCTCGAAGCGCCCTCAGCCCAGTAGGGCAGAGCCGGGCGGAGACAGCGGCTGCCGTGTCCACGGGCACTGAGGGCCGAGCTCTGGACACCGGCAGTGCGGGTGTGGCTGCTCCCCCCACATGGAAACCCTGAGTGAGGGAACCCAGACCACGGTCCCGTGCCGCAAAGCGGGTTTCAGATGTGGCGGCTCCATCCTCGGAGGGGACCCAGAGGTGCGGGAACCCAAAACGAGGTGCCCACCTGGCAGGGAGTGTGCCCGGGGCCGGGGCCTCCGGGGGTCCCCCAGCCAACCTCCCTGCTGGAACAGCGCAGGCTGAGGCGCCGCAAGGCTGGTGGTGGACGTCAAATCTGGGCTTCCCACAGGCCCCAGCGGAAAGACAACCTGTCAGCTGGCAGAGGGAAACCCAGCAGGTGCACCCAAGAATCACGGGGAGACGCGGGCCAGCGCTGGGTCGTCGCACGCGGCAGCAGAGGGAATAAAGGGAGCTGGACGCGCCCACCAAGGCTTCGCAGTGGACGGCTCCAGTCCCAGCCTGCATGCGTGCACCTGCCATGGTGTCTGGTATCAGATGCACCCCTGCCCCAAGCTGGCCAGACAGACGTGCACGTGAACGTGTGGACGGATGGACAGATGAGAGAGTGTATAGGCGGGTGTATGGACTGATGGATGGACAGATGGGTGGACAGAGGTGGGTGGGTGGATGGACAGACATGCGAATGGACGGGTAGGTGGGTCAATGGATTGATGGATGGAGATAGACGGATGGGTGGGTGGCTGGATGGACGGACAGAACAGTGGGTAAGTGGATGAATGAGTGGGTGCGCAGGCAGGGGGAGGGAGAGCCCTGGGACTCACGCCCCCGGGTGACAGCGCTCTGCTCCCAAGAGAAAACCTCAGCGCGCCCCTCCCGCCACTTCTCCCAGGGCCTCCGGCCCCGCCGAGCGCCCACTGCCCGGCAGGTGCGGACACGGCCCGCGCAGACGGGCCCACCTGCGCCCGCTCTCCCCGCCCAGCGCCGAACCTAGGCGGGGTGCCCCTTGGCCGGGGGGTCGGGGTCCGGCCCACAGCCCGCCCCTGGAGACCGTCCGCGAGCGCCAGGCCCCGGGCCGGCCAGTCCCGCGCACAGCTGGGCGGACCACGCAGAGGGCTGACACGCGGGAGGCTGAGCCCGCGCGCCGTTCCACGCGGGGGGCCGAGAACGCGCCTCGCGCCGGGTGCCCGCCGAGGGCCGACGCCTGCGCCGAGACGCCCCGGCCGCCCAGCCCGCTTCCGGCCGCCGCGTGGCGCGCAGGCCGCGGGCCCCGCGAGCGGAGCGCGGGCCAGGCGGGCGCCGGCAGGGGGCGCGCGGGCTCCCGGGGCGGCGGGGGCGGAGCCGCGCGCCTGCGCGCGCCCCGCGTCCCGCCCACGCACAGGCAGCGCCTCGCCCGATTGGGCGGCGCCGCGGCGTCGGGGGCGGGGCGAGCGTCGTCGCGTCCGGGTGACGTCTCCCGCGGGCGTCGGCAGGGTCGGCGGCGTCGGCGGCGGTGGCGGCGGTGGCGGGTGGGAAATGGCGGAGTACTTGGCCTCCATCTTCGGCACCGAGAAAGACAAGTGAGTGCGGGCGGCCCGCCGGGGCTCGGGACGGGGCGGCGGGCGGGCGCGGGGCGGCGCGGCGGGGGGAGCGGCCCTTCCGGCCCCGGCGCGCCCGCGGGAGCCGCGCGCCGCCGCCTCGTGGGCCGCGCGCGATGAATGGGGCGCGGGCGGACGGCGGGCGGGCCGGGCCGGGGCCCGCGGCGCGGCGGGCGGGCGGGGCCGGCGGTTGGGGGTCCGACGTGGGCGAGTGGCGGGGCGGCCTGGCCGGGAGGGACGGATCCCGCCTTGGGGCGCCCGCAGCGGCGAGGGCGAGAGGGGCCCGGCGGCGGAGACGTGCGTACCTGGGTGTGTGTGCAGGCCGCGCGGCTGCCCCGCCGACTGCCGGCCTGCGGTTGACGCAACTAGGGGTCCCGGGTGGCCTCCCGCGGGCCGGGCCTGGCGGGGTGTCCCGAGGAGCGCGGGCCCCCCCCCGGAAGCCTGGGCGGATCCCCGGGGTCTGCGGGGCGGGGGTGGGGTCGGGGGCCCCGGGGGCCTCGCTGCCCCTCGGCGGGTCTAAGTGTGCGGGGCTTCAGCCTCCAGGAGCCGAGAGCGAGGTCCCCGCCCGGTGTGCGCGGCCACGAGCGCGGAGTCGGGGCTCAGAGTGACTGCGAGGGTAGTGCAGGCGGCGGGAGCCTTCGTCCCGCCCGGGGCCTTTTGGGAATTTGTAGCGAAAGTCACGGAGCGCGCAAAATCGCCGACTTGAGAAATGGGAGTGCTCGGGCCCCGGTTCGAGTCCCGGCCGCTCCACTTGGGCCCCAGCGCCCTGCTGTGCCCGGGAGAGCAGCGGAAGACGCGCAGGAGCCTGGGCCCTGCACCGCGGGGGGCACCTGGCTCCGGCCCGGACGGCCCGGCTGTCGGCGGCCACCTGGGAGGGACCGGCAAGGTGGAAGGCCCCTCTCCCTCTGAAGAAGAAAGTCGGCTGCCCTGGGCTCTCTGGGCTGCCCGAGGCAGGGGCGCGGAGGGAGGCCCGTCCCTCCCGGGAGCTCGGCTTCCCCTTTCCTGTTTTTGCTGCGTTGAAAGATTGTGTTTCCGTGGCGGCTGCGCGGCAGAAAGGGAGGCCTTCCCTTCGCTGGTTCACGCCCAGCGGCCGGCGCCGGGGCCGGGGCCGGGCCGTCTTCCCCTGCCGGGGCCGGGCCGTCTTCCCCTGCCGGGGCCGGGCCGTCTTCCCCTGCCGGGGCCGGGCCTTTCCGCTCCGGCTCGGTGGCCTGGAGCGCCGTGGCCCGCCACGTCTCCCTGGGGTGTCCGCCGCGGCTCCTGGTTGACGGTGCGCGGTGAGGCCTGGGTGCTGCCCTCCCGCAGTCTGGCTCGGCACAGGCCCCGGTGCCTGTCCACGCGGCCTGCAGGTGATTGCTGGACGGGCAGGCGCGGTGGCCGTGGGTTCCTGCGGCCGCCCGCGTCCCCTGTGGCCTGGTGGCAGGTACTGGCAGCCCAGAGAATGTACTGCTGCAGGCCTGTTTGGAAACTTCCTGTTGGTCTGATGTCGGAAGTTTCCGGAGAGCTGGAGCTGGTTGCCTTAGAGCAGAGAAGACCGCGCGTGCGGGCAGCGGTGCACGGCCCCCGAGGAGGGGTGGGCAGTCGGTGGGAGCCGTGCCCTCAGGAAGCGGGGCGGTGAGCCTGGCTGTGGGCCGAGTCCACCTGTGGCGGCGGGGCAGTGGACCTTGAACCTGGAGGGGCCAGGGCGCGGCCGGGAGAGCCTGTGGCCAGGGTGCCGTCTGTGGGGCGCTCCGTCCTCAGCCAGGCGCTCTGCCGGTGAAGCCGGGGGCCGACGGGCGTGGGAGCAGGTGTGACCCCCGGGTCCACGTGCCCTGTGCGTCCTCAGCAAAGTGACCAGCTGTCCTCCCCCACAGGGTCAACTGCTCGTTCTACTTCAAGATCGGAGCGTGTCGCCATGGAGACAGGTGCTCTCGGCTGCACAACAAGCCCACCTTCAGCCAGGTTTGTCTTGCCTTGTTCTTGTTCGTCTGGTGCTCAGCCTTGCTCTCCACAGCAGTCCTGGCCGCTGTCACACCCTCGTGTCCACCAGTGTTTGTTCCCCGAGGCTGAGACCCGTGAGCTACCCCAGGGGAGGGTCTGAGCGCCTCTCCAGTTCCTCTCTTTTTTATCCGTGGGCCCTGTCTCCTGGACACGGTGCGGGCTGTGGCCAGGCCAGCATGGCCTGCGGCTCTCTCCGGGCCCTGGTGGGTGCTGGCCGGGCTCTCTGCCTTTGCTTTCCATTCAGTGGCCCGTGGAGCCGCTTAGAGGGGGGCGCCAGCGTGACTGTGTCCCCAGGCCCGTCCCGCTGTCCCCCTGCCCAGCCTTCCCCAGCGCCCGGTGGAAGGAGCAGCGGGTTGCAGCCTGTCAGGAAAGCATTGAGAAATGAAATGGCGTGGACGGTGCACGCGCAGCAGCGCTGTCACCAAGCTGGGCCCGTGGGCTGGGCTTCGGTCTGCTTCGAGCTGGGTTCAGTCCAGCGCTGTGATTTTTGAGAGCTGCCTCCTTGGCCCACTGGAGAGGCGGCCAGGGTGTCCACCCCAGAGGCTCCTGACGGACTGCAGGAGAGACTGGGGGCGGAGTCTGCCCGAGCGTTTGGGGTCTGAGACTCGAGTGTCTTCCCTTGAGTCTCCGTGGGCCGAGGGCTGCCGGCTGCCACGGAGCTGCCTGGGCCACTGCTCACCTCACGCAGGAGGCCGGGGTCGGCCAGCGAAGCCGTGGGAAACCCCCCAGCGCTGTGTTTCTGGGAGAGGCGCCGGCGCCTCCTCCCCTCTGTCCTTCCTGGTTACCAGGTAGTGAGTGGGACAGGACCTGATTTTTTTAAGAATTCTGAATGTGTTCTCCAGGATACTGGAGAACTTGGTTTAGCTCCTGTTTATTACAGTTGTTTTTAAGAAATGCTTTGATTGCACCAGGTCTCTCCAGCTAAACCATTGCTATAAATTGTACCACAATCAAGCACTTTTAATGTCCACCCAGTTGTTTGATTTGGGGTGTTAGGAGTATTGGGCTGCAAGAGAGAGCTCGATTCTTTAGTCTGGCCAGGAACGCTGGCTTGTCTCCGAGCCCTGGCTGAGCCGACGCGGTAGAGGGGAGGTAACAGGCACCGTGGGTCGAGCAGGCTGACGGAGCCCTAAAGCCTGGCGAGCTCGGTGGCGCCTGTCCACCTGAGCATCTGACCTGGGCAGTTGGCATCAGCAGGAGTTACGCTGCCTCCCTGAGAGAATTTACACAGCAGCCTCTGCGGACTGCATGGATTTGACAGTGACTGGCCGGGCTCAGCTAGCTCAGCGTGGGCGCTGGCCCCCTCCAGGGGTTCCAGCTGCAACCGACCAGAGTCCGCTCCGGGACAGCTCCGGGGCCTGTGGCTGGCAGAGTGCAGCCCTGACGGGCAGGCGCAGGTGGCTCAGTGTGTGCCGGCCCAGGCAACTTTCCCAGCCACGGACCTTCCTCTGGGGAGCTCCGCACGCGGCCGCGCCCCGAGGTGCCGCTGGAAGCTGGACGGCTCGTGTGTTGTTGACTGAGTGTTTTTCTAAGTCGTGGCGTTACTGAGTCACTCCTAAGTCTAGCGTAACTCTGGGGGGTTTCTTTGTAAGCTTACAGTGGTGTGGACAATAAGATCTCGTGTGATATATTAGCTACTAACTTAAACATGGTTTGTTTTTTCAGACAACTTGGTTTTGAGAAGAACGGTACAGTGTAAGGTTTCAAGTCTGCCTGATCCAGTTTAAAGCACAAGGGCTAAAAGGATTTTTTCCTTAAAAGGAGATCGGAAAGGAGCAGATGTGCTAAGCTATTGTATTATGTAAACAGAGACCCCGCCAAGAGAGTAAATGAGCCGGCGCCCACGGCGGCTCAGAAGCCTGTTTCGCTGAGACCAGAGAACTGGGTGTGCTGCACACGGCTGAGCTGTGCATTGATTGAGAAAAGTGACGTGTGTGGGCAATGTGACTGTGAGTGGTAGCTGGAGTAGAGCAAGCGCTGCGTTGCAGTGGCACGGCCTGCTCAGACGACAGTGGGGTCCCTCTGGGTTGCTGGCTGACTTGGCCGAGTCACTGCTCGAACTCTGTTTCCATAATATGATGGCTCTGTGTCTTCTGCTGAGGACGAGGTCTCACGTGCGGGAGAAACCGGCAGCGAGCGTATAGCCATTTGCGAACAAACTGTCTCTGCGATTGTCTGATATGTGCACAGCAGCCAGTAGAATGCCCCTTTTATTTTTTTTTCCCGCAGACCATCTTGATTCAAAACATCTATCGTAACCCCCAAAACAGTGCACAGACGGCTGACGGCTCACACTGTAAGTCCCACAGTTGGAGGAGTTTTAAAGCGATGGTGTGAAAGAGCCCACTCTTAGCTGAGGCGCGCAGTGCCGGCTCCTGCGCTGCCGGCATAGAGCTGCCGCAGGCGGGACCAGGTGCCGGGCCCGGCGCACGGCAGGACCTGGCCGCGTGGCCGCCAGGAGGCCCTGCTCTCGGGCAGGCGCTGGCCGGGCCTCTTCCCTTGCTG
Organism: Oryctolagus cuniculus; assembly: GCF_051225735.1. Lineage (NCBI taxonomy): Eukaryota > Metazoa > Chordata > Mammalia > Lagomorpha > Leporidae > Oryctolagus > Oryctolagus cuniculus. Next base: position 2,746,378 of record NC_142870.1, read on the forward strand.
ACACTGGTCACGCGAGATGGGTTTTGACATTGTTAGCCGGTCATGGTCTTCCCAGTGACTGAACCCTGGCCTTTCTTAAGTTCCTTCTGGAAAATTAAAAATCTTGAGAGTGTTAAGGCGTCGATCAGGTAAGTTGCCCGACGAGTGTGGGCTTCATTTCACCATTATGATTTCTCCTTTAGGGAGTGGAGGTTTCATGATATGCCATTATTGTGTTCTCCTAACGCAGGAATCTTCGCCCACCGGTACACACACTCTGCTCAGTTGATGAGGTTCTGTGTCGTACCTGGAACACGGCCCCTCGCAGCCGCGGGCTTGCTGCCTGAGTGGCTTTGGGGGCGGAGCCCCTCCTGCGTGTGGACAGAACGCAGTAGTGGCATGTCACGAGGTCTCCCCAGAGCAGCGGCAGGCAGGCAGCACAGCCACCAGCTAGGAGAACTCCGCGCAGGAGCAAATAACTCGCTCTCTTTGCAGCACGAATCTCGGCCGAAGCCGTCGCCAGAGGCAGCCGGTGAAGTGTTTACATTCAATTTTCCGTAATATAAAGTTGTTGCGTTTTGTATTTCAGACCATTGCCCTCTTGAACATTTACCGTAACCCTCAAAACTCTTCCCAGTCTGCTGACGGTTTGCGCTGTAAGTTCATACAAGTTCCTTCCCTGGTCCCCTGGGCTTCCGTGTCAGCTCAGTCCGCTCCGGTCTGCCGTGGCAGAGTGCAGGACCGTGTGTCGCTAGCGGTGGCCAGGAGCTCTCGTCCCACTGACCCTCTGGAACTGTCGGGGAGTTGACCTCCTGCCCACCCCTGGAAGAGGAAGACAGTGACTGGAAAGGGTGCCCGTGAAGCGCCGGGGCTGCTCTCCCTCCTGGGACGTCCCCCGGGGCGTGGCCCTGTCCTCCGTCCCAGAGCACAGCCAGTGCGCCCTGCTCCCAGCGCAGGAATGACTTTCTCCCTGGCCTCCTGGCCTCAGACCTGGTGCTGAGGCCGCACGGTGGGCCTGAGAACGCTGCCCCCGCGGGCCCGGCGTGGGCCTGGCCGGGGAGAGGCGCCGGCGGCCTCCGCCGCTCGGGTCAGGCCACCTGCACTCGCGCAGCGCCCGTCCCCCCGCCCGCCCTGTCGGGAAGTTCAGGTTGAGGGTGTGAGTGTTTCCTGAGCGGAAGCTCTGGAGAACGGGCCGCACGCTGGTGTCTTCGGAGTTCGCAGACCAGAGCTGAGTTTTCACAACTCCGCGCACGGCTCGCTGGGCTGTAGTCGTTTGGAGGAACCGAGGATCGGCCGGGCTCCTGCCGCAGTGAGACAGCCAAACCAAAGCAAACACTTCGCCAGTTCATTAAAGCAGTGGAAGCTGATGCAGGACCCCGGGGCGGCCACGCCGAGGCTGACTGCACCCTTGGGCTGGAACCCCTGTTTCCAGGGTGACCTGCCGGGGGGACAGTTGCCACTGTAGCTGCCTAGAAGCGGGGAGGCCTTGGGGATGCCCCCTGCCAGGCACAGCTCCTCCGTGGGGGAGGGGCAGGGAGGGTCCCCAGGCTCCTGAGAAGCCCAGGCCTGCAGTGCTGAGACCGACCTGATGTGGGCCTGCTGTCCTGACCCTGCCGGGGGCGAGCCCTGGAGTCAGATGCCTGGTGTTTTGTTTTGCTGAGGTGGAGGGAAGTGTTACTGTATTTACTCACTGAATAATTTTTGCGAACAGCTGCCCTAGGACAGTGATTGAGAAGTAGTGGCTGAGTTGGGAGTGAGGGCCCTCGGCCCGTGCCCCGGGCTGTCCGCGCGCTGCCGTCCGGCTTCTGTGTCTTCCTCTGCAGCTCGCGGCACTCTGTTTGGCGTCTGCTACGGAGTCGAAGTTTAGCTGTTTCTTAAATATTCAGATTCTGGGTTCACATCGTACAGATCGAATGAAATTCTAATTCTTCATTTTGGGAAGAAAATCAGTTATCTAAATAAAATGACTGGCTCTTGACACATCCTTCCATATACAGAAACATAAGCTTCGTACGTGTGGATTGAACTTAAATAATAATCCCAGTTTAAAGCTACTTCTGCGGAAAAAAAAGTATTTCCAAGTAGCAGTATCAAAGCCGTGCCCAGTCGTTTAGGTGGCTCGTCTTTGCTGAAGCACGAGGCCCTGGCGGACGCCGAGGTCTGTGTACGCAGGACAGACGCGGCCACTTGAAATGGCCACCACGGAGGCCGCTGGGCGCCGCAGCTTTGAGCGTAGTTCCGATCTTTCTTTTCGTGTCCCTTCTGCTGTGGCAAAGGAGAAAGCGTTAGGGGTGCAGTGTCGAGCCTGCCCGTGAGCGGCTTGTCTGGCTCGCCCCGACGTCCCCGGGGCTGTTGGTCAGGGCGGCTGCCGGCAGCCTGCGTGTCGTGGCCTCGGGCCGGCACTCGGGGCGTCCGGGCTGTAAAGCAGACTGGATCCCCGGAAGCTGAGAGACAGCGAGAGCTTAGCCGTGGCAGGCGAGCAGGTGAGCCGGAGGCCCTTGAACCGGCAGGTGAGGAGTGAGGGTGTCTTCCACGTGAAAGGGTGTTGAGGGCCTCACCCCGCCAGGAGCCGTGGGGGCCGCAGCCTGCCGACTCCCTGAGCCAGCTCCCGCCCGCTGGGACGGCAGGCTGGGCTGGGCTAAGCCCGCTGGGGTCTGCACGGTGGAATGAGGCAGGGAGCGTGTGCCGGGCTAGGTGGGCGTGTGCGCCCGTGAGGGGAAGCCCAGTGCAGCAGTGGGTTCTGAGCCCTCACGGGGCGCCCAGGGCTGGGGTGCACCTGGCTCTCACGCTGCTGAGTCTGGTCGCTCGGGCTTTAATCACGTCAGTTTTCTGGCGCTCCGTGGCTGGCAGTGCGTGAGAAACCAGGCGGGAGCGCACGCCCTCGGCCACCCACCCGCCCTCGGCTTCCGCTTTATGCTAAAGGGAAGAAACCCAGCGCGCTCCCTTGACATCCGCTCTAAATCTGAGGGATTTAGGTGATCTAGATGATCCAGAAGAAGGATCTGCACAGTTTAAAATTTTCTTGATTTTGAGAGTCGACTTCTCGCTTTATGAAAACGTGGCCCTTTTGATGCTGGTTAAAACTCGTTGTGGTTTTACTGCGTGACGAGCCAGGCTGAGCCTGTCAGGGACACGTGGCGGCTGTCGCGCGCAGCCGTGGTGCAGCCTGCGGTCGCAGACGACCTGCGTGTCACTAGAGCTGAGTGGTGGCGCGAGGCCCGGCCCGGCGCGGCGCTAACCAGCAGGCTCTCTCGTTGCAGGCGCCGTGAGCGACGTGGAGATGCAGGAGCACTACGATGAGTTTTTTGAGGTGAGGCGACCCCTGGGTGGGCCTGAGCCTGGCGGCCCGCGTAGCCGTGCGCCGCGTGGGTGACGCTGGCCGTGCTGTCCCGCAGGAGGTGTTCACGGAGATGGAGGAGAAGTACGGGGAGGTGGAAGAGATGAACGTGTGTGACAACCTGGGCGACCACCTGGTTGGGAACGTGTACGTCAAGGTAGGCGCCCCGCCCCCTGGTCCTCGGGCACCGGAGAGCAGGGCAGGGCTGCGGTCTGAGCTGCCCCGCCGTCCGGTCCTGGGAGCGTGGGCGGTGGGGTCAGCGTGTCACCGTGGGTGCCGGCGCCTCTGTCCCCGCAGTTCCGCCGTGAGGAGGACGCGGAGAAGGCTGTGATCGACTTGAACAACCGCTGGTTCAACGGGCAGCCGATCCACGCCGAGCTCTCCCCCGTGACCGACTTCCGGGAAGCCTGCTGCCGGCAGTACGAGATGGGGTGAGTGCGCGTGTCCGCCGGGCCGGGGCTCCGCCCTGCGCACGCGGTGCACGCTGGGTGACGCGCTGCTTCCCCCCAGGGAGTGCACGCGGGGCGGCTTCTGCAACTTCATGCACCTGAAGCCCATCTCCAGGGAGCTGCGGCGCGAGCTGTACGGGCGCCGGCGCAAGAAGTGAGTGGGGGCGGGGCGCGGGGTGGGGAGGGCGGGGCGCGGGGTGGGGAGGGCGGGGCAAGAAGTGAGTGAGGGCGGGGCGCGGGGCGGGGCGGGGAGGGCGGGGCGCCGGCGCAAGAAGTGAGTGGGGCGGGGCGGGGAGGGCGGGGCGCCGGCGCAAGAAGTGAGTGGGGGCTCGGGGCGGGGGGCGGGGCGCCGAGGGCGGGGCGCCGGCGCAAGAAGTGAGTGAGGGGAGGGCGGGGTGGGGCGGGGCGGGGGGCGCTGCCGCCTCCCAGACCCCGCGGCCCTCGGGCTCTCAGGAGGCTGCGTGTAGGCCTGCAGCGTCGGTGTCGCTGGGCAGAGGGACAGCACAGCGGGGTGCGGGGCTCGCCCGGAGGACAGGCTGTGCGGCTGTCAACAGGAGGGGGCCCCGGAGAGAAGCCCCCGCCCTTGGGCTGGTGGTGGCTGCGTCGGTGGACTCCCCGGGCCACCTGAGTCGGTGTAGGAGACGGCTCGCAGCTGACGTCTGGTGGAGCCTCGGGCCAGGTTCTGACGTGTGTGTTTCCCCTTGCAGGCATAGGTCGAGGTCCCGGTCCCGGGAGCGGCGCTCTCGGTCTAGAGACCGTGGCCGTGGCGGCGGCGGCGGCGGTGGAGGCGGCGGGGGCCGGGAACGCGACAGGCGGCGGTCGAGAGACCGGGAGAGGTCGGGGCGGTTCTGAGCCACGCCGTTTTTACCGAGTGTCCGTTAGGAAGCCTTGTAGTTGATTGACCAAACCAGTTCATAATGGGAATTTTTTTTAAAAAACAACAAAAAAAAACACAAAGATGGGTTTCTGAATAAAATTTGTAGTGATACGGTATTCTCAAGGGAGCTTGTTTGTTGTGGAACATTTTTTTCAGGTTCCAGCGCACGTCCTCCAACCTTGGGTACAAAATGAGCTGCGTGGGGGGTGGGGGGCTCACCTGCAGCTCCTGCGCCCCTGCCCGTGGCGAGGGCTGCACCCGGGAGCCCACCGGAGGGCGCCCGGGAGAGGCGTGCGGCTGGGCGGCACTGTGGTGCAAGCCTGCCCTCCGCCGCCGGCCACCCCAGGCTGTGGCCTGTGCAGGCTCCCCGGCGCGTTAGTGGGGAGCCGGGACTCGAACCAGCGGCTTACCCGCTGCTCCACCAATGCCAAGTGTGCGGCTTGCATGGAGACCCAGGCCTGGTGCCCCGTGCAGCTGTGCGCCTGCGGCTCCAAGGCGGGTGAACCAGGGCCCCTGTGCACGTGTGCACGGTAGTTAGAAGCCATCGCACGTATCGCCGGACGCTGATGATGGGGCCCCCGTCTCCCTGCTGGCCGGAGAAGTCCTGAGCGTGCAGAAGGGGCCGACGGGCGTGGCAGTATCTGCCGTCCGTGCTTGAAGGCACAGTACGGGGGCTTCGTGGCTGGACCTCCACCTGCCACGCCAGCGTCCCACAGGCTCATGTCCTGGCTGCTGCATGTCCAGCCCAGCTCCCTGCCGACGGCCTGGGCCCCTGCACCCACGTGGAGACCTGGGGAGCACCCGTTCCGGCCATGGTGGCCCTCGGGGAGTGGCCCAGCGGACGGAAGCTCTGACTGAGATCCTAAACCTTACAGGCCCTAGCGCGGGTCTGCTCTGGCGTCCGTTCATTGCCCGTGTTCTGGCTGCACTGTGAGGTCTCGGGTGTATTGGCGTCGGGGTGGTGCTTGTGGGTTTGAACCACCGGCAGTTTTTAAAGGTTTATTTGAAAGAGCAACGGGGCAGCGCTGTGGCAGAGCCGGTAAAGCCGCCGCCTGCTGTGCCGGCGTCCCACATGGGAGCCAGTTGGAGTCCCGGCTGCTCCACTTCCAATCCACTCTGCTGTGGCCTGGGAAAGCAGTGGAAGATGGCCAAGTGCTTGGGCTCCTGCACCCGCGTGGGAGACCCGGAACAAGCTCCTGGCTCCTGGCTTCGGGTCAGCGCGGCTCCGGCTGTTGCCGGCCAATTGGGGAGTGAACCAGCGGATGGAAGACTCTCTCTCTGCCTCTCCTCTCTCTCTGCAACTCTGACCTAAAAGAGCCACAGACATCAGAGAGGTTCCATCCACTGGCCCGCTCCCCAAAGGGCTGCTTCAGCTGGGGTGAGCCAGGCCAGAGCCAGGGGCCCCGCCAGGTCTCCGGTGTTGGTGGAGGGCCGTCTGCTGCTTTCCCAGGCACTAGCAGGGGCTGGCTGCTCCCCGCACCACAAAGCTGCCCGTGGGCTGGCAGCCCTGGGGGGCGTGTGCGTGACTTCCTGCTCACTCCCGTCCTGGGCTGTCCTCACTGTGGCCCTGGCTGAGGGGAGGGAAGGTGACAGGGTCCCCATGGCCCTGCTGGCTCAGGGGGAGGCGGGCCGGCGGCCTCCCCGGCCTCGGTCAGAGGGACGGGCCTGGAGCCCGCGGCACGTGTGCTGGGGGGGAGGCCGGCAGGTTCCCGTGTGCTCGTGCTGCCGTGTGGGCGATGGGGCAGCCACGTGCGGACGGACCGGGCGCTGGGGACTCAGAGCGTCTCCACTTCATATATTTTTAAAGACGTCAGCTTCTGTTTCCTATTTAAATGTTCTTGTTTCGTTTGTTTGGGAGACAGATCTGTGGGCCGGTTCATTCCTGATGCCCGCAGATGCTGGGGCTCAGTCAGGCGCGAGACCCGGACACTCGAGGGTGGCCTGCTGCTTCCCAGGCTGCGCGTGGGCGGGAAGGGGGCAGGGCCGGACTCTGGGCCACCCCACACACACACACACCGTGCTGTGTGCCGTCAGCCGGCTGCCTGTCTCTGCTGAAGCGCCTGTGCTGCCCAGTGGTTTGTCCTGACTGGGGCTTTTTGGGGAGCCTGGACCAGCTGAGCTGCGGGAACCCGGGCTCCTGGAGTCCCCTGGCAGGGGGCGTTGTGGGGCGCCTCCCGGGCCCGGTTCTGAGGTCGTGCCGCCCTGGGGCCTGGGTGAGGTCCAGCCGCCCTGCCCTGGGTCGCGGGAGACCTGCACACCCCGCTGACCAGGACGGATTTTGTGTGACAGTGGCTGGGATTTGCTGGCAGTTCCCGTGTGGAAGGCAAAAGACAGAGGGCTGCAGGAGGCCCCCAGGGCGCTGCCTTAGGCCAGGCTAGGGAAGGGGGTGGCCCTGCTGCCTGGGGGCGGGGTCTCCCCCCACACCCTGCGACACCAGCCTCCCCTCCCCGCAGTGGGGTCCCAGCAGCCTTGTGGGGCGGAGGTGGGTGGGCCCGCCCGCCCTCTGAGACCTCAGGCTCATCTGAGTCCCAGGGAGGGCGGTCAAGGTCGCCGTAGGTCCTGAGGGTGCAACAGGTGGTGGCCCTCCCTGGCCCTCGCCTGCAAACCCAGAGCCCTGGAGACCTGGGAGGGGTCAGCCGTGCCACCCGGCCCCAGGGCCTGGGCCTGAGGGAAGGGTCGCCCCCAGGCAGGCAGGGACCCTGTCAATCCTGGTCCCACTTCCTGCAAGGTCGGCAAAGCTCCCTGCTGCTGCTCGGGCCCTGCGCCCTGTGGGAGACCCGGGTGGGGCTCCTGGCTCCTGGCTTTGGCCTGGCCCAGCCCTGCCTGTTGTGGCCATCTGGGGAGGGAACCAGCAGGTGGCAAATCTCTCTGTCTGTCACCCTGCCTTTCAAATACATAAATGAATAAATCTTTATTTAAAATGCCCGAGGCCAGTACTTGGCAAGTGCAGAGTTCTGTTTGGTCCGCACCTGGGCCAGCAGCATGGTGGAGACAGACGGACGGGAGGCGCCAGGCACAAGGGGAGGTGGCCTTGCTTCCAACAACCTGGTCCCCAAGGCAGCCTTGAGTCCCTGGGGGAGGCCCCAGCACCCCTGGGGCAGGCGGCAGCCACAGGCCAGCAGCGGCAGTGCCCCAGGGTTCAGGGTCCTGCGTCCTGGCTGGGCTGATGGTCCTTGTGGGGGGGGGGGGGTGCCCAGGCTCGGTAGCCTGCGGTCTAGATCCTGCTGTTGCCGAGTGCCCAGGGGGCCGAGCACCTGCTGCCAGCCCCGGCAGCACCCCGTGCCCGTTGGCTACAGGTTCTGAGTGGTAGCCCGGTCAGCAGCCGCAGCAGGGACGTGGGTGGGGGTGGGGGACCGGCAGAAGCACCAACGGGAGGCCTAAGGGGCCCGTGTCACCCCAAACATGGGCGTCGGGGAAGCCCGCCAGGCTGCCCGTGCTGGAGAGCCGCTCTTACGTGGCCCTGCAGAGGTAATCCCGGCTGGGTGGTGTGGGTGGGGTGGAGCCGATGCCACTGGGTCACCTGACTTCTAGTAAGCGGGGCGGGCATTTGGAGAGGGAACTAGCAGATGGGTGTGTCCCCCCCTTTCAAATAAGACTTGGTTTATTTATTTGAAAGGCAGAGTTACAGAGAGAGAGGTCTTCCATCTTGGTTCACTGGGGCTGGGCCAAGCTGCAGACAGGAGCCAGGAACTCCATCCGGGTCTCCCACGCGGGCGCTTGGGCCGTCCTCTGCGCTTTCCCAGGCCACCGGCAGGGAGCTGGATCGGAAGCGGAGCCGCCCGGCAGAGCCAGCTCCCATTGGGCTGCTGGTGTGGCTGGCTGCGGCCTCGCCCCTCTCCCCAGTCCAAAAGGATAAACGGGGGAAGCGTGTGGACCGAAGATCCCGACACCGTGGCGAGAACGAGAGGCCGCGGTGGTTGGGAACATGGCCGTGTGCGTGGTCAGAGCCGCCCGCCCCGGGCCACCTCCCCAGCCCAGCACTGGGAGATCCTGGATCCGGGAGTCCCCGTGCAACTGCAGAGGGGCCCCAAGTAGCCAAGAGGACCTTGGAGACCCCAGCTGTGGGACTTGCACTGCCGGCTGGCATCCGGGCTGCTTCCCCTCAGGTCCTGCTTCCCCTCAGGTCCATGCTGGGCGCTGGCCCCTCCTCAGGGCTCAGCCGGGTCCCTGCAGCCTAGGGGACGCGGCGGGGGGCGAGCACGGGACAGGGGTGGGGGGCGGGGGGAGGCCAGCACGCCGCCCTGCCAGGGAGGTGCACCTGTGCTGCCTTGGAGCTCAGGAGCGGGCGGGGGACACCGGCCCGCCTGCAGGGTCGCACCTGAGACCCCTCTCCCCACCACTTCCCGCCTCCCTCCCCAGCCCATCCTCCAGGCCAGCTGCCTCCACCTCCTGCTGCCAGCCACACCCCTCTCCGGCCCGTGCCTCCCTCTGGGTGTGGGGGGAAGGGAGGAGGCACAGGTGCACAGGGCCTCTCCACCCGCTCTGCTCCCTCCACTCCCCTCACGCCCACTGTGGCGGTCTGGATCCAGTCAAGCCTCACCCCACCTGGCCCCAGGGCGGTGACAGAGGGGGCGTTTGGAAGTGTTAGAAAAGTTAAACCGTTAAAGCCAGAACCTAAGCCCGAGAGGTAACAGGATATTTACATAGTTACAAAGGCCCGCCCAGGAGACAGCAGTCTGAGTCCAATAGTAACTTCAGGCAGCAGCCTGGACTGGGGGTTCCGTCAGCATTGGCAGCGGCGGGGGGTGGCCACCTGGGTGCCCGGGTTCCAGTCCCTGCCCGGGCACACCCTGGGAGGCAGCCGGCGAGGTCCCTGGGGCCCTGCCTTCCCCGTGCAGGCTCCGGGTCGCCGAGGCAGTGAACCAGCAGGTGCAGCATCTGCTTGTCCGTCTCTGTCTCTGCCTTTCAGATAAAAAACGAAAACACGCAGTGTGCAGAGGCAGCCACAGCCCGCGCGCGCACACACACACACACACACCCGCTTTCCTGTGGCCCAGCATCGCCCGGGGCCTGGTCGCCAGGGGACAGACGCCGAAGAAGCTCTCTCTCAGGCTCTGTCTGGAGAGGTGCCCGTCCGTCCTTACGGATGTCCCTGCCCTGATAAACCCTGCTGTTTGCTTTCCCCTGCTCTCCGTCTCACGCCTGGATTCTTTCTTGTGAAGACAAAAGCCCTGCCATTCACCGGTAACAATAAGGCTTTACTGGGGGGTAACAATAAGGCTTTACTGGGGACGGACGGTAGGGACAGAGAGCGCCCAGTCGCTTGGACTGGGGGGAGCGAGGTCATGTGACTGAGTGGAGCGAAGCCGGCAGTCAGGGCAGAGCAGAGGGCCTAGCGCCGGCCTGTGGGACTCCCTGGGTTTTTAAGGGCGTCTGTTTACCCCTCCCCCTCTCCTCCAGGACAAAGGGTGGGAGTCCTGGCAGAAGGGGTGAAAATTAGCAAGTTCGTCCCCAGAGTTGCAGGCAGGCCCGGGCAGGGCTGGGACCCCCGGGAGGTCACCAGGGCCCGGGCAGGACTGTGGGGGACACGGGGCTTCGGGGCTTCCGCAGTGGGTGCTGGTCCTCAGGCCCTTCACACGCAGAGGCTCAGTTTCTGACTCCTACCTAACCTCCACCTAGCTGCGGTCACAGTGATATCGGAATTTGGCCCCTAAAATATACATCGAAATGGAGCCCCGTAGAGTCCCCCAAAGTCCCATCTGGGGTGCCACACGGTATCAGCATATCCTTCTTAATAATCCCCAGCATTAATGAGCCGTGTGGGTTCTTCCTAACATTCAGAGAAGAACTCTGAATACTGGCACAGGTGGCCGAGGCAGCGTGGTACACTGTAAGCTTTTATTTGAGAAACAAGCACGGGAGAGTGAGAGTGAGGGCTTTATCTACGAGAGGGGGAATCTGGGTTCACACCGGGCACCAGCAACCAGCCCCGTGGAGGAGCACCTAGGCCAGGAGAGAGGGGGAATCTGGGTTCACACCGGGCACCAGGAACCAGCCCCGTGGAGGAGCACCTAGGCCAGGAGAGAGGGGGAATCTGGGTTCACACCGGGCACCAGGAACCAGCCCCGTGGAGGAGCACCTAGGCCAGGAGAGAGGGGGGAATCTGGGTTCACACCGGGCACCAGGAACCAGCCCCGTGGAGGAGCACCTAGGCCAGGAGAGAGGGGGGAATCTGGGTTCACACCGGGCACCAGGAACCAGCCCCGTGGAGGAGCACCTAGGCCAGGAGAGAGGGGGGAATCTGGGTTCACACCGGGCACCAGCAACCAGCCCCGTGGAGGAGCACCTAGGCCAGGAGAGAGGGGGAATCTGGGTTCACACCGGGCACCAGGAACCAGCCCCGTGGAGGAGCACCTAGGCCAGGAGAGAGGGGGAATCTGGGTTCACACCGGGCACCAGGAACCAGCCCCGTGGAGGAGCACCTAGGCCAGGAGAGAGGGGGGAATCTGGGTTCACACCGGGCACCAGGAACCAGCCCCGTGGAGGAGCACCTAGGCCAGGAGAGAGGGGGGAATCTGGGTTCACACCGGGCACCAGGAACCAGCCCCGTGGAGGAGCACCTAGGCCAGGGGAGAGGGGGGAATCTGGGTTCACACCGGGCACCAGCAACCAGCCCCGTGGAGGAGCACCTAGGCCAGGAGAGAGGGGGAATCTGGGTTCACACCGGGCACCAGGAACCAGCCCCGTGGAGGAGCACCTAGGCCAGGAAGCATGGGGTGGGTGGCGCAAGGCCACGGCCGGGGAGGCTCAGTCCCCTCCAGGCAAGAGGCCAGGGCAAGGAAAAAGGAGGACAGGGCCTCCAAGGGGAGCGGTTAATGAACCTGATTGGCGGTGGACGCTCAGCTGTGGCCAGGTAGGGGCGTGAGGTCACTCAGGGGCGTGGTGAAGGCGTGGTCTTCCAGCCCACAAAGCTAATCCATTTTAACCTGTGTGCCTGTCCACACAACAGGAACTGAAGTCACGGGAGCCGAGGTCACGGGGCTGAGGTCACGGGGCTGAGGTCACGGGAGCCGAGGTCATGGGGGCTGAGGTCACAGGGCTGAGGTCACAGCAGGGGCTGGGGGCTGGGCTGGGGTCACAGCAGGGGCTGGGGCTGGGGTCTCAGCAGGGGCTGGGGGCTGGGGCTGGGGGCTGGGGTCTCAGCAGGGGCTGGGGCTGGGCTGGGGTCCCAGCTGAGCGCGGGGTCCATCCTGCCTGTCCTGAATGCCCTGAGGTTGGGGGAGCACCTGGATGTTTAACTGATGCCCTGGGGGGCGCTCGGGGTGGGGCTGGGGCGCTCTCACCAGGCTCACCAGGTGCAGGGGGAATCGCCACAGATTTGCATTCCTTAAGACACACGTTAGGGGGCGATGCTGTGGTAGGGAAGGCTAAGCCTCCACCTGCGGTGCCGGTTCCAGTCCCGGCTGCTCCACTTCCGATCCAGCTCTCTGCTGTGGCCTGGGAGAGCAGTGGACGATGGCCAAGTCCTTGGGCCCCTGCACCCGCGTGGGAGACCCGGGGGAAGCCCCTGGCTGGCCCTGGCCCAGTCTCAGCCACTGCCACCATCTGGGGAGCGAGCCAGCAGATGGAGCGTTCTCTCTGCCTTTCAAATAAATAAATTAATTCGAAACAAACAAACAAACAAACCACACACAACTGGGGGCAGCTTCCGTGGCCCCCACCTCACTTTGGCAAAAATCCAGACTCGGCCTTGGCCTGGGGCCCTGGGGACACCCCCTCCCTCCCTGCGGGGTGCGGCCAGAGCCCCAGCAGGACGTGGCCCTTCGGGCTGTGCCCCACGCCGCCTGTGCGGGCGCCCCCCCCCGCGGTCGCCCCGCCCCCCAGGCCGCTGTCTCCGCGCCCGGCGCCCCCCTGGACCGTCCCCGGCTGCGGGCGCTCGCGGTCCGGCCCGCGCGGTGGGCAGCGCCGCCTCTGTGGCCTCGGCTCCCGCACGCGGGCCTGCGCGGGGCACTTCTGGACGGCGCAGCCCGCGGCGGCACGGGCTGGGTTCGTGGCTGCGCGGCTTCGCGGCCGGAGGCGGGAGTCGGCGGCCTCGCGGCGGGGAGGGGCGCCGGCGGGCGGGGCGGGGGCGGGCGGCGCTCCGCGCCCGGGGATTGGCGCCGCGGCCTCCGCCCGCCCCCGCCCCCGCCCCGCCCACTCCCGCGCCGGGCAGGCCCGCCCGCCGACCCCAGGCTCGTCTCCCGCGCCGCCGAGCAGGTGAGCCCGCTCCCCGCCAAGCCCCCGCCTCCTCCCACGACGCGGTCCGGGCTGCGGTGCGGACTCGCCCCGCCCGCGCCGCAGCCCGGAGTCGCAGCTGCTCCCCCGGCCGCGCCCCCCGCCCCGGGCAGCGGCCCCCTCTCGGCCCCGGTGTCCCAGCCGCTAGGTCTCCCCGCCCCGCGGGGCCCAGCCGCGGCGCAGCCCGCTGAGTGCCCACGTGGCCCGGCCGCGGGCCGGGGCGTGGGGCTGGTCCCGCGTGGAGGGCAGGGGCGCCCCAGGGGCGGTGGGGCAGGGCGGCGGGAGGCTCCGGGACTCGGCGCCCCCCCCCCCGCGGTGTCCCCCGGGATCCCTGCGGGGCCGCGGCCGAGGTGCCGGGGGCTCCCTGGCCCCACGTGGGCCTCGCCCTCGCGGTCAGAGCGCGGCCAGAGGCCCGGGGTGCCCCCGGGGGTCCCGGTGGCCCAAGCGCTTCCGGAGCCGACGACGGCGCCCGGCGACCCCGCCCCTTAGGGCGCACGTGCGTGCGGAGTGGGAGTGGGAGTGGGCAGGGTGCTGGGCAGGTCACGCACTCAGCGGATCCGCATCGCAGAGACCGCCAGGGCCAGGTGTGCACGGGCCGGGGTCGCCCTTGGTGGGTGTCGGGAGGGAGGTGCGTCTCCCCTCACCGACCCCGGTAGAACAGGTCCAAAGCCCGGCCCCTTGGGGGAGGCTGGGCAGGTTCGGCCGGGCCTGCAGAGTGGCGAAGCGCGGGCCGGCCTGGAGGGAGGGGCGGGGCGGGGCGGGGCCGCCTCTCCTGCTCCTGGAGTTGGGGAAGGGGTGGTGAGGAACATTGCACCTGGAGCCGGTGCACACTTTTCCCAGCAAAACCCAGGTGGCTGGAGGGCAGGCGGCCGGGTGGGGGCTGCGCTCAGCTCAGAGACCACCGGAGCCGGCCCCCTGCCCCATCCCCTAAGGGGCCTGGCGGCTCCGGCACCCATTAAATATATGTATTTGCATATTTATTTGAGAAGCAGAGGGAGACAGCTTGTTTGCTGGTTCACTCCCCGCCCCAGATGGCCAGGGCTGGGCCAGGCGGAAGCCAGGAGCCAGGAGCTCCATCCGGGTCTCCCACGTGGGTGCAGGGGCCCAGCGCTTGGGTCATCTTGCACTACCTCCCAGGCCACAGCAGGGAGCCGGGCTGGAAGTGGAGGGGCTGGGACCCCAGCGGCCGCCCCCCCGCCAGCCGCCGCCCCAGGCACCCGTTTGAACAGAGCAGCTGTGGATGGGCAGGAGGGTCCCAGGGCCAGGGCTGGGGATGAGCCAATCACACGGCCACGTGCTGAGCTCTGGCTCCCTCCCTCTGCCCGTCCTCACGCAGGGGGCGACAGCTGCTGTCTTAGCCGTGGCCTGGGCGCCTGTTTAGTGTCCACGGGAGGCTGGGCAGCGGCTGCGACCAGCCCTGGCCTCTGGAGAGGAGGGGGTGTCTCCTGTGCCCCAGGTGCCGCCGGACAGGGCGCACCTGGCCGCGCACCCCTCTCCCCTCCCTCCTCTCTTCCTTTTGGTCCATCTGGCTTAGGTGCACGGCAGCTTTGTGACCTGTGAGTCCGATGAGGGTAGCACGGGGCTGGCCACCCTAGCCATCTGTGAGCATGAAGGTCAAAGGCGTTAAATGCCTTCCCAGCGATGGAGACTTCCTTGTCAAACCCCAGAGCTCTGTGCAGGGGCGCCCCCGCCCCCGGGGCCGCTGGGGCAGGACACGTGACGTGGAGCCCCGCGGTGTGTGCACGTCTAGGGAGTGGCTGGCTTAGCATGCGGTCCTCGGCGCTCACCCACGGCAGCGCCCGGCCACAAGTCCATTCCTTTCCGTGGTTACATAGAGCTCCCCTGTGGACGGGCGCACTGGGCTTGTCCATCCCTGCGGGTGGGGGCCGGGGTGGCCTACGCACGGGTGTGCAGATGCCCACCGGCGGCTTTCTGGAACGGTGCCCGCGAGGCGGATTGCTGGGCCTCGTGTGAGTTCTATGTTTAACTTCTTGAGAATCAGCCAAACCGTGGTCGGTGCAGCAGCTGCAGCCCGCGTCCGCACGCCTGCTCTTAGTGGGCGGGCTTGAGGGGTGCCCGCCTCTGGCGGGCCAGGCACTGCCTCCGCCAGATCCAGCACTTTCCAAGCCTGAACCGGCGTCCCTCCTCCCTCTGTCAGATCCCAGCAATGCCTTCCGAGACAGCCCAGGCAGGAGAGGGGCCCACTGGCTGCCCCCACCTCTCGGGGGCCCAGGGCTCGGACAGGAGCCTGGACCAGAGACCCCCCGGGAACAAGGATGCCCCGGAGCGCGTGTGGATCCGGCCGGATGTCCCAAGCAGGTGTACCTGGGAGCTGGGCCGGCCTGTCGCCGACTCCCCACACCAGCACGCAGCCCTGTGAGTCCCTGCTCTTGGCCACGTGGTGGGTGGGCTGGGGTTGGGCCGGGGCGGGGGAGGGGGGTGGCCGGCTGGGGCGTGGGCCCCTCACAGTGGTCCGGGTGCTGGTGAGCTGAGGCTCGCCAGCTGGAGGCCTGTTCACGCCGAGGCCGGTACCCACGTCAGCGGCCAGCAAGACTGGGCGCGCCATATAAATATTTGCTGAACAAAGCAGCGTGAGTGCCCAAGTCGCGGTCTGGGAGTGACCGGAGGTGAGCCCAAGGCTTCGGCTGTGCCTTCCTGCTCTGGCTGGGTCCCTCGCTGCCTCTCTGTGGCCAGACACGGCTGGACCAGTTAACCACCGCTCTGGGGTGGACGGGTGTTCACGCTACCTCGTGCCAAGCACCGGCCGTGGGAAGCGGTACAGGTGGCAGCAGGCTCACCGCTACCTCGTGCCCTCTGGGCGCAGGGCAGCCATCGATGGGAAAGACACCGGCCGGGGCTCGCTCCCCTGGGGATCACTGGCCTTCGATTTGTTTCCTTGGGGTCGTCTCGAAGCCCATCAAGGACAGGCTTTTTGGAGTTGTGAGTCTTTTTAAAAAGTGGCCCTCGTTGGCTGGGTTGTCAAGCCTGGGGCTGGGGGACCCTGCGTGCCGTGAGGCCGGTGCTTGTGCCGATGGGACGGGTACTGAGTCAGGGCTCATTGTGTGGCGCTCCCAAGGGGGCCAATAAAAGGGCTGGAAATCTGTGAACCCGGAAGCTCCGGGCGTGAGTGGATCCCAGCCCTGGGCGCCCGAGAGGCCGAGTGGGCAGCTGGCCAGCTGGACCGGAGCCGGGAGAGGCCGCAGGGGTGGGGGCGGGCTGCACCTGGTCCTGCCTGGCTGGCCTCACCCTACTCAGGAGACATGGCGGGAGGACCGCACCGCAGAGCCCAGCCCGCCGGAGGGGACGTTGGTCACCAGGGCTCCCTGCAGGAGGGGGCCTGGGGCCCGCAGGGCTTGGGCCAGAGAGTCCTGGTGGGGAGGGGCCGGCCCTGCTGGGGTGGGGGCGGGGGCGTTGGGCTAAGTTGCCCGGAGGCTGAGCCAAGCAGACTCCTGGCCCCTGTACACTCGGTTCTCCTGCGGGGCTCGGCCCTGGGGCAGCTGGGCAGCTCCCAGGCGGGGGTCAGGCGCTCTCTGCCTGGTTTCTGACCCAGGGCCAGCGGGCATGAGGTCATGCCTAGGAGAGGAGCGGGCAGGAACAAGTCCTGCCTGGGCCTGAGGCGGCCTCTCCCTCCCACCCTGGAATGTGCATTCCTGCCCCGCCTCCCCAGCCCCCCGGGGGCGCTCGCTGGGGTGGGAGAGGTGAGGCCGGGCCCAGTGGGCGCTGAGGGCGGGCAGCACCCATGGGTCCTGAGGCCGAGGTGGCTGGAGCGTCCCCAGGAGGGTGGCAGGTCAGGCCCCGGCCCTCTGGCAGAGCACACGGCCCATCTTGCCTGTGGAGGAGCTGCTGGGGGGGTGCCCGGCCCCGGCCCCAGCCTGGCCCCACTGGGTCCTGTACCTGGCCCGGCCCCACTGGGTCCTGTACCTGGCCCGGCCTCACTGGGTCCTGTACCTGGCCTGGCCCCACTGGGTCCTGTACCTGACCCCGGCCCCACTGGGTCCTGCACCTGGCCCCGGCCCCACTGTGACCTGTACCTGGCCCGGCCCCACTGGGTCCTGCACCTGGCCCGGCCCCACTGTGACCTGTACCTGGCCTGGCCTCTGAGGTCCAGGGACCTGGGAGTCCCTTGGGGTGACTGCCACAGGCTGCTGGCCAGAGGCCTGGGGGCCCTGCCGGAGTCAGAACTTAGTTTTTTGGGTTTTTTAAAAAATACTTATTTTCATTTGAACGGCACAGAGAGACAGAAGTCTTCCCTCTGCTGGTTCACTCCCGAAGCCAGGAGCTTCATCGGGGTCTCTACGTGGGTGCAGGGGCCCAAGCGCAGCGCTGTGGCGTAGCAGGTAAAGCCGCCACCTGCAGTGCCCGCCTCCCATGTGGGCGCCGGTTGAGTCCCGGCTGCTCCACTTCCCATCCAGCTCTCTGCTGGCTTTGGCCCAGCCTCAGCTGTTGCAAGCATCTGGGCAGTGAACCAGTGGATGGAAGCGCTCTCCGTGTGTCCCTCGCTCTGTAACTCTTCCTTCCAAATACGTCTTTAGAAAGAAAAGAGGGGGTGGGGCAGGAGGAGAGACGGATGTCCCGCCTGTTGGTCACTCCCCTGCGCCTGCGACAGCTGGGCTGCGCGAGGCTCAAGGTGAAAGCCACGAGCTCCATCCGGGTCTCCCACACGGCGGCAGGGGCCAAGCGCTCCGGCCGTCATCACTGCCTCCCAGGTGCACCTTGCCAGGGCGCTGGATCAAGGTGGGGAGCCGAGACTCGGACCAGGCCACGGGGCCCAAACCCTCCGGCCGCAGCCCGCCTGCAGGGTTTAACCTCTCGACTGGGGAGTGACCTGAGACACCGAGCAATTCTCTGTACCTGCCCTGTCGCCGTCGGCGCGGGACCCAAGTTCACGTCCAACCCCGGGACCTGGCCTGGTGGCTGGAGTGGCTACAACACCTGAACTAGACCAGGGCACGGTTTGGGCTTTGTAGGCTTCGAGGTGCGTGTGTGGTGCGTGTGCGTTTCTGGCATGAGCACACGTGTCACAGGTGTGTAACCGCACCCGAGTCCCGCCTTGCCGCCGGCTCCGGATTTGTGTCCCTACTAATCCTGGCCTCCCTCTCTCTATAGGGCAAAATCGCCAAAAATCTTGCCCGATATTCTCCAGAAAATCGGGGACACCCCCATGGTGCGGATCAACAAGATCGGGAAGAACTTTGGCCTGAAGTGTGAGCTCTGTGAGTGCCCGGCGGGGACCCCAGGGGCTGGACCCCGGGACGGGGCAGCGGCCGGTCAGTCAGGCGTAGCAGGTGCTGTGTGGCAGAGCCAGCGGCCGGGACAGGCAAGCTCAGCGGGCGGGTCTGAGCGGGAGGCGGGCAGGTCAGAAGGTTTTGGGGGGGTCTCGCCCGGCTGGGTCCGGCCACTCCCAGCCCCCAGCACTGGTGGACTCCTGGCAGGTGTGGGCCGGCCCGGTCCTGGTGGACACGGAGGCCGGGGGTCTCCTCTGAGCTACACGAGGTGAGGGGGCTCGTGACCACCGCCTGCCTCCCCTCCCCGCACAGGCCCTGGGCGGCCGGGAGGGAGCAGCTCAGCGTGGCATCTCTGCTCCGAGGCGGTCACCGGCCGGGTCGCCCTTCTCTGGGGAAGGGGTGCCGTGTCCTCCCCTGGCCCTGCTGGGGAGCCCGGGCCGGGCCAGAGCAGCCGCCTTCCCCAAGATCCCCAGGCGCCACCACCGGGGCCTGCTCCGCACCTGCCTGAGGGGACAGAGACCACCCCCTAGCGCCTGAGCAAGCGGGGCCTCGGATGTGCCCATTTTACAGAGCGACAGCCCAAGGCCCGGGGAGGCACAAAGGCCTCCCGCTGGGCTGGCCAGAGTGGTGTCTTCTGCATCAGTCACTCCCAGCAGGGGACACCTCCACCTGGCTCTGTGTGGCTTTCACAGGCCGCTCCTGGTGGCTGCAGCCCAGAACCCCCTCCTTTGAGAAAGCAGGCGCGGCCCATGGCTGCGGGGACAGGGGGAGGAGACCCTGCCTCAGGGGTCTGACCCCAGGGGACCCCGGCCCCGCGTTTCCCAGCCGTGCCCGCGCGGGGCTCCCGGGTGTCCTCTCACGCTCAGTGGCCTTGGGGGTGGGGGCAGGAGCTGCTGGGGGGTGCCCAGGTGGGAGTGGGAGCGAGGAGGAGGTGGCTTTCAGGCCCTCATGGTCGTCCCTGGTGCAGTGGCCAAGTGTGAGTTCTTCAACGCGGGCGGCAGCGTCAAAGACCGCATCAGCCTGCGCATGATCGAGGACGCCGAGCGTGCCGGGACCCTGAGGCCCGGGGACACCATCATTGAGCCCACGTCCGGGAACACAGGTGCGAGCTGGGCCGCGGTGGGGACGCTGGCCCCAACGGGCCTGGGGCACCCCGCCCGGGGCACCCGGCTCCGGCCAGCCGGGGGGCCTCCCCTGCACGCCCCGCTCACCCTGCAGGGGAGGGCGAGGGGGCGGGGGGGGGGGCGATGGAACCCGCGGCGCCTTCTCGCTGGGGCCCGGGCTGTGGGCGGGCGGGGCGGGGCGGCGCTCACTGCTCTGTCCACCCAGGGATCGGGCTGGCCCTGGCCGCTGCCGTCAAGGGCTACCGATGCATCATCGTGATGCCGGAGAAGATGAGTCTGGAGAAGGTGCGGCCTGGGGAGGGCGGGCTCGGGCAGGGGCCCCGGGAGGGCAGGCGGCGGGCAGCGGTGAAGCCGTGGTCTCCGCACCGCAGGTGGACGTCCTGCGGGCCCTGGGGGCCGAGATTGTGAGGACGCCCACCAACGCGCGGTTCGACTCCCCCGAGTCCCACGTCGGCGTGGCGTGGCGGCTCAAGCAGGAAATTCCCAATTCACACATCCTAGACCAGGTGAGGGGCGGGGAGCCCGCCCGGTGGTCGGTGGGCCGAGCCGTGCATTCCGTGTCCGCGTGTCCCCCAGGGCGGCCTGGCTGGCTCCACCTGGGCACAAGCGCCGCCCTGCCCCACGGGCACTGGGCTGACCCGGGCGCTGTGGGGCTGGGGCGTCCCCGGAGTTGCCCCCTGGCCCGGCCGCGGCGTCCGCCCAGCTCACGGCTCTGCTCTCGCCACGCAGTACCGCAACGCCAGCAACCCACTGGCTCACTACGACACCACGGCCGAGGAGATCCTACAGCAGTGTGATGGTGCGTGCGTCCGCCTGCCACCGCGGCTCCATGGCGTGTGGCCCTGGTGTGGCCCCTGCCTGTGACACCAAGCACCGGGCACGGCCATCTCTGCTCCAGCCCCGAGCGTGTCCGGTAGCTCGGCTGAGCTCTGCCTGGGCACCGGGGTCAGTGGGGGCGGTGGTGCCTGGCTGGCTCTGCACACGGCCCGAGGCTCGGGACCACTCCCCTCCCGGGCACCGCAGCCACAGTGGGGGTGGGGCGCCTGGCTTCCTGCCTTGGCTCTGGCTCAGCCCCGTCCTGTGCCCAGGCTTTGCCCGGCTGGCCTCACTGTGAGAGTCGTGCCGGGCGGCTGCGGTCCCATGTCGGCGTGGCTCGCCCTGGCGCTGGCCCCCCACAGTCCCGGCCCGGCAGCTCTGAGCCACAGCCCGAGGGATTGAGCTCCTCTGCCCTCCTCATCCACGAATCCCCAGCCGGGGACCCAGCCGTGGAGACCCTGCCTCTGCCCGCGCCCTCCCCGTGGGCGCCCGGCCTCTGTGCATTCTGCCGGGAGGGGTGGCGGGAAGCCCGCCTTTGTCGCCTGCCCTGGTTGGGCTGAGCCAGGTGTGGCCGGATGTGGCCGGATGTGGCTTGAGGCTGGTCCCCCCTCCCCAGGGAAGCTGGACATGCTGGTGGCCTCGGCGGGCACGGGCGGCACCATCACGGGCATCGCCAGGAAGCTGAAGGAGAAGTGCCCGGGATGCCAGGTGAGCGGCAGGCGGGACCCAGGAGGCCTCGCTCCCGGCACAGCCACGCCCGCGCCGTCTCACTGTGACGTGCGCCTGCGTTACACGGACACTGCTCAGCAAGGCAAAGCAACACAGCATCTCGGTGGCCGCGCGCCAGGGCCGGGGTCGCCCACAGCGTGGCCTAGAGGGGCTTCCTGGGCTGGGAGGCTGTGCCCTGTGACGGCCCCCCACGATCAGCCCAGAGGCTCCCAGCCTGGGGCAGGGTCCCACCGGGTCTGAGAGAGCTGGGAGGGGCTCCCGGAAGTGCCCACTTCCTCCCTGTGGCCCTGACACTGCCCCCAGGAAGAGGCCAGTGCCCGTGCCGCCCGCCTCCCCGAGCGCCGGCTGGGGGCCCTGCAGGGGGCGCTCCAGGGGCAAGGCCTCCGCCCGCTCCTCCCCGGCTGCTGGCTTCAGTCAGGTTCTGGGGTTGTGCACCTGTGTGCTGTGGGCGGGGCCCCGCAGGCCGAGGGCGGGGCCTGAGGCTGCCCCCTCTGCAGATCATCGGCGTGGACCCCGAGGGCTCCATCCTGGCGGAGCCGGAGGAGCTGAACCAGACGGAGGTGACGGCCTACGAGGTGGAGGGCATCGGCTACGACTTCATCCCCACCGTGCTCGACCGGACGGTGTGTGGGGCCCCAGCCGGGACCCCGGCTATCGGGACAGGGCACCGGGCCCCCCTGGGGAGGGAGGGGCCGCCGGGGCAGCTGGCGCAGAGCCGGTGGCTGCTGGGATGGCGGCCTCTGTGCCACGCTGACCGCCGGGACGGTCTGCCGCAGGTGGTGGACAGGTGGTTCAAGAGCACCGACAAGGAGGCCTTCGCCTTCGCCCGCATGCTGATCGCGCAGGAGGGGCTGCTGTGCGGTGGGTGTGGGGGCAGGGCGGGGCCGCGGGCCTCAGGGCAGCCGGCAGGGTCACCTGCCGGGGGCGGGGTTTTGAGCTGCCCTGCCAGCACCGTCCTGTTCCAGGGTGGGCCAGGAGGACGCGAGGCTCCAAGGGCCGGGCCGGGCCGGGCCGGGCGGCAGCTCTGGGAGCCTCCGTCTCTGGGTTAGGGAGTGGGGCCCGGCGTCACCTGTCATGTGGGGCGGCTGTGGGCAGCTGAGACGCAGGCCCCGGCCCGGGTACGGGCCCAGCCCTGGCTGAGCAGAAGCCCACGTGGTTCCAGGCTGTGTTTCTGCCGTGAGGGTTGGCCACGCCTCTGAGCAGGCGGGAACTCCAAGGGGACGCCCCGGGACCCTCCCCGAGTGTGCTGGGCCCTCCACGTGTGCATGCGTGTGCACACGTACATGCTGGGCCGTTCTCCCCGGGCACACGCGTGCACTCACGGGGAGGGGTCTGACTGACGTGCCTCGGCAGGTGGCAGTGCCGGCAGCGCAGTGGCCGTGGCCGTGAAAGCCGCCCAGGAGCTGCAGGAGGGTCAGCGCTGCGTGGTCATCCTGCCCGACTCCGTGCGGAACTACATGTAAGAGCTTCAGCCAGGGGCCCTCCTGGCTTGGGGGCCCCCGTGTCTTGTCACCCGCCTTGCCCCACTGTGGGGCTTGGGTGTTTCCATGGTGATGGCACGACTCCCTGCTGCAGCCCCTGCCCCTGGGGGCCCCGTCCCCCGCACTCTGCTGAGGTTTCCGGGGCCCAGGCAACACCCAAGCTGAGTCCTGGTGACGCCTCCTGTTCACTCACCCCACCCGCTCGCTCAGGTGCTCGCCTGGGCTGGAGGCGTGCGGGCCGGGCAGCCAGGCCGGCATCCCCTAGGGCCCAGTGTGCTCAAGTCCAGGCTCCCGGGACAATGGCCTTGGTCCTGCTGGCGCGGGGGCCCCGAGCCTGCCCCGGAGCCCAGCACGCAGGTGCACGGTGTGAGCCCAGCACGCAGGTGCACGGTGTGAGCCCAGCGCTCACGTGCCCAGGCTATTGTGTGGCCACGCCTGCTCCCCGCTTTGCTGGACCTTGCCCTACCTTTCAGGACAGAGACCACCCAGGCCTGCAGAGAGGGCTTGAGAACCAGGGGGTGGGGGACCCTTGTTCATCTGTGACCCTCAGGCCTCTCCCTGGAGCCCCTGGCCAGCTGTCTGGGGCCTCTTCCCTCCGCGTGGTCAGAGGCCACCACGGACGCCCTGTGAGGCCTCGGTGCCCGCCCCTGCAGGTCCAAGTTCCTGAGTGACAGGTGGATGCTGCAGAAGGGCTTCCTGGAAGAGGAGGAGCTCTCGGTGAAGAGGCCGTGGTAAGGGCGCTGGCGCGGGGACACGGACCTGCTCCGTGGGGTTAGGGTGCTGGCGCGGGGACACGGACCTGCCCCGTGGGGTTAGGGCGCTGGCGCAGGGACACGGACCTGCCCCGTGTGGTTAGGGTGCTGGCGCGGGGACCCTGGGATCTGCCCACTGTGGTTAGGGCGCTGGCGTGGGGACACGGACCTGCCCTGTGTGGTTAGGGCGCTGGCGCGGGGACACGGACCTGCCCCGTGTGGTTAGGGCGCTGGCGCGGGGACCCTGGGACCTGCCCGCTGTCCTTGGTGGCAGTGGTCTCACCTGCCCTGGCTCCCCAGGTGGTGGCACCTGCGGGTGCAGGAGCTGAGCCTGTCAGTCCCGCTGACCGTCCTGCCTGGTGTCACCTGCAGCGACACCATCGACATCCTCCGGGAGAAAGGCTTTGACCAGGCGCCCGTGGTGGATGAAACGGGGTCAGTCCTGGGTCCCCCCACTGTCGCTGGACGGGGCAGCTGTGGGGCCCCACAGACAGCTGGCCTTGGTCGCTCTGCCTAAGACGTCCAGGGCACACCCCAGGCTGGTCCCTGAGTGGCAGCTCCCTGTCCCACCCGGGAGACGGGTGACGGGCACCCTGAGGTCGGGCTCAGAGGTCGGGGCTCGGACAGCAGGGCGCTGAGCCCGCCGCCCTTCCCCCAGCACTGTCCTGTGCCTCCCACAGAGAGATCCTGGGCATGGTGACCCTGGGGAACATGCTGTCGTCCCTGCTCGCCGGGAAGGTGCAGCCGTCCGACCAGGTCTGCAAGGTTCTCTACAAGCAGTTCAAGCAGGTGTGGCGCTGGCGGCAGGTGCAGGGCCTCCCGGGGGGAGTGAGGTGCCCGGCCCGGGACTCTGCCGGGCCCCGGAGGCGCTGCCGGGCCCCGCCCAGATCTGGAAGGGATGGGGCTCTCCCCACCTCTGCCACCTGCACTTCCCGGAGTCCGTGCGTTTGCCACTCCTGTGCCCCCCACGCCGCCATGCACCGGTTCTGAAAGCTGCTTCCTGCCCTGCCTGGCACCCGGACACGAAGTCCCTCCCTCCCCCTGCAGACCCCGTGCGGCTGCCGGCACCCGGATCCTCGGCCCTGCGGGGCCGTCACGGTGGCCGGGGTTAGGAGAGGCTCACGGGCCCCGGGTCCTGTCCCCGTCTGCGGCCTCGCCGTCCTGGCCGCCGGCGCTCAGGCTGCTCCTCCCACAGATCCGCCTGACGGACACCCTGGGCGCACTCTCCCACATCCTGGAGACCGACCACTTCGCCCTGGTGGTGCACGAGCAGATCCAGTGTAAGTGGCGCAGGGGTGATCTCGGGGGTCCTGAGGGCGGCCCCAGGAGAAGCGGACTGTGTCCCTGGTCCCCTCAGAGGGGCTCCCGAGGCTGCCTCCCGGCCGGGAGAGCTGGCTGCGCTCCTGAGTGCCCACGGCGTAGTCGAGGGGCCCTGCGGCCCAGTCCCAACCCCACCTACCCGCCTGGCCTGGCCGAGGGCTCCCATCTAACCCCTCTCCCGTCCTTGGCTCTGCAGCACGGGACCAGGCCTGGGCAGGAGAGGTGGGGGGGCCCGCAGGTACGTACGCCCCGCCCAGCGCTCCCCAGGGTGCCGGGGTCTGACTCCAGCATGGGTAGGACGGTCCCTCCTCGTGGCCTCACACGTACTTGTGTTTGCACGTGGTGAGGAAGAGGAGAGGGTGTGTGGACTTTCCCTGAGAGTCCGTCCTGTGACCCCAGGCCTGGACGCACCTCCTGGCCCGTCCTGGGCAGGCGTGACCCGGCTGTGGGCCGGCCCCCGGTGCTGGGGCCCTGTCTCTGGGCTGTTCCCCAGGTTTCCAGAGGGCAGCGTCTCCCCGACCCCGGGCGCCTCTGCCTGGGCTATGGGATGGTCCAGGGCCGGCTCGGCAGGGAAGCAGAATCCAAGGCCCGGTGTGGTGTCCACCAGCTGGCTACCGAGCGGGCCAGGGCGGGTATGGCCCGCAGGTTGCTGGCCACTGTTCTGGGCCGCCCGGCTGTGGGTGCTGCTCCTACTGCCCCAGGGGCTCGGTGTGGGGGGGACCTCGGCCGCCAGCTGGCTCTGGCCACCTCCTGACTCGCTGCCCGATGTTCCCCCCCCACAGACGGCGGCGACGAGCAGCCCAGCAAACGGCAGACGGTGTTCGGCGTGGTCACCGCCATGGACCTGCTCCACTTCGTGGCCAGCCGGGGGCAGGACCAGCAGTGACGCGTGGGAGTTGGGCATGGGGGCCCCCAGCACGCGGAGCGAGGCCCCGTCTTGCGGTTCCCCCGGTTAACCCTTGGCCATGCCCACGGCTCTATTTATGGCATCCTGGTGAACGGGCTTCCTATTAAAACGTCTCACCGAGGAACTGTTCAGACCGGATCCGGCCGTCCGGGGTGTCGGGGACGCTCGGGGAGCCTGGGTCGCCTGGGTCCCATCTCTGGGGACAGCTGCGCCCCTTGGGGCTGGGTGGGTCGGAGCCGCCGTCTGGGGCGTGCGTGACCTCTGAGTGACCAGTTTGGTGGCGCTCGGCTGCTGTGTGCTCACCACGTGGGTCCAGTCCCCAGGGACGTCCCCCCCATCAGGTGGCCCTGCCAGGCGTGGGTGTGGGTCCTGCCACGTGCGACGGCGGCACCTAGGACCCAGGGCTCTCTGAGGAGCTCCCGGCACAGTGCACAGGGCCTGCAAAGTTCCCCTCCAGCGACCTTCACCTTACCTGGAAGGAGAGCCAGGTCTTCACCCACACAGTAGCTGGGCCGGGCCAGGCGTGGCCCCGGGAGCCGAATTCCTGGGCCGTGGAGTCACCCATGGCAGCGGCTCTGGGCCCCGCCCACGCCCGCCCTCCACCGGCTCCCCTGGCGCCTGCAGCCGTCTGTCTTAGCGCCCTCTCGACAGGGCCTGCTATAGCCGAGCACCTGCCCCGGGCCGGCCCCTGCTGGAGCTGAGCACTCAGCCGGGTCTCTCGCGTGTTAGCTGTGCCAGGTACTCACGCCGTGCCAGACACGCGTGGGACTCCAAGCACCCGCTCCCTGGCTGCAGAGCCGTCCTCGCCTGCCACCTTCGGCCGCCCCCTGCTCAGCTCCGGGGCTCTGCCTGGTGCCCACTGGGAGGGGTTCTCTGTGCCTGTGCGCGTGTTCACGTGCACGTGTGTGTGTGTGCATGTGCACGCATGTGCGTGGGACCAGTTCCCGGCAGGGAGGCCCGAGTGTCCCTGGGTCGCTGTGACCTCAGCCTGGCGGCCCCCAGCTGCCCGTGATTGCCGCGGTCCTGTTTGGTGGTTTGCCGAGCAGTCGGCTCCGGCCCGGGCTTCTGTGCCGGCAGCTCAGGGCCCCGAGGGCCCCCGGGGGCTACGACGTGAGCGTCACTTGGTCCTTGTTCCCCTTTAAGGATTCAGTTGGCAGAGAGGGAGAGGGAAATGGTTCACTCCCCGCGTGGCCAGGCTGAAGGCAGGGGCTCCATCCGGGTCTCCCAGGCGTGTGCGGGGGTGGGGGGTGGGGGGCAGCACTCGGCCGCCCTCTGCTGCTTCCCGGGAGCCTTAGCAGGGAGCTGGATGGGAAGTGGAGCCAGGGCCTCCCATGTGGCAGCTTAACCTGTGTGCTACACCAGCCCCGGTGTGGGTCGTGAGGGGTCCCACAGGGTGGCCGAGGGGTCCCACTTCCAGCAGCAACCCCCCAAAAAACTGCCCTGAGCCAGTCTGATCTGGATCCAAGACCTGAGTCCACGCCTACCTCGGGGCAGGGAGGTCCACCTGGGAGGCATTCAGAATGCAGTGGGCGGGGCAGGGTGGGACCTGAGCCACCACGTGTCCCAGGGATCAGCTCAGCGCTGGGGCCATGTGCAGGGGAGGGTGTCTGCGAGCTCACAGGCGCACAGAGTGGCACCCAGCCTGCGTCACGGTGCCCAGCAGTCCCTGGCGCGTGCACGCCAACGCACACGTGCAGCTCCCAGACCCTGCACCTGCAGCATACAAGGGGGTCACACCCAGCCTCTGGGGGAGCCCGGGGCAGGCTGAGCGCTCATTCAGAAGCCTGCCTCAGCCATGGCTGGGAACGCCATCCTGTCTACGTCACGGCCAGGGGCCCACCTGCCACAGTCTGCACCAGGGTGGGACAGCGCCCAGGCCACTGCTGATAGCCATCTGCCCCGAGGACTGCACCCCCAGCGCCGCCTGCCGGCCCCAGTGAAGCCAGCAGCAGGAGCCAAGGCCTCTCTGTGTGGCTTCTACCTCATTGTCCAGTGTGGCTGCTTGAGCACCAGCCGCTGTTTATCCCATCCCAGTGGACTGCACCGGCCGATCCAGCCACCAGCTCACTTAGTGCTGTGGAGAGTTCTAGAAAGAACCCCGAGGGCACATGGCACAGTAGGTCCACCGTGCCTCAGCCCATCAGAAGCGTGGTGGTCCTGGGGCCAGTCCTGGCTGCTCCACTTCTGGCCCAGCTCCTGCTAACGCGCCTGGGGGAGCGGAGGACAGCTGAGGGCCCGGGCCCCTGCACCCGCGGGGATGCAGCTCCTGGCCCCTGGCTTCAGCCTGGCCCAGCTCTGGCCACCTGGAGTGAGCCAGCGGACGGAGGGCCTCTCTCTGTCTTCTGTAACTCTCAAAATAAATCTTTTAAAAAATAAATAAAAAGGCCGGCGCCGCAGCTCACTAGGCTAATCCTCCGCCTAGCGGCGCTGGCACACCAGGTTCTAGTCCCGGTTGGGGCGCCGGATTCTGTCCCGGTTGCCCCTCTTCCAGGCCAGCTCTCTGCTGTGGCCAGGGAGTGCAGTGGAGGATGGCCCAGGTGCTTGGGTCCTGCACCCCATGGGAGACCAGGAAAGCACCTGGCTCCTGGCTCCTGCCATCGGATCAGCGCGGTTCGCCAGCCGCGGCAGCCATTGGAGGGTGAACCAACGGCAAAGGAAGACCTTTCTCTCTGTCTCTCTCTCTCACTGTCCACTCTGCCTGTCAAAAATAAATAAATAAATAAATACCACCCACGGTGAGCCAGTGGCCTAAGCCAGGCCACACCTGCCCTCGCGCGTGTGCACCGCCACACCTGGCGAGCGGCACCAGCACACGCCTGCTCCGGTCGCTGCTGGGTGCTGGCTGTGGCAGGGGACAGCTGTGCCGGCTCTCCGTGCGCCCTGGGCAGCCCTCAGCTTCGCTCACGCCCTGTAGCCCTGTTCAGCTGGTGTCAAGAGCCGGGGCCCCCAGGGCTGCGGCCACGGCTGTGGCCCCTGTGGGCAGCACCCCGGCCACAAGACCCCAAACACCTCTGGAGAACCAGCAGCCCGAGGCCTCGGCGCAAGCCAGCACGGCGCGGGGCTCGCAGCAGCGACTCCCAAGCCCCGTTTCCCTCCCGTTCCCGTGTCTGAGGCCTTAGACGCCGGGCTCGGTGCCCTCCGGGGCTCAGGACAAGACCCCACCGCACCCCAATACCCCCGGCCCCACAGGCCTCCCTGGGACTCAGGGCCCCGGCTGTGCAGTCCTGGCGCCTCCCAGGCCACGCCAGCTGTGAGCTGGCCGCGTCCCTCTCCACCAGCCCACGTGGAGGTTCTGCCGAGGTCATACGGAGGGCACACGAGGTCCCCGAATGTGAGCTGTAAGACCACCGCGTGGAAGAGGTGCCAAGGAGGGTACAAGCTCCCCCAGGAGGCAGGGACGCACAGGTCCCCTGGGCTGCTGCCCTAGACGGGACGGAGGAAACATCTCAAGTTCACCAAGCGTGCCGAGACAGCCCCGGAGCAGGCAGCGGCCAGAGCGGCTCTCAGGGTGCAGTGCCCGGGGAGGACCCGCTGGCCTGGAGGAGGGGCACAAGGCCTCCGGGACCAGGTCCTGCCTGCCTGCCCAGCAGTGGGCGTGAGCCCTGCGCCGCACAGGACTCGCTGGGCTGGGCTAAGCCAGCAGAGAACAGGCGGCCTCCTGCTGAGGTGGGGAGGGGGCGGAGCAGACACCACGGGGCAGGCAGGGAGCAAGAACGGGGAGGGGGCATCTCTGCTGGAAGCCCCCAGTGCCCACGCCCGCCTGTCGCAGCATGGGCTCCCCCTGTTCTACAAGGCACCAGCAGCAGTCAAAAGTGGTGGACCCGGACCCAGACCCGAGACACGGGGCCCTCCCGGGGCACACTGCCAGATCTCTCCAAATGCCCGTCCCAGGTCACTGGGCTCCGTTTCTGCAAACACCTGGTGCCACTGCTCTCACGGTGGCCTGACACTGGGACGCAGCATCGC
Source organism: Oryctolagus cuniculus (assembly GCF_051225735.1). Classification (NCBI taxonomy): domain Eukaryota; kingdom Metazoa; phylum Chordata; class Mammalia; order Lagomorpha; family Leporidae; genus Oryctolagus; species Oryctolagus cuniculus. The sequence continues at coordinate 2,775,554 of NC_142870.1, forward strand.
TCCTCCGGCCCACAGCGGGCCCACCCCTCACTCCTGTCCTTCCTGCCCATTTCCAGACATGGACTGGTTGACTGGCGGGAATCCCGCCCCTCCCCCAGCTCAGAGAAAGGTTCCGCAGGTGTCGCCTTCCCCTGGCATCTGGCACTGCCCTTGGGGCCCTCGGCCTCCCAGCTCCTGACCTCCTCTGCACCTGCTCTGGCCTCTCCCCACCCGGGGCTCCCAGCAGCCCCTGTGCCATTGCCCCTCTGGCTGCCCGGCAATTCAGCCTGCTGGCCCCTCCTCCTGGAAGCCCAGGTCTGCGCTGACACATGTCAGCATGCGGGAAGGAGCTTATTTGAGACGTGGACTGCCGTGTGTTAGGATGATCTGGACGAAAACGGAGACAATATAAACCATAATGCTACAAACAGCCCCGGTTTCTCTAGAAACCCTTCTGTAAACACGACGAAGCAGCTCGTGCCGATGCTACCACTCAAAGCTCCCTTCAAACTCGCTGGGACCCGGCCACCCCTGACTCCCATCCCGGCCACTGCGGCCTTTCACAGGCTGGCCACAAAGGGTGGGGACCTGGGCCAGCTGAGCCTGCAGGTCCCACGGGGCGAGCCTCACACCCACCGACCACGCCCCAGAACAACGCGCCTCGCAACCTTGGACGCATTTTCAACGTGCGCCAGGCTGCTGCACTGAGCCCCCGGCAGGTGCCGGAGCCCCGACACCGGGCCCTCTGCAGGGCCAGGGACCCTCACGGCGCTGCCTCTGAACACGGGCGACCAGACTCAGCAGTTTCTTCTCACTGCTGTCAAATCAATGACATTAAAACTACAATAAAAACAACAGAAAACCCATTTCGGATTTTTTCCGGGAAAACTAGCGACTGATGAAGCGAAGCGAGAGTCTGAGGGGAGATCCGGAACACATGGGGGGTCAGGGCCCACGGGCCACGGCCGACGCCGCCAGCGACACACACCGTACACAAATAAAGTGTCCATAAGGCTTGTTTCTGTTTTTAATTTTTTTGATTTGATAGATCAATTGCTCCACAAAAATCCTTTTAAAGACAACAATCCGAGAAACATCGTCACAGTATTCACATTTTAAAGATTGTCAGTTTCAAAGACCGAACAGAACTGAAGCAAGGAAGACTGCTGACCTGACCGTCCCCAAGGCCCGGGAGGGGCGGGGCTTCACGCACGGCCGAGCCTGCGGGGTCCCCTGGGGTCTGTCACACAGAAGGGAGCCCGGATGCCTCGGAGTCAGGGCCCTGGGCCTTCCGGGCTGACACCTGTCCGTCCCTCACCGTGCAGTCACGTGGAAGGCCAAGTCGGCTCCGGCCGGCACCTGCCGGAGCCCTGCTCACCGTCGAGCTGCACGAGGGCCACAAGCCCATCGGCCTTCCTAAGGGAACTCCTGGACAAGGACGCAGCTGGGCTGGAGGGACGGCGGCCACAGGGTCCCCCACTGTGCTGGTCGCCGCGAGACAGCCGTGGGCGCTACCCCGGGGGAGCTGCCTGAAAGCACCGTGGTCATGTGAGGCGAGGGGAAGGAGCTCAGGCCGCGCGGCACAGGTCCTCCTAAGAGACCCGCCCTGTCCTGGTCTCACCGTGGACACAGGTCCTCCTCCTAAGACACCCGCCCTGCCCTGGTCTCACCGTGGACACAGGTCCTCCTCCTGAGACCCGCCCTGCCCTGGTCTCACCATGGGCCTCAGAGGGCTGACGTCAGCAGAGAACTCAGCAGCCCACACGCCAGGGGCCCGCTCGGCGGGGGCCCACCATCCGTGACTGCGCCAAGACACGCGTGGAGGGACGGAGGGAGAAGTAAGAAGTCCCAGAAAGTCCAAGAAAGATTCGTGGAATAAAGTTAAAGTGATCTTTCCGTTTTGTGTAGACCTGACGTAAAATGTTAAAACCTGTTTATAAATAATAAACCCAACGGCCGCCTAAGAATGCGTTTTCTCGCCGACAGGAGCTGGCGCACCTCTGCGTCTCCTGCGTCTCTGGGTTCCTCAGGGAGAATCCCCCTACGATTAACACCAAGTACACGCGTTTCTATGGGGGAAAAGTCAGTTCCAGAAAAGAATCTCTGCACTAGTTAAAAACGTCCCTCAACCCAGCGTTGGTCCACAACCCCTCACGGCCACTGCGTCCCGGAGGACAGCCCCGTCCCCCCACCCGTGACGGGCGCCCGGCGAGGACACAGAGGCACCCAGTACGCACCTGGTTCTCGCCTTCCTAGCCGCAGCCCCGAGCCTCTCAGGGCTGGTCTCTGTCCCGGCTCCACGGGGCTCTGAAGCCACAGCCTTCAACACCGGGAGGGCCCACGGCTGCGCCCAGTGCGCCTGAGCCACCGCGCGTCGGCTGCTGGAGCGGGAACGGCTGCCGCCCTCTGCCGGCTCTGAGCCAGCGGGGCAGAGCACCTGCTCCGTGTGCAGAGTCCACCATAAAATCCTGCGCAGAACGCATGTGGACTAAAAACTCCTAAAACGACACTCAGGCACCGTGGGGGAGCTGCGGCTCGTCACGGGCTGCGTGGCTCCTCGCCTCCCCGGCGTCCCCTCACCAGGCCTGCACACACACGCAATCGGAGCAGCACGCGGGTGCGCGTCAGACACCAGCCTCACCGACAGCCGTCTCTCTGCGAGCGGAAAGCCAATCCTGGGGCGGGCGGGGGCGGGAAGCAGGTACTGGGTCTCCTCTAGAAATTTTTATCCTCAATACAGTCATAATCCAATTCATAACGAATTTATAAAAATAGCTTTTTATCCAATAATTCCAGCAAGGTAAAAATAGGAGCTTCTTTTTCAGTATATATAGCAAATGAAACAGGCTCACGGAAGACGGGAGAGCTGGGCTTGGTGGAACCGCCGTCTGCGCCCTCCGGGGTCACGCACGGTCTGCTCATGTGCGGCCGGCAGCTCTCGCTGGCACGTCGGCCGCGGAGCGTCCCGCAAACCCGCGGGCCACGAGCAGGCGGCGCTGCTCAGATCAGAGAACGGCGCGCTGCTCCTTAACCCACGCACGGGCTCACGCGCCACGGCTCTAGAGTTAACTTTAAAAACCCACGCACACGCACACGCACACGCACACGCAGAGGAGTCGCTGCACTGGCGAAGACGCTCCGGAAGCTTGCTAGGAAATACAAAAGTGCACTTCTATATCTACATATAAAACAATTAGGAATAAAACTGTAAGACGTTTGCTGTGCAAACTATAAAACGTCCGCTCGCGGCCGAGGCCCGCCTACTGCAGGGAGTCACTGTTCTCCAGCACGAGCCCCCCGATGTGCGCGGGGGCCAGTGCGCCCCCGTCGTCCTCCGTGCTGTCGGCCGACTCGTCCTCGCTCTGCCCCGCCATCATGACCTGCTGCACGGCGAGCGTGGCCCCGGCCGAGGACAGGGACTGCAGGCTGTCCACGTTCACGGGCGTGGTGATGGTCACGACAGCGCCTGCAGCAGAGCACCGCGCGTCAGCACCGCGTTCAGGGCTCAGAGGGAAGCAGCACCCACCCGGCTCGGTTTGCTTTCCAGGCCCGAGTGAGACACCCGCGTGTGTGACGGACGCCGAGCGGGCAGGTGGCGGTTTCTGGAGCTGGTCCCAGACCACGCGCACCTGCCGGGGTCCTGGCTGCCGCCGCGCACCAGGACAGAGGGAGCAGCACCTCCGGGCACAGCGCTGCCGGAGAGCACAGGACCAAGGAACTGGACAGAGTGAGACGAGCGAGATGGGCCGGCGGACAGAAGGAAGGGAAGTGAGGTGAGAGTGAGGGAGATCAGTGTGAGGGGACCCCAGAGTCACCCCACAGCCTGCAGCAGAGGACGGAGTCACCCCGACAGCCACCAGCAAGGCCCAGAGGCATGCGACAGGCCAGAAGGAGCCCGCATCGCCAAGATGGTTACCCAGCGAGGGAGACAGGGGACTGTACTACCGGAGCTGCTAGCAGTGGGGCGAGCTGTTTAGAGATGGACTCAGGGGCCGGCGCTGGGGCGTAGCGGGATAAGCCGCCGCCTGCAGTGCTGGCACCCCATGGCACTGGTTTGAGTCCCAGCTGCTCTCTGCTACGGCCTGGGAAGGCAGTGGATGACGGCACAAGTCCTTGTGTCCCTGCACCCACGTGGGAGACCCAGAAGAAGCTCCTGGCTCCTGGCTTCACCTGGCACAGCCTTGGCCGTTGTGGTCACTTGAGGAGTGAACCAGCAGATGGAAAAAAAAAATCTCTCTCTGTCTCTCCTCTCTTTCTCTGTGACTCTGCCTTTCAAACAAATAAATCTTTTTTTAAAAAGAAAGACGGGTTTGTTTGTTCGTGAGTCTGCACAGCACACCAGGCCCTGTGTGCCCCGAGCACAGGCAGGAGGGCGGGGTGGCTGCGCAGCCAGGGTGAGAGGCTTGCTCTCCACCGGGCCCGGCCGTCTGCAGCACACAGCACTGCCTCTCCCAGGGGACGGGGAACAATGACGCCTAACTCACTCCTACAGCAAACACTGGAGACGTGAGGTCGAAGCACGAACACGACGTCGTGACATCCAAGCCCACGTGAGGAAGAGGAAGCCGTCCTGGGGACTTCGCTTCAGAGCGCACAGCTCCAAGGGGCTTGCGGGGACAGCGAGTGTGGCTGACACCCGTGCGGCGGGCCACATCCCAGCCGCAGGCCTGCATGCGGGCAGGAGAGGTCATGGAGAACGGCGCCCCGGGCCCCCCGGCCACCAGCCACCGAGAGGTCTGTCTGTGCTGCGGGCACGGTCGGCCCCCTCAGGCCACCGCTGTGGACCACCCAGCAGGTCACGGAGCCAGACCTCAGGGAGCCAGCTGCTCCCAAGTCCAGCATGCACACTGCAGGAGGCGCTCAGGACACACAGCACCCAGCACCCTGTGCCCGGCAACGCTCACAGCGTGCCAGCAGCCAGAGAGCAGCCGGCCAGCCCCGGCCAGCCCCGGCCAGCCCCGGCCGGCCCCGAGCTGACAGACGCCCAGGCTAGCACCAGGTGTACAGCTGCGCCTCCCATGGTCAGAGCGGAAGCAGGCTCAGGCCTCCAGGGAGGTGGCCACTGTGACATCGAAGGTGAGAAGCACCTGGACCCTGCAGAGGGGACACTCATGAAGCCCAGGGGTGAACTGTGAACTCACAGAGGCAGCGTCTGCTCCCTCGGGAGGGGGGTGGGGCCCAGGACGACCCTTGGCCCTCCCTGCCCCAGGCAGCGCCCCGGTGCCACCGCAGGAAAGCAAGCAGTGCCAGACTCCACCACCGACACACGCGACAGATACGTCAGAGCGGCCGCAGGGGACAGAGGTCACGGGTGGAGGGGGGTGCACGTGGTGAGAACAGGGTCCTTCCTTCCTCGGTCCCCACGGCTGAGGGGAAAACAGGATGGGCAGGCAGAGTGCCGGGCGCACGGGTGCCACGTGAGACGCCACTGGCCCCTGCCCCACGCCACTCTCTGTGCGGGGACGCGACCACCCCTCGGGCCTCTGCGCGAGGCGGAGAGCTCAGGGAACGGCCCGCCCACTCCGGCTTGGGCTGCCCGTACCTTCCGGCATGGTGAGCTCACTTGGCGGAGGCTGTGCGACTCCCGACGCGATGGAGTCCGGCCAGAACCTCTGAACCGGCCTGCTCTGAGCTGTTTTTTTCTTTGTTTTTGGGGTCTCTGAGCAACTGGAATCCAGCATGGGCTGAAGAATCCGTCTCCGAGCGTTGATGAACCTGGGAATCAGCAGGGAACCTGTGTCAGCGACCCTGCACAGTGGCCCTCCAGCGCGCCTGCCTCGTACGCCAGGCTACCAAGAACTCAGGCCCCACCGCAGACGCCAGCAGCATTACCGGACGTCCCGCCGCCCTGGGGAGGAGCAAGCCCTGCGGACGGCACGTGGGGAGCTGGGCCCGCAGTGGCGGTGCTGCCCGTGGGGAATGAGTCCAAGCAGGTCCTGCCCAGCCCACCCCCGCCCACACGGCGGCCCCTCTGCCTCTGGGTGGGACGACAGGCTGAGCCACCCACGAGCGACTGCCAGTCCCATCCTCGGTCTACACAAAGCATGGGTCTGGGGGAGGCCTGGGCCGCCTCTGTGCTGCTGTGATGGAACCCTCGGGCCCCCCACGGCCTCGTGGGGCCGCGCGCCCGTGTGTGAGCTGTCCGCACACATAGCTGGGCTGGCAGGCGGCTGGCACGGGGTTTCCTGTCAAATGAACACGGGGAGAGACCCTTCTTTTCAGGCTCCATCCCTCTGAGTGCCCCCAGCTGTGGCCTCTAAACCTAAGAAGCCAGAGGGTGGCGGGGGGAACCAGTGTTTGCAAGGAGACCCCAATACCCCAATAGCTTTCCCCTCTGTGGTAGCCAGAGTGCAGTCTCTGTGCCGCCACGCCACTCCTCGCCGTGGGCGGCCCTGCAGGAGAGCCAGCCAGCAGCACGCAGAAGCTCGGTGGGGTCAGAGCCTGTCTACACTCAGGACCCCTTGGTAGGCACCCGAGGCGCGGGGGCCCCTCTGCTTCTCCGCAGTCGCATGAGTCACCAGGCAGGTGGCCGCTTGCCGGGCTCACACACGCTGTCTAGGAAAGGCCTGACCTCTGGACAGCGGGGGGCTGTGCTCACGGGGCCATGGAGACGGGGCGCTCGCCACTTGCCCTGACACCCTCTCTTCCAGTGCCCTCACCTGCAGAACACAACCAGCACCAGGCTGGCTCCCAAAGACTCAGCTTCAGGCTCTAAGAGGAGAGCACACAGGATACGTTCTAGCAACAAGAGAATGGGGCTCAGTACAGGTGAGCGTGACCCACAGGCACCCACAGGCCCTGGGGAGGCCCTGCGCTCTAGTGACCAAGCTCAGCTCTCGCAGAGAGGCCGCTGTGTAATCACAAAATGAAACAGTTACAGCTACAAATATCAAAATGTTACAACTCTTAAAACTTTTTATAAAAGATTGTTTACTTAAAAGTCAGAGTTGGGGCTGGTGCTGTGGCCTAGCCGGTAAAGCCACCACCTGCAGTGCTGGCATCCCATATGGGCACAGGTTCAAGTCCTGGCTGCTCTACTTCCAATCCAGCTCTCTGGCCTGGGTCAGAGCTGGCCTGAGAAAGCAGCAGAAGACGGCCCAAGTACTCGGGCCCCTGCACCCACATGGGAGACCCAGAAGAAGCTCCTGGCTCCTGGCTTCAGATGAGCTCAGCTCTGGCTGTTGCAGCCATCTGGGGAGTGAACCAGCAGATGGAAGACCTCTCTCTCTCTCTCTCTCTCTCTCTCTCTCTGCCTCTCCTCTCTCTGTGTAACTCTGACTTTCAAATAAACAGATAAATCTTTATAAAAAAAAAAAAAGGCTTGAATGTGAAATAACAGAAATAGTTAATGAGACACCAAAGCACAGCTCTTGCATAACTCACAAACAGGAATATTTTTACCATTTGCATCAGAACTTTAACAAATTTATATTTTGGCACACTTAAAGTAAAAAGGTAATGTTCACAAGTGTTAGAATTTGTTTTCCTTTTAGGCCAATCTTTACGCGCCTGGAACTGCTCCCTGCATCTGAACAATGAGAGAATTAAGCGAGACAATGGCTCACAAGCAGTCACGTGTGCCCCACACACCGGCGGTCAGCCTGTGGGCTGGGCCCACGCGTAGCTGAGGCCAGAACTGGGGCGCTGTTCCGTGAACGCACGCTCTCCTGGAAGGGACCCTGGCTAGTGTGCTGTGGGAGCCCACGAGGGGTCAGGACGCCCAGCCTCCCCACTGCAGAGGCGCAGCCCCTAAGACACCGTTTGAGGACGGGGACTCAGGGCGGCGGCGCACCAGGGAGACAGTCTAGCCAGGCAGCGGCGAGCGGGACGCTCAAGCCCAGGCTGAGTGCCGGCGTCCCGTGAGCACTGGCCAGAGTTCGGCCAGTCGCGTGGACGCGGTCTCTCAGCGCAGTCTCACTACGGACGGACGTGGGTCCGACTGCCAGGTGCTCCGGTGGCCCCACTGGGGGCGGGCTGCGGCTTACCAGTTGTTAACCTGGAGCAGCGTCAGGTTCGTCTGAGCAGCGATCTGCTTCTTCTCGTCTTCCGTCGGGTAGGGGTGCTAGAAACGAGAGAGGAGGGTCACCACGGCTTCCGCTTCCCAAAGGGGGCGGGGCCGGGAGCTGTCACCCAGAGCAACCTCTGTGAGAAGCCGCCAGGAAGGGTGGTGCGGCGAGGGCGTCACCAGGCTCAGCGTGAAGTCCGGCACATGGCGGGGCGGGGCGGGGCGGGCGCGCCGGGCGGTTGCGGAGCTCTGCGGTGCACCTCAGCGCCACTTACTGGGCTACCGGCAAACAGGAGACCGCCGCCCCGCTGCACAGCGCGGTCCCGATCCCTCACAGGCACCCCAGAGACGCGGCTCACAGCCAAGGAAACTGAGGCACGGGCCGACAGGTGGAGGTGGCGCCTCTGTCCCAGGCACCGGGGCTGGACCCGGGGCTGCATACAGCAGTGTTCCTTCTTTACAAACGACTGAACACATTCCACTTACAAACAAACCAGACGGTGGCCCAGTAGGTTAGGCTGCCACCTGCAACGCTGGCACCCCGCATGGGTGCAGGTTTGTGCCCTGACTTCTCCACTTGCAATCCCAGCTCCCGCACGTGCGCCTGGGAAAGCAGAAGACCCTAGTGCTTGGGCCCGGCACCCTCCTGGGAGACCCGACGGAGCTCCTGGCTTTCCTGACCCAGGCTGGGCCATTGCGCCATTTGTACATCTCTCTCTAACTCAACCTTTCGAATAAATCTTAAAAAAAGAAATAATGGCCAGAAGTCAACGTCAAAATTCACAGAAGAACCATGGAGAATGGTTTCTGCCTTCTGTAATATGCAATTTATCCACGACCGCCTGCACGTGGAAACCAGGGAGACGTCAGCTCAAACCCTGCCTGCCCGCGAGTCCCTTACTTGGGTTCAGCCCGGGAGTGAACAGCACCAGCAAGGCAGCGTGGGCATCACTCTGGTTTTGGTTTCCAACGGGCACCCGATTCGAGCGGCAAAGTCATGGCACACTTCCCCCGACACTAACAACAGGACGACCAGGTGGTGCTGCTGGGAGCTCCAGGCTGCAGAACAGGGACCCTCTTCTGACCGTTTACAGCCTATAAAATAGAGGGGGCGGGAACCCAGCCCGGCCGGAACAGAGCAATGGCCAATGCTGCCCTGGAGCCCAGGACGGCCGCGGAGGACAGGCCCGGCCAGGACGGCGGCGGGGCACACAGCGCCTCCCGGGAAAGAAGGTGGAGCACCGCGCAGTCCGTGAGCGCGGCTTCCAGCTTCCAGAAAGTCAACATTAAAGGAAACCCAACCCGCCACTTCTTGTGCTGTGACCACTGCATCCCAGGTGCGTCCACGGGCCAGAATCACGGCATTTAAAAACACCTATTCTCTGCTCTCACTCCAGAGCTTCACCGCCCAGGTTAACGCCTGCACAACACTGCACCCAGCTGCGTCCTGACCCGCGCACCAGGCTCACTTCCCGCCACCGTCACGAGATGGCTCCCAGCTCCGACCACCACACTTCCTCCTCTGGCGACTGTCTTTCCAGGCTGATCCTGGAGCCGTGCGGCTGCTCCAAGCCCACACCGCTGCCTTGTGCGGAGGGACACGGCTCAGCGAGGACAGAACTGGAGCTGACAAGGAAAGCAGCTGCAGCCAGAGAGCTGGGGGTCCCCCACCAGAGGCGGGGCCTTCGCCACCCAGGACTGTGCGACATCACCCCGCCCTCAACCGGGGGCCCAACGGCAGTCAGGGGACAGGGCGGGCACTCAGCCACGAAGGGCTACACCCTGCAGGGACCCAGGGCAACCCAGACAGGGTGCTGCTCGGGGGCCACGGCCAGGCGGAGGACGGAGACAGACTGCCTATGGGCAGACATGGGCTCGGCTGGGCGGGCGGCGCCAAGGTGCTGAGGCAGGGACGGGGGGCGAGAGGAGGCCTCGGACACCTCTGCTGGTGGCAGCAGCACAGTGGGGCTGAGCCAGAAGCCAGGGCGAGACCTGGACACACGAGGTGGTGACAACAGCCAGCACAGATGCCTGGACCGGAGCCGGCCGCAGAGGGGCCGCACGAGGTCACAGGGCGGGGTGAGCCCTACCGGCCTACAGAGGTGGCCCCCGAGGCTCCCTCCTGCGCTCCCCCTGGCCTCACTGCGCCCTCGTCCTGAGCACCAGGCCTGCTTACCTCTGCCCTGGCTCTAGGGCAGGGGCTGGCCCATGTCCGCCCACTGACGGAGCACAGATGTCCTCGGAAGAAGCTGCCGCCCCTCTCAGCCCGGGGAGCTGTGAACCGAGGTGTGCCGGTGCCAGGCCACCTCCTCTCGGTGCACCGTAAGCCCTCGGCATCTCCATCTGCAACCTGTCACATCCCTTCGAGGCCCACTCGGACGCACACGGCGTCTCCCACGGACCTCCCTCACTCTAGACGGGCACACGGGCTCATGGTGCTCGTGGGCGGCGTGTACAGGGAGCCAAGATGGGAGAGCCGGGGAGCCGCTCCTGCGTGTGGGGAGACGCGCTGCTGTGCGGTGGGGCCCCCTGTATTTTACGCCTCGGGAGTCCACGGTGGCCTCCCTCTGCCCCTGCTCGACACAACGCCAACACCAACAGAGCGGATGGTCCCTGAACCTCCTCCCGCCTGGCCACGCGTGCCCCCGCGGCCCCAGTCCTCACCCCGATGTGCTGGAAGAGCCAGGAGCGCATCACGTTGGTGGCGTGCTTGGGCAGGACGCCCCGCTTGTTCTTGGAGGAGCCGTCATCTTGATGCAAGATGCTGAGGTCCTGGTTCAGCTGCAGCTGCAGCTTTCAAACAATTGAGAAACAGTGAGAAGGCACAGGAGGGGCCGGTCACAGCGCCGAGGGCAGACAGACGGCAGCCAAAGGCTCCTTATGGCAACGCAGACGCCTGGGGCCCAGCCGACTCAAAGCAGACGCCTGCGGCCCGGCCGACTCAAAGCAGGTGCCTGGGGCCCGGCGGACTTAAAGCAGAAGCCTGGGGCCGGCTGACTCTGCGGAGGCGGCTCCCCCACTTCCTAACCCCACACGGGTGACTCGGAGCGCCCTGCAGCAAGGAGAGCAGTGACGCTCTCACCTCCGGGCCTGAGCCGGCCAGGGGTGTTGGGAAGGCTGCGCCAGGGGACGGCCGCTGCCCAGCCACACTCCCTCAGCAGGCATGGAGGTGCTGACGTGCCCCCAGACTACCGAGGGGAACAGAAATCACGTTCTGTCAACTCTGTTTAATTTTTAAATGATTTATTTATTTATTTGAAAGGTAGAGTCAGAGAGAGAGAGAGAGAGAGAGAGAGAGAGGTCTTATATCCACTGGTTCACTTCCCAAGTGGCCCAACGCAGGAGCTGGGCCAATCCGAAGCCAGGGGCCAGGAGCTTCTTCCAGGTCTCCCACACGGGTACAGGGGACCAAGGAGTTGGGCCATCCTCCACTGCTTTCCCAGACCATAGGAGAGAGCTGGACCGGAAGTGGAGCAGCTGGGACTTGAAGCTGCGTCCATATAGGATGCCGGCACTGCGGGCAGCGGTTTTACCTGCTACGCCACAGCACTGGCTCCTGTCAACTCTATTTTAAAAGCAAAGGCCACACCTGGCCCTTCTCTGTGACAAGTCTAATCAAGTGGCTCTCCTCTAAACGAGGACAGCCACGTGCCCCCAAGCACTAGCCCGTAGGAAACAGAGCCCAGAGTGAATACACTATGACACGCAGAGGAAGAGAGAAGGTGGAACCGAAGGAAAGCTTCAAGTGTCTGAGCCAAGGAAGCGCACATCTTAAAAAAAAAAAAAAAAAGGGCACAGAGGGCAAAGGGGAGCTCAGCCCCTCTGCTCCCGGGCCAGCTCCCTGACAGCGTGCCAGGGAAGGCAGCGGAAGGCGGTCCCAGTCCCTGGGCCCCGCCGCCCGCCTGGGACTCCTGGGCAGGGTTCCTGGCTCCTGCCTGGCCCGGCCACGTGGGGAGTGAACCAGGGGATCAAGGACCGGTCAGGCTGCCTTCCTCCCTCTCTCCATGCTCTGCTTTTAAAGTCCACGTTGACAGATCCGAAAGTACTCTCCTCCAACAGAATACAGCTGGCCCCGAAGGCGGCCCTGTCTTCACAGACGCTGTATAAACGTAGCACACAGGGCCGAGGGCGGCGCCGTGCGGCCCGCTCCTGCCTGCCCGGGCCCGGGCCCGAGCAGTCCCCTGGCCCTCTCCCAAGCCCCCGCCCTGCCCCTGCTGTCTGACTCTGGGGAATCTGTGAAGGCCCAGCGAGGACCTCGCCTGCCCGCAGCCAAGAGCAGCTGCAGACCCTCTGCGTTCGGCCGTGAGCTCCGCAAAACACAAGGGGTGAACAGGTCCAACCGCCGCAACAGGAGCCGGGCGGGCAGACGGCGTCTTTCTGAGACTTGGCTTTCAAAGAAGGTGTGCAGAGTGTGGTGTGTGTATAGTGCATGGTGTGTGTGTGCCGTGTGAGTGGTGTGCTTGTGTGTGGTGTGTGAATGGAGTGTGTGTGTGAATGGAGTGTGTGTGTGTGGTGTGTGCGTGAATGGAGTGTGTGTGTAGTGTGTGTGTAGTGTGTGGTGTGTGTGAGTGGTATGATACGTGTGGTGTGTGTATGTGAGGTGTGTGTGGTGTGATGTGAGTGGTGTGATGTGTGTGTGGTGTGTACCGAGTGGTGTGTCAATGTGTGTGTACAGTGTGTGAGTGGTGTGTAAATGGTGTGTGCGTGTGTGCTCACGTGACTCTAGACCTGAACGGGGCCCTGCAGCCCTAGCTCTGCACAGAGGTGAGGGCGAGAGGAGGGCAGGGCAGGGCAGGACGCCTGCCACACGGGCAGCCCCGCTCCGTCCCTGCTGCGCCTGCGGCTGCTGCCCGTCTCCTGGAAACCAAACTCCTGGGCGCCCAGATGCAGGGGAGGCGTGGCCGAGGAGAAGCAGGCGCAGTCTGGGGAGGGGGAGCGACTGAGAGCTGGGAAGCCCCTCGGGTTGGCATCACGGCTCTAAATGGAGCATTCCAGACGCAGAGGACACACAGCAGACACACAGGGACACACGGAGGACACACAGCAGACACACATGCACAGACACACACGGACACAGACACACGGAAGACACACAGCAGACACACATGCACAGACACACAGAGGACACACAGCAGACACACATGGACACACGGAGGACACACAGCAGACACACACGGACACACGGAGGACACACAGTAGACACATGGACACATGGGGGACACACAGCAGACACACACACAGACACAGACACGCGGAAGACACACAGCAGACACATGGACACAGACGCACAGAGGACACACAGCAGACACACATGGACACAGACACACGGAGGACACACAGCAGACACACATGCACAGACACACGGAGGACACACAGCAGACACACATGGACACACGGAGGACACACAGCAGACACACATGGACACAGACACACAGAGGACACACAGCAGACACACACGGACACACGGAGGACACACAGCAGACACACATGCACAGACACACGGAGGACACACAGCAGACACACACGGACACACGGAGGACACACAGCAGACACACATGCACAGACACACAGAGGACACACAGCAGACACACATGGACACACGGAGGACACACAGTAGACACATGGACACATGGGGGACACACAGCAGACACACACACAGACACAGACACGCGGAAGACACACAGCAGACACATGGACACAGACGCACAGAGGACACACAGCAGACACACATGGACACAGACACACGGAGGACACACAGCAGACACACATGCACAGACACACACGCACAGAGGACACACAGCAGACACACACAGACACATGGAGAACACACAGCAGACACACATGGACACACAGCAGACACACATGGACACAGACACACGGAGGACACACAGCAGACACACATGCACACAGACACATGGAGGACACACAGCTGACACACATGGATGCAGACACACACAGTCCAACCCAAGCCCCTCCCCCCGGAAGTGTGGCCAGGCTGTGGGTCTGCTGTGGCTCCTCAGGGGCCTGCACGGGGCAGGTCCTGGGGGCCCCGCGTGCAGAGGGCCCGAGCGTGCTGCTCCGACTTTGCTGGGTTTTCAACTTCCTGCAGTGAGGGAGATGACGATGACAAACAAAGCAAAGGGCTGGCACTGAGACTACCCAGAGGCTGCACAGGGCAGAGGGCAGAGGCTGCGCAGGACAGAGGGCAGAGGCTGCGCAGGACAGAGGGCAGAGGCTGCACAGGACAGAGGGCAGAGGCTGTGCAGGATAGAGGGCAGAGGCTGTGCAGGATAGAGGGCAGAGGCTGCACAGGGCAGGGCCCCCACCCGAGGGGATGCTGCAGCCCGTTCCCCTCTGCTCCCACGGCGAGCAGACTTGCCCCAAAGCCTTGCACGAAAGGCGCACGTACCTGTGAGTTCTGGATCCTAATGGTTCCGGGCGACAATGCCTGGGTGACCACCTGGCCCTGCGGAGTGACGACGGTGACCGGCTGATAGACCGTGCCGCCTCAAAGGGAGAAGGAGCGAGTCAGCCAACCACGGAGCCTCAGGGACCCAGACCGACCCCAGCGCCCCCGCACGCGGCGCAGAACACGGATTCTGCAGCTGCCTCCTGCTGCCTGCTCTGCCGCCACCCCGCCACGGCCAGCGCACATTAAGGTTCTGCACGACCAGCGCTGCAGTCCTGTTTGCCCCAGATGGCTTTCTTCCTGTGGGGCTCCCCTCCGTGCTGCTGCTGGCGGCTTCCCATTGTGAGCGACAGTGCGCATTCACACGGCGCTGTGACCCCGGGGTCTACCTGCACCCAGAGACCCGGGCTGTGCTGGTGGGGTCTACCTGCTCCCAGAGACCCGGGCTGTGCTGGTGGGGTCTACCTGCTCCCAGAGCACCTGGGCTGTGACCCCGGGGTCTACCTGCTCCCACACGGCGCTGTGACCCCGGGGTCTACCTGCTCCCAGAGACCTGGGCTGTGACCCCGGGGTCTACCTGCTCCCAGAGACCCGGGCTGTGCTGGTGGGGTCTACCTGCTCCCAGAGACCCGGGCTGTGCTGGTGGGGTCTACCTGCTCCCAGAGACCCGGGCTGTGCTGGTGGGGTCTACCTGCCCCCAGAGACCTGGGCTGTGACCCCGGGGTCTACCTGCTCCCAGAGACCCGGGCTGTGCTGGTGGGGTCTACCTGCTCCCAGAGACCCGGGCTGTGACCCCGGGGTCTACCTGCTCCCACACGGCGCTGTGACCCCGGGGTCTACCTGCTCCCAGAGACCCGGGCTGTGACCCCGGGGTCTACCTGCTCCCAGAGACCCGGGCTGTGCTGGTGGGGTCTACCTGCTCCCAGAGACCCGGGCTGTGACACCTGGGATCGAGGCTGCTCCCGCCGTCACCACCCCTTGGTGATACAATTCAAGGCTTCCCGAGCACTGTGAACGCACAGTCGGAAACCAAGCCACCTGGACTCACACTGTCTTTGCTCTGCATCTGCCTGTAGAAACCACTTTTTTCTTCTCAATGTGTTTTTGGTATAGAAACACAATTCGTGTAAAACATCTGTTAGCGAGGATTCCTAGGACACAGGCGTGCTAACGGCTCTAGCTGCTGACGCTACTGTCTCAGGATCGCGTCGGCAGGGTCTACCGCGGAAGCACGCGGAGGGGGCGCCCAGGGCCCGCCGTACCTGCCACCGCTGCCATGGTGACGTTGCCCTGCTGCAGGGCAGATGCGGGCACCACGATTCCTTGAGGGCTGAGCGTGCCCGTGATGGCGCTTTGAATCTGCTGGAAGTCAGAACACACGTCGCAGGAATTGTTAGAAAATGCACGGTCAGGTTCGCACTTCACAGTACGAGGCAGGACAGTGTCCTCAATAAAGCAGAGAACAGCGCGGATCCTGGGGAGCATCGCAGAGCGGGACGCCCAGGGCCAGCGCGACGCCAACACGGGTGCTGCTGCTCGGCGCGGCTTCCAGGAGACGGGTTTCTGCTTTCTTTCTAACCATGCATTTCTTTCAAACACTGAGCAGGGGTGGATCGGGGGCATAGAAACCCCACTGTTTACTCCCCAAACAGCTGCACGGGACGGGGCTGGACCAGTGTGAAGCCAGGAGCTCCGTCCGGGTCTCCCACACGGGTGCAGGGCCCAGGCACTTGGCCCATCTTCTGCTCCCTTCCCAGGTGCATTAGCAGGGAGCAGCAGGGCTCACACAGGCACTCTGGTTGGGATGCCAGCTTTGGAGGCGGTGGCTTAACCTGCTGAGCCACACTGCTGGCCCCACGAGGCTGTCCCCACCTCACGCCTCACGGCACACGCCTCGTCGCCACCGATCCGTGGCAGGCAGGTGCAGCTTTCTGGTCACCACGGCTTTGTCCACCCCCACACCTTTTTCCATGGATTTGGCTCAGACAGCTCTGAGTGTCCAGGAGCCAAATCCTCCTTGGCCAGATGAGCACAAAGAGTACAAGTTTGGGAGGCAGCTGGGAGTGACCTGGGCGGTGCTGGGGAGTCGCCCCTGGTGGCTGCCTTGACCACAGCCCCCCTCCTGTGAGATCAGGATTGGCCAGCAGCAGGCACACGCATGTGCTGGTGAACATGTGGGAGGCCCCCCCCACGTGAAGCTGGCTCTAAACGGGCTCCTTCTCCAGTCACTGTGACCGCTGTGTTGGCAGCTGGCCGGGGAAAGGGACACACGGCAAGCCCTGAGTCCCTGAGCAATTACATGGCACAGGTGCGTGCCGTCCAAGGCCACAGCTCTGCGGGCTCCCGGCGATTTGAACGTGTAAGTCTGTAGGTCTGTCTGAACATCTGCCATGGTAAGGCTTCTCGGCCTTTTGGCTAAGATCAGGTATAGTAACATCTGCCGTGGTAATCCGGTCAGAACAGAAGTTCAAGGTCAGACACCCCAATCAGCCATCCAAACCCACCCAGAAATCCTAAAGAACGGGGGAACAAAATGAACCAAGGAAAAGGAAGGGAATAAAAGTTCAGAGCAGTAATGAATGAAACCGAACAGAAAAACTAACGACACAGAATGCTGGTTCCTGAAAAAATCCAATACATAAAGGAACCTCCAGCAAGGCTGGAAGAAGAGAAAGCAAAGGAAAGACGCAACGCGGCTTCAGTTCAAGGAGGGGACGGCAGGGCCGGCTCCAGGCCCTGGAGACACCGAAGGTCAAGCAGGGAAGTGGACAACCCCACTCTTCCAAGCGGGAAATGCACCAAACCCTCCAGAAACGCACAGAGACACAGCCCGCCCAGCGTGAGCCGGCAACAGCCCCACAGCCTCGAGGGAGCCCAACTGCCAATTCAGAACTCCTACGCGGGGACTCGACAGGTCCCTGCAATTTTGGTGGGGAATGCTATCTATCGAATATCTAAAGGACTGATACCAATTCTACATAACCTCTCCCAGAAGACAGAAGAGGGAACACTCCCAATCTGGTTTTTATGAAGCCTATATCACCCAGACCCCAAACAGACAAAGCCCAAAACACAACACCGCGCCCTGCTGCCCCTTGTCAGCGTGCACAGGCTGCATCCGCCTGGCCTGGGCTCGGCCGCCGCGAGGCCTGTGCGGTCAGGCGGGGGCCGGCAGCGCGGCTCGGCAGGCTAAGCCGCCTTGAATCTGCTTAGAAACACAGTAGCAAACAGAATCCAGACGAGGGGGAAGAAGCAGCACCTGTGCGGCCAAGTGGCGTTTGTTCTAGCAGTGCCAGGCCCGTCCCACATTTAAGAAAGAGATCCTCGAGTCTCCCATGTAAGCAGACAAGAAAGTCACACGGTCAGACCCGCCACTCCCGAGAAAGCAGCTGGCAGAACCCAAGGTAAAACCCGTTCAGGAAGATGGCAGACGTGGGCAACTCCCCAACCTGATGAAGGTCTTGGAGACACAAGCTGTGGAGGACAGGCCCTGACAGGGCGGCAAGGCCAGCGTGTCTGCACCCACTCTCACTGGGCCCTGGCCGCTCCAGCCAACGAACAAAGGGATGAGGGTCCGAGAGGGAAAACAGAGCTGTCCCTACTTGCACAAGACGACTGGTACAAAATCCTAAGGAATCCACCCAAAACAAGCATCCGTCCACTTAGATCATCAGCGAGCCAGGTCAGGTCCCGGGACAGGGTGAACGCGCGGGCGGCGGCTGTGGCACGGCGGTGCAGCGCCAGCCAAGTGCTGCACACGCTGCTTCCCACACCCTCCCTGCTACTGTGCCTGGCTCAAAGACTCAGTCCCTGCCACCACGCGGGAGACTCAGCTGGAGCTCCAGGCTTCTGGCTCCGGCCGGGCCTGGCCCTGGCTACTGCGGCGCAGACCAGCGGACAGAAGAGTGCTCGCTCACTCCCTCTACTCCTCTGCCCAGCACTATTTCACATACACAAACAAATCTTTAAAAAAAGATAAATATTAAAAAATCAGTTATATTTCAAAATATCAACGTGAACAGGTGGACACAAAACTTCATTTTTTTTCTAAAGATTTGTTTTTTAAAGATTGATTTATTTCGGGCCGGCGCCGTGGCCCACTAGGCTAATCCTCCACCTGCAGCGCCGGCACCCCGGGTTCTAGTCCCAGTCGGGGCGCTGGATTCTGTCCCGGTTGCCCCTCTTCCAGGCCAGCTCTCTGCTGTGGCCAGGGAGTGCAGTGGAGGATGGCCCAGGTGCTTGGGCCCTGCACCCCATGGGAGACCAGGAGAAGCACCTGGCTCCTGGCTTCAGATCGGCACAGTGCTGGCCATGGTGGCCATTTTGGGGGTGAACTAACAGAAAGGGAAGATCTGTCTCTCTGTCTAACTCTGCCTGTCAAAAAAAAAAAAAAAAAAAAAAAAAGACTGATTTATTTTATTTGAAAGACAGAGTTACAGAGAGAGGTCTTCCATCGGCTGGTTCACTCCCCAGATGGCTGCAACGGCCAGAGCAGGGCTGATCCGAAGCCAGGAGCCAGGAGCTTCTTCCAGGTCTCCACGTGGGTGCAGGGGCCCAAGGACTTGGGCATCTTCTACTGCTTTCCCAGGCCATAGCAGAGAGCTGGATCGGAAGCGGAACGGCCAGGACTCGAATTGATGCCCACATGGGATACCAGCACTGCAGGTGGCAGCTTTACCCACTAAGCCACAGTGCCAACCCCTATTTATTTATTCGAAAGGCAAAGTTACAGAGAGGCAGAGGCAGAGAGAGAGAGAGAGAGAGAGAGAAAGAGAGAGAGAGAGAGAGAGGTCTTCCATCCACTGATTCACTCTCCAAATGGCTGCAATGGCCGGAGCTGCGCTGATCTGAAGCCAGGAGCCAGGAGCTTCTTCCAGGTCTCCCACGTGGGTGCAGGGGCCCAAGGACTTGGACCATCTTCTATTGCTTTCCCAGGACACAGCAGAGACCTGGATTGGAAGTGGGGCAGCCAGGATTCGAACCAGCATCCATATGGGATGCCGGCACGGCAGACCGGGGCCCTTAGCCCACTTGTCCCACAGCGCCAGCCCCAGGATACAAAAATTTAAAATATCATTTATAGGTCAGCGCCACGGCTCACTAGGCTAATCCTCCACCTGCAGCGCTGGTACCCCGGGTTCTAGTCCTGGTTGGGGCGCCGGTTCTGTCCCCGTTGCTCCTCTTCCAGTCCAGCTCTCTGCTGTGGCCCGGGAGTGCAGTGGAGGATGGCCCAAGTGCTTGGGCCCTGCACCAGCATGGGAGACCAGGAGGAAGCACCTGGCTCCTGGCTTCGGATCGGCATAGCGTGCCAGCCGTAGCAGCCACTTGGAGGGTGAACCAACAGAAGGAAGACCTTTCTCTCTGTCTCTAACTCTGCCTGCCAAAAAAAAAATTATATATATATAATTTACAATCAAACAAATAAATACTTGTGCGTAATTCTACAAACACATGTTTGGCGCAGTGGTCAAGACACCACAGGACGCCAGTGTCCGTACTGGAGGACCTGGGTTCAAGCCCTGGCTCCACTTAAGATCCAGCTCCCGCTAATGTTCACCCTGGTGCCTCGGCCACCCACCTGGGAGACCTGGATTAACTCCCAGCTCCTGGATGTGACCTGGCCAAGCCTTGGCTTTTGTGGGCACTGGGCAGTGAGCCAGCAGGCAGAAGATCTCTCTTTCTCTCTGCCTTTAAAATACAACTAAAAATTTTAAAAGAAAATAAAGACACACGTACAGGACTTCTACGTGCAAGCTACAAAGCATGGACAAAAGATCAGCTGCGACGCAAGTCAGTGGAGCCTGGAGACGTACCGCGTCTGTAATCAGAAGACCCAGAGACGTACCGCGTCTGTAATCAGAAGACCCAGGAGGATGACGATTCTACCCAGACGACACACAGGTCGTGCACGTTTGCAGATCCAGACAAGGAAAATTTGCCTGAAAAGGCGAAAGCAGCAGAATGGCTGGAGTGACTCTGAGCAGAGGACTTGGCCCACCAGGTGCCGGGGCTCCCTGGGTAACACAGAGGCGATGACACAGACCCCAGATGGTGCCGCAGGGGCCAGGCAGACGCCCGTCCGAGCTGCAGAGGTGCAGAGAGCGGCTCCGGGGGGAGAGCTGCTTTG
Organism: Oryctolagus cuniculus; assembly: GCF_051225735.1. Taxonomy (NCBI): domain Eukaryota; kingdom Metazoa; phylum Chordata; class Mammalia; order Lagomorpha; family Leporidae; genus Oryctolagus; species Oryctolagus cuniculus. The sequence continues at coordinate 2,796,074 of NC_142870.1, forward strand.
TCAGCGAACGGCCTTCTCAGACCAAACAGCCTCAAGCTGAATTTCACACCTGACACAAAAGTCCGCTCAAAACAGACCGCGGGTTTAAACGTAACCGTGAAGCAACTCTGAGAGAAGAACACGGGACACGATCGTTAGGCTCGGCACTGGGCGGAGCGGTCGTGGACTTGCCGAGAGCGTGGTCCCTCAACGGCAGAGCCGATGAACCGTGCTCGGTCAACACTAAGGATGCTCGAGCTGCACTGAGCACCTGCTAAGGCGCCAGAAGACACTCGGCGACAGACCTGGGGAAGCTGCCAGCCGGTCCTCAGGGCCTGGCACCTGGAACAGGCTTACGGCGAAAATCGTCCAGCTGGGAGACGGGAGAGGAGTGCCGCCTGGGGCGCCGGCGTGCCCCAGCAGAGCGCTGGTTCAAGTCCCGCCTCCACCCCCACCCCCAGCTTCCTGCTGCTCTGCTCAAGTACTTGGATCCCTGCACCCTCCTGGGGCGCCCTGTGGAGGTCCAGGTTGCTGGCTCTGGCCTGGCCCAACCCTGGCTGTTGGGGACGTTTGGGGAGTGAACCGGTAGGTGGAAGGTGCTTTCCAATTAGATAAACAAAGGAACCAGAGGAGAGAGAGGCTGGGCAGGGCCTCAGCAGGCGCTGACCAGAGAAAACACGATGGGCATGAGCCCAGGGAGACACTGGCACCACGTGGAGGAGCCCACATCTGTGAGGTCCCTGGAGCGGCCACATCCACGGTGACCAACAGTGGGGTAGGGGAGGGAGGGCGGGAGCTGTGTTTAAGGGGACAGAGGTTCGGGGTGGGAGGGGGATGCAGTCCTGGAGGCGGATGCTGGTGACGGCTGCATAACCATGACAACGCCCATGATGCCCCCGACCGCACGCTCAAATGGCGAATTTTATGCTTTTTTCTATCACAGAATCTTATATGTGTAGGAAAAAGTCACAAGAGAACAGTACCCTGGTACCCACGAACACAGGACGGGGAGCCTACACAGACCCGGGACTCAGTCCACAGCTGCTCAAGGCCCAGGCACACGGGCCCTGTGCCGGTGCTGAGCCCCGGAGGGCCCCTGGGGTCAGGGCCGCCGCGGCGGGGCCTGCGAGTACCTGGGCCTGCACGGGGGAGTAGGGGCTCCCCGGCTCCCCGCTCAGCAGCGTCTCGCTGTTCATCTTGGTCTTGAGGCACGCGATGTAGCGGCTGCAGAAGTCTTTGCACAACTCGTTCACCTTCTCCAGCTCCAGGAGATGGATGCGCAGGACCTGGATGGCCTTCACCATCTGGACGCAAGAGGAGAGACGTCACGGGCAGGAGAGGTGGCATCGTACGCGGGCCCTCATCAGCGCCTCGACCAGCTCGACCGTGGGAGCAGAGATGCCACCCCCAGACGGGCTTTGGGAACCGGCCGCGCCTCCTGTGAGGGGCAGGAGCCCCGGGCCGACCCCAGTCCCGAGCTGACGTGTGAGCCCGCGCCCGCAGCCGGCCCGTCTCACGGGCTCCGTGGCTGGCCGTCTCCCAGCCTTGCTCCGCTCCGGCTCTACGTCTTAACTAGGACACGGAGGGTTCCTAGGTCGACCAAGCTCAGCTTGTCAGCTCCGCCTTCCACAGGCCGTGGTCGCGTGCCCAGTCTGAAAGGCTACGCCTCGCCCTCAATGCCACGGAGTTCCTGATTTTTCTGAAAGGTTCACATTAAGTCACTAAGTTTCAGGGGAATCTGTCTCACGACTGGGGTAACTAACGTCAACGATGAAACCATCCGAGAACAACCTGCCCAAAGCCTGCCGAACCTGCCGCGTGGGGAGGGCTCCGCGGAGCAGCAGCCTCGGACACCACTCAGACGCCTGCGCCCTAGGTGGGAACGCCCGGGGCCGGTCCCGGCCACCCCCGCTTCTACTCACTGCACCTGGGAGGCAGTGACTGCCAGCCCAGAACCTGGGTTCCTGCTGCCCACACGGGAGACCCTGACGAAGCTCCTGGCTCCTGGCTCTGGCCTGGCTCAGCCCCACCTGTTGTGGTTCTTTGGGGAGCCGGCAGATGAAGCTCTCGCTCCATCTCCCCGCTCGTCACCTGCCTTTCAGATAAGCACACACGTTAGACAGGAAAAGTCTGCTAGAGACGGGGCAGACAGCGGGCACAGCAGCTGAGTCGCACCTGGGACACCTGCATCCCACAAGGTGCTTGGTTCGAGTCCCGGCTCCTCACTTCTGATTCAACTGCATGCTAACACGCGACCCAGGAGGCGACAGGTGATGGCCCAAGCACGGGGTCCCTGTCGCTCACATGGACAACAGACTGAGCTTTGGGCTCTGATGTCAGCCTTGCTAGCCCTGACGCTGTAGGCATTTGGGGAGTGAACCAGCAGACGAAACACTGCTCTCCCTGTCCATCTCTGTGCCTTTCAACTAAAATGAAAAACTTTTTTTAAAGATTTATTTATTTGAAAGGCAGAATTACAGAGAGGCAGAGGCAGAGGCAGAGAGAGAGAGAGGTCTTCCATCCACTGGTTCACTCCCCAGATGGCTGTAACGGCCGGAGCTGTGGCGTCTCAAAGCCAGGAGCCAGGAGCTTCCTCCAGGTCTCCCATGTGGGTGCAGGGACCCAAGGACTTGGGCCATCTTCTACTGCTTTCCCAGGCCACAGCAGAGAGCTGGATCAGAAGCGGAATGGCCAGTACTCTAACCCATGTGGGACGCTGGCACTGCAGGCAACGGCTTTACCTGCTACGCCACAGCGCTGGCCCCAGAAAATGAAAATTTTAAAACAAAGTCAGCGCCAGCCTCTGACGTGCAGGGCCGTCTTGTCAGAGAACGCCGCTGAAGTCACACCCGTGTGCCGTGTGACCAGGCAGTGTGCGGCAGGAGTGCCCACAGCAGAGCGCTGAGTCCTCTGTCCACTGGGGACGGGTGCCCACGCTGTCTGACAGAGGAGGCTGGAGCGCCCGTCACTGCCCGGTCCCTCTCCATACCGTCCACTGGGGACGGGCGCCCACACTGTCTGACAGAGGAGGCTGGAGCACCTGTCACTGCCCGGTCCCTCTCCGTCACCATCTACTGGGGACGGGCGCCCACGCTGTCTGACAGAGGAGGCTGGAGCGCCCGTCACTGCCCACTCCCTCTCCATACCGTCCACTGGGGACGGGCGCCCACGCTGTGATAGAGGAGGCTGAGCGCCCGTCACTGCCCGTCACTGCCCATCACTGCCCACTCCCTCTCCATACCGTCCACTGGGGACGGGCGCCCACGCTGTCTGACAGAGGAGGCTGGAGCACCTGTCACTGCCCGGTCCCTCTCCATACCGTCCACTGGGGACGGGCGCCCACGCTGTCTGACAGAGGAGGCTGAGCGCCCGTCACTGCCCATCACTGCCCGCTCCCTCTCCTTACAGGAGCGCGCAGGCGCAAGCTCTCCAGGCGGGCAGAGCTCAGGACGCCTGAGCAGCCTGAAGGCGGAAGCGGCCCACTTACCAGGCTGTCCGTCTCGGGGTCCTCGCAGAAGAAGGGCTTCCCTTCCTTCTCCTGCTTCCGGACGAAGTTCTCGATGTCCACATCGAAGCTGGCCGATGTGGTGCCTTCCGAGCCCTGCGTGGACTGCTCGCACTTCTCCAGCAGCAGCGCTAACAGCGGAAACAGCGGGTGCCTGGGAGAGCACGGGCAGCAGAGGGCGGCCCGTCACTCTGGCGGCCGAGGGCGGCGCCGTGCACCTGCGCTCCTGCGTGGGCCCCCCGGGTCTTCAGCGCGTCCCCAGGGTGGCGCCGTGCACCTGCGCTCCTGCCGTGGGCCCCCCGGGGTCTTCAGCGCGTCCCCAGGGCGGCGCCACCGCGCTCCGGCCGTGGGCCCCCCGGGGTCTTCAGCATGTCCCCAGGGCTGCACCACCACGCTCCGGCCGTGGGCACCCCGGGGTCTTCAGCACGTCCCCAGGGCTGCGTCACCACGCTCCGGCCGTGGGCCCCCCGGGGTCTTCAGCGCGTCCCCAGGGCTGCGCCACCGCGGTCTCAGCCAGTGTCAGGACATTCCGTCACCCCTGGGAGAAGCCCTGCCAGGCCCATCTCCCCACACGCCAGCCCACAACCCATCCACCTATCCATGGACGTGCCTGCCCAGACACCGCACACAGGAGCAACACCGCCCTGCGGAACCGCTGAGGTCGGCCTCACTCCACTTCTCAGCGTTGTAGAACACATCAGAAGTTCACCTGCTGTGAGGCTTTTTTTTTAAATTTATGTTTCTGTAAAGATGTGTTTATTTAGGGGCTGGCACAGCTGTGCTGCAGCGTAGCCCTGGCCCATAGCGCCGCCATCCCATACAGGCACCTGTTAGAGTCCCGGCTGCTCCACTTCCAATCCAGCTCCCTGCTGTGGCCCGGGAGGCAGCAGAAGACGCCCGAGTGCTGGGCCCTGCACCCACGTGGGAGACCCCGATGGAGCTCCCGGCTCCTGGCTTCAGCCTGGCCCAGCCCTGGCTGCTGTGGCCACTTGGGGAGTGAACCAGCAGATGGAAGACAGATCTCTCTCTCTCTCTCTCTTTCAAATACATAAATAAATCTTTTAAAAAAACATTTACATTTTATTTGAAAGTCAGAGTTAGAGACAGAGGGAGGCAGAGGGAGGGAATCTCCTATCTGTGGTTCACTCCCCAGATGGCTGCAACGGTCAGGGCTGGGCCCGGCAGAAGCCAGGACCCCATCCGGGTCTCCCGCGTGGGTGCAGGAGCCCGGGCGCTCGGCCGCCGTCTGCTGCCTCCCAGGTGTTAGCAGGGCTGGACTCCGTGCTTCCAGAGCGGGCCCAGGCGGCCCGGGCAGCACACCCGTGTCCAGGACGCCCGCCTTCCGTCCGCGAGCAGACCCCTTTGTCCACAGGCTCCTCAGAAAAGCACGCCGGGAGGCCTCCTCCTGCCAGCAATCGTGAGGCGTGGCTGGGGGCGTCCCTGGACAAGGCGCTGCGTGGGCTGAGCCTTCACGCTCCGGGGCGCACACCAGGAGTGGACTGCTGGCTCGGACCTGACTCTAGGCTTAACTTCCGGGGACCGGCCAGGCTGCTGCACACCCACTAGCCACACGCCTGGATTCCGACGGCTCTATCAGCACCTGTTGTTGTTTCCTACCTGGTGTGAAGTGGTCTACCTCTGGTATTTACTGCACGACGCAGGCAGACAGACCTCGTGCGGAAATACAGATCCTCCCAGCCAGCACCCCGCACAGCACCCACCTCTCAGACAGCACCCCGCACAGCACCCACCTCCCAGCCAGCACCCCACACAGCACCCACCTCCCAGCCAGCACCCCACACAGCACCCACCTCCCAGACAGCACCCCACACAGCACCCACCTCCCAGACAGCACCACACACAGCACCCACCTCTCAGCACCCTACACAGCACCCACCTCCCAGACAGCACCCCGTACGGCACCCACACCTCAGCACCCCGCACAGCACCCACCTCCCAGCACCCCACACAGCACCCACACTTCAGACAGCACCCCACACAGCACCCACCTCCCAGACAGCACCACACACAGCACCCACCTCAGACAGCACCACACACAGCACCCACCTCCCAGACAGCACCACACACAGCACCCACCTCTCAGCACCCTACACAGCACCCACCTCCCAAACAGCACCCTGTACGGCACCCACACCTCAGCACCCCGCACAGCACCCACCTCCCAGCACCCCACACAGCACCCACACTTCAGACAGCACCACACACAGCACCCACCTCCCAGACAGCACCCCGCACAGCACCCACCTCCCGGCACCCTGCACAGCACCCACCTCCCAGACAGCACCCCGCACAGCACCCACACCTCAGCACCACACACAGCACCCACCTCCCAGCACCCCACACAGCACCCACACTTCAGACAGCACCACACACAGCACCCACCTCCCAGACAGCACCCCGCACAGCACCCACCTCCCGGCACCCTGCACAGCACCCACCTCCCAGACAGCACCCCGCACAGCACCCACACCTCAGCACCCCGCACAGCACCCACCTCCCAGCACCCCACACAGCACCCACACTTCAGACAGCACCACACACAGCACCCACCTCTCAGACAGCACCACACACAGCACCCACACCTCAGCACCCTGCACAGCACCCACCTCCCAGACAGCACCCTGCACAGCACCCACCTCTCAGCACCCTGCACAGCACCCACCTCTCAGCACCCCACACAGCACCCACACCTCAGCACCACACACAGCACCCACCTCTCAGCACCCCGCATAGCACCCACACCTCAGCACCCTGCACAGCACCCACCTCTCAGCACCCCGCACAGCACCCACCTCTCAGCCACACACAGCACCCACCTCTCAGACAGGACCCACCTCTCAGACAGCACCCCGCACAGCACCCACCTCTCAGCACCCACCTCTCAGCACCACACACAGCACTCACCTCTCAGACAGGACCCACCTCTCAGACAGCACCCACCTCTCAGACAGCACCCCGCACAGCACTCACCTCTCAGACAGCACCCACCTCTCAGACAGCACCCCGCACAGCACCCACCTCTCAGACAGCACCCCACACAGCACCCACATCTCAGCACCCTGCACAGCACCCACCTCTCAGACAGCACCCCGCACAGCACCCACCTCTCAGACAGCACCCTGCACAGCACCCACCTCTCAGACAGCACCCCGCACAGCACCAGGAAACTGGAAGCAGCCCGTTGGTCACGGTCATTTGGGCACACGGTAGTGGTGCAGGACTGTGGGCGGCCGTGTGCGGGAGGGGAGACGCGGCCCCGTGGGCGGCCGTGTGCGGGAGGGGAGACGCAGTGCACGAGGAGTGGGCGCCCTCCACTCTCACACCCACCACTGCCCACTGCCGCCCTCCACTCCCACACCCACCACTGCCCACTGCCGCCCTCCACTCCCACACCCACCACTGCCCACTGCTGCCCTCCACTCCCACTCCCACCACTGCCCACTGCCGCCCTCCACTCCCACACCCACCACTGCCCACTGCCGCCCTCCACTCCCACACCCCCCACTACCCATTGCCGCCCTCCACTCACACACCTGCCTGTGCGGGATGGAGTTTAGGGTCGATCCCGTTGGGCTTGGATTGCACCGTCTTGGATTTATAACGTGCCCACACAAACATCCTCCAGGGACACGGAGCCCCCCCCGCACCCCCCCCCCCCGGGTAACCTGCAGTAACGCCTGTGCCGTCTCTTCCACGTCGCTGTCACAGACCCGTGACGTGGTCGGGTTTAACCCGTTTTTGTAGCAGTTCCAACTGGAACTGTCTCATGAAATTGTTAACTGCATTAATTCTGAAGCACATGATGCCAATTTGTAAAAACGTCTGCCCACTGTATTTTCAATTTTTTATTTAAAAAAATGACCCCAAACTGACTGCTCGTGATGGCCTAACGTGCGCACAGGTGTGTGTAAGCGGCACACCCTGGCACACCCTGTCCCACCCGGCCATCACACGGCCCTGCCCCATGCCCCACCCGCCGTGGCCGATGAGGCCTCCAGCACCGTCAGGGGCAGCCGCGCAGGTGTAACCCCACAGTCGTGGTCCTCGCTCCCTCGGCATTCACGCCAGCGCTGCCGGAGCCCGGCCCCTTCCCGTTCTCTGCCAAGTGCACCCCACGGGGTGTCTACACCACCAGCCGCCCACCCACCCGTCAGTACAGGAGCATCTGGGTTGTTCCCAGCTCCTGACAACTGTGACTAAGGCTCCCACGGACATCCGTGTGCGGCCACACAGGCGTACACACACCTGTGGGGCAGGACTCTAACATTAGTGTGTGGCCACACAGACGTATGCACACCTATGGAGCAGGACTCTAACATAAGTGTGCGGCCACACAGACGTACGCACACCTATGGGGCAGGACTCTAACATTAGTGTGCGGCCACACAGGCGTATGCACACCTATGGGGCAGGACTCTAACATTAGTGTGCGGCCATACAGGCATACACACACCTATGGCGCAGGACTCTAACATTAGTGTGCGGCCACACAGACGTATGCACACCTATGGGGCAGGACTCTAACATTAGTGTGCGGCCATACAGGCATACACACACCTATGGCGCAGGACTCTAACATTAGTGTGCGGCCACACAGATGTATGCACACCTATGGAGCAGGACTCTAACATAAGTGTGCGGCCACACAGACGTACACACACCTATGGCGCAGGACGCTGTAACATCCGTGTGCAGCCACACAGACGTATGCACACCTATGGCTCAGGACTCTAACATTAGTGTGCGGCCACACAGGCGTACACACACCTATGGGACAGGACTCTAACATTAGTGTGGGGTTACACAGACGTACACACACCTATGGGGCAGGACTCTAACATTAGTGTGTGGTTACACAGGCGTACACACACCTATGGGGCAGGACTCTAACATTAGTGTGTGGTTACACAGACATACACACACCTATGGCTCAGGACTCACTCTAACATTAGTGTGCGGCCACACAGGCGTACACACACCTATGGGGCAGGACTCTAACATTAGTGTGCGGCCATACAGGCATACACACACCTATGGGGCAGGACTCTAACATTAGTGTGCGGTTACACAGACATACACACACCTGTGGGGCAGGACTCTAACATTAGTGTGCGGCCACACAGACATACACACACCTATGGGGCAGGACTCTAACATTAGTGTGCGGCCATACAGGCATACACACACCTATGGGGCAGGACTCTAACATTAGTGTGCGGCCACACAGACATACACACACCTATGGGACGGGACTCTAACATTAGTGTGCGGTTACACAGACATACACACACCTATGGGGCAGGACTCTAACATTAGTGTGTGGTTACACAGACATACGCACACCTATGGGGCAGGACTCTAACATTAGTGTGTGGCCACACAGATGTACGCACACCTATGGCGTAGGACTCTAACAGTGTGCGGTTACACAGACATACACACACCTGTGGGGCAGAACTCTATTAGTGTGTGGCCACACAGACGTACGCACACCTATGGGACAGGACTCTAACATTAGTGTGCGGTTACACAGACGTACGCACACCTATGGCGCAGGACTCTAACATTAGTATGCGGCCACACAGGCATACGCACACCTATGGGGCAGGACTCTAACATCAGTGTGCGGTTACACAGACATACACACACCTATGGGGCAGGACTCTAACATCAGTGTGCGGTTACACAGACGTACACACACCTATGGGGCAGAACTCTAACATTAGTGTGTGGTTACACAGACATACACACACCTATGGGGCAGGACTCTAACATCAGTGTGCGGTTACACAGACATACGCACACCTATGGCACTGGGCGCTGTAACAACATCAGAAGGTGGAGACCCGGGGCTGGCGTGGGACAGGGGTTAAGCCACCACCTCTGATGCCATATGGGTGCTGGTTCCAGTCCCAGGTGCTCCACTTCCAATCCAGATCCCTGATAATGCGCCTGGGAGAGCAGTGGAAGATGGCCCAAGTACTTGGGCCCCTGCACCTGCGTGGGAGACCCAGATGGAGCTCTGGCTTTGGCCTGGGTCACTGGCTGCAATGACAGAGGCTGGGCCAGGTCAACGCCAGGAGCCAGGAGCCCCCTCAGGGTCTCGCACGTGGGTGCAGGGGCCCAGGCCTTTCCAGGGGGCAGGACTGGAAGTGGGGCGATGCTGCTGCCGCAGGGCGCAGGCCCCTTATGGCTGAGTGTTCAAAGTTCTCTACTCATTCCAGACACAAGTCCTTGGCTGAACACTCTTTGTATCTTAGACACTTAGATTTTGTCCTACGCCCTCTTCTAAGGTGTTAGAATTCTGCATTTGGGAGCAGGCGTGTGGCAGAGCAGCTAAACTGCCCACCCCACGTCAGAGCGCCTGGTTCAAGCCCCAGCTTCCGAGTCTGCTTCCTGCTAACGCACCCAGGAAGGCAGTGGAGTTGGCTCAAGGACTTGGGTCCCTGACAGCCACAGGGGAGACCCAGCTGGAGGTCTGAGGTCCTGGCTTCGGTCTGTCCCAGCCCTGGCTGGTGCAGATGCTTGGGGAGTGAACCAGCGGATGAAAGATCTCCTCCTTTTTTGAATAAAATGAAAATAAATAATTTAAAATTTAAATAAATAAAATTTTAAATTTGGATATATATTTTGAGTAAACCAATGCTGAGGGTCTTGTTTCTGCATATTAATATCCACTGGCTCAGTAACACTTGTTCAAAGTCCACCCTCTCACAGGAGAGGGTCGCAGCTCACTGGACCAAGCCCCTGCCTGGGACAGCTGCACCCACATCTGAGCGTCAGGTCAGCCTCAGCTCCTCTGCTGCCGACCGAGTCCTGTTGCTGCGTCCTGGATGCAGTGGTGCGGGTGGTGACTCAGGGCCTGGCCCGGCCACCCACACGGTTCTGGGCTCCTGCTTTAGCCTGGCCCAGCTCTGGCTTTTGCGGGCATTAGTGTACGCACCAGCAGATGGAAGATCTCTCTCTCTCTCTCTCTCTCTTCTAAGTAGATGACAATAAACAAACATTTAAATAAAGTCTATCCTTTCTCCACGCTCTGTGCCTTTATCAAAGAGGAAGTGGCAGGCCTGTTTCTGGCTGTTTGGTGCCAGGGACTGGCTGTCCGTCCCTTTGCCAGCCCCACAGCTGCTTTCTGCAGCCTCGAGTAAAGTTTCACAACGAGGGGACTGACTCCTCCAGCTTCATTCTTTTCCAGAACTCTCTTAGCTGCTCTAGGTCTTTCGTCTTTCACGTGAAATCGAAAGTAGGGCGGGTATCTGGCCCAGCAGCTACGACGCCGGCTGACACGAGCACCCACATCTGTGCTCCTGGTTCGAGCCCTGGATTCACGGCAGATGCCCACTCCCTGGGAGGCTGAAGTAGTCAGGTTCCTGCCACCACGCGGGAGACCCGGGAGGAGTCCAGCTCCCCACGCGGGAGACCGGGAGGAGTCCAGCTCCCCGCGCGGGAGACCCGGGAGGAGTCCAGCTCCCCGCGCGGGAGACCCGGGAGGAGTCCAGCTCCCTGCGCGGGAGACCCGGGAGGAGTCCAGCTCCCCGCGCGGGAGACCCGGGAGGAGTCCAGCTCCCCACGCGGGAGACCTGGGAGGAGTCCAGCTCCCAGCCACTGTGGGCTCCTGGGAGTGAACCAGCAGATGGGAGTGTTTTTTCTCTGAAATAAATAAATGAACCACCTTGTCGGCAAGCACAAAACTGCCCTGCTGAGAATCTCGCTGGGATTTGAGCTGGACCTGTGGCTCCGTTCTGGGTGAGCTGGCGTCTGCTGCAATCAATCTCCCAGCCTGTGGGGCCCGGCACCGACGGCTGCCCCAGCACTTCACAGCTTTCAACCTAAGGGCTGCGCGCACCGTTGGGTTCACACCGTGAACAGTGCTGGGAGCTCCTGTGAGTGGTACTGTCTTTTTAGTTTCCAGTACACACTGGGATAGGACTGGTGTGTGCCTGCTCCCTGCAAGCTTACAAAGCTCACTGATTGAGACCTGGGGTTTCCCACACAGACGACCCAGCAGCGAAGCTGACACAGCCGCTCTGTGCCCTCCTCCCGCTTCCTCCCTCACTGCGCTGTCCGGGACACCCACTTCAAGGCTGAGCAGAAGTGAGGGTGGACATCGTGCCCCGGTCCCCGTCTCCGGGGGAAGCACCCGGTCTTTCTCCATAAGGTACAGGTGGGCTGTCACTCACTGCTCTCTTCTGTGGTTTTTAATCCTAACAGGGCACTGCGTCTGACTGAGTTCTTCTGCATCAATTCCTGTGATCCCCTGGTGGGTCTTATCGTCTGAACTTTTTTTAAAAAAAAAATTTATTTATTTATTTGAAAGAGTTACAGAGAGAGAGGGAGAAGCAGAGAGAGAGAGAGAGAGAGAGAGAGAGAGAGAGAGGTCTTCCATCCTCTGGTTCACTCCCCAGTTGGCCTCAAAGGCCGGAGCTGCACCAATCTGAAGCCAGGAGCTTCTTCCGGGTCTCCCACGTGGGTGCAGGGGCCCAAGGACCTGGGCCATCTTCCACTGCTTTCCCAGGCCATAGCAGGGAGCTGGATTGGAAGTGGAACATCTGGGTCTTGAACTGGCGCCCATATGGGATGCCAGCGCTTCAGGCCAGGACATTAACCTGCTGCGCCACAGCGCCGGCTCCGTCTGATCTTTGAATAATGAGCAAGTCTTGCATTCTTGGGATAAACGTCGCCTGGTCACCGTGGGTCACCCTCTCCATGTATTCCTGGGTTTGCTTTGTTAATGTATTGACGGTTTTTACGTCTAAGCTCCTGGGGTAGTGGTCTGAAGCGTGTGTCGCCTGGTTCTCCTATCAGTGACGCTCCACCCACGGAGCGTGGAGTGGGAGCCCCCCTCTGCTGATCCTGGACGAGGCCGTGGACACACGCTGTCCTTCTCGTCCTGGTAGGTTTGGTAGGATTCTCCCATAAATCAATCTGGGCCGATAGAGTTCTTTTTGCAAGGTTACCCAAAATGGAGATTTATATCCAGTATTAATATTTTATTTTTCAGTTATGCTGCACTGATTTTTAAGATTTATTTATTCATTTGAAAGGCAGAGAGAGAGGTCTTTCATCCACTGGTTCACTTCCCAAATGGCCGCAAAGGCTGCAGCTGTCGATCTGAAGCCAGGAGCCAGGAGCTTCCTCCAGGTCTCCCATGAGGCTGTAGGGGCCAAGGACTGGGGCCATCCTCCACTGCTTTCCCAGGCCACAGCAGAGAGCTGGAGCAGCCGGGACTCGAACCGGTGCCCACACGGGATGCCAGTGCTGCAGGTGGCGGCTTTACCTGCTCCATCACAGTGCAGGCCTCCAAACTTTTTTTTTTTTTTAAGATATTAGAAATAACCAGGAAAATTCCTCCCAGGCAGTTAGCACGTCGGCTGGCAGCTCACTGTGCCTGCTGCCAGCCCTGGTGCCCGCTGCCTGTGTCCAGCGCTACCTGTAAATGGCCTGCTTGTCCGCGTCCATCGGGGCCGGAGCCTCCGCAGCAGGGGGACGCACTCCTTCCGCGTCAGGTTCAGAGCAGGCGGGGTCTTGCTCTGTTTTTAACTCTGTGACTACCTGCATCTGCAAGAGAAAGAGACTTGGTTACCCCACACACGGTGCGCGCCACTCTGTATTCCGCTCCCGGAGAGGAAACACAAGCTGCCACTCTGTATTCCGCTCCCGGAGAGGACACACAAGCTGCCACTCTGTATTCCGCTCCCGGAGAGGCACAGCGAGCGACACCACGTGAACCGCAGCCCCAGCAGGACTCCTCCGCATTTAACACACTTGCCGCACAGACAGACAAGACGGCTACTGTCCGCGAGGGGCTCTGGTTAACCCCCGCAGGTACACGACATGAAGAGGACTGTGTGAGTTCAGTCCCTCTTCTCTCTCCTTGCACTTGATAATGGCACAGGAAGGCAGAACAAACCACAGCCCAAGCTCTTCTCGTCCTGTGACAAACAACCCAGACCCAACAGGCTGCACGGCCGGGACAGGACTCAATGCGCACACTGACCCCGGACCCTCAGGGACACCAGGCGAAACAGTTCAGAAATGTCCCTGCCTTCAGAGACCAGCTGTGTTTACTTAAAGCCTTGACGATGTTATCATTTAAACCACTTCCAACAAGCCATGTGTCTGTCCTTTACGTAAAAGGCATTTAAATCCTTAAACACAGAATTCAGTTTACCAAAAAATAAAAACAAAAAGGAAAGACAGACAGAAAAGCTGCGGTAGCTCCTAACTCCCTGTGAGCAGAGGGGACTGGCGGAGCTGGCCGGGCTGTGTCCTGCGGGGAAGCAGCGGGGCCTGGGGAGTCGGCTCCACGGGGCGCCCCTGCAGCCCCCTGCTCTCCTCTCTCCCTTTGGAGGGTGCGCTACACTGGGGACGCTGCTTTTCCTTCTCTTAAAAACAGCAACCAAAGGCAACCAAAGCCCACACACAGACTTTCTGGAGGGCCATCCGATTACGTAACCGTCTTCATAGACTTATTTCACCATCTGATGACTGAGAGACCCCAGTGCTGGAGGGATGGCTACGCTCGGCACGTGTTTCCAGGCTGCCCGAGGCATCGGTGACTTAAAAAGCAAGGGGCGTGGCCCCGGGCACAACGGCCTGCACCGCCCCGGGCTGGGAATCAGAGCAGAGACCCGAAGGGCAGGAGGGGGCAGAGCACAGGGAACAGCTGGGGCCAGCAACTCAGCACGCAAGGACGGACACACGCGGGGCCAGGCCACGCAGGGCCGGGGCGGCTGGGACTTCGGAGAGCTCAGGCGGGGGAAGGATTTGCATTTTGGATGGAAAACATCATCTGGCAATGCCACGGGCCGAGAAAGCCCACACCACAGAATTCCCTCCCTCCACTCCTGCAAGAAAAACAAAAACAACAGCCCGACAAAGGAACCTACAAAACACCTATCAAAAAACCAAAACTCTAGCACAGGAACGGAACAAGAATGGTACAAAGCCGGCCACTAAGGGGAGAGAGGCACGGCCCCTTGCCCCTGACCGCCCAGCCTCCCCAGAGCCGCTCCTGCCTCGCTGCCATCTTGAGACAGTGGATGGGAGGGGCACATTCCACCCGCACCCCAACTCCAGCAGAACCCTGCTCAGAGGAGAGCGGCAAACGGCAGGGCCCGATCTCTGCCCCGAGAAAGACTGCGAAGGCTGCCACTGCCCCTACACACAGCTCCTGCAGGTCACACAACACAAAACACGCAACCACAAATACCGCAGCTTCAAGGGAGACGCGGCCCTGCACCGCTGGACACGGGAGACGCGGCCCTGCGCCGCCGGACATGGGAGACGCGGCCCTGCGCTGCCAGACACGGGAGACGCGGCCCTGCACCGCCGGACACGGGAGGCGTGGCCCTGCACTGCTGGAGAAGGGAGACGCGGCCCTGCACCGCCAGACACGGGAGACGCGGCCCTGCACTGCCGGAGCACACCACGGAGCCATGGGGTCGCCATGGCACAGTTCTGAGCACCAGGGTGCACACGGACGCCCTGCGAGAAGTCCCCTCCCGCGTGGGACCTGGGAGCTGAAGCCACTTCTCGTAAGCAGGTCGCCGAGCAGGACACCGAGAACAGTGACTGGTCAACAGGGGTCTGTGTACCAGAACCGCCCACGTCCTTCAGAGCATCAGTACGAACCACACCCACGGGCTAAAGGTCAGCCCCTAGGAACTGTCATCTGACTCTGGGGTCCTTACTGGCAACCCTCTGCGTTCTGGTTCCGTCTCTGAACACCAGTACACAAGCGACGCACACGCGTTTGGATGGAACGGGAAAGGTGCACCAGCCCCGCGGCTCAGAGGGCAGCACACAGGACAGGCTCACCTGCTGCCCATCCTGATAGCTGTCTATGCTCAGGGTCTGCGTGGCCATCATGGTTCTCAGCTTTCCCTGGGTCCTCAGATCATCTTGAGCCGAAAGCGGAGGGTGCCTGGGAAGACAAAAGCGGAGAGCAGGCGTCAGCGCCACCGCCCTCACCTCCCAGCCTTCCTTCAGAATGTTCCTGACGTGAATGCAGACGGAGATGTGCTACCCACTGTCCAGTCCCAATGCCTGCCACGGCCAGGGCTGGGCCGGGTCGGTCAGGAGCCAGGCGTTCAGTCCAGCTCTCCCACGGGGCAAGGATGCAGCTCTGTGAGCCGCCGCCTGCTGCTTTCCAGGGCGCACGCAGCAGGGAGCTGGAGCTGAAGCAGACCCGGGACAGACAATGCCCACCGCCACATCGTGTGTTTGTAAATCCCAGCTTTGCACCAAGAGAAGAAGGCATCGTCAACACCGCGTGTCAGTGGTCCCCCCAACGGTCAGGGGCACTTCCAGCCACATGCACTGCCCCCAAACTCCCAGCAGACGCCCCCACACGGACACTGTTCTGGGCCTGCGCGCCTACTCTCCTGGAGCAGAAAAGGTGGAGAGAGAATCCACCCAGCAAACAGCAGGTGGCGCCACACAGAGACCGGCGGAGGGGCGGAGTGGCGGGGAGGGGGCAGGGGCGGCTGCCCACAGGGTCCCTGGGACGATGCCACCTGAGTTGACGGGAGGGGACCGCGAAGGCAGGGCCAGAAAGATCCAGGGAGGCGCTGACACGGCACTCCCGCACACGCGTGCGACCCAGCACCTGCACAGGGCCCGTCTGCTCACAACACCACAGAGCCTCAGAATCACAGGCCGGGGCCACCGCAGGACCTGCCACGCCACGGGGACGCAGGCAGGACGCGCACAGAGCTGGCGCAGGCCAGCGGCGCTGTGGGGGCTGAGGGCTACGTGGAGGTCAACCCATACCAGCAGGACCAGCGAAGGTCACCAGGAAGGACACCTTTGGGGACGGAGCTGCACAGAGCTACCAAGTCAGTCCAGCCCAGGTCACACACACAGGGATGGAGTTAGCAGCGAGACAGCTACCGGAGGGCGTCCAGGCCACCTCCTGAGTGGGCACTAGGACACGCGTGCACGCGTGCAGCCCCCAGGGTGCTCCTTTACAGCCGAGGGGCTGTGTGATCGGCCAAGGCTACGGAGTCGGCCGGGGCGTGCTGCGGCCACCAGCGGGGACCAGCGCCCTCACCAGCCTAACGTGAGGTCACTCCTGCCTCCAACACACACCTGTTCTGTCCCAGGCACTGGTGCACACTGGCACACGGCTGCACCAGGTGACACGGGTGCAGGCAAATGCCAGGTGTGACGGGATCCAGGCAACCAGACGGGGCAGGGAAAGCTTCAGGGAGTGAGCCCCCCCAGCACCTGGCGGCAGGAGGCGGGTGTGGGCCACCGGGGGGGTGGGGGGCAGGTGCTGACGCCAGTCCAGTCCCGACGCACAGCCAGTGACGACTCCGGCGGCCACAGGAAGACGTGAGCGGAGTGACTCAGACCACGTGAGCCGGGGGCCTGCAGCTGGATGGAGTGGGGGGACAGGGGTGCAGGTGGGCCCGGGGCCTGCAGCGAGAGGCGGGCTGGGTCTGAGCTTCCTACCTGAGCACCTGGAGGAGCGGAGCCGCAGGTCCTGAGACGCAGCAGGCTGGCGAGGCCGGCTTCTGCAGCCTGAGAGGAAGCAACGCAGTGCTTAGGGCTGGGACGTTCAGACATCCACGCGGGAGCTGTCTGGCCCAGGACAGACCTGGCCGCGCTCCGCAGACAGGGTGGGGTGCATCCGAGACCTAACCCCGTGCCCGGGCATGGGAGCATCTACAGAGGGGGCCAGGTGAGGATCCCAGCTGAGACGGGACAGACCTGACCGCTCAGCAGACAGGGTGGGGTGCATCCGAGACCTAACCCCGTGTCCGGGCATGGGCGCATCTACAGTGGGGGCCCGTGAGGATCCCAGCTGAGACGGCTGTGCTTAGAAAGGAGGGAGGAGGAGCTCCGAGGCGCAGAGGGCTATGCCCCGTGAAGAAGGGGCAGAGACCAGAGCGTGGCCCACAGTCACAGCCGGCCAGGGATGCTGGACACCAACCTGGAGGCAGCAGAAAGCCCCCCCCCACCCCGGAGCACGCAGAGGTCATGTGGCCCTGCCCACAGCTTGGGCTCAAACCACGGGACAGTCACTGTCTGTCGTTTCTCTTCCCGAGTTTGTGGTCATCCCTGGGCAGCACTGGCAAACAAGGACAGAACACAAGGCCATGAGACTGGGA
Source organism: Oryctolagus cuniculus (assembly GCF_051225735.1). NCBI lineage: Eukaryota > Metazoa > Chordata > Mammalia > Lagomorpha > Leporidae > Oryctolagus > Oryctolagus cuniculus. Next base: position 2,813,696 of record NC_142870.1, read on the forward strand.
GGCCCAGGAGCTCATGGGATGGCCCAGGGCACGGGCACAGCAGGCAGCGCCCCCGAAGCCACGTGCAGGAAGGGGACCTGGGAGCGGGATGGCCAGCCACGTCGAGGACGGCTCGTGCCACGGAGGAGGGGGCCAGGCGTGCTGGTGAGAAGGGGGCCTGCAGGAGTGGGGGAGGGGCGACCTGCTGCCAGGGGCAGACCCACCACGCAGCGCCCTCCTGGGAGCAGCGGGGCCGTGCGCAGAGGAGGGCAGGAGACTCCACAGGCGCCCGGCGCACGGACTGCGTGCACAGGAGAAGGGAGGAAACACTGCTCCCCGTCACCTGGGGCCTCGACTGCCCTCGGGGCCGCACCTGCGGACTCTCACTGTCCCAACGGTGTCCCCCAAACCCTGTCCTCTACAGGGCCACTCCTCCATGCCCCCCCCCAGCACAGGGACCCCACGGCTGGGTCACAGTGGAGACGTCCGCCTGGCCAGAGGAGCCCCTGTTCTCCAGGCCTCCTGTGCAGGGGAGGGAGCAGCCCCTCGGTGCCCGGTGCCAACAACGCCAACTCACAGAGAAGCAGCCCAAGTCAGGAGGCCTCGCCTGGGAGACGAAGGGGCCAGCACAGAACCTGGGAGTGGGTGCAACTCTACGGAAGTCAGACCGTTCACGACAGAAAAGAACAACCACTTGTAAAGCCGTCATTGCAGCTCGATGGGCCGGCTCTGCGTCGTGGTGGCAGCTGCTGCCTGCGTCACTGGCATCACATCTGACCAATTTGAGTCCCTGCTGCTCCACCTCTGATCCAGCTAATGCGTCCCTGCTAATGTGCCTGGGAAACCAGAGGAAGATGCCCAAGTCCCTGGGTCCCTGCACTCACGGGGGAGACCCAGAAGCTCCTGGCTCCTGGCTTCGGACCAGCCCAGCTCGGCCACTGTGGCCATTTGGGGAGTGAACCAGCGGGGCACCCGCAGGGCAGCTGGCCAGGGCCCTCCGAGCGCCAAGGCCCGCAAGGCTGCTGGACCTCTGCATGCACGTGCGGTGTGTGTGCTCCCCGAGTCCAGGGACCCCCAGAAGTGCCTTCCTTTGCTATCAAGCTCAAGAGCGAGACCGACGGCAAACTCTGAGTGGGATCGGCGAGGACGGTGGCTTGGCCTCCGGCTCCCTTCCCGACTCTGAGGACCGCATGGTGGTAACCGGGAGAGAGAAGCACACGCGGGTACGCAGCCTAACAGGGGCCGCAGGCCTGCACCCTGCTTCCTCAGACCTTTTGAAAGTTCACAGAAGTGTAAAATACTTAGGATAGAAAAGTACAGGAACTGCTCTGGGTTAGAGACTAAGGAAATACATCGGTCCATGACCTCGATTTCAAAAACAAGTGCTGTGAAGGACGAGCTAGGATCTGGAGACGCGACGGTGGTTCTACTCCTGCAATGTTCCGTCGAGATGTTTACACAGGGGTTGACACTGCGGCGTAGCAGGCTAGGCCACGGCCTGCAGTGCCAGTCCCCCATGGGTGCTGGTTCGAGTCCCAGCAGCTCCACTTCTGATCCAGCTTTCTGCTATGGCCTGGGAAAGCAGTAGAAGACGGCCCAAGTACCACGGGGGAGACCTGCAGGAAGCTCCCGGCTCCTGGCTTCAGCCTGGCCCAGCCCTGGCCATGACAGCCATTTGGGGAGTGAACCAGTGGATGGAAGGCCTCTCTTTCTCTCTCTCTCTTTCCCCCTCCCTCCCTCCACCCTTTTCTTCTTTATCTTTGCCTTTCAAATAAATTTCTTTTAAAAAGTTTGTAATAAATATTGGGGAAAGAGTCAGAATTGTTTTAAAAACATATAACTTGCAGGCCCCCCTCTCCCAGAACTGGTTAGAGCTCCTCTCTCTGGTATTAGTTCACTCGCTCTAAAGGAAAAACCTGAACTTTGTACTGAAAGTCTCGGGAGCACGTGTGTGCTCTCCGCACAGTGGAACACCACGCAAGGATTAACGCAGCCCTTCTTGGCTGGGGCGGCCAGCACCTCACCCAAGGCACGGAGCTGGAGAGTCGCCAAGAGATGGCGCTGCCCGCCCGCGGTGGCTCCACTTCTCAGCATCTGTCCATCTCCTCCGCGGCTCCACCCACTCAGCACCGCAGCTGTCCATCTCCTCCCCGGCTCCACCCACTCAGCACCGCAGCTGTCCATCTCCTCCGCGGCTCCACCCACTCAGCACCGCAGCTGTCCATCTCCTCCCCGGCTCCACCCACTCAGCACAGCATCTGTCCATCTCCTCCCCGGCTCCACCCACTCAGCACCGCATCTGTCCATCTCCTCCTCAGCTCCACCCACTCAGCAAAATGACAGCACATTTTCGTAGTAGAATAACCCAGTTCCTGCAATCAGGCAAACAGCCCCCAGTGGCATCTCTCGCACCCATCCCAGCACAACTTCTCAGTGCTAGGAGGTTACGACCTCGAGGTTAAGTTGAGGCCTGTCAATCAGCTCAGGGGACTTGGCGAAGTCTACCATTAAACGGGACAACACTAAGAGGATCCCACCCAAGGATAAGCTGTCATCAGGCTCTTCTTTCTAAGCCAAAGACTGGCTCAGCGTTAAGACAATCACGTAATCGCCGCCCCTCTCCCCACGTGAAGCCACGCTCTGGTCTGGAAGGACATAGGTGGAGACTCAGGTCCCAGTCTCCCTTACCTTGCAAGTCCTGTGTCTCACTACACAGAGGGGTCCAGGACCTCAGGCTGCAAGACTCAGAATCCTGCCATCAGCTCCACAGTACTTCCTGCAACCAGTCTCGGGGTTCTCTGACAAGGAGGGGTCCTCCTCCTGCGTGGTTGTCGCCCCAGGGCCAGCAGTCCCCTCAGGCGCTGCCCTGCAGGGCTGAGTACTTGGGGTCTTGGTGACAGCCCCTTTCTGTGGCCAACTGCTGTCCAGGCATCACTGGCCTAGGGCACTTTTCAGGCTTAAACTGGTTTGGGATTTGGAGAGGTCTTGGGCCTTTAGCACGGACCCTGCATGACAATGCAGGCAGCATTTCTCGCGATGACTGGGACTTTCCTGGGGCCGCCTTGCCCTGAAGTGGATTCCGGCTCCTCCTGAACACTGGTTCCAGGCCTCATCTAGCCCCCAGGGAATGCGCCTGGGAAAAGCAAGGGAAGACGCCCACCCCACGGCTTGCGGCCCTGCCACCCACCCTCAGACCCTGATGGGATTCTGGGCTCCTGGCTTCAGCCCGGCCCAGCCCCGGGAGTTGCAGCCACTGGGGGAGTGAACCAATGGCTGGACTGTCTGCCGCTCCCCCTCTGTAACTCTGCCTTTCAAATAAATAAAATAACTTGTTTTAAAGGTTACTGCTTTATTTCTTGCTACACTTCTTTTGTAACTTGGTTAAGTTTCCGGCGAATAATCTCAAAATAAGCATTTTGTTTCCCTCCTTGCCTCTCTGGTCAGCCCCTCACAGATTCTGGGCCCCGGTGGTAGGGCAGGGTGGGGGGAGGGGGAGACCATTCCCCAACAGGGGCAGGGCCAAGGTGAAGTGCACCAGACCCCAGCTGAGTGCACTCTGGGACCTGCTGTTGGCCTGAGGTCTCTGTGTTTTCCATGCTGCCTGCACACCCCACTTCTGTGGAGTGAGACCCGTTACACGTGTTAGGCATTTGTACACAATTTGCAGTGTGCAAGGCCACACCAAACACTGGAGTTAAAGGTTTACTGTCGGGTGGGGGAAGCTGGACGAGGGTGGGGTGGGAGGGGGAGGGCGAGAGGGTAAGAGGGGCCTGCGCTGTGGCCTAGGGGATAAAACTGCTGCCTACAGTGCCAGCATCCCATATGGGCGCCGATTCGAGTCCCGGCTGGTCCACTTCTGATCCAGCTCTCTGCTATGGCCTGGGAAAGCACTGGAGGATGGCCCCAGTCCTGGGACCCCTACACCCACATGGGAGACCAAGAGGAAGCTCCTGGCTCCTGGCTTTGGATCAGTACAGCTCCAGCTGTTGTGGCCAACTGGAGAGTGCACCAGTGGATGGAGGACCTCTCTCTCTCTCTCTCCCCCTCTACCTCTCCTTCTCTCTCAGTAACTCTGCCTTTCAAATAGATAAATAAATCTAGAAAAAGAACTTATTTAAAAAAGAGAGAGAGTATGTAAGAGATTAAGAGAGACCCATGTGTCAGGAACAGGTCCTGTGGAGCCTTTACCAGGGGGCGGGCAGGGAAGTAGGAGCAGCGAATCCCGTTAGGGTGGGAGTGGAGCTGACACTGGTGGTTGGGCCATGGGGTCACCTGGCTTCCAGCAATGGCAGCGGGAGCTGGAGCCCAGGATTCTGTCCAGGGTGTAGATGGCGCCACAGATAAGACTGCGCCATTTTACTAGCACTGTGTCTATGTGATAACATTCCCTAATTCTATTTTTGACTGATTATAGACGAATGAGTGCACACATAACTTAAAACCTAAGTGAACCCAAAAGCCTTTGGGACATGTCACTTAAATAAAAGCTAACAAACTTAACTGTCAGAAAAAACAAGTGTTTTAATAATTGTTAATATGCATTTGAGCCTGGTTTTGCTGGCCAAGGAAAAATTATACTTATTAAAAAAAAAAGATTTATTAGAAAGGCAGAGACAGAAAGAGAGAGAGGTCTTCCATCCACTGGTTCACTCCCCAGATGGCTGCAATGGCCAGAGCTGGGCCAATCCAAAGCCAGGAGCCAGGAGCTTCTTCTGGGTCTCCCACGTGGGTGCAGGGGCCCAAGGACTTGGACCATCTTCTACTGCCCTCCCAGGCCATAGCAGAGAGCTGGATCGAAGTGGAGCAGCTGGGACTAGAACCAGCACCTGTAAGGGATGCCAGCACTGCATAGCTTTACATTCTATGCCACAGTGCCGGGCCCTATACTTACTTTTGTTATATATTTTTAAAGATTTGTTTATTTGAAAGGCAGAGTCGCAGAGAGAGAGAAAGCTCTTCCAACCGTGGATTCACTCCCCAATTGCCCACAATGGCCAGGGGTGGGCCAGGCCAAAGCCAGGAGGCAGCAGCTATATTCAGGTCCCCCATGTAGGAACAGGAGCCCAAGGACTCTGCTGTTTTCCCAGGCACTAACTAGCAGGGAGCTGGATTGGAAGTGGAGCAGCCAGGATTTGAACCAGCCCCCATATGGGACGCCAGCATTGCAGGCTGCAGCCTAACCCATAGGCCAGGCCCTTCTCAGACATTCAAAATCACAAAAAGCATAATTCTGAACTAAGAGTAATGCAGGTGAACACACACAGTAAGAGTGTTCAACGCTTCCTGTGTTGAAACACAAAATTTAGTTTTTAAACTTTGACAAGAAAATGACTTAAAATAATAACCATGTTTACCAAGTTCTTTCGGTTTCTTGCGCAACCTAAGGATAATGAAAGACACATTAAGGGGCTGGGATTGTGGTGCAGTACGTAGTGGCCACCTGCAGTGCTGGCATCCCACACAGGTGCTGGTTCGAGTCCCAGCTGCTCCACTTCCAATCCAGCTCTCTGCTGTGGCCTGGGAAAGCAGTAGAAGATGGCCCAAGTCCCTGGGCCCCTGCACCCATGTGGGAGACCCAGAAGAAGCTCCTGGCTCCTGGCTTTGGATTGGCCCAGCTCTGGCCATTGCAGCCATTTGGGGAGTGAACCAGTGGATGGAAGACCTCTCTCTTTCTGCCTCTTTAGTTCTGCCTTTCAAATAAATAAATTTTTAAAGATTTGTATCTATTTACTCGAGAGGAGGACTAGCAGGGGGAACCGGACCCCTTTCCCTCACGAGCCCCAGTCTGCTCAGCTCTCAGTGGAGCCGCCCGCCTGGCAGGCAGATGTGTTCTCTCCACTGAACTGTACCCTCGCTTCCCCCAGTCTGAGTGAGCGGGCGCTCAGGTTCTGTCCCATACACTCTGACGATGCCCTGTCCCCCGCAGACCTGGCTACCTTGCTGCCCACTGCCCTCTCTCACAGCTGAATTCTTTCTTGCACAAAGAACCCCACTATGATCTCTGCTAACAGTCTCAGCTCCAGCACTGGAAACGCTCAGACCCAGGAATCAGCTCCAGCGTCGACAACACCGGGGCACAAACCAGACCCCGGCACAGTGCTGCTCCAGGGTCTACTGCCCCGTGGCCCAGAAGCCCCAGGTGTGGTAGCACCACGGGCACAAAGGCCCTAGGTGCTGTGGCAAGCCAGGTGCTGCGCAGCGCGTCTGAGGCCAGGGAGGCGGCCCAGGTCCGCGCCGGCCTGCAGGGAGCCCAGGAAAGTCCGGGCAAAAAGGAGATCTCACCTAACGCAGGGGTCCAAGCCGGATTCGTGACCACAACGGGCTCACGCACAGCCATGTCCGCCTTTTCTCTTCCCAGGTTCCACAGCTGCACCATTCGGCGGTGACTGATTCCACAGACTCCTGTGCACTCACCACTACGCTGATTCAGAGTGGCCCTGGGACGCCAGACTCCCAGGAACCACGAGACAGACCAGCGTCCGGTGTTTAAAACAGGCGGGCTGAGGAAGAGAGGGAGACCCAACGCGGGCAGCAGCCCAACAGCAGACTCGTGGGACAGCAGACGCGGTATCCAGTGTCCAGTGACCTCAGGGTCAACTGGGGGCGTTCTGCTGGCATGGAGAGCCCAGGAGAGGGCGCTTCAGGTGTAGGCAGCGGGACACTGGCGCAAGTGAAGGGCCCTCTGGTCCTTGCACTCAACGTAAGACAGTCCTTGGCAGACTCTCCCCAGCTCCAAAGGGAGGACTCCCAATGCCCTCGTGGCCTTGTCTGAGAACGGACGGGGCCTGGGGACTCAGGAGGCACCTGCAACTCAGAGATCTCAGGCCAGGATCCTGTGTGATTACTGGCATCACAGTCGGAGTTTAACCTTTTTTTAAAATTTTTATGTGATATTATTCTAATGATCACATTCTCTATTTTTTTTTAAGATTTATTTATTTGAAAGTCAGAATTACACAGAGAGAGAAGGAGAGGCAGAGAGAGAGAGGGAAGAGAGAGAGAGGTCTTCCATCTGCTGGTTCACTCCCCAATAGACTGCAACGGCCGGAGCTGTGCTGATCTGAAGCCAGGAGCCAGTAGCTTCCTCCAGGTCTCCCACGCGGTGCAGGGGCCCAAGGACTTGGGCCATCTTCCACTGCTTTCCCAGGCCACAGCAGAGAGCTGGATCGGAAGAGGAGCAGCCGGGACTGGAACCAGAGCCCATATGGGATGCCGGCACTGCAGGCAGCGACTTTACCCGCTACGCCAGTGCCGGCCCCAAGAGCATTAACCTTCTAATTAAGTGGTCCAGGAGGCACTCACTCTGTGCTGAATTCCTACGCAGGACCCCTATCCTCAGAGCTCAGTCACTGCGGGAGTTGACGGTGAACCCTGCTCCTGGAAATTTATCTAGCCGTTAGTGTGCTACACGAAGATGCTCCTCTCTCTCCCAACTTGGGGTGGTGCCTGAGTGCCTGTCACTCTGTCAGTTGGCGGGATATGCGGTCATTCCTGGGGACGTCTCTCAGGTTAACTGCTCCTAAGTCCACATCTTTCGTCATGATGCTACTCAGCTCTAGACGAGTCCCAGCGTGGATGACCTTCCCAGTGAGAAGGCAGGGTGGGCCCTCCGTGGGAGCAGGACTGATCCAGGTGGGCCACACACTGTCCCCATCACAGTCTCTTAGAAGGCAAGACAGCATTTTCTCATCAACATCAGTGACCCTTAAAGCCAGAGCTAGATGGGGACTCCAAGCCCTGGCTGCTGAGTCTCGGCATGGAGTCCTGGTTCCATGTCAGTCTCTCCCTGTAAGACCCCGATTCTGCCTGTTTCCAAGCCAGCGGGGAACAGAGTGGTTCAAGATCTCAGGGTGGCCACCACTGTACTGTGCTAAATCCCCACATCCTGCTTACCACATGCCAGACGCCTGAAGGCACCTCCCAGAGCACAGTCCTAGGCCTCAGGATGCACTTCCGTGACCACAGACGCAGAACCCTGGTGTCCGTCTTCGAATGCATGGATTTGTCCTCAAACGTAACCCAGCAGCGTACTAGGACAGTCAGTCCTCAAGACCCCAGAGACGACCCCCATCTGTCTGGCATGCTCTTGTAAAAGGACAGAGCCCCTCCACGCCAGAGCAGTCTACACTGTACGGACGCCGGAGCAGTCTACACTGTACGGACACCAGAGCAGTCTACACTGTACGGACGCCAGAGCAGTCTACACTGTACGGACGCCGGAGCAGTCCACACTGTACGGACGCCGGAGCGGTCCACACTGTACGGACGCCGGAGCAGTCCACACTGTACGGACGCCGGAGCGGTCCACACTGTACAGACGTTGGAGCAGTCCACACTGTACGGACGCCGGAGCAGTCCACACTGTACGGACGCCGGAGCAGTCCACAACGTACAGACGCCGGAGCAGTCTACACTATACGGACGCCGGAGCGGTCTACACTGTACGGACGCCAGAGCAGTCCACACTGTACGGACGCCGGAGCAGTCCACACTGTACGGACGCCGGAGCAGTCTACACTGTACGGACGCCGGAGCGGTCTACACTGTACGGACGCCGGAGCAGTCCACACTGTACGGACGCCAGAGCAGTCCACAACGTACAGACGCCGGAGCAGTCTACACTATACGGACGCCGGAGCAGTCTACACTATACGGACGCCGGAGCAGTCCACACTGTACGGACGCCGGAGCGGTCCACACTGTACAGACGTTGGAGCAGTCCACACTGTACGGACGCCGGAGCAGTCCACACTGTACGGACGCCGGAGCAGTCCACAACGTACAGACGCCGGAGCAGTCTACACTATACGGATGCCGGAGCGGTCTACACTGTACGGACGCCGGAGCGGTCCACACTGTACGGACGCCGGAGCGGTCCACACTGTACGGACGCCGGAGCGGTCCACACTGTACGGACGCCGGAGCGGTCCACACTGTACGGACGCCGGAGCAGTCCACACTGTACGGACGCCGGAGCAGTCCACAACAACGTACGGACGCCGGAGCAGTCCACACTGTACTCTTCCGCAGTACCTCTAGGGATGACTCAGAGGAAAACGCCAGCTAAGCCTTAAAACTGTAGGGAAATGAGGATACAGAGTTTATCCAGCCAACCTGCTTTCTAAGCATGAAGTGACCCACCTGCAACACCCTGACCCTCCGACTCAAGTGAAAGGAAACTGTGTCATGTACAGGACCAGCACAAGAAAATGTGGCCATAAACATTCTTGGGAACGGCAGACGTCTGCAGGATTTCAACTCCAGGATGTGGGTCACCAGTCAAACCCTTGTATGAATCCTTAAAGGGCCCGACCCTGGGGCCAACACCGCGGTGCAGTGGGTGAAGCCTCCGCCTCCCACACGAGCATCGGTTCAAGTCCTCCTGCTCCACTTCTGATCCAGCTCCCTGCTCATGCGCCTGGGAAAGCAGCAGTGGACGGCCCTGCCACCCATGTGGGTACCCAGAGGAAGCTCCTGGAGCCTGGGCTTGGCCTGCTCCAGCGCTGGCCGTTGCAGCCATTGTGGGGGGAACTAGTGGATGGAAATGGCTTCCCCTGTCTCAGACTCCCTCCCTGACCCACCCCCCCACACCTCTAACTCTGCCTTTCAAACAAATAAATAAATCTTAAAAAAAAAAAAAAAAGTCCTGAGACCAGTGGGACCAGTGTTGGGGTATGGTGGGTTAAAGGGTGCCAGAATCCCATATGGGCACTGGTTCAAGTCCTGGCTGCTCCACTTCTAATCTAGGTCATTGTTAATGGCCAGGCAAGCAGTGGAAGATGGCCCAAGTGTTTGGTCCCTGCCACCCACGTGGGAGACCTGGAAGAAGCTCCTGGCTCCCGGCTTCGGCCTCACCCAGCCCTGGCCTGTTCAGCCATCTGGGGAGTGAACCAGCAGATGGAAGATATTGGTCTCTCCTTCTCTCTCTGAAACACTTTCAGATAAATAAATAAATCTTTACAAAGTGACTCACTCAATTGCCAGGAGAACACAAGGCTTTCAGAAGATCAGAACCTAGCAAGAGGCTCCAGCACTAGGAATGGCGATTTAAAACATTTTTAAAGATTCTTCTTAAAAACAAGATTTATCTTATTTGAAAGTCAGGATGAGACAGAGACCTCCCATCTGCTGGTTCACTCCCCACACGGCCACAATGGCTGGAGCTGGGCCAGGCCAAAGCCGGCAGCCAGCTGCTTCCTCTGGGTCTCCCCTGTGGGTGCAGGGCCCAGGACGCGAGTCCCCCACTGCTCTCCCAGGCACGCTGAGCACGGAGCTGGACTGGGACTCACATGGGATCCTGACCTCGCAGGCAGCAGCTCCCGCGGCGCCGCCCTGCCAGCCCCAGAGTCCCTGAGACAACCCGTCCACTCTGCCTGCAGCAGAGACGCAGCAACAGCTCTGAGCACTTCACCCAGAGACTGGATCCACCTTGGCAGCCAGCGGCCACAGGACGGCCTGCAGGCTTAGGAGCCGTCACTGCTACAGCGTTTGGGGGAAGAAACCATGAACTTGCCTTTCAGCCACCTGAGGTCAAACTCCACGCCAGGCACAGGAGTTCTGGAGATCAGAGACCACCGTGGCGAACAGGAGGACGCCTGCTACGTACAGGGCTCCTCAGACTCCCAGGAGCTCTGAGCAGGCCAGGTCCTCAGTCCAGCGACTCACCCGCCGTCAGGACCCACTGGAGGCCAGCTGGCTCCTGTGTGCAGACACGGAGCAGGCCTGAGCTGGGAGGTGAGCCCTGGGAAACCCGGTGCTGAGGGGTTCGCTGACGGTGGCAGGTTCATGAAGGAAGGAGCCGGGAAGGCAGGCCACGCGCAGGGTGACCCTCAGGTGAGAGCTGGGCCGCCAACACTGCGGCCCAAAGGCTCGGCTTGCTCCCTCAGGGACGTGGCGGTCAGGAGAGGGCCACGGAGGCAAAGGCGGGCTCCAGCTCTGCCTCCCTGCGCTGCACGCAGGGAGGCCATCTGCCAAGCACCCCGCCCTGAGGCATGGCAAAAAGGCTTCAGCTTTCTCGGGGCAGCTTCAAGAGCCTCTGAAGTGGCTGCTGTCCACTCAGGGACACCTCAGGGGGCAGCACCAGACAGGGCAGCAGGCAAGGCGCTCAAACCTCAGCCTGGGGGGCGACCAGAACTCTCCCCGCCAGCCTGAGACAGGGCTCAGGACGAGGCCAGCGGCGGACCCCAGGGCACAGGGTCACGCTCCCGGGGGCCTCTCCTCAGGGCTTGGGGGAAAGGCCCGCATGACTGCGGGGAGGGAGGTGACCCGCCCTGGCCCTTCTGCTGCGGTCACACCAGGCCACCCCTCAGTGCCGCCAGCAGCAGCTGCACGTGGAAGGTCAGGTACCTGGTGGTCTTCCGACACTTTCACGAGATGGACAGTCTTTTCCAAGTCCCCCCAAAAGGCCCAAGGAGTGTCGGAAGCCCTGCTAAGGGAAATATTTCTGCATCTGTAGGCTCACCCAGAGTGACAGCGGACTGGGCTCTTTCCCGTCTGCAAGCTGACCCCGACTCTCCCGCCAGCGCCACGCCGCTGGGAGACCTCAGCCTTCAGGGAAAGCCACAGGGGCCCGGCAGGTCTTGGGAGGGCTGGGGCCGGGCTCCGCCACGAGGCAACTGCGGCGTAGGCTCCCGCCTGCCGCTCTCCTGAGGATGAGGGCGGTGCCAAGGGCAGGCATCCTCGGGAGACCCTTCACGCTGACGCTCCCTGAGTCAGACGCCAGGGCCAGAGAAAGCAAACCGTCCATGAGGGTCGGGTACAAAAGGCCCTGACAGACTACGGCACCAGACTCCCGCGCCGCTGATTCCAAAATCCACAGCCACTCTCCCGGACACGGCTCTGAAAAGCAGCCTCTCCTCCGACCAGTGTCACCCAGCAGGCCGGCCTATCAGTGCCGCTCGGCTCCCGCTGCAGTTACAGCACAGGCAGGCCCACTGGGGCGCCTGCCAGGACTCCAGCTTCCGGGGCCTCCGCCTGCAGCGCGGACATCCCACATGGGCGCCGGTTCGAGACCCGGCTGCTCCACCCCCATCCAGCTCTCTGCTGTGGCCTGGGAAAGCAGCGGAAGATGCCCAAGTGCTTGGGCCCTGCACCCACGTGGGAGACCCGGAGGAAGCTCCTGGCTCCTGGCTTCGGATTGGTGCAGCTGCAGTCACTGCGGCCATCCGGGGAGTGAACCAGCAGATGGAAGACCTCTCTCTGTCACTGCCCCTGTCTATAGCTCTACCGCTCAAATAAATAAACTGTTAAAAAAAAAAAAAAAAAAGTAACTCTGACTCTCCAGTCTTCATGGGTGGGCCAAGTGAGGACCGCATCATCTCTTTAAACCCCAGAGGGTAAATAGAATCGTTGCTTTGGTTACGGTGAGGCCGTTGGGCTCTCTGGCAGGTCGGTTTTACCCACTTCTTCCCGGTTTCTCAGAAAGCCGCTCTGGGCAGAAAACTCCCTGGGGAGTTCTTCCACCACAAAGAGGGAAAACCGCCTCGCCTCAGGCCGGTGCTCTAAGGCACCTCTCCCCTTCAACAGCCCGGCTGCGCAACTACGCGAGGCCGCACTCTCCACCCGAGGTGGCCACAGACAAGCAGTGGCCCTAGGCCACTCCCTGCAGGGCATGCTGTGACACGTCACTAATATCTACTGTAGGAGCAGTGTGCTCGGGAAGACGTTATCACGAGGGCTTACATTCAAGCTACGCCGGCCTGCGATTTTGGTACAGGCAGCCTGCAAGCTGCCACCATCTGAGACGCGCCAGGAGACAGCTTCCCTCTCGGAAAAGGAATCCCGACCTGGATCGTTTCCCAACTACGCTCATTCTAACGGTCAACTGCTTCTCAATCACGATGAGCGGGCAGGGACCCCTGCCACTGGCAGGGATTCACAAACCCCCGGCTCTTGAGACGGAACCATGATCAGTCAGAGAGCCCATCCCCTGGCCAGGCCCGGACATTCCCCCTTCAGCGTGACGCAGACACGAAGACGGACTGAGACAGAATGCTGAAGCAGGGACGCTATGGGGGAACTAGGCAGAGCTTAGGAAGACGGCTGCGACATCTCCCACATTTCTCTCCGCATCCCTGCACTGGGCACGGCCGTCGGGTGCGCCCAGGTTCCCATGATGCACCTGTGTCTCAGCCGGGACTGGGGAGGAGATGCCATCACCAACTCGCGGAAGCCAAACTCCATGTGGAGAAACTCCCAGGAAACCTCCGCACGCTGAGCCCTGCTCCAGTCCCCCCTGGTCCATCTCTAATTAGGGCGCCCACCCCACAAAGGGACCCGCTACTGCGTGGGCCTTCTCTTGCCCTGGTCCTCTCCTGGGGTCGCCTCTCCCCGTGGTGCCCATACTTAGGGAGCGTGCTCCTTCTGTTAATGATTCCTGCTCTCACACTGCACATTACCTGTGTCTCCACTTTGAATTCTTATCTCACACAAGGGCAAGAGCTTGGGGGGGTGCCCACAGTACCCCCATCCACTGGCTCACTCCTCAATCCCACAGCAGCCAGGGCAGGGAGGCTCAAGCCAGGAGCCTGGAACCCATCCAGGGTTTCGTGTGGGCGCAGGAACCCAAGGACTTGGGCCACCTTCCACTGCCTTACAGACACAGTAGCAGGAAGCCGGCCAGAAGTGGAGCAGCCAGACCCAGACTGGCACCTCCGTGTGATGTCAGCATCGTAATCGGCCATTTAACCTGCTGCACCGCGACACCCACCCCTCGTGGCTACTTTCAACTGTTACAGTGCAATCAGGGCAACGAGACGACTTAAGCACAGAATGTGTAATTAAAAGAGAAACTCAGCAGAAAGCTCTGGAAAATTCTCAGCCTGGTGGTAGGGAGAGAACCAGAGTACCTTCAGGGAAGGAAACCCAGGGCGCGGCTGAGCCACTGCGGAGGGCACAGGACAGAAAGGACCACCAGAGCCACGGAGGCCCCTGCAGGCATTCCAGCGACCTTCACAGCTGTTCCCACTCCCTAAGCCAGAGCTCCAGGAGAGCTTCAGGGGACAAGTCAGGACACCCCCAGGACCCCCACTGACCAGGACCACCCTCAGGGCACCCACTGGCCAGGACCACCCTCAGGGCACCCCCAGGACCCCCACTGACCAGGACCACCCTCAGGGCACCCCCAGAACCCCCACTGACCAGGACCACCCCCAGGACCCCCACTGGCCAAGACCACCCTCAGGGCACCCCCAGAACCCCCACTGACCAGGACCACCCTCAGGGCACCCCCAGAACCCCCACTGACCAGGACCACCCTCAGGGCACCCACTGGCCAGGACCACCCTCAGGACGCCCCTGGCCAGGACCACCCTCAGGGCACCCCCAGGACCCCCACTGGCCAGGTCCACCCTCGGGGCACCCACTGATCAGGACCACCCTCAGGGCACCCCCAGGACCCCCACTGACCAGGACCACCCTCGGGGCACCCCCAGGACTCCCCTGGCCAGGACCACACTCAGGGCACCCCCCAGGACCCCCACTGACCAGGACCACCCTCAGGACCCCCACTGACCAGGACCACCCTCAGGACCCCCACTGGCCAGGACCACCCTCGGGGCACCCACTGATCAGGACCACCCTCAGGGCACCCCCAGGACCCCCACTGACCAGGACCACCCTCGGGGCACCCCCTACGACCCCCACTGAACAGGACCACCCTCAGGACCCCCACTGGCCAGGACCACCTTCGGGGCACCCCCAGGACTCCCCTGGCCATGACCACCCTCGGGGCACCCCCAGGACCCCCCTGGCCAGGACCACCCTCAGGGCACCCCCAGGACCACCCTCGGGGCATCCCCAGGACCACCCTGGCCAGGACCCCCCTCGGGCACCCCCAGGACCCCCCTGGCCAGGACCCCCCTCACTGTGGTGCAGGGCTCTCAACTCCACCCCGGGGCTCACGTAAGCTCGGGTGTCCAGGTGGTGCTGCTGACGCAGGCCCACAGAACCCAGGAGCTGTGGGCCATGAACACTCCCCCACCTAGGTCTCCTTACTCCTGCACGATCCAGACGGCCTGGGGTGCAGCCTAGCGCAATGCCCACAGAACCAGGGGAGCGGCGGCCACGAGGCCCAGAGGGCGGGCGAATGCTGGTGCAGAAAGCCGGGAGGCGGGGCTGCTCAGGCCCACGGTGCATGGACAGCACGGACCGCTGTGTTCCCTGCAGGTCTCTAGACTTCCTGGGGGCCTGCGCCTCCTCTCTCATCTCTCCTTCCGGAACACGGACGTCTGCCCCACACCCGTCCCACCACGGCATTGCACAAGCACATAACTTGTTTTGCTTGCACAGGCCGCGCTGGAGCGAATCCGCGTGGTGACGAATCCGCCCGAGCCTCCCGGGGCTGAGTCAGAGGAGACTGGACTCCATGTTTGGGCTGACACTGGGAGGAGTTTAGGACGTTGGAGCTACGGGGTGGGACGAACGTGTTCTGTGCGCGACAGGGACACGGAGTCGTGGGTTCCAGGCGGAATGCGACGGTTTGAACGTATTCCAGAGCTACTGTGCTGGACACTCAACCCCACTGGTGGCATTCTGAGGTGGGTCTTTGGGAGGTGATCAGGACATGACCTCAGGAGGGCTGGGGCTCCACGGCGGCCAAGGGGCAGACAGACCCGACCGGCACACCTGCCGCCCCTGCAGCGAGGCCCTCACTGGATGCCAAGCACCTGGCAGCCCCAGCCCCAGGCAGAGTAGTTTATTAAGAATAGAAATTTATTTGGGGGGGGGGGGCTGAGCCTAGTGATTAAAATAAGGGCAGGACACCAGCATCCCCCTGGGGGGCTGGCTCCAACAGCCAGTTCCACTCAGTCTCTTGCTGTCCTGGGTCCTGGGAGGCAACAAATGATGGTTTAGGTACTTGGGTCCCTGTCGCCCGCATAGGAGACCTGGACTCAGTTCCTGCCTTCAGCCTGGCCCCACCCTGGCTGTTACAGGCTTTTGGGGAGTGAACTAGTGATGGGAGATTTCTCTCTGCCTTTCAAGTGAATACAACAAATGTTATTTAAAAACTTAAAAATAAACAAAAAACAAAACCAGGGCCAGCCCTGAGGCATCAGCAGGTAAAGAAACCCCCTGCGGCACCGGCTCCCATACGGGCGCCGGTTCGAGTCCCGACTGCTCCTCTTCCAATCCAGCTCTCTGCTGTGCCTGGGAAAGCAGTGGACGATGGCTAGGTCCTTGGGCCCTGCACCCACATGGGAGACCCGGAGGAAGCTTCTGGCTCCGGATCAGTGCAGCTCCGGCCGTTGCAGCCATTTGGGGAGTGAACCAGCGCATGGAAGACCTCACTCTCTGCCTCTCTGTAATTCTTTCAAATAATAAATAAATAACTCAAAAAAATTGTCCATAAAACAAACAAGTAATTCTTGCTCTCAGGCAGAATCAGGTGGTCTAGACTCACTTTGTCTTCTTTAAAAAAAAAAAAAAAGATTTATTTATTTATTTGAAAGAGTTACAGAGAGAGAGTTACAGAGAGAGAGAGAGGTCTTCCATCCGCTGGTTCACTCCCCAATTGGCCGCAATGGTCAGAGCTGCAACGATCCCAAGCCAGGAGCCAGAGGCTTCCTCCAGGTCTCCCACGTGGGTGCAGGGCCCAAGGACTTGGGCATCTTCTACTGCTCTCCCAGGCCACAGCAGAGAGCTGGACTGGAAGTGGAGCAGCCGGGTCTCAAACTGGCGCCCATGTGGGATGCAGACTGCAGGCCAGGGCATTAGCCCACCGCGCCCCACTTTGTCTATTTGCTGAGCTAAACTGCACTCTGCCATTCATCCAAGCAGCCGATTCCTCACGCTGGGACGGTGCTCACAGCCCACAGCTCGGTGAGGTCTGCTCACTGCTACTCACTGGCTGTTTCTAGACCCTTCTAGTAAAGCACTGGGAAATGCATTCTCCTAAAAATTATTTTAAAACAAATTAATACTGATATCTCCAATTCAAACATGAGGTTATAGGGAGTTTACTTAATTGTTTTTTTAAAAAAAGAGACTTATTTATTTATTTATTTGAAAGGCAGGGTGACAGAGGAAGAGAGACATCGTCCATCTGCTGGTTTGCTCCTCAAATGTCTGCAACAGCTGGGACCAGGCCATGCCACAGCCGGAAGCCAGGAACTCCACCCGGTCTCCCACGGGGTGGCAAGAACCCAAGTCCTTGGTCCATCATCTGCTACCTCCCGGGAGCATCCGCAGGAAGCTGGATGGGAAGCGGAGGTGGGGACCCGATGCACTCTAACACCTACCCCTTAACTGTTTCAATTTTGTAGTTTTTAAAAATTTTTATTTATTTATTTGAAAGTCAGAGTTACACACACAGACAGAAGGGGAGGGGGAGGAAGAGAGGGAGAGAGAGGGAGAAAAGTCTTCCATCCGCTGGTTCACTCCCCAACTGGCCGCAATGGCTGGAGCTGCGCTAATCTGAAGCCAGGAGCCAGAGGCTTCCTCCAGGTCTCCCACGTGGGTGCAGGGCCCAAGGACTTGGGCCATCTTCCGCTGCTTTCCCAGGCCACAGCAGAGAGCTGGACTGGAAGTGGAGCAGCTGGGACTCAAACCGGCGCCCATGTGCGGTAACGGCACTGCAAGCAGTGGCTTTACCCACTACACCACAGTGCCAGCCCCGAATTTTGTATTTTTTTTTAAAGATTATTTTATTTATTTGAAAGACAGAGTTACAGAGAGAGGCAGAAACAGAGAGCAAGAGAGGTCTTCCATCTGCTGGTTCACTCCCCAAATAACCACAACGGCCAGAGCTGAGCTGATCCAAAGCCAGGAGCCAGGAGCTTCTTCCAGGTCTCCACGTGGGTGCAGGGGCCCAAGCACTTGGGCCATCTTCCACTGCTTCCCCAGGCCACAGCAGAGATTTAGATTGGAAATGGAGCAGCCAGGACTCAAACCAGCACCTGGAGCCCTGTATGGGGTACCAGCTCTGCAGGCCAGGTCTCTACCCTGCTGTGCCACAGCGCCAGCCCCTCTATTTTCCACTTGTACATGTTTTCTCTTATCCTGGAAATCACGTTTCCTAAGACAGTAACTTACTGACCTCTTTATTGTATGATATATAAAAAGCATTGGGGCCAGCGCTGTGGCATAGCAGGTAGGGCTGCCGCCTGCAGTAATGGCATCTCATGTGGGCGCTGGTTCGAGTCCTGGCATCTCCTCTTCCGATCCAGCTCTCTGCTGTGGCCTGGGAAAGCAGCGGAAGATGCCCAAGTGCTTGGGTCCCTGCACCCACGTGGGAGACCTGGAAGAAGCTCCTGGCTTCGGATCAGCTCAGCTCCTGCCGTTGGAGTCATCTGGGGAGTGAACCAGCGGATGGAAGACCTCCCTCTCTCTCTCTGCCTCTCCTTCTGTGTAACTCTGACTTTCAAGTAAATAAATAAACTTTTTTTTTTTTTTTTTGACAGGCAGAGTGAACAGTGAGAGAGAGAGAGAGAGAGAGAAAGGTCTTCCTTTTGCCGTTGGTTCACCCTCCAATGGCTGCCACGGCTGGCGCACTGTGGCCGGCGCACCGTGCTGATCCAAAGGCAGGAGCCAGGTGCTTCTCCTGGTCTCCCATGGGGTGCAGGGCCCAAGCACTTGGGCCATCCTCCACTGCACTCCCTGGCCACAGCAGAGAGCTGGCCTGGAAGAGGGGCAACCGGGGCAGAATCCGGCGCCCTGACCGGGACTAGAACCCGATGTGCCGGCGCCGCAAGGTGGAGGATTAGCCTAGTGAGCTGCGGCGCCGACCATAAATAAATTTTTAAAAATTAAAAAAGTACCGAAGGCACACAGACTGCCGAAGTGGCACAGCTGGCCACGCCCTCGCTGAGACATCCCACAGGAGCGCTGGTTCACATCCCAGCCGCTCCACTTCTTCCCCTTCTCCCCACGGAGGAGCCCAGGAAGGCAGAGGTTGGCCCTGGTGCTTGGGTCCTCACAACTCAAGCGGGGACCTGGACGCAGTTTTCTGGCTCCAAGATGGCCCTGCCCTGCTGTTGCGGCCGTTTAGGGAGTGAACCAGGGGATGGTACCTGTCTCTTTCTGTCTCTGTCTCTTCCTATCTAACTCTGCCTTTCAAAGAAATTTTTATAAAGAATAAAAACCATTATTACTAACAATATAAGTGCTAAAAACTGCAGTATTTTTGTAGGTCCCTTGATTTTAGGATTTATCCAACCAGAATGTACAATCCAATTTGTTCTGAAGTCATTTCAAGCATCTCCTCTCTGTCTAAGCCAACTCTATTTCTGATTAGGTTCCTTCAGCTCAGTTTGCTTTCTATTATGAGACGACTTTTCTCCATTTAGATTTAAATTTAAAACTACATGACAGCTGGTGCCGCGGCTCACTAGGCTAATCCTCGACCTCGCGGTGCCGGCACACCGGGTTCTAGTCCCGGTCGGGGTGCCGGATTCTGTCCCGGTTGCCCCTCTTCCAGGCCAGCTCTCTGCTGTGGCCAGGGAGTGCAGTGGAGGATGGCCCAAGTGCTTGGGCCCTGCACCCCATGGGAGACCAGGAGAAGCACCTGGCTCCTGCCTTCGGATCAGTGCCGTGCACCGGCCGCAGCGCGCCAGCCATGGCGGCCATTGGAGGGTGAACCAACGGCAAAGGAAGACCTTTCTCTCTGTCTCTCTCTCTCTCACTATCCACTCTGCCTGTCCAAAAAAAAAAAAAACAACAACAACAAAAAAACACTACATGACATCATCTGTATGGTTTAATGGGGGTTCAAGACATGCTACCCCCGTCTCTCAGAAGGACAGTGAGGACGCCGACCACGCAGGCCCCGTCTCACAAAAGGGACAGCGAGGATGCCGACCACGCAGGCCCCGTCTCTCAGAAGGACAGCGAGGACGCCGACCACGCAGGCCCCGTCTCTCAGAAGGGACAGCGAGGACGCCGACCACGCAGGCCCCGTCTCTCAGAAGGACAGCGAGGACGCCGACCACGCAGGCCCCGTCTCTCAGAAGGACAGTGAGGACGCCGACCACGCAGGCCCCGTCTCTCAGAAGGACAGCGAGGACGCCGACCACGCAGGCCCCGTCTCTCAGAAGGACAGCGAGGACGCCGACCACGCAGGCCCCGTCTCTCAGAAGGGACAGCGAGGACGCCGACCACGCAGGCCCCGTCTCTCAGAAGGGACAGCGAGGACGCTGACCACGCAGGCCCCGTCTCTCAGAAGGGACAGCGAGGACGCCGACCACGCAGGCCCCGTCTCTCAGAAGGGACAGCGAGGACGCTGACCACACAGGCCCCAGGCACAGTGCCTCAGCATAACTTCCGGTCAGTTAACCTGGGTGCCTTTCCTGTAATTTGGGTTTTGTTAGAGTAGAAAGAAAACAAAGCTTTTGTCCCCAGAAGGTATGAACCGGCCCCGCCCCCTCCTCCATAGGTTTGGGTTTTCCTTCCTTTTTAAAGATTTATTTTTCAATGCTTATTTTTATCTACTTGAAAGGAACAGCAACAGTGAGAGATGGAGATCTTCTACCCACTGGCTCACTCCCCGAACACCCCGCACAGCCTGGGCCGGGCGGCTGGAGCCCGGGGTCTGCAACCCCAGCCGTGGCGCAGCCCAAGCACTCGAGCCATCGTCCACGCCTCTCGGCTTGTGCTTCCAGGAAGCCGGACCAGGACTCTGAAGTGGGATGTGGGTGTCCCAGCGGGCAGCCTGGATCACCGCGGCGCTGGTCCCAAGCCTCCCTCAGACAGCAGGCCCCACCCAGCAGACCGGCCTGAGCCATGTGCCCCGGCCACAGCACGCTGGACATGGCCTGCTCTCCCCGCAAAGCAGCAGCACACGCGCTGTGCAGACTGACCACGGGCTACCTGACAGCGCTGTGCTGCGGACACGGCAGGTTTCCCTGTCTAGAGAGCTTCTAGAAACCTCAATCTGACCGGGACGAGCCCGCTCAAGCCCTGCGGGTCCAGGCACAGACCCTGCTCTCCACACAGCCAGTGCCGCTGGCCATGATGGGTGTGGTCCTCTCTGCCCTCCCAGGGCCCCACCCCCACTGCTGCACCCACAGTGCCCATTGTCACCTTGCCCCTCTCAGCGGACGTCTGCAGTCCTCACCTGCTGTCCACTGACTGCGCGGTCTCTGAGGGTGTCCTCCGCCCACTCCCAGCAGGTGGGAGCCCCTGGTTCTCGCTCGCTGCTGGCCCGGGAGCCACGCCCACGGCATCTGGTCCATAGCAGGAGCTCACTGACCCACTGACTCACCCACGCGGGGCTGGGGCCTTCGCAAGGACAGCTTTCATCACCACCCCACTTCTGTCTAGTTTCTGGACTAAGGCACAGGACTCCCACCTCAAAGGCCACTTCTGGCCACTCGTGTCTCCCACTTGGAGCCCCTCCAACGCATCGCCACCCCACTGCAGAATCTTCGCACGTGGAGTCACACAGCTTTTCAGATGCATTTTCTTCTCCGGGTGGACTTCAGCCCAGCTGCTGAGGCGTCCAGAGCCCACTTTCTGGTGTCCGATACCCGGCTCTGCACGCCAGCAGTTCACTGCCAGCCTGCACCCAGGAGGCAGCGACCACACAGCCCAACAGCTGGGTCCCTGCCACCCGTCAGAGAACTGGATTGAAGGTCTGGCTCCCAGTCTCACCGCAGCCACACTGGGGGAGAGAGAGGCCCCATCCGTCTTCCTGTGTCTCTCCCTCTCCAAAAAATTTTTAGAAATCCTACTTTCGTTCCTTCTTAACCAGAATTACCAGAATGAAAATCACACCCGGCTCTGTCTTCTTCAGATTGATTGTTTTTCTAGTCTCCTAACTTTTCTTGTTCCCCAGCAGGTGTACCTGAGACCACGCGCTGTCTGCCTCGGGTCAGAGCCGCCCGCACCTCTCCCGCTGTCTTTCACCTCCACAGCTGGAACAGCTGCTGATCTGTCTGACCCTAGAGGTATACAGCTGCTGATCGGTCTGCTCCCAGAGGTATACAGCAGGGGCTTAAGAATTCCAGGCACCAGCACAAAACTTCAAGGTGCCCCCCTTCACCCTGAGGTTCTTCCACGGCTGAACCACTGTGGTCGGTGATTCTGGCCTAAGGGATCTACTTTTGGAAACTTGGCGTTTCCTGCACAGCCAACACACAGGGGGCTTCAGTCAGTTTGTGGACGGGGGCCGGCACGGTGCGGCAGGTGGACTCCACGTCGCAGCGCCAGGTCAAGCGCCAGCTGCTCTGCTGTTGACCCAGCCCCCGTTCCTGGGAAGGCAGCAGAGGATGGCCCAGGGCTCGGACTCCTGCCACACAAACGGGAGACCCAGGCCCAGCTCTGCACCCGCCTGCAGCAGGCTGCTCAGCCAGGCCGTTAAGACCCCAGTTTGGATGCCAGCATCCAACATCAGAGCAACCAGGTTTGAGCCCAGCTCCGCTCCCAGTGCCAGCTTCTGGCTAGTGGGGACCCTGGGCGGCAGCAGGTGAGGGTCCGCCTCTCAGAGACCTGGGCCAGGCCACGCGGCACTTAGGAAGTGAACTGGCACGGCTGCCTGTCCTGCCCTCTGCTTCACCTCGGGCTGTCTGGGCGATGCACGCCCTCGTGCTCTGCCCGCCCCGTCTCCCCCACCTACACAAGCAAACTCCAGACGTGCCGCTCACGTGCAGCACTCAGCTGGGTGTCGTTCTCTACTGAGTCCGCATTTCCCCGCCCGGGAGAGGTAACCCTGCGTTAACTGTGGCCAGCTGCTCTCGTTTTTTCTTTTTCCTGAACTCCCTTTGTGGAAATGACTGTATTGTTCTTTGTTCCGCCTTTCCTCTTCGGTACACTAGGAGTTCTATGTACCCCATATCCTTTAAAAAAAAAAAAATTGTTTATTTGAAAGGCAGAGTTACACACAGAGAGAAAGAGAGAGAGAGAGAGGTCTTCCATCCGCAGGTTCACCCCACGAATGGCCACAATGGCCAGGGCTGGGCCAGGCTGATGCCAGGAGCTTCTTCTGGGTTTCCCACGTGGGTGCAGGGGCCCAAGCACTTGGGCCACCTTCAGCTGCCTTCCCGGGCCACAGCAGAGAGCTGGACTGGAAGTGAGCAGCCGGGACTGGAACTGGCGCCCATCTGGGATGCCAGCGTCCCGACGGCAGCTTGTCCAGCTACACCACAGAACCGTCCTCCCCACATCCTTTCTTTGGTTTTTTAAGATTTATTTTTATTTATTTGCGAGACAGAGTTACAGAGAGAGGCAGAGAGAGAAGTCTTCCATCCACTAGTTCACTCTCCAGACGGCTGCTACAGCCGGAGCTGCGCTGATCCGAAGCCAGGAGCTTCTTCCGGGTCTCCCACGCAGGTGCAGGGGTCCAAGGACTTGGGCATCTTCCACTGCTCTCCCAGGCCACAGCAGGGAGCTCCACCCCCTTTCTTTAGTTACCCCGTGGAGACGCACACGACACCCACGCCAACTGCTTCCTGTGACAATCTCTAATGTCAATCAACACAAAAGCCCATCCCCTGCCCCTGCAGACGGGGCTCTGCGTGCTGAGGCAGGGACGTCCCACACCCTCGTCCGCCGAGCACACAGCCTGCGGTCGCCTCAGAAACGGTGTTAGACCTTCAGAAAAATCTCAGGGTATCTGAAGGCCACATTTTATCTTAATTTTAAAAATGTATTTGATTTGAAAGGCAGAGAGGAAGAAAAAGACCTGCCCACCTGCTGGTTCACTCCAGGGTTGGGCCGGGCCGGGCCAGGAGCACAACCCAGGCCTCCCGTGTCGCTGGCAGGAACCCGACCACTTCAGCCATCACCTGCCTTCTGAAAGCTCACGGGAATGTGTTCTAGCAAAACACCAGGCATCGCTTTCACAGTTCCTCACCTAACAAGCCTATCTTCTAACTCCACTTCCCACAAACTTTTTGAATTCTCCTTGTCTAAGAAAATTCCACAAGGAGTTCTAGGTACCCCATATCCTTTCTTAAAAAAAAATTTTTTTGTTTACTTGAAAGGCAGAGGGGCAGGTGCCGATTCAAGCAATTGGACCTCACCACCCACGTGTTCGGATCCCGGCGTCAGCCTGGCCCAGCTCTGGCCACGGAGACCACCTGAGCAGTGGACCAGCAGAGAGAGATTCTCTCTCTCTGCCTCTCAGACAGCTTTAAAGAGACAGGATTTTTGAGGACAGACATAAAAGGGGAGTGGTTTTTCATTTAAAACAGTTGCAGACTCCATTCTCAGGGCACACTAGACTGAAGCTGGAAGAGAAGCACCCCCCAGCACGCTGGCCAGAAGGTCCCCCCGTGGGCGAACGCTCGCAGGGACCCCGCACAGGAGCAGTCGGGCGGACTCAATCTCCTCCTTAAAACCCGCGGGCAGAAGACACACGGACCTCGGGGCAAGCAGCAGCGGGGATGCATTCTAGAGAAAGAAGCCCCAAGAAGCAGAGGGAGGCCCTCCTCCAACTCTCCCTCCCCATCCCCCAGGTCTGAGGACAATGACCACCGGCCCAGGCCTCCCCTCCATCAACCACTCACACCCAGCCCTGGGCCAGCCCCAAGGAGCCCTCTGGGCTTTCCCAGCAGCCTCGGGGCCTCGGTGGACCCCAGGAGCGCGCAGGGCTTCCCGGCACCGACAGGAACCAGCCACTACAGCAGATTCTGGGGTTAGTCTCTCGGCACTTAGTCACACGCGCCCCTGTGTGAGTCTAACGATGACAGTTACTTCTTATGGCTGTTTTTACATGGATGACTTCACACGCTGACCACAGCCCACGAAGAATCCACTGGGGGAAACATTGTACCCACTGCCCACACGTCCCGCCCACTTCCCTCGGCTGGGCTCCGCGATCCCCATTCAGACCAAACGGGGGGGGGGGGGGGGGGAGTCCAGCAAACTTCTCTTCTACAGGACAGACAGTGGAACTCAGGTCGTAGTGGGATTTGGCCCACAGGCCTGCAGGTCACCAACTCCTGGCTTAGCCGTCCAAGCGACATGCTATACACAATTCTTTAAAAACCTTAACAAACCGGGGCTGGTGCTGTGGTGCAGCGGGTGCCATGTGGGTACCAGTTCAAGTCCCGGCTGCTGCACTTCCAGTCCAGCCCCTGCTAATGCGCCTGGGAAAGCAGATGGTGGCTCAAGTGCTGGGGCTCCCCTCCAAGGGAGACCTGGAGGAAGCTCCTGGCTCCTGGCTTTGGAGCGACTCAGCTCCGGCCACTGCAGCCATTGGGGAGTGAACCAGTGGATGGAAGACCTCTCCCTCTGTAACCATCCTCCAAATAAGTAAATAAATATTTCTTTAAAACAGGGACTACTTTGTTTATGTATTTGAGAGGCAGAAAGAAACAAGAGTGACAGAGCGCTCACCCGCGGGCTCACTCCCCAAATGCCGGCAGCAGCAGGGAACCCAGTCCAGGCCCCCTGGCCGGCGGCAGCGACTGAATTACCGGAGTCAGCACTACCACTGCCTCCCAGAGCCGGACCAACCCTGGTTACTGACAGGGGACACAGGTGCCCTCTTCTTCTTTTTCTTTTTTTTTTTTTTTTAAGATTTTTTTACTTATTTGAGAGGCAGAGTTAGAGAGACAGAGAGAGAGGTCCTCCATCTGCTGGTTCACTCGCCAAATGGCCCCAGTGGCCGGAGCTGGGCTGATCCAAAGCCAGGAACCAGGCACTTCTCTCAAGTCTCCCATGCTGGTGCAGGGGCCAAGGCCTGGGCCATTTTCCACTGCTTTCCCAGGCCACAGAGAGCTGGATCGGAACTGGAGCAGCCGGGACTCAAACCCGCGCCCCTATGAGATGCTGGCACTGCAGGCGGCAGCGTTACCGGCTACACCACAGCGCCCGCTGGGCCGTCCTTCACTGCCTTCCCAGGCCAGAGCAAAGCGCTGGATTGGAAGAGGAACAGCAGGGATACAAACCAGTGCCCATGTGGGATGCCGGCACCACAGGCGGGGACGGCCCACTACGCCACTGCGCCGCCCCTGGAAGGCTAAATGCCCACCCGTGCTTTTACCTACACTTCTTTCAATCCGTATAAAGCGCACTCCATTTCATGACAGGGTCTCTGTCTCCGCACGGCAACGCAGCCGGCCCCTCTGCAGCTGCCTCACCCAGCAGGTACAGCAGCTGCCGAGGCCCCACAGAAATGCGGGGACGCTGGCCTGACCCCAGCTCTGGCACCGCAGGGTGTCCCCTTCCCACACCCAGCAATCAACAGATCTACATGTCGGGGAAAAGGTCGAAGCTGTGTTCAGCAGACGGCGCCTGCGAGGCGTCTTGGCGGCTAAGCTCGGCTGCTTCAGCCAGTGCCGGACAACGCAGCCCGCGGCCACCTGTCCCCGCCCAGAGACGTCCGGTCAACAAGCGACTCGTTCTGAGGACGCTGTCAGGAGGCTTGCAGACGCCACTCCAAGCTTAACAGGCGAGGAAAGTCACAGCTACTGGATTCTGTGCAAAAACCCAAGTATTTCCACCCAAAAACAGAGTCGCATTCCCACCCAAAGTCCACTTGCTTGCAAAAGGCAGAGCAAATCTAAACACCGGCACTCCGGTGGCTTCAGAGTGCGCTCCTCAGAGCGGGACTGCGCGGCACGCAGACCCCACAGCACACGCGTCGTCACGCAGACCCCACAGCACGCGCGTCATCACGCAGACCCCACAGCACACGCGTCACGCAGACCCCACAGCACGCGCATCGTCACGCAGACCCCACAGCACACGCATCGTCACGCAGACTCCCACAGCACACGCATCGTCACGCAGACCCCACAGCACACGCGTCGTCACGCAGACGCCCACAGCACACGCGTCGTCACGCAGACGCCCACAGCACGCGCGTCGTCACGCAGACGCCCACAGCACACGCGTCGTCACGCAGACGCCCACAGCACGCGCGTCGTCACGCAGACGCCCACAGCACACGCGTCGTCACGCAGACCCCACAGCACGCGCGTCGTCACGCAGACCCCACAGCACACGCGTCACGCAGACCCCACAGCACGCGCATCGTCACGCAGACCCCACAGCACACGCATCGTCACGCAGACCCCACAGCACGCGCATCGTCACGCAGACCCCACAGCACACGCATCGTCACGCAGACTCCCACAGCACACGCATCGTCACGCAGACCCCACAGCACACGCGTCGTCACGCAGACGCCCACAGCACGCGCGTCGTCACGCAGACGCCCACAGCACACGCGTCGTCACGCAGACCCCACAGCACACGCGTCGTCACGCAGACCCCACAGCACGCACATCGTCACACAGACCCCACAGCACGCGCGTCGTCACACAGACCCCACAGCACGCGCGTCGTCACGCAGACGCCCACAGCACACGCGTCGTCACGCAGACCCCACAGCACGCGCGTCACCACGCAGACCCCACAGCACACGCGTCGTCACGCAGACCCCACAGCACGCGCATCGTCAGACTCCCACAGCACACGCATCGTCACGCAGACGCCCATAGAACGCGCGTCGTCACGCAGACCCCACAGCACACGCGTCGTCACGCAGACCCCACAGCACACGCATCGTCACGCAGACCCCACAGCACACGCATTGTCACGCAGACCCCACAGCACGCGCATCATCACGCAGACCCCACAGCACACGCGTCGTCACGCAGACCCCACAGCACGCGCATCGTCAGACTCCCACAGCACACGCGTCGCCACGCAGACCCCACAGCACACGCGTCGTCACGCAGACCCCACAGCACACGCGTCGTCACGCAGACCCCACAGCACGCACATCGTCACACAGACCCCACAGCACGCGCGTCATCACGCAGACCCCACAGCACACGCGTCGCCACGCAGACCCCACAGCACACGCGTCGTCGGGCTCAGTGGACACGCCTGATGAACGGGGCGCTGACCCCTGGGGGCCAGCGTCTCCCCAGAGCCACGGCCCTTCCTGGCCAGCACCAATCAGCTCTCAGATGGCAAAACGGCCAAGGCCAAGGCCTACACGCTCAAGCGGCTCTGCCACACCAGGCACGGCCTTCAAAAATCACTACTGTGTGCGTCTGGAAAACACGAAACGTACGTAATGACGCCTACTAACACGCACAAACAGCTTAGCTGCGTGCGTGCAAACAGCTACCGTGACTCCACAGACCCCTCAGACGCACCAAAGCCACGCAACAACTCACGCCTGCGCCACGGCTAGGATCCCGAAGAGCTGACCAGAAGCGCGCGCTGGGGGAAGTGGTGGTGGGGACCCTCACCCCGCTGCTGGGAGCCAAAGTGGTGGCCTCCACTGAACGCGGGCCGGCAGTTCCTGCAGCCACCCTGGGACCCACCGAGCCCCCTCCGGGCCTATGCCCACGGCTGAAGCAGGTCTCGGGCACTGCACGGCCACGGCCGCGTCGCCACAGCCCACGGGAACGGGAACGGACGCGACACGCACATGCTCAGCCTTAAGAAATCCCGGCACACGCCCCACCACGGCGCAACACCGCCCAGATGCCGCGACGGCGCTGACGGGAGTCCCTGGAGGACCGCGTCCACGCACACACTGCAGAGGGGGAACACAGGTCAGCTCCAGTCTCAGGGTGGTCGCTGGAGGACCGCGTCCACGCACACACTGCAGAGGGGGAACACAGGTCAGCTCCAGTCTCAGGGTGGTCGGACACAGCAATGAACCAGCTGCCGACGAACGGTGCGCCTGCGTGGCTACAGGGTCCCAGCAAGCCGGCTGCGGCGCCGGCATCCCACGGGGACCCGGCTCCCGCCGGCACTGGCACAGCCTCAGAGGACGCACGCCAGTACTGTGGCCCCCGCCCCCATGCGGGAGACCCGATGGAGCGCCTGGCCTCGGCCTGCCCAGCTCCGGCCCAGCAGACGGACGACGCCGTCTCTCTGGACCCTGCAAAGCAGGAACAAGCGTAACTGAATTCAGAAGAATGTGAAGTGCAAAAATGTAATGTCTGTTACACCTCTCTTCCCTGTAAAGTTGTATTCCCACGTTTTGCGATGTAAAAAATGTAAACATTCCTGAAATGGCTTAGACAACACACAACACCAGGCCCACACGAGCCTGACCAGATCCTTCCAGAATCTGCAACCGCAGCACCGACCCGTGCGTGGCCCTGGGCCACAGCCCTGCTGGAAGGGGCCCCGCCTGGGCGCACCGGGGTCCGGAGCGCGCTCCAGGTGTGTGCTGGAGGGGCGGGGCGGGGCGGGGCGGGGAGACTGCTGCAGGGGCGCGGTCGGCCCCCTGAGCCCAAGCCCAGGCCCCAGGGACCCCACCGGGTTCCCGTTCTCCTCCCTCCACGGTCCTCCAGCCCCATGCGGCAGTCGGCCGGCCTCCTGAGGACCTGACCACACAGCTGGCCACAGCCGGCCACCAGCAACAGCAGCCCCGCGGCTCCACCTCGCCCGGCGGGAGAGCGCGAGGGCTGGACGCCCGGGCGACGGCGCCCCCGGCCGCCCAGCGCGGCTGCCAGGCTTCTCCAGGCGCCCAAGACCCCAGAGGAGCGCGCCGGAAGCGGCCCGTCCCTGCCCCGGGGCCTGGGCCCGGCCTCGCCGCAGGCACAGCACGCGTGCGGCAGCGTCAAATGCCTTCTGGGCGAACTTTCCAGAACCAGCAGGAAGTGGCTGGAGCGGGCAGCATCTCCGAGGCGCGGGCGGGGCCGGGGGCGCCCCCGGCCCGGGCTGTTTCTGCTCCCCGACAGCTCTGCGCAGGGACGCCATCGGGACACACTGTCGCCGGCTGACCGCCCGTGCACCTGCCACCCCTCGGAGGCCACAAAGGGCCGCGGAGCGGAGGGGGCGGCCGCACGTCGCATCATCCCCGGAGCAGCTTCCTGCGGGGGACAAGCTGGCCAGAGTGACAGCTGCGACCCTCCCCTGCGCCCCGCACCTGCTCCCGCGGCCCGGCCCCTCAGCGGCGGGCGGCCGCTGGCACAATGGTGCGTGTCGAACAACTGCGGCGCGGGGCGGCTCCAGGAGACCCCCGCGCCAGCCCGCGCCAGCCGGACCCCGCCGCCCCGAGGCCGGCAGGGTCCGGCCCCGGAAACGCTCGCCAGCGCCCCACGCCCCGCGTGTCCGCCCGGCGCGTGAGGCCGCCTCACAAAGGACCCCACGGCCGCGCCGCGGAGCCGCCGTCGGGGGCCCAGCCCGCGCCCCGGGACCCTCGGAGCCCGGCCGGGTGGGCGGCCGCCATCTTCCCGCCCGCCGAGCGCCCCCGGCCGCGCGCCCCGGCCCGCCCGCCCGCCCGCGCGCGCCCCCGCGCCCTCGGCCGGCCCCGCCCGCCGGCGCGCCCCCCGCCCGCCGGCGCGCCCCCGCGAGCCCCCCCGCCGCCCCCGCCCCCGCCCGCGCCGGGCGCGCGCCGCTCTCCGAAAGGGACGGTTAGGAGCGCGCGCCCCGAGCGGGCCCGGCGCGGCGGCCGCGGCGCCTTCCAGAAATTTCCGCGTCCCTCAGCCCACACAGGAGAACAGCCGGGCGCGTCCCCGCGCCGCCGCCGCACGGCGCCCCCGGCCCCCGCGGCCGCCGGCTCCCCTCCCCCACCCGCGCCCCCTCCCCGCCCCCTGCCCCGGGCGGCGGGGCCGGTGCGGGCCCTCCGGGGCGCCGCCGACCCCGCGGCAGCGGCAGCGGCGGGCGGCGGCCGCGGGCCGGTGTGATTGATGGGGACGGCGGCGGCGAGAGCGGCGGCGGCGGCGGCGGAGCGCTTGAGTGACAGCTTACCTGGGTGCCAATCTTCATCACACTGACAAGCGGCTGCAGCAATCGGGACCCGCAGTGCCGCGCCCGCGTCCAACCGTCACGCCGACGCTGGGCCACGCGACACAGCCTCGCTCAATGGGAGGAGGGCGACGCCGACGCGCGCCGCATCAATATTCAGGCAGGAGGCGGGGCCTGCCGCGGGCGGCCCCGCCCCCCGTGCGCGGCGGCGGGCGCGGGGCGGGGCCTGCGCGCCGGGGGCGGAGAGCGAGGCCGGGGGCCGGGCGGCGGCCGGCCCCGCCCCGCCCTCGCGCCCGGAGTCCGGCCCCGCCCCGCGCCCGCCGCGCCCGGGCACGAGGAGCTGCCTGCCCCGCCCGGAAGGCGGCCCCAAGTGCCTTATGACTATGCATCAGGGGGCGTGGGCTGGTGCGCTCGCCACGCCCCCTCCGCGCGCTCTGCTGCCGGGGAGAGGTTTGCGAAGCCGGTAGAAACCATCTGCCACGGTCCGGCGGGGGCGGCGGGCTGTACCATTAGAACAGCCCTCGTACGGGGCGTCTGGGTGCCGAATTCCCGTAAATATGCCACGCCCGCGTTGGGTGCAGGCCCGCGGCAGCCCCTCCGCCTTGCCCCGGGGCTCCCAGGCCCGGCTGGGCGCGGGCAGGGGCTGCGCGGGGGTTGCGCACGTGCGCTACAGCCGTGCCGGGCGCTGGCTCCCCGCAGTGCGCGGGTTCCAACACGGTGGTCCCGCTGTCCGCTCTGGCGGACGCGGGTGCTGCGGGCCGGCCTCCGCCCCGCCCGTCGTGCCTTCCCGGAAAGTGAACCTGGCTCCAGTTGTGGTCTGTGCTTGGGGCCTGGGCGGAACACCTGTGCCCCCGGTGGCACCTCCCCCAGCTGCAGGACGGCACCCTGGGCACACGGCCCCCACGCAGCCTCCCGGGGTAGGTCCGCCGAGGGTCGCACCAAGTCTTCAGGGCCCACGCAGCACCTGGGAGCCCTAGGACCCGCGCTGTGTGGAACTGCGTGGGCGGGGGGTCCCGCGAAACCCTCGCCTGGGCAGAACACTGAGGCGCACGCACAGCCCAGGGCGCAAGCCCGCCGAGTGGTTTGCAGGGCGGAGGCAGAGGGGGCCTTGCTCAAAAGCCGCTTCGAATGTCCGGGCCAAGGGGGCAGAGGGTGACAGCCGGGGCAGCGCTGGGCCGGGCTCATCTGCTTCCCAACCAGCGGGCACAGGAAGGCCAGGATTTGCTGGGGCCACGAAGTGGAGGGGCAGGCTGGGCCCCCGTGTCCTAGAGTGAGGGGCAGGCTGGGCCCCCCCCACCCCCCACCTGTCTGTCCTAGAGTGAGGGGCAGGCTGGGCCCCCCACACACCCCCCACCTGTCTGTCCTAGAGTGAGGGGCAGGCTGGGCCCCCCCACCCCCCACCTGTCTGTCCTAGAGTGAGGGGCAGACTGGGCCCCCCCACCCCCCACCTGTCTGTCCTAGAGTGAGGGGCAGGCTGGGCCCCCCACACACCCCCCACCTGTCTGTCCTAGAGTGAGGGGCAGGCTGGGCCCCCCACACCCCCCACCTGTCTGTCCTAGAGTGAGGGGCAGGCTGGGCCCCCCCACACCCCCCACCTGTCTGTCCTAGAGTGAGGGGCAGGCTGGGCCCCCCACACACCCCCCACCTGTCTGTCCTAGAGTGAGGGGCAGGCTGGGCCCCCCCACCCCCCACCTGTCTCCTAGAGTGAGGGGCAGGCTGGGCCCCCCCACCCCCCACCTGTCCTAGAGTGAGGGGCAGGCTGGGCCCCCCCCACACCCCCCACCTGTCTGTCCTAGAGTGAGGGGCAGGCTGCCCCCCACAACCCCCACCTGTCTGTCCTAGAGTGAGGGGCAGGCTGAGCCCCCCCACCCCCCCACCTGTCTGTCCTAGAGTGAGGGGCAGGCTGGGCCCCCCACAGACACCCCACCTCTCAGGAGGCCTCAGGACACCTCCTTCCCGGGTCGCAAAGGAGGGGGCACAAAGATTTAAAAAAGAAACATTTGCACACCTTAATGCCAATCCGTATTTGCAATCTTTGTTAGTGCTTTCCCAAGAACCCCGCGTAGGGGAATGGGCTAAAAAGTCCTTGTAGGTGTGACCTTAACAGAAATAGCAGGAGCGAATTCCTTCCTGCTGCCACTCTCACCTCCCCCCCCCGCCCCTCCCTCCCTCTCCCCCTCCCCCCTCAGCCCCCTCCGCCTCCTCCTCTCCCTTTGCCTCTCCCCTCCTCTCCCCTCCCCTCCCCTCCCCTCCCCCTCTCCCTCCCTGTCCCTCTTCCTCCTCTCTCCCTCCCTCCCTTTCAAATTTTAAAATTGCTCAGTCTTCCTGGGGGGCCTTGGGTGGGAAGTCACCAGCTATGAGCAGGGCCTCTGCTCAACTCTTCTCGGATTATTTTTTTCAAATCAATTGACCTTTGATTGCATCATTAAAATACCACAAATGAGGCATAGACTCCGTGTT
The DNA here is from genome assembly GCF_051225735.1 of Oryctolagus cuniculus. NCBI lineage: Eukaryota > Metazoa > Chordata > Mammalia > Lagomorpha > Leporidae > Oryctolagus > Oryctolagus cuniculus. Next base: position 2,846,738 of record NC_142870.1, read on the forward strand.
CCTGTTTGTACCTGGAACTGGACAGCTTTTTTTTTTTTTTTTTAAGATTCATTTTATTTATTTGAAAGAGTTACGGGAGAGAGAGACAGAGACAGAGAGAGAGAGAGAGGTCTTCCATCCGCTGGTTCTCTCCCCAATTGGCTGCAACCGCTGGAGCTGCGCCGATCCAAAGCCAGGAGCTTCTTCCGGGTCTCCCACGTGGGTGCAGGGGCCCAAGGACTTGGGCCATCTTCCACCGCTTTCCCAGCCATAGCAGAGAGCTGGATCAGAAGGGGAGCAGCTGGGACTCGAGCCCGTATGGGATGCCGGTGCCGCAGGCTGAGGCTTTACCCACTACGCCACAGTGCCAGTCCCAGGGTCATCACCTTCTTCAGCCCAGCAACTCCTGGAAGATTAGAACCCACGTCCTCACAGTAGCCCAGGAGCATGCACAGGGCCTTCCTTCCGCCCCCGCCCCCTGACCACAGCGGCCTGGCTGTCTCTCCAACAAACCTGGACCCTGGTGCTGGCTGCTCCCTCTACCTGCAGTGTTCTTCCTGGGCAGATCGGCCTGGCTCCCTCCCTGCAGTCCTGTCGCGTCCTGTCCCAGGAGGGGTGTAAAACTGCAAGCCCCGCACCCAGCCCAGCCGCCTCGTGTGGGGACCCTGCTCATCAGCGCTGTTTATACACGCAGCGTGCTGGGATGCTGTCAGCAGCAGAGCCAAGACGTTAGCTCACTTCCTGTCTCCCACAGCCAGCACACGTTCCCCCCACCCTGTTCCCACCAGCGGTAGCGTTTGTGCCCAGTGAGAGTATGATTTCTGCTTTCTTCCTCCTTTTTCCTTCCTTCCTTTTTAAGATTTATTTATTTGAAAGGCAGAGTTGCAGAGAGAAAGAGACAAAGAGAGAGAGGGCTTCCATCCGCTGGTTCACTCCCCAGTTGGCCACAACGGCCAAAGCCGAGCCGATCCGAAGCCAGGAGCCAGGAGCTTCCTCCAGGTCTCCCACGTGGGTGCAGGGGCCCAAGCACTTGGGCATCTTCCGCTGCCTTCCCAGGCCACAGCAGAGAGCTGGATCAGAAGTGGAGCAGCCGGGACTCAAACGGACGCCCATATGGGATGCCGGCCCTGCAGGTGGTGGCTTTACCCGCTGTGGCACAGCGCCGGCCCCAGGACTTCTGTTTTCTTCACTGATGAATACCAAGCACGTGTGCTTGTCCTGGCAAGAGACTGCTGGAAGCATGAACCAACGTTCCCAAAGGGCCATGTGTCCGTTGCCTACTGCTGTGTAAGGAGTTCTCGCAAAGCTAGTGGCTCAAGACTACACAGAGTTAAGATCTGGGGTCGGAGGTGCGGGCGTGGCTCCATGGTTCATCTGCCATGGGGACTCTCACTAAGTGTCAGCTGGGGCACGGTCTGCTGGGGAGGGGTTGGCTCCCACGTCCATGTGGCCATCGGAGCTGCGGTTCCTTGTGGGGGCTTGGCAGCTTGCTGGCCTTCAGGCCTTGCCACGTGGACTTCCACACGTGGACTTGCCATGTGGCAGCTTGTTTCATCAAAGCCACGGAGGAGGATGGAAGGAGGAGTCTGGAATCACGGCCGTGTCCCCCCTGCCCCCACCCCTGGCGCTGTATCAGGTTCCACGGGTCACAGGCAAGGCACAGGTGCTGTCCACACTCAGCAGGAGGGGACGACACAAAGGCACAGATTCCAGGAGATCACCGTGGCCGTCTCAGAGCCTGACCACACGTGGCGTATTCCTTTAGAAAGGCAGTGGCGCAGTGGCCAAAAGGGCCCTGGGCTTGTGTCCGAGGTCCCGTCGCGAGGGCCCGGCTCTGACGCTCGCCACGGGGATCCCACAGGGTTCTCTGACCTCCCTGGCATGCGTGGGATCATGCGGGGGGGCACGCTTCCTGTGGGAGGGGCCCCTCTGGAGGAACCACCCAGCCTGGCCCGAGGGTGCCCCGGCGCTTCCCCCCAAGCCTCCAGGATTCCTCAGTGAAGTCCTGTGGAGAGCTTGGTGGGCCCAAGCTCCCGCAAAGACCCTCCTCCTCCCGCAAAGACCCCACTAAGTGCACCGGGAAAATGGCAGCCACATCCAGGTCCAAATGCCACCAGTGTTAAGAAAAAAAATTGTTAAAGATTTATCTATTTATTGGGAAGGTAGAGTTATAGAGAGAGGGAGAGAGAGAGAGAGAGAGGGGGAGAGAGAGGCGGGGGGGGAGAGGTCTTCCACACGCTGCTTCACTCCCCAGTGGCCACAGCAGTCGGAGCTGGGCTGACCCGAAGCCGGGAACTTCCTCCAATGTTCCCACGAGGGTGCAGGGCCCCAGGACCTGGGCTGTCCTCCGTTGCTTTCCCCGGCCACAGCAGAGAGCTGGACTGGAAGAGGAGCAGCCGGGACTTGAGCGGGCGGCCCTATGGGATGCCCACACCGCAGGTGGTGGCTTTACCCGCTGCACCACAGCGCCGGCCCCAGAGGCCCCACCTCTTACCACAGTGGCACTTAAATGCCAACCTGGGTTTTGAAGGGGATGTTCAACCTTAGCCTCAGACTCTGTGCCCACCTGCCAGCCGGCTTGGCTCGGGCACCCGTGGCACTTGGCTTAACCCTCGTGCACAAGGCTTTGCCAATTTTCTGGATGAAAAAAGACACCTCGTGCCGGCCACCTGCTCCGGGATAGCCGTGCTGATGGCGGGCACGAAGCTCCTCAGGGTCTCCTGTATCTTCCGGGTCTCGGCCGCGGCCCCGGGCAGCCTCCGTCAGACGCCAGGCACCTGGAGCTGGCCTGTGCCCCGGGCCCCCAGCGGGCTGGGGTAGCGGTTCCCTTTGGGCCCAGCGCGGTAGCAGTGTGTGGCCCAGAAGCCCCACAATTCCCTGCCAGCAGTGAGGCCGCCCCGGCCGCCGCCCCGCTGCTGCTGTCTGAGGTCGGCCAGTCTCTGAAGTAGACTCGCAGGTGATTGGGGGTGTCACTTAAAAAAAAAAAAGAAAGAAACAAATACATTTCCCTCCCTCCCTCCCTCCCTCCCTCCCTCCTTCCTTCCTTCCTTCCTTTCTTTTCCTAATTTGAAAGAGAGAAATAAAGACAGAGAGGGACAGAGGGGTCTCCCACCTGCTGGCTCTTTCCCAGTGCCCACAGCAGCCAGAGGCCGGCCTGTGTCTGGGCTGAGTGGCGTCGGAGGAGACACCTGCGCTCGCCGCGGCCTGCTTCCACCTCCTGACCGTCACTCACGCTTCCTTTGGGTCTAGAAGTGGAACTGTTGGGTCAATCGGTAATTCTGTGACTGATTTTTTTTATAAAGGCTTATTTATTTATTTATTTTAAAGGCAGAGTAACAGAGAGGTAGAGACAGAGAGAGACAGTGAGGTCTTCCATCCACTGGTTCACTGCCCAGATGGCTGCAATGGCCAGGGCTGGGCCAGGAGCCAGGAGCTTCTCCTGGTCTCCCACGCGGGTGCAGGGACCGAAGCACTTGGGCATCTTCCACTGCACTCCCGGGCCACAGCAGAGAGCTGCGTGGAAGTGGAGCAGCCGGGGTTGGCATGGGGGCCACGAGGGATGGCGGCGTCGCACGGTGCCTCCACGCCGCCCCTCCGTTTAGCCTTTCCAGGAACCACAGAGGCCGCCGCAGCGGTGCCTGCGTTCCCGTTTCTCCACATCCCTGCCACACGGTTGCTTCCTGCTTCCTCGGTGGGTGGCAGCAGTGCCGGGGTAGGAGGTGGTCTCAATGGCATCTGCCATCCCTTGGTTTCAAATACCTTGATTGCGCCCCTACCCCACACTCAAGAGGTTGGGGTTAGGGTAAGGAGTTTCCTGAGCAGACGGTGGCGTTGGCGTCAGGGAGGTTAGCGGTGACTCCCAGCCCCACGGGCTCACGTCTGCAGGCCCCTGAGCACACACGGCTCTGCAGACATGGAAACAGAGTTCAGGGGCTGGCGCCGTGGCCCAGCGGCTGGAGTTCCCACCTGTATCCCACGTGGGTGCCGGTTCCTACCTTGGCTGCTCCACTTCCCGTCCAGCTCTCTGCTGTGGCCTGGGAAAGCAGCAGAAGATGGTCCAGGTGCTTGGGACCCTGCACCCACGTGGGAGACCTGGAGGAAGCTCCTGGGTCCTGGCTTCAGATCTGAATCAGCATAGTTCCAACTGTTGTGGCCAAGTGGGGAGTGAACCAGCAGATGGAAGACTCCCCTCTCTCTCTCTCTCTCTGTCTGTCTCTCAAATAAATAAATAAATATGTGTATATATTTAAAACAAAACAAACACAGAGAGCATGTTGCTTCAGCCGGGTCAGACGCTCAGTGCTCGGCCTGGTGTCTCTCAAAAGCCCACCCCGTGGCCACGTGGGCACTGACGCCACATCGGCGCAGTCCACTCCGTGGCACACAAAGCCACTGTTCCCGCTGTCGCGCCACGTGACTTTGCGACACGGCCATTTGGGAGCTGTTAATTCTCGGAGCCCCGCGGATCGCGCAGCGGGCGCCCGTGTCGCTGCGCACTATCAGAGCCGCAGCTGTTAACGGCACCGCCCGCCTCGGCAGGGACTTGAAGTGCTGGGAGAGGGTGCAGGCGCGGGGACGGAGCCATGTTTTCCGGAGCTGTGACTTTGGCTTGGCCTTTCAGTGTTACCGTTGACAGCACAGACCGTGTGGGGCCCTCGGGGTGGTAAACCTGCTTTGTTGCTTTGAAGGAGACCTCTGGCAAGGTCCCAAGTCTTTCACAGCCGAAAGTTTGGCAAACAGTTGTTCTTTGAAGCCAGAATGGTGTTCCGGGAAAAAAGCCAGCCACGAGTTGAGCTCACAGCCCAACAACCGGCCAGGCTCTCCGTCGCCCTTGGTCCACGCCCGAGGGGCTGCCTGGGCACCACCTGGCACGGCTTCCCCCACAGCTGTCCAAAAGGACGAGCCTTCAACGGCCAGGACTCAGTAAAGCGCGACAGTTAAGGACCACCAGGCCGCTTGTCCATGGCGAGGGCGCGGTGCACAGAACACAGAGTGACTGGGGGAGACTTCCCGCCCCCGCCGCCGCTGGTTTCTGTGCCGAGGGTCCACAGTTGGCCCCACCAGCACTGTCAGGCCAGCGTTGCAAACGTCAGCGAGGAGAGGGCCGGGCCTGTGTTAGCATGACTGTAAAAACGGCTCTGACCGTGCAGCCCCCGTGACCACGCCCGGAGCAACGTCATGGAGAGGAGCTGGGAGGCGGCCTTGTTGCGGGGAGGAAGGGGGTCTTGGACCCCACCTCTCTCCTCTTGCCCATCAGCCTGTACCTGGGAGCGGCTGAGGCGCGAGGTGCGAGGCCCCGGGACGCTGTCGATGCTAAGGGCAGTGTCACCAGCTTTGGAGTTCAGTGGGGTTCCCTTCTCACACAAGAGTACTTGGCAGAGTTTGTGGAGGACAGGGTCGAAAGTTAGCTTACGCTGCTGCAGAAATGTTGAACTGGCCTGGTGGTTCAGTCACGGGTCAGGACACCCACATCCTGCCTTCATTCGCTGGCTCCGGGTCGGTCCCAGCCTCCTGCTAACGTGCGCCCTGGGAGGCAGCGAGTGGCGAGTGGCGGCTCAAGGAGCTGGGGCCCTGCCCCCACACGGGAGAGCTGGACTGAGTTCCCGCCCCGGCTTCGGGCCCCTGCAGGTGTTTGGGGAGTGACCTGGACGACAGAAGCCCTGCCTCTCTTTCTCTATTTCTGTCTCTCTTTTTGCATCTCAAACAAATATATATTTTTTTTCAGTTTTGAAATCTGGGGCAGACATTACGGCACAGTGGGGCGAGCGCCTCTTGCAATGCCACATAGCGGCTCAGAGCGCAGGTTCGAGTCCCGGCTGCTCCACTTCGGACCCAGCTCCCTGCCAATGCACCTGGGAAGCAGCAGACAACGGCTCCAAAACTTGGGCTCCTGACACTCATGTGGGAGACCCAGGTGGAGTTCCTGGCTCCTGGCTCCAGCCTGTGCTGGTTCACTCCTCAAATGCCTGCAACGGCCCAGGCCGGGCCAGACCAAAGCCAGGAGCTCAGAACTCCATCTGGGTCCCCTGGGTGGGAGGCAGGGACTCGAGTACTTAGGCCATTGCCCTCTGCCTCCCCGGTGCGCAGTAGCAGGAAGCTGGAGTCAGGAGCGAAGCCAGGCTCACGCCCAGGCTCTCTCAGCAGGATGCGGGCATCCCGAGCCCACGCCCAGGCTCTCTCAGCAGGATGCGGGCATCCCCAGCCCACGCCCAGGCTCTCTGCGGCAGGACGCGGCCATCCCGAGCCGTGAGTGACTCGCTGCGCCTCCGTGAACTTCAGAGGCGCTGTGTACACTCCCCCAGGGTCCCAGACGCCACACGGCAGCAGCTGTCCCCAGACTGTCTATGCTGCGACTTCCTGACAAGGTGGAGGTACAGTGGAAACACGGCCACCGGCAGCCCAGCACGCCAGTCAGCAGTGGAGACCAACACCAGGGGCTGGCGGACAAGGTGGACAAGGCCTGGGGCCCCGGGCGGCAGCCGCGGAAGGGCGCGAGCCAGGCGGTCCCCAGCGTTTCCATTGCAGCCTCTAAGGACCCTCGGACAGGAGAGGCGCTCGGGGGAGGGGGTGAGAACGGTGACACACACGTGTCCTGCCAGCTCTGGTCTCTGCTGCCCTGGGACGGGACCGTGCTGTGTGTGTCCCCTTGGCCACTGTGCCCAGCTGAGTGGCCACAGAGAAATTAACATTTGAATGAGGAGCGCCTTGAGTGAGGTGGGTGATTTTCCATCCTGGACGTGGGACTCCTGCCCTCTGTTGGGGGCCAGAGAGAGAAGTCTGAGGCTCCAAAAGAGGGGGCCCGCCCCCAGGCCACCTGCAGTCTCCAACTGCATGAGGGTTGCGTGCTAGGATTGCCAACCTGCTGCCTGCCCGTACTGAGGCTGACTGAGACCCCAGAAGCCTGGGCAGGCTGAGCACTTGGGCTAAGGAACAGTGCAAGGTCTCAGAAGCTGCCTTAGAATAAGGTGTCCCCCGAGGTGGGTGGCCGGCACGCGGTCAATACGCCCCTTGGGACACTGGCGTCTTGTCTCAGGGCGCTGGGTGAAGCCCCGGCTCTGCTCCTGATCCAGCCTCCTGCCGGTGTGCGTCCTGGGAGGCAGCAGCTGCCGGCCCAAGTGCTTGGGCCCCTGCCACCCACGTGGGAGAGCTGGGTGGAGCTCCCGGCTCCTGGCTTTGGCCTGGCCCAGCTCTGACCCTTGTGGGCATTTGAGCAGAGAACCAGCAGGTGGAACTGTCTGTCTCTCCCTCCCGGTCACTCTGCCTTTCTTTTTCTGTTTTCTTTTCTTTCTTTCTTTTTTTTTTTTTTTTTTTGACAGGCAGAGTGGACAGTGAGAGAGAGAGACAGAGAGAAAGGTCTTCCTTTGCCGTTGGTTCACCCTCCAATGGCCGCTGCGGCCGGCGCGCTGCGGCCGGCGCACCGCGCTGATCCGATGGCAGGAGCCAGGAGCCAGGTGCTTTTCCTGGTCTCCCATGGGGTGCAGGGCCCAAGCACCTGGACCATCCTCCACTGCACTCCCGGGCCACAGCAGAGAGCTGGCCTGGAAGAGGGGCAACCGGGACAGAATCCGGCGCCCCGACTGGGACTAGAACCCGGGGTACTGGCGCCGCAAGGCGGAGGATTAGCCTAGTGAGCCGCGGTGCCGGCCTTTTTCTGTTTTCTCAACACCGTGGGTTTAATCGGAGTTGGGCCTGCAGGCTCAGGGTAGGAGGCTCCCCCTCGGCTCTACAGCAGGCTGACCCTGCGGGCCCCCTCCCGGCTCCCCAGCCCCATGCGCCCTGGCCGCACCTTGAAGACAGGGGCATCGCACTGCAGGGCCTCCTGTGCGTGCCTGTTGGTGACCGCCTGCGCGCGAGCCGGCGTCAGGCCCGCCGTGGGTGCCGCGGGCTGAGGCTCCCGCCCCGCGCGGCGTGCGCGCCCCGAAGCGGGTGGAGTTCTCCACCACGCTGGCTGGCTGCTCCTCGGTGCTGCCGGGGCAGGTGCTTCGGCTTGCGGAGGGCGCGGACCCGGTACTCGCAGCGCGGGAGCGGCGGACGCGGGCCAGGAGAGGCCGTTCGCTCGGGGGCACCCTCTGTCCCACCCTTCTCCACCGCCCGCTTGCCGGGTGGTGACCCTGGTCGGGGACTCTCGTCCTGGCTGGAGCCTCCGCAGAAGGAGCTGCCTTCACCTCCACGTTGGTGCTGGGTCTGCCCGGAGCTTCAGGAGGGAGAGGGCCGAGGGCGATCCCCGCTCAGAGCTCCCGCGCCCTCGCTTCTCCGGGAACTCGCCGCGGATCTGGCGCACGTCCACGGCTTCGTGGGAGGGGTCACTGGCCGGGGTGCGTGGACAGGAGCTTGTGGTGTGTGTCCAGGCCCCGCTACTGCCCCAGGAAGGCTGAGAATGCCAACATCCACAGCTTGGAGCTGGCCACACAGCGGCCCCGCCGCAGGGGTGCGAGGGGTGCACGGTGGGGTGGGGTGGGGTGGGGGTGCAGAGGGAGACTCAAGCGCCGCCCACAGGGGAGGGGCACATGGAACCGTGCACAGGCGCCCTCCTTGCTGACCCAGGCCCCACCGCTACCCCTGCAGAGCAGTGCTGGTGAGCGACTTCCTGTCTCGGGTCCATTCTGCCTTTCAAATGCGGAAATAAATCTCTTTAAAAAGTGAGGATGAAGAAGGCAGGGGTCAGCGCTGTGGTGTAGAGGGCACCATACGGGCACCGGGTTCTTGTGGGTTCATATCCCAGCTGCTCCACTTCCGATCAGCTCCCTGCTGAGGGCCTGGGAAAGCAGCAGAGGATGGACCAAGGGCTTGGCCCCTGCACCCGCGTGGGAGACCCGGAGGAAGCTCCTGGCTCCTGGGTCCAGCCTGGCTCAGCCCTGGCCGTTGTGGCCACTTGGGGAGTGAACCAGCAGATGGAAGACCTCTCTCTGTCTCCCTCTCCGTCTGTAACTCTGCCTCTCGAGTCAATAAGTAAACAACTTTTTAAGTGCTTGTGGATATTCCGGAGCTGGAAGGGCTCTCCCCACACCCTGTGCAGGGCAGAAAGCCGCACACCTGTGGTGCGGGCTGGGGGCATCTTTCCTTCTGCCTCTCTGGGTTCCCGTGGGGCCGCTGTGGCAGAGACAGACGGGCAAGAGAAAAAAGAAAGAGCAGTGTCCTGGTGTCTGTGTTTCCCGTGTGTGCCGGAGACACTCGGGGATGGGTGAACTCACTGAGCTGCCTCGGAGTCGGCTCAGGTCCCACCTCTCTGAGACACAGGACGGAGGGCGTGGGGCAGCCTGGTGGGAAGGGGGTGTTGTTTGTTAGGCAGGCTGGCTGCCCGGTGGCCTCTTCCTAATGCAGGGCCACCTTCCCCCGGTCAGCCAGTTCTCGGAGCCCTCCTCCCGCCGGGCGGGCACATCCTAGTCCCCCGATGGCCGGTGCTGTCTCTACTTCCAACGTGGACCAGGGCGGGCATGTGTCTGCCTGTGGCGGGGACGCTGCTTAACAGACAGCTGCCGCTGGGGGCGCCCGCATCCCACCCAGAGTGCCTGGGCTCGGCCCTGCCCCTGCTTCTGACCCGACTTCCTGCTGGTGTGCAACCTGGGATGAGCGACCAGTGCCAACCACTGCCAGGCTCTGGGGAGTGAACCAGTGCACGGGAGCCCTGTCTCTCCCCGTCTCCGCCTCTCCGTGTGCAAGGATCGCAAAGTGCTACCCAGCAAAGATCTTTAGAAGGTTGTTGACCGGCTTGATGGAAATAATTTATGACTGGCCTAGCTTCGGCGGGATGTCCACAGAAGTTTCTGAAGTTTCAAGCACTTTTACTCATGCTGAGATCCCCCCCACCGGGTCTCGTCTACACCGTCTTCTTATCCCACAAGTGGGGGTTTGCTAAGCAAAGGTCGCCAGCGGCCCTGAGCGCCCCACGGCTTCTGTGGGCGCCTGTGTGTTTCGTGCTGTCAGGAAAGCTGGGGGCCGGCGCTGTGGCCCAGCGGGTGAAGCTGCCGCCTGCAGTGCCAGCGTCCCTTATGGGCGCCAGTTCAAATCCCAGCTGCTCCACTTCCGATCCAGCTCTCTGCCCCGGCCTGGGAAAACAGCAGAGGATGGTCCAAGTGCTTGGGCCCCTGCACCCACGAGGGAGACCTGGAAGAAGCTCCTGGCTCCTGGCTTCAGCCTGGCCCAGCCCTGGCCATTGTAGCCATCTGGGGCGTGAACCCGCAGATGGAAGACCTCTCTCCCTCCACCCCCTCGTGTGTGTGTGTGTGTGTGTGTGTGTGTCTCCCTCTCTATTCTTTTCAAATACATAATAATAAATCTTTAGAAACACTTGCACCAAGACAGACTGACCTCTGGATGCTAGTTCTGCACGAGCTACTGGAAGCCCTCCGTTAAAGCCGTCACCTCACGGGACCCGCACCGCGTGCCCCACCAGGCTTCTCAGCTTCCCACAGGGTGCCGGCGAGTCACGGAAACACCGCGCAGCTTCTGCCAGCCCTGGGTTTCACTCCCCGTGCCCGCTGCCTCCGGGAACCCGTGGTTGCGGATAAAGCCTCTGCTGGTTGGCGTTTAGGAAGCTGGAATGACACACAGGTGTCTGCAGAGGTCGGCTCTGGACACCGAGGCCGCCACGGCGCAGGCGCGTTTCCTGCAGCACCGGCTGGCCCAGGTGCGCTGCGCGTCCCCCACGCCACGAGCCAGTCCTGCCCGTAGCAGCCCAGGCTCGGAGACTTCTACCCTGGTGCCGTCTCCCAGGCGACAGTCCCTCAGGTGTCACGTAGCATCTGAGGGCGGTAAAGCCCGAGCGGCCTTAGAGCCACGGGGTCCTCGCGCGCTGGCAGGACCCGTGTCCCGGGAAATCTTCGTATTCTTCAAGGTGGGGAGAAAAGTACGACGCATTTCTGTGTGTTCAGCTTTCGATGGGAATCATTCAAACCGCGTCCCTTTATTTCATGTATTTTCTACCCTTTTATCCCTTAAGTCTTTTTTTTTTTTTAAGATTTATTTAATTATTTGAAAGTCAGAGTTACAGAGAAAGAGAGATCTTCCATCTGTTGGTTCACTCCCCGGATGGCTGCAAGAGCCGGAATTGGCCAGGATGAAGCCAGGAGCCAGGAGCTTCTTCCAGGTCTCCCACGTGGGTGCAGGGGCCCAAGCACTTGGCCCATCCTCCACTGCTTCCCCAGGCCACAGCAGGGAGCTGGATCGGAAGTAAAGCAGCCGGACTAGAACCAGTGCCCACGTGGGATCCCAGCCATGGCGGTACAGCACTGCAGCAGAGCCGGGCGTTACCAATCCTAAGAGAGTGGAAGCCAAGAATCTCGCTGTGAGGAGTCAGGGGGCCGCCACAAGGGGGTTGCCGTGCTCCGGGAGCCGCAGCAGCGCCGGCCAAAGGTCTCTCCTGAATGACAGGCACACCTGCCACCTCCCGGGGGACTGACGCTGACGAGTTACGCAGATTTATGTCAGTCCATGTGTGTTCCAGAGGACTCAGAGTTTACTCTCTGGAGCTTAAAATCAGAATCCCTTTCGGGTCGGCGCTGTGGCATAGTGGGCCAAGCCTCCGCCTGCAGTGCCGGCATCCCATATGGGCACTGGTTTGAGTCCCGGCTGCTCCACTCGTGGCCTGGGAAAGCAGTGGAAGATGGCACAAGTCCTTGGGCCCCTGCCCCCATGAGAGACATGGAAGAAACACCTGGCTCCCGGCTTTGTATTGGCTCAGCTCTGGCGTGGTGGCCATGTGGGGAGTGAACCAGCGGAAAGACCTTTCTCTCTGTCTCTCCCTCTCACTGTATGTAACTCTACCTCTCAAATAGATAAAAAAGTCTTTTTAAAAAATCAGAATCCCTTTAAAGAATAAACAGGAAGCTGAACTCCTTACGTGTCCTTATGAGATTTAAAATCCAAGAGCAGGCGTTTGGTGCGCTGGTTGGCACCCACGTCAGCGCCCGGGGTCCTGCTCCCCGTGTCGGCTTCCTGCCGCGTGCACCCCGGGAGGCAGCGCTGATGGCTCAGTAGTTCTGCCCCGCCAGCCCTGTGGGTGACCCGGGTGGAATTCTGGGTGCTGAGGGCCTCTGAGGAGTGACCCCGCTGATGGGCGGTTTCCCTTCCGTCTGCCTCACATATGTGGAATAAACAAACATGGAGTTTAAATCGGGCATAAGCAATACACGTGTGACCCTTTGTTCGCCCGCAACCCTGATCCCAGCCCTGCTGTGGCGTCCACCCCGGCTCCCTGTGCAGCGGTCCCAGCCAGCACCACCACCGCTGACGCGGGACCCGCAGGCCCCGGTGTGGCCCCGGCGGGCAGGAGGCTGCCTGGGATGCTCTCTGCCGCCCGGCAGCGCCTGGGAAGGGGCAGCCGATTAACCAGCCCGTTGCCTGCTCCTATCAGTACGCGAGGCTGCGAGCTTGGAAGCCCTTTGGGAGCTGAGGGTCTGTGGCACCGGCTCTGGTGAGGGCTCCCTCGTCTGCGGCACACCTGGCAATGGCCCCACACTGGCAGGAGGGGCAGGGGCAGCCCGGTGAGCTCCCACGAGGCCCCACCGCCTCTCAACACTGCCACACTGGAGACCCTTGGGGGCCGCACTCAGCCCCCATCCAAACCCCAGCAGCTGGCTGCTGCCCCGCTTCCTGGCAGGGAGCCTGGGCTCCAGGGAGTCCCCGAGTGACAGGGAGTGGGAGACGCTGACCACACCAGCGCTGACACTCGTGCGTTGACGCCTGTGGGCAGCTCGGGGTGGGGCCGCTCGCTCTGGAAGGACCAGCTGAGGGCTGCACCTTATCAGACCCGACCGGGAGCAGCGGAGGCCGGAGACCCAGTGCATCGTCCCTACAGGGGGGGCGGGGCCCCGGGGAGAACTGCAGCTCAGAGACCAGCTGCCGGGTGGGCGACCCCAGGCCCCCCATTCTCGTACTGTCCTTTGTTTACCTGAGGGCACCCGCCGAGGGGACACAGGTGCCCGCCGTCTCCTCACTGGCATCTCCTTCGGCTCCGAGGGCCCACAGGGGAGGGAGCCTGGCCTCCGTGCACCCCACGCCCACCCCTGCCTCCGAGGTGGGGCCAGGCCGTGTCTGCTTCCAGTGGTCAGCGCGGCGTCCACAAGGGAAGCAGACACCAGAGACCAGGGCGCGGCCTGCTTCGCTCGGGCTCCTGGGAAAGCCACACCCACCGACACCCGCTCTTCCCGCGTGGCTGTCTCCCTCGCTGCCGCTCAGCCGCCCTGCCCGGTCCGGACGCCTGGGTGACCCTCCTGGGGAAGCCCGGCGGCCTCACTGCAGTGCACGGCAAAGCGTGCGGCTCCCAGGGCGCTAACGGGGGCGGGGCTTCACTGTGTCCAGAGCTGCTGCAAAGTTGTGAAGGATTAAAAACCAGTTCATTTGAAAGGCAGAGCCAGAGCGACAGAGGGAGGGGTGAGGGAGGGGAGAGAGAGGGAGGGAGAATGAGAATCTTGTATCCACTGGTTCACTCCCTAAAAGGCCTCAATAGCCGGGGCTGGGCCTGGCGGAAGCCAGGAGCCAGGATCACCAGCCTGGTCTCCCACGCGGGTGCAGGGGCCCAGGGACCTGAGCCGTCTCCACTGCCTTCCCGGGAGTAACAGCGGGGAGCTGGGTTAGGAGCGGAGCACCTGTGTATTGAACCAAAACTCAGAAGTGGGATCAGAGGGTGGCTTAACCTGCCGCCCCACAGGCCCTCTGCAAGCCCAGCCCCCCGCAGAGCACCCCCCCCCCGCAAGCCCAGACCCCCGCAGAGCACCCCCCTCCACAAGACACTCCATTGCAGACACCTGGAGTGGATCTCTCCCCGCTCTCTGCCAGCCCAGGCCCCTGTAGAGCACCCCCCTGCAACCCCCCCCCCAAGCCCGGCCCCCCGCAGAGCACCCCCCCAAGACACTCCACTGCAGACACCTGGAGTGGATCTCTCCCCGCCCTCTGCAAGCCAGCCCCCTGTAGAGCACCCCCCGCAAGCCCCCCCTGCAAGCCCAGCCCCCCGCAGAGCACCCCCCCACAAGACACTCCACTGCAGACACCTGGAGTGGATCTCTCTGGGAGTCCCGCGGTCACACTCCCCTCCTGAGCGCAGCGGTGCTGTGAGCTTGCTGGGGCCTCCCCAGGGAGGGGGGCGGGGTGTCCACCTGGGCTTCACATACAACAGAAATCCACCCCCCAGTGCTGGAGGCGGGAAGCCGGGTGAGCACACTCGGGCGGCGGGGCCTGGTTCCCTGGCGCTGACACAGGAGCTGGTCCGAGTGTGAGCCCGTGTGGCCAGCCCGCTGCCCGCACACAGGAACCCTGTTCCGCTCATGCAGCTCCAAGAGGGCCCGTGAGGGGTGGCCGTGGACTCCAGCGGCTGTGTCCAGACGGGCAGGCTCGGAGGACGTCAGGTCCAGCCAAGCCTCAGGTGCAGCGTCACAGAGCGGTCCTGACACTGGGTGACCAGGACAGTCCTCAGTGCTGAGAGACCAGCACTGCCCGGCTCCTTGGACACTGAGTGACCAGCACCGTCCAGCTCCCCGGTGACTGGGTGACCAGCACTGCCCGGCTCCCCGGGGACTGAGTGACCAGCACTGCCCGTCTCCCTGGGAACTGAGTGACCAGCACTGCCTGGCTCCCCGGGGACTGCGTGACCAGCACCGTCCGGCTGCTCGGACACTGCCAGGTGAGTGCCAGGGACCCAGTCGTGTGCGGCATCACTGCCCTCCCCCTCCCCAGGTGCATACGAGCAGAGAACAGAGATGGGAGCCAGAGCTGGGAGTCCAGTCAGGCATGCACGAGGGGCGCGGGAACCGGACGTGCTGGGGCCTCCATTAGTCCTACACGTGGGGCGCAGGAACCGGACGTGCTGGGGCCCCCTATTTTAGTCCTCTACATTGCGCAGGCACTGCAAGTGCCTGGGCCCCACCCCTCATTTCAGTCCTCTCTCTGGCCAGGTGACCCCTTTAATACTGGAGCATGTGTCACCCTGCTCGCACTGGCCGCCCTCCACAAGCTAAGGAGGCTCCCTTGTTGCCAGGTCATTGAAGAAAACCCAGGGGCCGGGGCTGCGGCTCAGCCAGGGAAGCTGGGTGAGCCACCGTCCGCAGCGCCTCCGTCCCACAGGGCTGCCAGTTCCCATGCCGGCTGCTCCACCTCTGCTCCCGCTCCTGGGACAGCACCTCAGGGTGGCCCGGGCGCTTGGGCCCCTGCACCCACGAGGGAGACCCAGAAGCTCCTGGCTCTGGCCTGGCCCAGCCTTGGCCATTGCAGCCATTTGAGGTGTGAACCAGTGGATGAAGACCTCTCTGTCTCTCTCACTCTGCACAATAGAAGAAGAAATAGAAACAGAAGAGAATGCGAAGCAGAGACTCCCTTGGGCCCGACCGACAAGGCACGCCGCCTCTGCTCTGACAGAACACACCCACCTGGCGTCCCCGCCACCTCAGGCATCCTCCCGGGAGGGCAGTGGGCTCTGCGGCGCCCGTTCTATCGCTTCCTGTGTGCTCACACCGGCACCCTAGGCAGGGAGCTGCAACTCAGCCAGCAGCGCTCTAAAGGTATGAACGTCCCAAACCAGCAGCAGGTCAGCCCCGAGGGTGCAGTCAGAGGGCGGGGAGGGTGCAGTCAGGGGGCGGGGAGAACCTGGGATAGGCGAGGGCTGGGCCTGACCAGCACACAATCTCCAGCAGTCCAAGGGCATTAGGGCCAGATGTTACGGGAGCAAAGGTTCTGGCGACAGGAAGAACAGGAGAGGAAGCGTACACACAGCAGACTCACAGAATGACAATTGCTCTAAGTAGCACTCGGACCTCAGAATCAGCCCTTAATGCATCCTGGTCTAGCTGAAAAGCCCACGAGAGCATTTCAGCCATGGGAAGCCAAGCCACTGAGGCAAAAATATTTTACATGAAGGATCTCAGTGAGAGACCCCAGTGGAAAGGGGCCATCAAAGAAGGAGGCACTTTCTTCTGAAGGGAGGCGAGACCGTCCACTTTGCCCATGGCCTTGTCTAAATACTGACGGAGACTGTGGATTCAAAAGGCTTCCACAGCCTTGGTAGCTCACGTCAAGAGTTGTGGGTGGGGCTGGTGCTATGGTGCAGGTTAATCATCCCATTGGCCACTGGTTCTAGACCCGGCTGCTCCTCTTCCGATCCAGCTCTCTGCTATGGCCTGGGAGGGCGGTGGAGGATGGCCTAGGTCCTTGGGCTCCTGCGCCCACACTGGGGACCCGGAGGAACCTCCTGGCTTCGGATCAGCTCAGCTCCACCCACTGCAGCCATTTGGGGAGCGAACCATGGACTGAAGACCTCTCTCTGTAACTTTGCCTCTTAAATAAATGGATAAAACTAAAAAAAAAAAAAAAAAAAAAAAAAGCCTCAGGTGGTCACTGACATCCTACATAGGAGTGTTGTTAAATCAACAACGGGAGTCACTGTGCACTTACTCCTTGTGCAGGACCTCTGTCCTCAAAGAGTGGGATTATGAGAGTTAACTGTAAAACCAACGCACAAGGATTTACTTCACTTTAACGCATTAAGTGAAGGGTACTTTCTACACCTCCTAAGCTATAGTTATGTCTAAGTGCTCGCAAAACAGGAACAATTCTTGGGTTCTTCTTCAAAGTTAATTAAGTTTCTCAAAAAAAAAAAAAATATATATATATATATTAAACCTCAGAAAGGTTTCCTTCTATTGAATTAAAATGTACCTTTTTATCCCTTATTATAAACATTATCCTTTTGGTGTTCTACTGCACATCAGGGTAACAACAGTTAACAACAGCAGACTGCATTTTTCTAAATAGCTAGAAGAAAGACTTTTGAATGTTCACACTACGAGAAATCTTGAATATATGAGTGATGGATGCTCGTTATCCTAATTTTATCATTAAGATGTATGCATGTACTGAAATATTATATTGTACCCCATAAATATGTACAATTATCGTTTGTCCATAAATACAAATAATCTAATAAAAACAGAGGAGGTAAAGTGACTACCTCTGCTAACACCCGTATTACGCGGGCGACAGATCTGGCAGGGGTGACAGCACGTGACCCACAGGGTGTCCCTGGAGTAACACGGCGACTACAGGCAGACGGCACGGACTCTGCGGGCCACCACACGGGGCCCCGGGGTCGCGATGCCCAAGGACCCGCCTCTGGGAGGCGGAGGGAGTGCACCCTGCTCCCAGCAGCCCGAGTCCGGCCCAACGGGACCAGCTCCCAAGGACCAAGTTTGTCCTGTGAGGCTTCATCTTTAATGGGTACACAGGTACCCATTAAACACACCCCGGCCATGGAAGAACTCCGCCTGAGGCAGTCAGTCTGGGACACGTGGCTTCACACCCCCAGCGCACCTCCACGTCACAGGGGCTCCTCGAGCTAGTAAATCAAAGAGCAAACCAAACTCCCAACAGTGGGGTACCCGGCCCGGGCGATGCAGACGGGGCCTGCACAGCCCGCGAGCCACACGGACCCCTCTTCTGTACAATGGCCCCGCCTCAGCGACTGTTACAGCAACAGCAGGTGGACCAGCACCAAGGAGACCGACTGCGGGTACAGCCACCGCCTGTGAGGCTGGCATCCCCTGTGGGCGCCGGTTTGTGTCCCCAGTGTTACTTCTGATCCAGCTCCCTGCTAAGGGCCTGGGAGAAGCAGCGGAACCCGAGGGAGCGCCCGGTTCCTCCTGACGTCAGCCTGAGCCCGGGCGAGCAGGGCCACGTGCGGCGAGCCAGCAGAGGATGATCTCATCTCTCCTGTCATCTTGCAATCTTACACAAGAAACCTGCGCACTCACTGGTCACCTCGAGCAGGAAGCAGCCAGACGACACGGAAGCGAGCAGACTGCGGCGGCCCACCTCCCACTGTGCGTCTGGGGCTGCGGCCCCTTTCTGTCATAACTGAGACAGTGACAGAGGAACCGCTGAGCCGCCGAGCCCCTGCGTGGGACAGACCTGGCAGACGACCGCCGGCTGTCAATTCTCCCCCTTTTCTTGACTCCTTTAAGAAGTGTGGGCTTAGAGAAAGGTGACTCCCAGGACGCTGTCTGGAGTTTGCCTGAGCTGACAGAGGCCAAGGAGAATTCAGACGCGGTACCACCCAGAGAGAGCCGTGAACAAGGCGAATCGTGCGCCCACGGCACGGCTGCGGCACCCACGGCATGGCTGCTCTCGGCAGCTACGGCCCCGCCTACGTCTGCCCAGACTGCTGGCCGTCCCACCTCGCCATACACACAAGCCGTCCTCAAGAGTACCTAAAGCCACAGCGCGGGAGGTGCCCCGGCCTAGCCAGAGACGCCGAGCCCTGGGCCTGGCTGTCACTGGGCCGCCGACTGTCCCTCTTCCCACCACTGCCCTGCCGTCAGATCCTGTGGAGGGAACAAAGCGAACTGCGCTTTCCTGCCGAGACGCTATGGCCGACACGGGCATTTCTTCGCAAAGCAGCGACAAACTCCTATTTCTGACTTACCAAAAACCAGAAGTCACCGCTACCCTTCTGAGGCCCGGCTCTGACGAGCATGCGGTCACCCCATGCTGCAGCGGGCAGGACCACAGGCCTGAGGTGCAGACCCTCCCCACTGCTGCTCGTTCCGTGAGCCCAAAGCCCCCAACCAACCCCAAGCACATGTGGAGCGCATCAGCAGGTGCTGGGACGCCTCCACTGTGACAGGGAACCCGAGCCCACACCCACACCCACACCACAGTCACTACACACCCACACACACACACATACCCCCACCACACCCCCACCAATCATAGTCACTACACACCCACACCACACCCACCACCAATCATAGTCACTACACACCCACACCATAGTCACTACACACCCACACACCATAAACCATACACTACACACACACCACAAATCAGTCACCACACACCCATACCACAAATCATAGACACTACACACCCACACCCACACCATAGTCACTATACACCCACACACCACAAACCATACAGTCACTACACACCCACCACACATCATAGTCACTACACACCCACACACCACAAACCATAGTCACTACACACCCACCACCACAAACCATACAGTCACTACACACCCACCACACACACCACCATAGTCACTACACACCCACACACACACCATAGTCACTACACACCCACACACACCACACCACAAACCATACACTATACACAAACCACAAATCAGTCACTACACACCCACACCACAAATCATAGTCACTACACACCCACACCCACCACAAACCATACACTACACCCCCACCACACCCACACACACGCCCACCACAAACCATACAGTCACTACACACCCACCACACCCACACACACACCCACCACAAACCATACAGTCACTACACACCCACCACAAACCATGCAGACACTACACATACACACCACACCCCACAAACCATACACACCATCACCCACACCCACCACACACATACCCTCACCCTCACATACACCCCCATAAACCATACATGCCCTCACCCACACCACACACCCTACCCTACCCACAAACCATGCAACACCACACAAGCCCTCACCCACACACCCCCCCACACCCATACACTCACCCATGCCCGCACCACACCCTCACACCCCACGCACACATGCACCCCCCCCATACCCACCCCCACACACCACACACCCTCGTGCCTTGAGCGGGTTTTATTTTCGGAGGCGGGGACGCAGACGGTCTAGACCGCGGGCGGCTCCCTCAGTGCCGAGGCGACTCTCGCCCCGAGGAGGGCTGCGGCATCCTGAACTTCGAGAGCTCCAGGTTGAGGTCCAGGAAGGTGTAGGGGGTGTAGTCGTGGTGCTGGAGGTTCTTGTAGGTGGTGGCGTCGGACGGCTCCGCAGGCGCCAGCGCGGGCTCTGGGGAGGAAGGCAGAGCGTGAGGGGCGGGCGCACTGCCTACAGCCCGCGGCGGGGGCCCAACCGGCCACAGGAGAAGCTCCCGGAGCCACGTGCCCCCGCAGCGAGCTGAGTTCACCCCAGCGGCGGAGACGGGCACCAGGCCCTGGCGTCTTCGCGTGGTTCCTCAGCCTCGGACGCCTGCGGAGGGACTCCGGGGCCACCTGAGCTGCTCTGCCCTGGAGACCGGCTGACAGCAACCAGCAACGTCAGGAGGAAACTTGCAGACACGCAGCCCGCGAGCCTCCTGGGTCTCGATCAGGCACACCCGGGGCTCTGTCAGGGGCGGCCTGCGCCGCGCGGCTGACTGCTGTCTGGAGGAAGAAGTGGCTACAGCTTAGGTTCGTAGACTGAAAATACGAAGTCAGCTTTACTTCTCTAATGGGAAAATTCACCAAAGCCCGCACACCGGAACTTCTGCCGATCCTGAGACTGCGAAGTGTGGGGCAGAGACAAAAGAACCCTGTTCCCAGCCGTGGCACACGGGCCGCGGGTTAGGCGGAGAGCTGAGGGCACGCGTGGGCACCCGGGCGCGGCACGCGGCTCCACCACCGCGTGGACGCCCCAGCTCCACTGCCCGGTTTCAGCTGAGCTCAACGAAAGCACGAGGTGACAGTTATCCCATCTCAAGCCAACAATGCATCACCGTGGGTAAGACGAGGAAGGCGGCAGCAGAGACGCGGGCTCTAAGTCTCGTCGAGACCCAGCCCACGTGGGAGCCCGCGAGCCCGCGAGCCCGCGAGCCCGCAGAGTCGGCCCGGCCCAGCCCAGCCCACCCAGGGGCTGTGCCGTTCCGCCTTCTAAGGACAAAGAATATTTGGAAAAGCAAGCAAGCGTTCAGGACCGCAGTCTGAGACCCGGACTCTGCGTCTTGTCCTGCGGGCGTGGCGTCCACTCCGCCCCGCAGCAAGCGACGGCAGGCGGCCGCACCAGGAAACGCGGCCCGGGCGTCTCGGCGTATCAGAGAGGAGCGAGGGCAGGGGAGGAACACACGGCCCATGGCGGCGGCGGGGCGGCGTCAGGGCCGCGGCCTCCCAGACGAGTGCCCAGGACAGCGGGCAGCACAGGAAGGAAGACCGTCCACAAAGCTCGCGACAGCAGCTCAAGCAGACCACGGGCTTTCGGGAAACTCAGAGAAGGGCTCCACGCAGAGCTTGGCTGAGTGACACCTGGCACTTCCTGCTTTAACTCTAAAAAGTGAGTGTTCGCTCAGGCCTGAGCGCGCGAGGCAAACGTGGGGCTGGGTCTGCCCAAAGACCCCGCACCCAGGGCAGACACTGAGCTCCCACGCTCGCTGGCTCAGCCAGACGCTCTGCAGGCACAACAGTGGACACTCAGCGCCCAGAAGTTAGGGCAGGACATCAAAACTACACTGTTCAGGGAGCCGTCAAGAGTGCCAAGGGCACACTCCCCAGCTTGGGGCGGCGCTGTGGCGTAGCAGGCGAGGCTGCCGCCTGCAGTGCCGGCTCCCACGTGGGCGCCAATTCGAGTCCTGGCTGCTCCACTTCTGATCCAGCTCTCTGCTCTGGCCTGGGAAAGCAGTGGAAATTGGCCCAAGTGCTTGGGCCCCTGCACCCACGTAGGAGACCTGGAAGAAGCTCCTGGCTCCTGGCTTCGGATCGGTGCAGCTCTGCCCATTGCAGCCAATTGGGGAGTGAACCAGCAGATGGAAGACTTCTCTCTCTCTGTAACTCTTTCAAATAAATAAATAAATTAAAAAAAAAAAAAAAAAAAGAAAAGCGTAAGGCGCTTCAGGGCCGCGTGTGAGGCAGTGGATCCTGCAGGACAGGCACGCCGCCCTTCTCCCATCAGCCCTGCTGCCCGTGGCCCAGGTCATCGCACAGACACAGGAGGGAACTAACTGGAGTCGGCCCCGGGGACAGGAAGGGCTGTGTACCCTGTGCGGCGTCCCGCGGCGCCAGTGCAGAGGCGGCCTCCGTCACCCCGCCCGCTTCCTCGCACACGTCTTCCCCGTCCACGGGAACGGTCTTCACGCTGCCCGGGGGCTCCCGATCTTCCAGGACCTCCGCCGTGGCCGTCGCCTGCCCGGCCGTCGCCTGCCCGCCCACACTTTCTTTTCTCGTCGGGGGAGACGCGGCCTTCAGGCTGGGTCCCGGCGCTCGCTCCCGATGGCTCTGCTGGGCACCGGGGGGAGCGGCCTGCAGCTGCCCTCCTGGGCCAGCCTCTGCCGTCGCGGGGGCAGACAGCCCTGGTTCCGCGTGATCGGACGAGGCGTCTCTGATGTCACACGGCTTCTGGCTTCCTCTGTCAGCGCCAGCCGACCGCACTGCTCTCGGCACCTGCTTCCCCGCTGCGTCCCGCCGCCCGAGCTCGGCGCCTGCTTCTGGCTTGCGGGCTGCGGCTTTGGGCTTGGCCTCGCCTGTGTCCTCCCAGGGCTGGGCGGGGGTCCCGTTCTTCCTGGGTGGGTGGCTGACAAACGCGTGCGGCTTCTGTGCCCGGGCTTTCTCCTCTGTGGAGGCCTTGGCTGCTGGGGGCCTGCCTCTGCTCTTCTCGTGAGGACGGGCGCCTGGGCGGTCACCCTCCTCGTCGGACTCGGAGTCGGAAGAGCTGGATGAGGACGAGGACGAGGACGAGCCGTCCGGCCCTCTCCGGCCCTCCCGCGTCACTGCTGGGTCTGAGCGCCGCTCTCGGGACGGGAATGGAGCTTTCCGAGGAAACTCCACCGAAGTCTTCCCGGACAGGAGCCCGTGCGCCCCTCCGCCTGTGCGGCCAGCCGACGGGAGAGCCCGGGGCGCGGCAGCCGTCTGCCTGGCCGGCAGCTCTGCCCCCTCCTGGGGCTCCACTACATCTAGGAAATGCACAAAGAGCAGCGTTATTTTCCACACTTGACCCGACACCCGTCACACGGCCGCGCTCGGAACGTCACGGTGTGACGGCCCCGGGGAAAGCCGGCTGGGGGAGCCTGGCCAGGGTGCCGCCGCCCAGCCTGCCCCCGCTTCTCACCACGGCACTTCCCTCGAGACGACGCTTCACATTCTCAGACCGCACCCAAATCTAAGGTAAATTATAATAAAGATAGTTTTGAATGACATTCAAGTTTCAAAAATGCGTAATCGCTTGAATCCCTTAAAAGACATATTTCTCAAAAAACAAAAGAGTTCAGAACCGTGACTCCTATCTGGACGTGGCGCGTGTACTGCCTGCACACGTACAGGGGTCCTGCAGCTCAGAGCGCCACCCGAAAAAGGAAGACAGGTCCTTCAGACCACGTGCGTCGCTGGGATTCCCTCAGCCAGCAAGACAGAGCGTCACAGCGCCTCCCAAACTGGAATTTCCTGTCACGCACACCAGAGGGAACAGGCTTTAAGCCTGAAAACATTCCAGTATGAGAGTCCCATATTCCAGTCACTGACAGAGGGTGGGATTTTGTGGAAGAACATCGTCGTCGCTTTCCTCGCAAGCACAGAACGCCCTCCCAGCCTCCTTCTGAACACCAGGCGGTGTGTGCTGAGCCGCAGACGGACAGACGAGGGAGACAAGGGGCAGCACACGCTCACGGGGGGGGGGGGGGGGGGAGAGGAGAGGGGAGGGCGGCAGGCGGACACGGAGAGGCCTAACCGCCCCCGGCGCACTGCGGCCACCAGGCACACAGAGCAGGTGCCGAAGCAGTAAGCGGCGGCTCTCAGAGCTCAGGACGCTGCACGCGGCACGTCGCCGACCGCCGTCTCCCTGACCACGCCTGTACCACTCAGAAATCCCAACCGACCGTGCACGGTGTGCGGCCTCCGCCACCTGCCAGCCACCCACCTTTACTGTTTTATTTTCCTTCCAAGACTTATTTATTTATGTGAAACGCAGAGCTCCAGAAGGGGAGAGGCAGAGGTCTTCCACCTGCTGGTTCACTCCCCAGATGACCCCAACTGCAGGGCCGGGCCGGGCCGGACAGCAGCTTCTCCTAGTCTCCCATGTGTGTGCAGGGGCCCAGGCACTCGGGCCATCAGCAGGGAGCTGGGCTGGAAGTGGAGCAGCCGGGACTGAACCGGTGCCCATACGGGATGCCGGCGCTGCAGGTGGAGGCTTAACTTGCTATAGTCTTTACGAAGCTACGCAGATGTTATTCAGTCAACAACTTAATGCTCACTGGCAAAATTCCACCAGTGAACGGATTCAAACTCACCAAAGCCAGAGGGCCTTGTGGTTCTCCAAGAGGGTGCACGGCGTGCACGGTGCACCTGTGAGGGCAGCCGGACGGCGTGCACAGTGCACCTGACAGCAGCCGGGACGCTGACACCTGCGCCACGCAGAGCCCGAGACCGTGGACGGAAAGAGGCAGAACACGGGCTATGGGCCGGGGCCCTGCCTGAGGACAGACCCTTGACCTCTGCTGAGCGCTGTGACCCTGACAGCAGCTGCCCAGGGCCCCGTTACAGGCAGCCGGGAGGGGCTGAGGGCGAGAGCTCCTCCAGACCCCTGCCCGTCACCCACACGGGGGAGGCAGCCCTACACGTGCGGTGTAGAAGCACCACTTATTCTCTTCGTACAGGGATTCACACATAAGTGACAGGCCACAGCTGTGTGTCAGGTTGCCTTCCCTCCCAAGAGTACTCAGCCGTCCACGGAGCAAGGACACAAAGCGTGCCCCAACCTGTCCCACGTGCATCCTGCTGAGGCCCGCAGGGCCCACCACCGCCAGAGACACAGGCTGCTCCCGGAGAGCCCCCACAGCACAAGGTGGGTGGTTCTCACTCACGATTCTAAGAAGGGACTCCTGGGGCCGCCTGCAGTGCCAGCATCCCGTATGGGTGCCAGTTCGAGTCCCAGCTGCTCCACTCCTGATCCAGCTCTCTGCTGTGGCCTGGGAAAGCAGTGGAGGATGGGCCAAGTGCTTGGGCCCCTGCACCCACGTGGGAGACCTGGAAGAAGCTCCTGGCTCCTGGCTTCAGCCTGGCCCAGCCCTGGCACTGCAGCCCTTTGGGGAGTGAACCAGTGGACGGTCACTCTCTCTGCCTCTGCTTCTCTCTAACTCTGCCTTTCAAATAAATAATGTTTTTAAAGGGGGGGGGATGGCTCTTTGGCGTGACCATCTGAAAATCCATTTAGCCGTAACTCATGAATCTGTGAAGTAGAATCACGGGCATGAGACGTCAGGACGTTAGTAAAGAATTCGACTACTTGTTCGCTAGTGAACGCTCAACAGATACCAACATGTGAGGTGTGACAGTTCACCTAGCGCTCCCACAGACGTTCCCAGGTGTGAAAATGGTATCGTGACTGCTCTGGGAGGGAGTCCTTGTGTTCAGAAACACACTGAAGCACTCGCACATTCAAGGAGAGCCGCACACCGAGTAAGTTCCTGTGGAATCCAGACCCCAAGTGGACGGGGTGCAGACGCCACGGGACGGCGCCCACGTGGACGGGGTGCAGACGCCACGGGACGGCGCCCACGTGGACGGGGTGTAGACGCCACGGGACGGCGCCCACGTGGACGGGGTGTAGACGCCACGGGACGGCACCCAAGTGGACGGGGTGTAGACGCCACGGGACGGCGCCCAAGTGGACGGGGTGTAGACGCCACGGGACGGCGCCCAAGTGGACGGGGTGTAGACGCCACGGGACGGCGCCCACGTGGACGGGGTGTAGACGCCACGGGACGGCACCCAAGTGGACGGGGTGTAGACGCCACGGGACGGCGCCCAAGTGGACGGGGTGTAGACGCCACGGGACGGCGCCCAAGTGGACGGGGTGTAGACGCCACGGGACGGCGCCCACGTGGACGGGGTGTAGACGCCACGGGACGGCGCCCACGTGGACGGGGTGTAGACGCCACGGGACGGCGCCCACGTGGACGGGGTGTAGACGCCACGGGACGGCGCCCAAGTGGACGGGGTGCAGACGCCACGGGACGGCGCCCAAGTGGATGGGGTGTAGACGCCACGGGACAGCGCCCAAGTGGACAGGGACGGTGCCCAGGTGGACGGGGTGCAGATGCTATGAGGTTCCAGGCCCGGCTGCTCCACTTCCGATCCGGCTCCCTGCTACTGCTCCTGGGAAAGCAGCAGAGGATGGGCCAAGTGCCTGGCCTGCACCACGTGGGAGACCCTGGCCGCACTGGCCGCCTGGGGAACGAGGCAGACGGTGGAGCAGCTCCCTCCTTCTGAAACTTAGGTCAGCCTTCGTAAACAGACTGGTGGGGGCGACGGGAAGCCGCACCCGATCCGAGCTCCGGTTCTCTCTGTCCGGCTTCCTGCTGACGCGTCCTGGGAGGCCACAGCTGCACTCGGGTCCCCGCCACCCACACAGGGGACCTGGACAGAGCTCTGGCCCGGCCCAGCGTACCACTGCAGACATCCAGGGTGTGATCAGTGGCTCTTTCCCGCCACCGCTTTGCCTTTCAGATAAACACACACATGCACACACACACACACGCACACGCACACACACACACACACACTGTCGCAGCACAGGCAGAACAACTGTGGAACAGCTGCAAACAGCCCAGACGTCCTGCATCCGCACAGGGCGGGAGATGCCTGCTCCCCGCGCCCCCGCGCCCCTGCACCCCACTCCCGCACCCTGACTGGGTGAAGCCTGGGACCCCAGCTGGCCCCGGGACTGGAGACGGGGAGTGGGCGGGATTCACGGCGGGGCCCTGGAGATGCGGCACGGCTGTCGGCATCACCCGCTCCATGTCCTCCCCTGGCGCGTGGAGCACAGAGCAGCCAGGCCGGGCAGGGGACCACGGCCAGCTGTTCCCGAGCGGATCCGGGACCCCGTGGGGATGGCGAGCAGGGCTGGCAGGAGCCCCACGACGGCCCTGAGGTCTTACTTTTGGGTGCACCCTGCTTCTTGGGGGTCGGCGGCAGTCCCTTCTCACTCCTCCCGGATTCCGCGGAGAGAGGAGCCGTGGCAGCAAATCCTCGGAACACGCGTGCTTCTAGGAGCACCGTCTGGTGGAAGAACGAACACGCGGGGCTGTTCAGCAGGGTGCCACCGGGCCAGCTCACGACCCGTGAGGACCACGCAGGAACCGCACCCGGGCAGAGGGCGTCACCCGGAGTCTGTCTGCTTATCTTTAAAGATTTATTTATTTATTTGAGAGGCAGACACAGAGACAGACAGACAGACAGACAGACAGAGAGAGGTCTTCCATCCGCTGGTTCACTCCCCAGTTGGCCGCAACGGCCGGAGCTGTGCTAATCCGAAGCCAGGAGCCAGGAGCTTCATCCAGGTCTCCCATGCGGGTGCAGGGCCCAAGCACTTGGGCATCTTCCACTGCTTTCCCAGGCCACAGCAGAGAGCTGGATAGGAAGTGGAGCAGCCGGGACTGGAACCTGCGCCCACGTGGGATGCCGGCACTGCAGGCGGTGGCTGTACCCGCTACACCACAGCGCCAGCCCCCACACAGTGTATTTCTAATGGTTACCATGATTTTCCCAACATACTTGTATGCGCGGTATGGAAATTCTAAATAAAACAGGGGTTTCACGAACAATCACGACCAACACGCGGTGAGTGACAGTCCCACGGGGTCTTTTCCCTCCGTGAGCCCACAAAACACTGTTTCTGGGGCCGGCGCTGTGATCCCACATGGGCACCGGTTCGAGTCCCGGCTGCTCCACTCCCCATCCAGCTCCCTGCTGTGGCCTGGGAAAGCAGTGGAGAATGGCCCAGGACCTTGGGCCCCTGCACCTGCGTGGGCTTAGCTCTGGCCGTTGTGGCCAACTGGGGAGTGAACCAGCTCCCCCACCCCCCTTCTCTCTTCTCTCTGCCTCTAATTCCGGCTTCCAAATAAGTAAATAGATCTTGGGCCTCTCACCGCGCGTGGACTCAGCGGCGGCCCGCAGGCACACGCGGTGCGGCCACGCGTGTTCGCGGGGCGCGCACGCGAAGGCTGACCCCGCGCCCCAGAGATGGACCCCCCGCACACACTGTATTTTAAATTATCCTGCAGCGAACGCCGCAGCAGCACCGGGCCCGCCCAAGCCCGGCCTCCCCTCCCGTCCCGGCCACACGGGAAGCAAGACGTCGCCGCCCTCGGCCGCCCCGCGGCCCGGCCCCGACGCCGGGGTCCCCCCGGGGCCGCCCCGCCTTACCTTCAGCGCTCCGGCTCGTCCCTGCCGCAGCAGAAGCGCGGCCGCCATGGCGTCCGCACACGACCAGCCGCGCCGAGTGAACACCGGCGGAGGTCGCACGGACACGCAGGCGAACGCTGCGCGCGCACTCCCGCCTGAGTACACGCCCCGTGGGCCGGGCTCACCAATCACAGGCGAGCACGAGGGCGGGGTTGGGCGGGGCGGGAAGCGCGCGCCTGCGCTCGCCCCGGCTCGGGAACCCGCCCCTTGGGCCGAATTCACCAACCACAGGCCGCGTGGGGGCGGGACGGACGCCGATGGACTGCAAGAGCCCGCCAATCAGAGGCAGGAGCGAGAAGGGCACCGCCCCCAGGCCGGCCCGGAAGATGGGTCCGCGCCCTGCGAGGCGCTGTGGGTGCCCTTGTGGGCGCGGAGGAGCCCGGGGCGGGAACTGGGACTGCTCCTCACGCCTTTCCCCGTCGTCGCAGCCTTGAACCGACATCCTGCCCGGGCGCGCAGCCTCCCACCTCGTGTCCTGGCGACCTCGCACCCCGTGACGTCAGCGCGGTCCACGCTGACGTCAGAGTTGGCGCAGGTCAGCAATGGAAACTTTCAACCCCCGAATGTTTTTATTTTTATTTATTTATTTTTTTTGTGACAGGCAGAGTGGACAGTGAGAGAGAGAGACAGAGAGAAAGGTCTTCCTTTGCCGTTGGTTCACCCTCCAATGGCCGCTGCGGCCAGCGCACCGCGCTGATCCGATGGCAGGAGCCAGGTGCTTTTCCTGGTCTCCCATGGGGTGCAGGGCCCAAGCACCTGGGCCATCCTCCACTGCACTCCCTGGCCACAGCAGAGAGCTGGCCTGGAAGAGGGGCAACCGGGACAGAATCCGGTGCCCTGACCGGGACTAGAACCCGGTGTGCCGGTGCCGCAAGGCGGAGGATTAGCCTAGTGAGCCGCGGCGCCGGCCTAACCCCCCGAATGTTTACAGCGTTCCGTGTGGAGAGCCCTCCGAAAGCCAGGCTCAGTCGTGGAGCAGGGGTGGATGGTCAGCCTCAGTGCGGGGGCCCACCGCCCCTGGAGGACGGCCTCACTGATGGGTGTGCGAGCCCGCCCCAGCCCACCGCCCCACCAAGGACGGATCAGAACCACCAGGGAAGCAGAAAGCGAGGCATTTCCTGTGGCTCGGGCTGGGGAGCAGCGCCCAGCAGGTGGAAGCAGACTGGAGCCTTCGGCCCCTGCCCCTGCCCCTCCCTGGGAGCCACAGCCTGGACCTCGCGTGCTAGGCCCTGGGCAGGGTGGGGGAGGGGTGCCGGTGGGGGGAGGGAGGAGGGTCTCACATCGTGGCATCCTCCAGGCTCTGGGTGCAGGTCCAGAGCTGCTGAGTTACGACGATGGCAAAGCCAGCTCGGCCGTGGACTTGCTGTGGCCTGAGACACTTCGCGGCCTCGCCGGGCCCAGCCAAGCCTGTCGGGGAAATACACCACCGGGTGGCGCCCCGCTGCGCCCGCCTCGCCTTCCTGCACCACTTGGTGCCGTCTTCGTTTTATACCTGGATTAAGCCGGTCTACGAGTCCCCGGACTCCCTGGGCACTCTGATCAGACCCTGGTTCTGGCGCCCCCAGGATGGGCCGTGGTCCCGACGGCCCGCTGCACCAGGGCTCAGGGCCCTGTCCAGTTGGGTGACCACCAGCCGCAAAGCTGTTCCCTCCAGACAGCGGCCTGTGGAGCCGTGGCTGTTACACCCAGCGCAGGGGTAGGCCCTCCCACAGGCCTGGAGAGACGAGGAGGGGCTCACTGTGTCCGGGAGACAGAAGGAGCAGGCCGGCGGGGAGCTTGCTGGGAAGTGAGCGTTCTTGCAGGTCTCCTCCCCCAGGCGTCTCGTCTTGGTACAGAGCCAGCACGCAGCTCGTGCCAGCCGGCCAGAGCCCCATTCCAGAGGGAGGGGACCCACCTGTGCCTGTGGCCACCTGCGTGGAACAGAGCCAGCATGCGGCTCGTGCCAGCCGGCCAGAGCCCCATCCCAGAGGGAGGGGACCCACCTGGCCACACGGGCTGAACACTTCACCATCCAACACAGGGGTCTGCATCTCCACATCCTGTCTGTATGTTTAGGGTTCGCCTTAATTCAGTCATTTTCTTTAGAACCATCTAAGTTTACAACCTCATGGCGGAGACTCTGAGTACAACTAAAAGTCTCAGTGCAAGACGCGTATTCACCTGGCCTTGGCTGTGTGAAGAGAGGGAAAGCATTCCCTCTGGGGCCGGCGGCGCGGCTCACCTGGTTAACCCTCCACCTGCTGCACCGGCATCCCACGTGGGCACCGGGTTCTAGTCCCGGTCGGGGCGCCAGATTCTGTCCCGGTTGCCCCTCTTCCAGGCCAGCTCTCTGCTGTGGCCAGGGAGTGCAGTGGAGGATGGCCCAAGTGCTTGGGCCCTGCACCCCATGGGAGACCAGGAGAAGCACCTGGCTCCTGCTTCGGATCAGCGTGGTGCGCCGGCTGCAGTGGCCATTGGAGGGTGAACCAACAGAAGGAAGACCTTTCTCTCTGTCTCTCACTGTCTAACTCTGCCTATCCAAAAAAAAAAAAAGAAAAAAAAAGACAGTATTCCCTCTAAAGAGAGCACAGAATGCTATAAAGCGCCTTCAGGGGAAGCAGCGTGTCCAACCCCAGAGCAGAGACAGCACAAGGCGCTAGACCAGGTCCACGCTGAGCTCTTACAAGCACGTGCATCGCACATCAGAGCACGGGTTCGAGTCCCGGCTGCTCCTCTTCTGATCCAGCTCCCTGCTAATGCCTGGGAGGGCAGCAAAGGATGGGCCCAGGTACCCATGCGGGCAACCCAGACGGAGCTCCAGGCTCCTGGCTTCAGCCTGGCCCAGCCCTGGCTCTGCAGCCATTTGGGAAGTGAACCAGAAGATGGAAGAGTCTTCCTCTTCTCCCTCTTGTTCTCGCTCTAGCGTGGACCACCTCTCCGCGGGCACACCTGGTGAACCAAGGCGCCTGGGCCACCCACAGCGGCCAAGCCAAGCCCTCCGCGCATGCGCACGCGGGCCCGGAAGTACGCCAACACGCGGCGTCTCCCGTGACGTCACGCCCGGCGACGGCAGGAAGGCGCTGCCGCGGGGCGGGAGCACGTGGGTGGCGGCTGGGCGGCCGGGCGCATGGCGTGTTCCGTGGGGCTGGCGCTGTGCGGGCAGACGCTGGTGGTGCGGGGCGGCAGCCGATTCCTGGCCGCGTCCACTGCGTGCAGGTGAGGGGGTCCTCGGGCGGCGAGCCCAGGTGGCGGGCGCGCGCCGGACCTGGCGACCGCGCTCCTTCCGTCATCGCTCGGGGGTGGCCCAGGGAGCCCGGGCACACGCAGCCCGCGGGGCCGCCCGGGCCTCGGGCCGTCCTGTCGCGGCCAGCGGCCTCCGAGTCGGGCACGGACTCTTCCGGGCGGCGGCGGCGGCGGCGGGGTGGGGTCGGGACGCCCGCACCCGGAGGGTGCCCCCGGGGCCCTGTGCTCCGCGCGTCCGCAGTGCCGGCGCGGCCTGGGGGAGGCGGCCGTGGGCGGCCTCGGGCAGTGGCGTGGGGAGCCGCGGGAGTCACGCACGCCCCGCCGCGGTCAGCCTGCGCCCCGGCGGCCGGCGGCGTGGGGAGCCCTCGCGTGGGGAAGGCGGTGTCGCGACGGAGCAGGGCTGGTTTGGTCCGTGTCGCGTGGGGCTTCGGGAGCCGAGGGGCGGCTTGTCGCCTCCTGCTGAGGTTCTGCCCGCCTTTGCTTTGGGGACGGCCTTGCAGGTGGCGTGCGCAGAGTAGACGGGTCGGCGCCCCGAGTCCTCCGTGGGGTTCTGCCCCCGGCTTTCCTCCTCGCGCGCCGTCTAACGAGCGTGCAGACAGCTGGGCGGCGCTGGAAGTCCGAGTGCCGGCTTTAAAATCCCCCGTCCCTGTCTCTCCCCAGCGATGGCGACAGCGTCTTCACGTACGACTGCAGCGCCGCGGAGAAGACCTCGCGGGAAAACCGAGGGTGAGATGGGGGCCGGAGGGGCGCGTGGGCGAGCGAGCTGCCCCCGGGAGACAGCGGCGGCCCCTCCAGCCAGGAGCCCGGAGCGCGGACGCCGGGCGCGGGGAGGCGCGGGGAGCGGCGGTGGCGCGGGCGCTGTGTGTGCGTGGCTGCCCGCGGGGCCCTGCAGCGGCGCTGGGCTCCGCTCGCTTCTCGAGGAGTGTTTGACACGACCCCCTCGCTGCCTGACTCTGCCTGGGGCCTTGCAGTGAGCGGGTTTTGCTAGGAGATGGGAGGTGGCACCTGCTGCATCCCCCGCACTGCGGCCGGGAGTTGGCGCTGGACCCTCCCGGAGGCCTGACTGTCTCGTGTCTTTCCCAGGGAGGACGGACAGCCCGTGGACCAGGGCAGTGACACGATCCTGGCGTCCACCTTCTCCACGTCCGGCAGCCATTTTGCTTTGACTGATGACAGTAAGCGTCTGGTTCTTTTCCGTACAAAACCGTGGCAATGTCTGAGTGTCAGGTATGCGATGCCAGCGCTGAATAACTGAGATGTTCGCCCTCCCCGTGCTTGCATGCCACAGCAGTAGCCAGTCACCAGCGGCCAGCAGCTGGCACGCACCGCCACCAGGGGCAGCCGCCTCCGGCGCTCGAGGGGCCGGGCCTCGTTCTCTCTCGTTCCGGGTGGGGGGTTGGAGAGCCCATGGCAGGCGAGTCAGCGGGGTGGGGGCAGGGGGGTGGGGCGCAGCTGCCCTGGCCACGGTGCCCTCCGCTTTCCAGACAGGTGTCCCTCCGGCCTGGGATTCACGACGTGTGCCGGGAGGTGTTGGGGTTTGGGTCACCGAGATGTGGGTGCTGCAGCTGTGAGCTGGGTGGGTCTGTTTCTGGGCTGGAGCGTGGCGTCCGCGTGTCTGAGTGGACAGCTCAGCATCGGGCCTCTCAGAGCAGGACGCCGCGGCCTC
The DNA here is from genome assembly GCF_051225735.1 of Oryctolagus cuniculus. Taxonomy (NCBI): domain Eukaryota; kingdom Metazoa; phylum Chordata; class Mammalia; order Lagomorpha; family Leporidae; genus Oryctolagus; species Oryctolagus cuniculus. The sequence continues at coordinate 2,879,534 of NC_142870.1, forward strand.
GCTGTCCCGTCACCCAGCCAGCCCCGGCACGCCCTCGGCCTTGCTCGGCCCCATCCGAGGCGTCCCCGTCACCGAATCTTCCGTCCGTGGGTCCACTCCCTGAATGCCCACAGCGGGCAGGCTGAGGTCAGGAGCCAGGAAGCCCGGCCCCTGTGGGTGGCAGGGACCCAAGGGCTCGAGCCGCCGGCAGCTGCCTCCCGGGCTGGCATTAGCAGGAGGCTGGGACTTGATCCCCGAGACTGGTCTGGGCGCGCGTGTCTCCAGGGGCAGCTTCATGGTGGCGCCACAGTGCTGGGCCCAGCTTTGCCAGGGCTTCCTGCACTGCGCCCTGTGGGTGACGCCAGGCAGGCTAGCGTTTCTGTCGTCCTGAATCCTGCTACAGACATGCTCCATCTCCGTGGCAGGGTGGGGCCGGAATCCTTGTGATGATTGTTTGGCGTCACTGTGCGCACGCGTGGTGCGCGGTCTGCCCCGGCCCCGGAAGCCGTGTGGTTTACCCGTAGACGATGGCAGTGCTGCAGGTGTGACGCTGGAGTTACTGAGGGCCAGGGATGTCCGTTCTAGCTGGCTCACAGCTGAGTCACTGGGGCTGTTAGATCCCGTGTGTGTGTAACGTCTATTTTATTCATCTGAAAGGCAGAGAGACTGAGGGAGAGACCTCTGCCGTCTGCTGGTTCAGTCCCTGAGTGACAGCAGTGGCCAGGGCTGGGCCAGGCTGAAGGCAGCGCCGGGAGCTCCAGTCCGGTCTCCCCTGTGGGTGGCAGGCACTGTAGCGGGGCAGTAGGGCGGCCGGGGCCTGAACCAATGCTATGGTGAGGGAGGCTGGCGCTGCAGGCTGCGACTTAACCTGCCGCTCCGCAGGGCCGGCCCTGTGGGGTGGGTTGGTTTGTTTTTTTAATTTGAAAGGCAGAGAACCAGAGACAGACACGGGGAGGTCTTCAGATGCCTGCAACACCGGGCCCAGCCCGGAGGAAACCAGGAGCCCGGAACTCAACCCCCGCTGCTGGCGGGGATGGCAGGCTGTGCGCCCGCACGAAGCCACGGCGCTGGGTCTGGAGCCCGGCGCCTGGGACGGGGTGGGGGTGGGGGGCGTCTGGGAGGGGGTGAGGGGTGCACCTGGGATGGGGTGAGGGCGGGGGGCACCTGGGACGGGGTGAGGGCGGGGAGCGTCTGGGACGGGGTGAGGGCGGGGAGCGTCTGGGACGGGGTGGGGGGCACCTAGGACGGGGTGAGGGCGGGGGGCGTCTGGGACAGGGTGGGGGGCACCTAGGACGGGGTGAGGGCGGGGGGCGTCTGGGACAGGGTGGGGGGGCACCTAGGGGGGGTGGGGGGGGGCCCGAGCAGTGTGGTGAGGACTAGGCCAGGCGCTCGGCGCTGCTCCGTCTTGTTTTCCGAGAGGAGTGCGAAGCCAGGGTCCAGATGGCGCTGCGAGGAGGACCACCCTTCCCGCCCTCTTTTGGGGTCAGGTTGAGGAGCAGGCGCTGTGGCCACTTTGCTGTTTCACGTGGTGTGTGGTGTTGGATGAGACGGTTGGAGGCAGGAGCCGCGGCAGCTCTGCGGGCGGTGGGAGTCCCTCACCGGGAGGAGCCGGCTTTCCCAGGCGCGGCTGATGGCGGTGCCCTGCTGCTCCCGCTGGCTGCTGGGATTGGACTTCCAATAGGGTAGGGAGGGAGGGAGGCGGGGGCAGCCTTGGGGCTTGGGGTGGAGACGCTGGCTGAGACGCCCATGGCCCACGTTGGGCACCGGGTTTCGGTGTCTGGCCCTGGCTCCCGACTGCAGCTTCCTGCGGCTGCGTCTTGGGGACAGCGTGATGGTTCGGGTAATGGGTGCCTAGCACCCGAGGGGCCTGTTGATTGCAGGCGTTTGGGGAGTGGGCCTGTGAGTGGGCGTGTTCTCCTCTGACTCTGCCTATCAGGATGAAGCGGGGGAGGGGAGGGCAGCGGTCAGTGCAGGCTGTGGACTGTGAGGGGTTAGTCGAGGGCAGTGGGGGGGTGGGGCGCATCCTCTGGAGCGGCAGTAATGAGATTCACTCGTTCCTTAGCTGCTCACTCAGTTATGTGAGAGGCAGAGAGCGAGCGAGCTCGTCCGTCCACGGTTCACTCCAGGCGGGTGCAGCTGGGGCTGGGCCAGCACCTGCATCCGCTCTCCCGTGCAGGAGGGGCAGGCCCGGCTCTGGAGTCGTGGGCCGCCGTCTTCCCGGGCAGGGTTGGTGACAAGGGCGGCTAACGTGGCGTGGCACGGCCCTGGCACGGCCGTGGTTTTCTCCACTGCCCCGCGAGGAGGTGTTTTCTCTCTGCTTTGCTGTTCCGGAGTGCTCGGCACTGATACACAGGTGTCTCCCGTTCGTGACTGATGTGTCCGGGCGCCCCGCACGAGCTGCCGGGGCGAATGGCGTGCGTGTGATTCCGTTAGAGGACGCTCGCTGCCTTCCGAGGGGTCTGTTGCTCCGCCCGCTGGAGTCTGAGTGGCTGTGACGGAGTGGGCAGCACGGTGTCACCAAGCCCGCGGGGAAGCTGTTGTGTACTTGGCTGAGGGAGGGGGCAGGGCAGCTCTGTGCTTCCGGGCTCCTTGGGTGTGTGCGCTTTCCTTTGTTGATGGGGGGGCTGACCCAGGCAACGGAGTGTCGTCCCCCCCACCCCCCCCCAATCCACAGAAGCTGGGGACTGCGCTTCCCGCAAACCCGGAAGGCCTGGGGTCGAGCTCCGGGCCGGGCCGTCTGGGTTCCCGTGCCCCTCTGCTGGCTCCAGCCCTTTGCAGGCCCGCCCAGGTTCTCGCCCGGCTCTGGGGCAGCTGTCTGCTTCCTCAGGGTCTGCTTTGGTCTCCTGTGTTAACCCTTAGTCGTCCTCTCCCGCGTTCCAAGCCCCGCTGGCGCTGCCTGGCGGCTCTGCAGGTGTGTGCCTGCTCCTGGGTGTTGCCTCCCAGAGCGAGCTGTGTGCACAGTCCCCTGTTCCCAGCCGTCCCCTGTTGAAGTGACGCTGAACCCGCACCTCCTCCCGCCTCTCTACCTCTGGGACTTGGACAGGGAAGTGGACAAGACCGGTACCGGGGCAGGCCTGCTCCATCAGGAAAGAGCTTGATCCTGGCTCGAGTCTCAAGGTCTGGGGCTCTCATCTGGCGATGGCTTCTTGCTGGTCAGAGTCCCAGGGCAGTGCAGGCCTCGCGCATCAGGAGACAGGTGGCCGTCTGTCTGTGCAGGTGTCCAGTGATCCCTGGCCTCTCCTCATCAAGCCTCCGGGCTTCAGGGGTGTCCCCGCTAGTGATCTAGTCGTTCCTGAACGCCCACCTCCAAACGCTGTGGCCAGGTTGTGTGTCCACCCTCTCGGTTCCCTCAACGTCTGGTTTGGGGTCAAGCTCCTGCCTGAGTCCAGGGGACATGGTCGGGGGCTGTGGGGCACCCACAGTGTCACTGTTCCTGCTGAGCCCAGGGGACATGGTCGGGGGCTGCGGGGCACCCACAGTGTCGCTGTTCTGCCTGAGCCCAGGGGACATGGTCAGGGGCTGTGGGACACCCACAGTGTCGCTGTTCTGCCTGAGTCCAGGGGGACATGGTCAGGGGCTGTGGGACACCCACAGTGTCTCTGTTCTGCCTGAGTCCAGGGGACATGGTCAGGGGCTGCGGGGCACCCACAGTGTCGCTGTTCTGCCTGAGTCCAGGGGCACGTGGTCGGGCTGTGGTCTCTGAGAGCTGTGCCAGGGCGGCCTCCCCGTGGTGAGGGACGCAGACGTCAGCCGAGGGCAGCGGCACTGGGCAGTGTCCAGGAGCTCCCGCTGTGGAACGGGCCCCACTGCGTCCTCCATCACACTGCTGGGGCCTCTGCAGCGGCAGAGTGGTACTGGGTGGCCCTGGCCCCTGCCCTGTCACTGCTAGCTGGGTGCTGGGGCTCTAGGCCCCGGGTCTCCCTTGACCTCCCGAGACAGGGCAGGCGAGCTGGCTGTGTTTGGGCAGTGTGTGTCCCACACTCAGGAGTGAGCGCTGCCGTGTGTGGGGTGGCGGCAGCACGAGGCCCGGCTGGTGGCCCTGGGGCGCAGGCTCATTCTCGGGTGTCTTGCAGGTGTCTGTTGGCCTGGACAGTGTGTAGCGGGGCAGTCAGGCGCAGGCGTGGCTTCCCGGTGTGGCTGCACTTGGGAGGAGGGGTGCTGGGAGCCTGTTCACCTTCCTCCAGGGAGCTTGCCGTGCCCTGGGCTCCCGGTGGCTCTGAGCGCCCCTGAAGGCTTGGGCTGGGATGACGGTGGACGCCAGGATTCTCTCAGCCCTCAGCGGTTTCCTGTGGCACTTAGACTCGTCACTTAGGCTGGCTGGGGCAGGGCGCCCCGCATGCCAGGCCCGTGGGGCGTGCAGACTTCAGTGTGGGTGTGATGGCGGTGTCCTCGGTGGGGGAGGAGAGTCCGCGTGGGGTTCTGTAGTTTGAGGGGCGCACACTGGGGCCTCCTCAGACTCTGCTGGGCGGTGTTAGGCAGCTCGCGGCTTCCTCTTGGTGACGGGCTGTGCTTAGGAACACAACTCTGTGTAGCCAACAGTTATGTGTGGGGAGGGCACATTGCAGATCTGATGCCCTCGGCTGCCACGTGACCACGCCCAGTGGCTGCAGCTGGGGGCGGCCCTGAGGCCCTGAAGGCCCTCCTCGGACTGCCCGGCCCAGCGTGGGCGGGGTGACTGCAGGTGCCTGGTGCAGTCCTGCTCCCTCTCCCGCCAAGCCTCGAGTTCCTGAGGCTCTCTTACTGACTGCGTTCCTTTAGAATTCTGTATTTGTGGCTGTTTTGGTGCTGGGCATAGTGAGCTCAGCTGTCTCCTATGGGGACAGGTTTCTGGTAGGTGGGGTGGATTCTGGGGACACCGGTCAGGGGGGAAGGGGGCTGGGAGAGGCTGCTTCGTTAGGACAGTGGGAACTGCTTGGACGGCAGGGTCAGGACCACCGAGCTGGCCGGCTTGGGGCTGGAGCAGCCTCGCTGGACGGGGTGGTGAGGTGTTCCCCGGATCTGAGGGCCCCTCCCATGTTTGGGGTACACATGCCCATGTGTCCAATGGAACCTGTTCAGAAAATGCCCACCCTCATCCTGTCGGACGTGGGTTCTATGCACTTGGAGTTTATCTGCCTTGATCCACTTGGCGGTGGGGGGGTCTACACTGCTGGGGGCTGTGCTTGAGGGGGGACCAGCCCCGGAGCCCCGCCCAGTGATCACTGCTGGCTGCTGCTGCCCGGAGCCCCATCCAGTGGTCACTGCTGGTGCTGCTTCTCTCAGACGTGGCCTGGGAGGGATTTGAGGCACAGCCCAGGTGGGACTCGAGGCGACAAGGATTCCTCCAGGTTTAGGAGGACCGAGGCCGGCTCCCCGGCACAGGGGAGCACGCAGGTGGTGCTGCCCTGGTCTTCAGCATTTGAGAACGAGAGCCCGCAGGCCTGCGGTGACCGCTCCCAGCGAGGGCCGGGAGAGTCTGCAGCCAGGCACGGCCGCCCGCAGGCGCAGGGGTGGCTTCCTTCTGGAAACCTGAGTTTGGGGCGCTGGGGCTAGAGAAGGTGTGGGCTCCTGCAACACCCCGTGCTCTGGAGGGCCTGACCAGGGCGGCCCGGAATCGGGCTCAGGGCGGTGCCAGCTCCGTCGTGGGGGCTTCAGGCTCAGCCTTGAGTGCTTGTGGGCAAGCTCCTCCGTGGGGGCTCTGGGCCTTGAACCCCTGACTCTGGAGGGAAGAGGAAGTGCTGCGAGGTGAGGCTGCAGAGGCTGAGGGCCGGGCATCGGGTGGAGTGAGTGCACCGGCTGCCTGCGGCGCCCTAGTGGGCGATGGCCAGCTGTCCTGCCTGGGGCCTGGTTCCTCAGACCCTGGGGTCAGCCCCGGGACAGGTTTGCCTGGGAGGCTTGCAGGCGCTGGGGCTCCTCTGGGCCCTGGTGGGCTCTCCTGGGCTGGATGTCATCTTGGAAGCCGAGGCCACCACTCCTGGATACTGTGGCCGCGTTTGTCACAGCTGCGTGATTAGCCGGTGGGGACAGCGCTGCTGGCCCAGCTGGCAGTTTGCTTGCATGATGGCGCACTCTGGGAACTTGGACTCCTCTTGCCCCAGAGCCCAAGAGTCTTGCGCCGGCTGGGGACACAGCCCGGAGGCCCGTCCCTTTCTTCTGTCCTTTAGTTCCTGTGTCCATGAGAAGCCCAGGAGCCCCGTTTGGTCCATGCACTGGGGACGGCATTCTGCCAGGTCTCAGTCCCTGTCTGAACTGGCACCTGGTACCCAGCTGTGGGAGGCAGGTGCCCTGCGGCCGCCTGTGGGGACTGGCAGCTGCCACACCCTTGGTGACAGAGCGGGGACAGCTGCTCGGGGGAGGCGAGTGTGGCTGTGTGCACCTGTGTGGCACCTTCCCTTAGGCAGAGGCCGTGTCACCCCTACCTGGGAGATTCCTACGGAACTCAAGTGGGGAGCGATGGCTCGAACCCTGGCCCCTGGTTAGGGGGAGGGGTGGATGGGAGCTTTGTTTCTCGCTGAGCCAGCTGGCAGACGTGAGAACTTTGTGGCTGGGGACCGAGGATCGAATTCATGCGTGTGCTGCGCCTCACAGAGACTCGATGGTGCCCTGACACTGTGCCAGCTGAGGGCCAGAGCTTCGTACCGCCCACAGCCACCCACCCCGTGTCTCCACCTGGTTCCTACCATTGCGAGCAGAAGTGAGGTTCGCTCAGCCGTTGACGGTGTTTCGGTTCTTGGCGTGGCTGTGCTGGCGTGGCCTCATGCTCGGTGGCGGGAGGAAGGGGCACATGTGGGCCAGTGGGGTCCAGGGGCTCCGTGCTAGCGGTCACGTCCTGGTGAACCCACTGCGTTGAAATGTGCCTTACGTCATCCACCCGCGGTGTGCATCCTCGGGCCTGCCTGGAACGAGCCGGGACCCTTACTCAGCCTGCAGCTGGAGAAAGCCGGCAGCTGTGGCTGTTTTATGGTAAAGGGCTGGTTCGCGCGGTACTGACGGCCTGATGGACGCTTGGAGGCCGAGCCCTCATTGTTTGCAGGTGGCCGCGTGTGGCTTCAGGGTCTGGAGGGGCCGTCACTGCCTCCTGGCTGCTCACCGGGGGTCTCTCTGGCTTGCAGGACCGTGGTGAGGAGGTGCACAGCCCTGACCTTCACGGCCTCCGAGGAGAAGGTCCTGGTGGCCGACAAGTCGGGCGATGTCTACTCCTTCTCTGTGTCGGAGCCTCACGCCAGCGGCCAGCTTCAGCTCGGGCACCTGTCCATGCTGTTGGATGTGGTACGTGGGAGTTACCTCTGCTCTCCGTGCTCAGGAGTGGCCGTGGGCGAGGGGTGGCCCCAGGTAGGGGTGATGAGGTGGAGGGAGCCCCGAGCAGGAGCCCTGAACTCATCCTCTGCTCCAGGGCCGTTCCCCCAACCCCCCGCAAGCAGGTCACCCGCAGACACCCGAGGCCCGCAGTCCCAGGTGGTGGAGCCACGGTGGGCCCAGCAGGGGCAGTGGGGGAGGCAGGTACAGGAGGTGGCGGCTGGGTGGGTCAGCTGGCGGGGGCGCTGGGTCCAGACTGCCCGGCAGAGGACAGGCATCAGCTGGGACCCCCGGCCTCAGGAGCATGGAGCTAGGGGATGAGGGCTGGGACGCGGGGATGCGGGGACCACCCCGAGACGGAGAGGGGGTCCGGCACCAGACTCAGGAGGGCAGGAGCCCGCGCCCACGCCCTGGGTCTTCGTCCTCCCTGCTGGGGGGACAGGGGTGCTGTCAGAGACCAACGAGCGGCTTCCTTCTCTCCCCTGCGCCGCAGGCCGTGAGTCCTGATGACCGATTTGTGCTCACCGCAGACCGGGACGAGAAGATCCGGGTGAGCTGGGCCGTGGCACCGCACAGCATCGAGTCCTTCTGCCTGGGCCACACCGAGTGAGTGCCCGCCCTCCGCAGAGCTGTGCCCCGCCCCGCCCCCGCACCCAGTCCCCCCGCAGTACCCCTGCCCCGCCCCCACGCCCAGTCCTCCCGCAGTACCCCTGCCCGCGCCCCCGCACTGAGTCCTCCCGCGGTACCCCTGCCCGTGCCCCCGCACTGAGTCCTCCCACAGTCTCCCTGCCCGCGCTCCCACACTGAGTCCTCCCACAGTCTCCCTGCCCGTGCCCCCACACTAAGTCCTCCCGCGGTAGCCCTGCCCACACCCCCACACTGAGTCCTCCCATGGTACCCCTGCCCACACCCCCACACTGAGTCCTCCCATGGTACCCCTGCCCGTGCCCCCACACTGAGTCCTCCCGCGGTACTCCTGCCCGCACCCCCCACACTGAGTCCTCCCATGGTACCCCTGCCCGCGCCCCCACGCTGAGTCCTCCCGCGGTAGCCCTGCCCACACCCCCACACTGAGTCCTCCCGCGGTCCCCCTGCCCGCGCCCCCACGCCGAGTCCTCCCATGGTACCCCTCCCCACACCCCCACGCTGAGTCCTCCCGCAGTACCCCTGCCCGTGCCCCCACGCCGAGTCCTCCCGCGGTAGCCCTGCCCACACCCCCACACTGAGTCCTCCCGTGGTACCCCTGCCTACACCCCCACGACACCCCCACACTGAGTCCTCCCATGGTACCCCTGCCCGTGCCCCCACACTGAGTCCTCCCGCGGTACTCCTGCCCGCGCCCCCACACTGAGTCCTCCCATGGTACCCCTGCCCGCGCCCCCACGCTGAGTCCTCCCGCGGTAGCCCTGCCCACACCCCCACACTGAGTCCTCCCATGGTACCCCTGCCTACACCCCCACGACACCCCCACACTGAGTCCTCCCATGGTACCCCTGCCCGCGCCCCCACGCTGAGTCCTCCCGCGGTAGCCCTGCCCACACCCCCACACTGAGTCCTCCCGCAGTACCCCTGCCCGCGCCCCCACGCCGAGTCCTCCCATGGTACCCCTCCCCACACCCCCACGCTGAGTCCTCCCGCAGTACCCCTGCCCGTGCCCCCACGCCGAGTCCTCCCGCGGTAGCCCTGCCCACACCCCCACACTGAGTCCTCCCATGGTACCCCTGCCTACACCCCCACGACACCCCCACACTGAGTCCTCCCATGGTACCCCTGCCCGCGCCCCCACGCTGAGTCCTCCCGTGGTACCCCTGCCCACACCCCCACGCCGAGTCCTCCCGCAGTCCCCCTGCCCGCGCCCCCACACTGAATCCTCCTGGGGTACCCTGCCCCCGCCCCACCCTAGCCTGGGGATGAGTCTTGTTCCTGGAAAACTCTCCACGTGGGTGCCTGTGGCTGAGCCCAGCGGTGTCCGAGGGGGGGCACCCTGTGGGTTGAGCAGTCTGGAGCAGGCGTGCCTTACCTTGGGTCTGTGGCTCCTGGCCGGTGAGCTGTCGGAGGTCTGGGGAGGCGTCGTGGACCGTCCATCAGCCCTTCTGGGGGAGGTGCTGATGCGTGTCTGGGAGAGGCTGATGGGCTGCATCGGCCGGGGCGTGGTCCCGGGGTCCGTCGCCTGGGGCTGTGGCCGTCTTGGTCTGCGTGAATGCACTCTGCGGTCCTCTAGGCCGCGGCCTGTGGCTGAGCGGTGTGTGACACCCCGGTATCTGAGCAGTGGAAGAAGTCGGGGAGCGAATTCGACTCCAAGACTGCTCTGTGTTCTTGAGGGGGCGGATACGGAGATTGGCTTCGAGGGAGGTGTGGTACCCAGCCTGTCCATCGCGAGGGCTCGTTCTTGGGTCTCCCAGTTCCCTAGGGACCCAGCTGGGGCTTCTCGTGTCTGGAGCCCTCGGCCATCTCCCCCTGCTCGGCCCTGCCAGATGCCGGCTTCGGCTTCAGGGCCTTTGCATGTGCTACCCCCAGCCAGTGCCCACCCCTTGCCGCCTCAGTGCGCTGTGCGACTTCGCCTGAGTCTGGGGCAACGTGGAGGTAGCACCGAGGCTCCTCATTGGTTTCTGCAGGTTTAAAGTGTGCCCGTGGCTGGCCTTGAGGCGCGCGCTGTCTGCTGGGTGGTGCTGCCCTCAGCCCGTCGTGGACACGCGTGTCCAGTGACCCTGTGACCCCTGGTGTCCTGGGGCTTTTGTTGCGACTCTCTCTAACACAGGAAGTGGCTCAGTGGCTGTTTCCGTGATGGGATAAATGCTGGGCAGGGCTGGGGACCAGGGGACCTCATGTCACCACCCGTGATTGCTTGAGGGGACCTTGTGTTGCCATCCATGATTGCTTGAGGTCCGTGCCTTCGGCCTGGGAGGACAGCAGGGAGACTTGTCAGCCCTGCAGGTGACAGACCCATGTGGGCTTTGTGGAGAGCCAGGCCTCAGGGTCGCTCTTGCCAGCTGAGCCGGGCGTGGCGGGCAGTGTTGGGCCGGCGGGGACAGGTTGCCAGCCACACAGGACTGGGACATCGGGGCTGCGTTGTCCTTGAGGGACTGGACTGCGGTCCAACTCAGCTTGTCAGTGTGGACCCTTGCCCCCTGCCCCCTGCCCCCGTGCTGGGCTCACCAGGGCCTCCGTGCAGGAGTCTCGGGGAGAGGTGGGGAGCGTGTTGCGGTGTCGCTGAGCTCCGCAGCTGGGCAGGGCGGACTCTGGGGTCTTTGTGGCAGGTGTGCCTGGGCACCTCAGCTGGGCCGGCCCTATGCTTCTCCGAGCTGCCAGAGGCCGTCACCTGGTTACCCTGGGCTTGGGGAGCAGGGCCTGTGCTGCCTGGAGACCATCACCTGGTTAGCCTGGGGCCTGGGGAGCAGGGCCTGTCCTTCCTGGAGGAGTGGGTGGGTCCCTGAGTGGCAGACATGTGCGTGTCCCGTTACACGGCTGACCCTCTGCCCCTGTCCTGCTACAGATTTGTGAGTCGCATCTTTGTGGTTCCCGGGCACCCTGGGCTGCTGCTGTCGTCCTCTGGGGTGAGTCACCGCGCCCCTCCCAGCATGGGGAGAGCAGCCTCCACCCCTGTCTGCGTCTCAGAGATGCGTGCACGCATGTGTGTGGTGTGTGTGTGTGCACGTGTGTGTCGGCTGTGTGCAGTGTACGGGGTGCACGTCTTCTCAGGCTGCCATGCCTTCGGGGTGTTGGGGTCCCAGGTGGGAGCACGTGACAGGGAGACCCTCACATTGGCTGCGGAGCTCAGCTTCCTGGCCGTGCAGTGGCCGCGGGTGGCGCGCCCCAGGCGTCTCGGGACCCGGCTGCGGTGTGCGCTCAGCGGACTCCCGCGGGCGGTCCGAGTCTCCCTCTGCCTTGCCCCCGCTCTTGGTCTTCCCCGCTGCTGTTGCATCCTGGGATGGCCGCCCCTGGCGTGGTCCAGTGAAGGCAGTACGTCTCTGGCGTCCTGCAGGCTGGACCATGGCCGAATCTGTCCCACGCTGTGTTCCGTGTGGTTTCCCCTCTGGGTCTCCTGCCCCTCCGCTTCAGAGTGGGGTCTGCTGTCATGCAAGCAGAGGGAATGGGACCCCCGTGCCTGCCTCACGACTGAGCTCACTGCTTTGCCCCTGCTCCGGGCCCCTGGGCCCCTGGGCCCCGCTGGCCTGTGCGGCCAGCCCGTTTGTGCCTCTGCCCCGTGAGGTCTGCTCTCTCTGTCCTCTCCTCACCGGGCGTCTGCTGGAGGCTCCTGGCTTCTCGCCCTGGTGGAGAGGTCTGGGAGCGAGCAGAGGCCTGTCGCTGTATGTTGGTCTCCGTGTTTATCTGCCAGATTCGCAATGGTGCAGGTGCGTGCGTGCACATGTGTGACGTGTACCGTGATGTACGTGTCTCACGTGTGTATCATGATGTGCGTCTGATGTGTGTATCATGATGTGGGTGCACATGTGACATATATCATGACGTGCGTGTCTACATGTGTGATGTGTGTGTCGTGATGTGGGTGCACATGTGACGTATATCATGACGTGCATGTCTACATGTGTGATGTGTGTGTCGTGATGTGGGTGCACATGTGACGTATATCATGACGTGCATGTCTACATGTGTGTGTATCATGATGTGGGTGTACATGTGACTACCATGACGTGAGTGGACACGTTTGGCGTGTATCCTGTGTGACGTGTATTGTGATGTGTGTCTGCCTGTGTGTGCTCACAGGCAGCCCCCAGAGGACGCTGCCGCCCGGGAACAGACTGGGATAACTCCCGTCCATCTCTCTTCCCGGCATTTGAAGATGGTCACAAGTAACGCCGTGGCCTGGTGGCTTCAGAGCCCAGCGGTGTTGGCTCTGTGTCGGTGATGAGCCCACAGGGGCCTGGAGTCTGCCCCGGCCTTGTGCCTGGCTGGTTCACCGTCCCCCTGACCGTGCGGCTCTGATTGGCCTGAGCTCTGGCTGTCACTGGGGGAGCGGGCCCCGAGCACAGCCTGCCGTCCTCAGTGGCCTGCACCCCTCCAGGCCCGTGTGCTGACGCGGTCTCTGTGTGCAGGACTCCACCCTGCGGCTGTGGGAGTACAGGAGTGGCCGCCAGCTACACTGCTGCCACCTGGCCGGTCTGCAGGAGCCCGCGGAGCCAGGGGGCCACCAGGTAGTGTGCTTGGCTCGGGGCTGCCTCTCCTGTCCCTGTGGGGGAGGGGTCTGCTGGCCACACCGGATGGAGTGGGAGAAGCTGTGCACGTCAGCTTCTGTAGGCACCAGTAGTGTGCGTGGGAAGCTGCTGCGTTTATACAGCTCAGAATTGGGGGAAGCCAGCCAATAGGGTCACGGCTGGGGATGCCCCGGCTCTGTGCTGACGTGCCTGGGAGGCAGTACCTGCCACCCACGTGGGCGACCAGCCCTGCTGTGGTGGGCATCTCGGTGGTGGACCAGAGTGCCCTCATCTCTGTCTGCCTTTCAGATCAGTGAAAGGTTTGGGAAGCAGTGACGCTAGGCAGCTAGGCAGAGAGCAACACGTGCATTTGTCAGCCCGGGCAGGGGCGGGGCGGCGGGCCCTCCCAGCGTCCTCTCCGCCATGGCGAGGCCTCGTGGCACCGTGGTGCATGCACTGGCTCAGGATTTGCTCTCCTGCTGGACCCTAGAAGTCAGCTCTTTTTTTTTTTTAATATTTATTTATTTCGAAGGCAGACTTCCAATGCTAGCGACAGGTACAGCTGGGCCAGGCTGACGCCCAGGTCTCCATGTGGGTGGCAGAGGTCCAAGCCCTTGAGCCATCTGCCTTCCAGGGTGTGCATCGGCAGGAAGTTGGGTTGGAAGTGGAGTAGCTGGGACTCGCACCCGGCGCTCTGGTGCGGGACGCAGGCGTCGCAGGCAGCGAGACAGCTGCGGTGCCCGTGCCCGCTCCCGGGCCTGCCTTTTGACCAGAGCCTCCTCTCGGTCACCGCCTCAGTGTGTTGGAGTTACTTGAGGAACATGGAGTCGGTACCTCTCCTCCCACACTGGTCTCTAGAATGTTCTCACAGTGTCTCCTCTCCTTGTCGTGTGGGCACTGTCTTGCGGTTTTGCTCTGGGGGTGGGCAGGTGGGCTCAGCCCGGGTCCCCGCAGGTGATGTACAGGAAGTGGCCCTGGGGGTGGGCAGGTGGGCTCAGCCCGAGTCCCTGCAGGTGACGTGCGGGAAGTGGCCCTGGGGGTGGGCAGGTGGGCTCAGCCCGAGTCCCTGCAGGTGATGTACGGGAAGTGTCCCTGGGGTGGGCAGGTGGGCTCAGCCCGGGTCCCCGCAGGTGATGTGCAGTAACTGGCTGTCTTTCCCAGCAGAGGCTTGCGGCGTCCAGGATCGCGTTCTGGGCCCAGGAGGACTGTGTGGCGCTGCTGTGTGACTGGTGAGTGGTGAGGTGCTGCTCCCTGGGTGCCCCGGCAGGGGGCTGAGGGCTCTGAGCTGCGCTCTCGGTGTTGCAGCTGTGGCCTAACTGGAGTCGAGTGGCCCTCACTGGTCTCCCGTGTGCTGCAGGGCTCCCCCGTGGCCCCCGCTGGTCTCCTGTGTGCTGCAGGGCTCCCCCGTGGGCCCCGCTGGTCTCCCGTGTGCTTCAGGGCTCCCCCGTGGCCCCCGCTGGTCTCCCGTGTGCTGCAGGGCTCCCCCGTGGCCCCCGCTGGTCTCCCGTGTGCTGCAGGGCTCCCCCGTGGCCCCCGCTGGTCTCCCGTGTGCTGCAGGGCTCCCCCGTGGGCCCCGCTGGTCTCCCGTGCAGGGCTCCCCCGTGGGCCCTGCTGGTCTCCCGTGTGCTGCAGGGCTCCCCCGTGGGCCCCGCTGGTCTCCCGTGCAGGGCTCCCCTGTGGGCCCCGCTGGTCTCCCGTGTGCTGCAGGGCTCCCCCGTGGGCCCCGCTGGTCTCCCGTGTGCTGCAGGGCTCCCCCGTGGGCCCCGCTGGTCTCCTGTGTGCTGCAGGGCTCCCCCGTGGGCCCCGCTGGTCTCCCGTGTGCTGCAGGGCTCCCCCGTGGCCCCCGCTGGTCTCCCGTGCAGGGCTCCCCCGTGGGCCCCGCTGGTCTCCCGTGTGCTGCAGGGCTCCCCCGTGGCCCCCGCTGGTCTCCCGTGCAGGGCTCCCCCGTGGGCCCCGCTGGTCTCCCGTGTGCTGCAGGGCTTCCCCGTGGGCCCCCGCTGGTCTCCCGTGCAGGGCTCCCCCGTGGGCCCCGCTGGTCTCCCGTGCAGGGCTCCCCCGTGGGCCCCCGCTGGTCTCCCATGTGCTGCAGGGTTCTCCTGTGGGCCCCGCTGGTCTCCCGTGTGCTGCAGGGTTCTCCTGTGGGCCCCGCTGGTCTCCCGTGTGCTGCAGGGCTTCCCCGTGGGCCCCCGCTGGTCTCCCGTGCAGGGCTCCCCCGTGGGCCCCGCTGGTCTCCCGTGCAGGGCTCCCCCGTGGGCCCCGCTGGTCTCCCGTGTGCGGCAGGGCTCCCCCGTGGTTGATGGTGGCTGTCACCCCGTCTGGGCTGTGACAGCCCCGGAGGCTGGGATGCTGCTGGGGGGGGGGGGGCGGGAGTGTGGTTCAGCTGAGTCCTGAGCCGACACAGCCACCGGTGCTTTCTGCACGGCTCCCTCGTGCTGGGGGCAGCCGGGGGCGGGGTCTCAGTTTGATGGGGAAGCAAGGATCCAGTTAAGACTGGAAAAGCTGGCCATGCGGTGCTGAGCCTTCTGCCTGCTGCCCCGCAGGAGGGGCCCTCGGATCCCGCTGTCCTTGTCCTGTGCCGGTCACCGTTGTCAGGTGACGCAGCACGTCACCCCAGCCCTCAGGGGTTTACCAGACGCAGGTCGGGTCAGGGCCCCTCCCCCTGTGCTCTGTCCTCACCGTCCTCCCCCCGCGGACAGCGTCCCTGTGGTCTACATCTTCCAGCTGGACGCCGCCGCCCGGCAGCTGGTGTTCAGGCAGCCCATGACCTTCCAGCACCGCGTGTGGGACGTCGCGTTCGAGGAGGCCCAGGGGCTCTGGGTCCTCCAGGACTGTCCCGAGGCCCCGCTCGTGCTCTGCAGGCCCGTGGGCGGCCAGTGGCAGGTGAGACGTGGGCCCTGGGCGCCGGCGGCCTGTCCCCGGGCGCTCCCATGGTGCTTTGGGGCACAGAGGGCTCGCCACCTTGCTCCTGGGACTCCCCGGCCCCGGGTCTCAGGCGAGAGGTCAGTGCTGTGGCCTGGAGGGTGTCGTTCACGGGTGCAGCCTTGTGCCCGGGGCGGTCGTGGGACACTGTAGAGCCCCCACGGCGCGCCCTAGCCCTGCCGCTGTGCGTGTCCGGGTGCTGGGAGCGGAGTCTGCAGTGTGGGGCCCTTTGGAAACCTGCATCCCTCCTACCCGAACCGCTCTGGCCGAGCTTTGGAAACGCTCTGCAACGTTTTGGCTACTTTGGTCAGCACTGAGCCCGGGAGCTGCCGGGCCCGCGGGCTCCTGGGTGGTAGGGGAGCCGCCTCAGGACAGGATGCCTGCCTGCCAGTGTTCCCGGGACGGGCCCCCCACCCCGTGGTGGCGCTGCTTGGTCCTGCCTACCGCTGACGCGGGCGTCCGTTGTCCGCAGGCTGTCCCCGAGAGCGCCTCCGTGGAGAGACTCTCCCGTTGTCTCCGTGGGAACTGGGCCATGTTGGAAGGTGAGAACCACACAGGGCGACCGGCCTGCTTTGGAAGGGAAGACGGGGCTGTGTGCGACGGTCGCACGCTGACGCTCCAAACCACACAGTCTCTGGCCAGGAGCCACGGGCAGCTCCGTCCAGGGCTCGCAGGCTGCAGTCACCCCTCGTCCACCCCTTCCTGCTCTCTGGCCGGGGTGGGGGATTCGGCCCTTGAGCTGTAGACTGAGGGCCTGGCTTCCTCCGGGTCCCTGTCAGCCCAGCACTTCACCAACAGCCAGTGCGAGATGGAGATGAGATGCTGGCAGCGTGGGTGCCGCCCAGGCCTCCTGCTGTGTCTGGTAGAAGCAGGTGCCACTCCCCTCCCCTCCCCCCTACTGTGCAGTCCCGACTCCCTGCTGTGTCTGGTAGAAGCAGGTGCCTCTCCCCCCTCCCCTCCCCTCCCCCCTACTCTGCAGTCCCGACTCCCTGCTGTGTCTGGTAGAAGCAGGTGCCCCTCCCCCCTTCCCTCCCCTCCCCTCCTGTCCCCTCCCCTCCCCTCTACTCTGAAATCCTGACTCCCTGCTGTGTCTGGTAGAAGCAGGTGCCCCTCCCCTCCCCTCCCCCCTACTGTGCAGTCCCGACTCCCTGCTGTGTCTGGTAGAAGCAGGTGTCTCTCCCCCCTCCCCCCTACTCTGCAGTCCCTACTCCCTGCTGTGTCTGGTAGAAGCAGGTGCCCCTCCCCCCTTCCCTCCCCTCCCCTCCTGTCCCCTCCCCTCCCCCCTACTCTGCAGTCCCGACTCCCTGCTGTGTCTGGCAGAAGCAGGTTCCTGGGGGTGGCCAGTGTGTAGGCTCTGGAGGCCCCGCAGGAAGGCACCTGCTTGCTGATTCCCACCTGCCCGTGTCCTTGTTCCCTGCCAGGCTCCGCGGGTGCCGACAGTGCCTTCCACGGCCTCTACAAGGCCACCTTCGACAACATGACGTCATACCTGAAGAAGAAGGAAGAGAGGCTGCGGCAGCGCCGCAGGAGCCCCCCGCCCGGACCCCAGGGCCTGGCCAAGAGGGGCAGGGTGGGCCCGGCGGCCCTGGGCTGCTGACCTTTGGCTTGGCGGTGGCGCTCCCATCTTCGCGGCACTGGAACCCGTTTCACCTGTTCCTCCCCGCCCTGGCGGCTGATGGATAAGCCGTGGTGACAGGCTGGACCAGCCACTAGCAGAGGACAGACGAGGACAGACGCGGCTCGGAACGCCGCGGCGCTGAGCCGGGCCTGCGCGCCCTGGCTGAAGGGAGCCGCGCAGTGCGTTCGCCTGGGTGAGGACAGTGTGGGCGAGCGGTGAGCGCCGCTCCTCACTCACCTTCACGTTGAGGGGACCGTGACGGCGGCCGCACGGCTGCGGCACGACGGCGGCTGGCTTCTCCTGTGCCCCGGTGCCGCTCAGCCTGGGTCCTGCGGGCCGGGCCGCCTGTCACACTTCCATGTCCTCGTGCTTGGAGGCCGGGGCCTGCGGCAGCCCTGGGGCTGCTGAAGCTCACATACTGTCAGGGCTCAGGCCCCCGTCCCTGCAGCCCCCAGGGCAGTGCCCCCCCAGACCCCGCCTCCCAGGGCGACGCCTGCGGCCAGGTGCGTGGCTGTCGCGGGTTCTGGGCCTCCACGGAGAGGAGCCCCGGCAGCCTCCTGGGGGCGTGTAGTGGCACGTGGCCTTGGCCTTGAGACGATGGAGCGGAGCCCCTTGGCGGGTGTGCTGCCTGAGATTCGGGAAGGCAGGCGCGCGAGCAGATTCGTCCCGGTCTCAAAGGTGGCAGCGGCCGCATGCCCTGGGGACACCTTAGGTGCGGGGTCTCACCCGCACAAAACCCTCTGCTTGAGCGTTCTCAGAAGTGCCTTGTTCTCTCCCAGCCCCGTCTGTCCTGGGCAGCCTCAGCCCCTGCACGAGGACCCGGGACGCCTGGCTCAGGGCCGCTGTCCGCCTGGTGGCTAAGACGCCAGAGCCTGGGTTCGCGCCCCGGCCCCAGCCGCGTTCACACCTGCTGAGGCCTGGGTGCTGGGTCCACACGTGAGGCCTGGATTGAGCTCCCAGCTCTGCGGTTCGCCCGGCCCCAGCCTTGGCCATTGCGGGCATCGGGGGAGTGAGCCAGCGAGGGGTAGCTCGTCCTGCTTCTGTCCCTGCCTTCTGGGTAAAACCATGGCTGTAGGAGGACTTCCGGTTTGGTCTTGCTGGTTTGACTGTGACCTGCCCAGGGCGCAGCCCTGTTGGGCGTGGGAGCTGGAATGATTTTTCATTTTGAAAAAGGTAAAGCTGGCTGGTGCCCCGGCTCACTAGGCTAATCCTCCGCCTGCGGTGCTGGCACACCGGGTTCTAGTCCCGGTTGGGGCGCTGGATTCTGTCCTGATTGCTCCTCTTCCAGTCCAGCTCTCTGCTGTGGCCCGGGAGTGCAGTGGAGGATGGCCCAAGTGCTTGGGCCCTGCACCCCATGGGAGACCAGGAGAAGCTCCTGGCTTCGGATCAGCATGGTGTGCTGGCCGTAGCGGCCATTTGGGGGGTGAACCAACGGAAAGAAGACCTTTCTCTCTGTCTCTCTCTCTCACTGTCCACTCTGCCTGTCAAAAAAGAAAAAGGTAAAGCTTGCACCTGTGACGCCGGCGTCCCTGTGGGTGCTGTTCACGTCCCAGCTGCTCCACCTCCAATCTGGCTCCCTGCTGAGGCCCAGGAAAGCAGTGGAGGATGGGCTTGGGCCCCTGCACCCACGTGACCCACGTGGGAGACCTGGCTTCAGCCTGGCCCAGCCCTGGCTGTCGTGCCCACGTGGGGAGGGAGCCAGTGGATGGAAGGCGTTTCTCTGTATGAACCTGACTTTCAAGCAAGAGAATAAAATCTTTTGAAAATGATGGAAGCAAATCAGAAGAGAAGTAATGTGACGGGGCGGTCATGAGAAATCCCAGCCCCATGTCCACGAGTGGACCTTTCCCCCGGCGGCCGTGCCTGCTGGCTGCTTGCTCACCGTCCTGGGGCTGCTGGGAGCTGCAGCCGCAGAAACCGACTCCCGCGGAGCCTCAGGTCTGCCGCACGCCCGGCGCAGGGAAGCTGGTCGGCCTGTGGCTTGAGATCCCTCTTAAATACGTGACTTAGAAATGAGCTTGTTGGGGCCGGCCTGTGGCACCAGCATCCCATATGGGCGTCGGTTGAAATCCTGGCTACTCCACTTCTGATCCAGCTCTCTGCTGTGGCCTGGGAAAGCAGTGGAGGATGGCCCAAGTCCTTGGGCCCCTGCACCCACGTGGGAGACCCGGGAGAAGCTCCTGGCTTCGGATGGGCGCAGCTCCGGCCATCGCAGCTATTCGGGGAGTGAACCAGCAGATGGAAGACTTTTCTCTGTCTCAGCCCCTCTCTCTCCATAACTCTGTCAAATAAGTAAATAAATCTTTTTTTTTTTTAAAATGAGCTTGTTTATTTCAGGGAAACCTCCCCTTGCCACGTGCGCTTTGCTCTTCCTTCTTGTTGGACAGTTGCCTCCTTGGCCCTTGCTGATCTGGGTGTTGGGCGCTGGACGGCGCCCCGAGGTGCCCGAGAGCTTCCTGCCCCGGCTGGAGGCCCCGACACCCTGGAAGGTGTCCAGCCCTGGCCCTGAGCCAGAGGAGAGTCCAGAGCTGGGAGGGAGTGTGGCTGTCACCTGTCTTCCCGCTGGCTGTGTTGGGACTTTGTAAAGTAAATATTCTTTTAAAAAATTCTGGAGGGCTGGCGCTGTGGTGAAGGGTAAGGCCACCAGCGCCGGCATCCCATACTGGCACCGTTCAAGGTCTGGCTGCTCCACTCCTGACCCAGCTCTGCTGGACCTCTCTCTGCCTTTTTATTTTCCTTTTAAAGATTTACTTATTTATTTGAAAGCGTTACACAGAGGAGAGGCAGAGAGAGAGAGAGAGTCTTCCATCTGCTGGTTTACCCCCCAACTGGCTGGAACTGCGCTGATCTGAAGCCAGGAGCCAGGTGCTTCTCCTGGTCTCCCATGGGGTGCAGGGCCCAAGCACTTGGGCCATCCTCCACTGCACTCCCGGGCCACAGCAGAGAGCTGGCCTGGAAGAGGAGCAGCCGGGTCTCAAACCAGCGCCCATATGGGATGCCGGTGCTTCAGGCCAGGGCATTAACCTGCTGCGCCACAGCGCCAGCCCCTCTAACTCTGCCTTTCAAGTAGATCTTCAAATTTTTTTGAAAGATTAATTTTATTTGAAAGGCAGAGTGAGGGGGACCGAGTGAGCTCATTGGCTGACTTCACCCCCGCGACGGCCACAGCGGCTGGAGCGTGCTGCCGTCCCCGTGACCGCCCCGGGGGGGGGGGGGGTCTGGCCGCTCCGTCTCCCCTGCTGCCTTCACTGTTGGGACTTTCCTTGGACTTCCGCCACTTCCATTGAGTAGAGTCAGGTTATTTTTCTCCCGGAACCCGCACAATGGGGTTGCGCCCGCCGAACACCCGTGTTGTGCCGCTGAGAGGTGTTTGTCCTCAGCTGCGGAGCCCCAGGCCCGGCCCCAGCCCCTGTGCCCCCCACCCCTCCCCTCAGAACGCCGTTGGCTCTGACATCATCTGAGCTGTTTGGTGCCTGTGGCCTGTCTTTTGAGCCTGGTCCACACTGTCCTGTGGCTATTGGTGGTTTGTTCTCATTGCTGCACTGCCACGCCATGCTGTGAGACTGCCACGCCACCCCGTGTCACTCCCACGCCACCCTGTGACAGCCACACCACGCTGTGAGACTCCCACGCCACCCTGTGACATGGCCATGCCACGCTGTGTCACTCCCACGCCACCCTGTGATAGCCACACCATGCTGTGAGACTGCCACGCCACCCTCTGACAGCCATGCCACGCTGTGAGACTGCCACGCCACCCTGTGACAGCCACACCACGCTGTGAGACTGCTACGCCACCCTCTGACAGCCACGCCACCGTGTGACAGCCACGCCACCCTGTGTCACTCCCACGCCACCCTGTGACACTGCCACAGCGTCCCTTAGGCTGACGGGCATTTGGGGGTTTCCAGGTCTGGGCCGTGAGGGGTGGTGCGGAGCGTCCTGGAGCGTTCTGGAGCCTGTCTCGGAACACGGGGAGCATTCCTGGTGGGCCAGGCCAGGCACGACCTTGCGTTGGGGGCTGGTGTGGGGGCGGGGAAGCTGCCCTCCCAGCACCCAGGCCGGAACTTGCTCTTCTCCACAGTCACTGGAAGAACCGGACACTCACGGGGGCGGTGGCTGGGGCCCGCATAGTCGGGTGGCGTCTGGGGCGTGTAAGATGGGTCGCAGTCCCCCCACTCCATAGAGCGTGGACGCCGTCTCCATCTGCAACCCTGGCCCGCTCCGCGGCGACCCTCCCCTCCCCCCCAGGCTGCCCCCCCCCCCCATGTCTCCCAAGGCTTCAGCCTTGTCATGCAAGTCGCTGCTGTGTTCTGGGTGGGTCCTCGTGTGACGGAGCCACCTCTCTCCTGGCAGTGGGCGTCCACCGGCCCGGCTCTGCTGGTGGGAGGGTGAGTTTTCTCGCCGTGGGACTGCTTCTGCGGCCGTCTTATTTATTTGTTTGAAAGAGTTACAGGGGGAGAGGGGGAAACAGAGATCTGGTTCACTCCCATAATGGCCACATTGGCAGGGGCTGGGCCAGACCGAAGCCAGGAGCTTCTTCCGGGTCTCCCACGCAGGTGCCGGACCAAGTGCCTGGGCCATCTTCTGCTGCTTTCCCAGGCCACAGCAGAGAGCTGGATCAGTGGTGGAGCAGCGAGACTCGAACCCGTGTCCATGTGGGATGCTGCGTAGCCCGCTGCCCCACGGTGCCGGCCCCAGTGCCCATCGTCTTGGA
The DNA here is from genome assembly GCF_051225735.1 of Oryctolagus cuniculus. Classification (NCBI taxonomy): domain Eukaryota; kingdom Metazoa; phylum Chordata; class Mammalia; order Lagomorpha; family Leporidae; genus Oryctolagus; species Oryctolagus cuniculus. The sequence continues at coordinate 2,901,195 of NC_142870.1, forward strand.
GTGGCATCTTCGGAATTGTCTGTGTTCAGATGGACAGCATGACTTGTCTCCTGGCCTGGGCCGGGACTCCATTCTGTGGGGGTTGGGGTCCCCTGTGTGTGTGCCTTTTAGGCCTGACTCAGACCCCGGGCCCTGGGTGCTCTGTGGGCTTCTCCTTTGCAGGTTGGCTCAGTGCTGAGTTCTGTCACTAGGGGGAGCCAGAGAGACACTGCAGGAGGGAGGGCTGGTGGGCCCGGCATTGGGCTGCAGGGAGCCGGGGCACCCTCCAGGCATAGTCCCTCGGGCCCAGGGTGGCTTCCCCTGGGTGTGGCGCCCCGGCCAAGCCCCCTCCAGTGCGTCAGCCACACGCCTGCCTTCACGCCAGCTCTGGCTGGCTGCTGTGGGATCCTCAGATTCCTGCCTGTTTCTGGTGGCCGTGCCCTGGCCGCCGGGGCCTCTGTTCTGGATTCTCCAGTGTAGCTGTCGTCCTGCCGGTCACGTTTCTCCCCCAGGCTCTGCATGGGCTTGCCTGGTGTCCTCGGCTGCTTCTTAGCTTCCTGTCTTCCTGTCTTTGCCCCTGGCCTCTGACACTGCGGGGTGCATGTCTCCTGTTTGGGTTGGTTGCATCTGTTAGGTTTTTATGCGCCTTGGACGCTTTCCAGCTGTTCAGATGTCTCCCCCTTCCCCAGCCCCTGCCTCCTGCGGCTCCCCTCACAGCCACGCGCCCCGACCACCGCGGGGGCTCCCCTGTCTGGGCACGTCGTGGCCGCCCTGTGATGCTGTTCACAGCCGCGAGCTCACCCATCCGTCCCTGATGTGCACCTGTACTCACACCGGGGACCCCGAGACCCTGGCCCCTGGGGGCTTCCCTTGTGTCTGTGCGGCTTGTGTCGATTCTGTTTCTGCCCTCTCAGGAGCGGTCTCTCTGGGTCTCCCGGGCCTCCCTGGGTCTCCCTGGGTCTTCCTGGGTGTCCTGGATGTCCCTGGGCCTCCCTGGGTCTCCCTGGGTCTCCCTGGGTCTCCCAGGTCTCTCTGGGTCTCCCTTGGTTTCCCTGGGTCTCCCGGGTCTCCCTGGGTCTCCCTTGGTCTCCCTGGGCTTCCCTGGGCCTCCCTGGCCATCCTGGGCCTCCCTGGGTCTTCCTGGGTCTCCCTGGGCCTCCCCTGGCCTCCCTGGGCTTCCCTGTGTTTCCCTGGGTCTCCTGGGTGTCCTGGGCCTCCCTGGGCCTCCCGGGTCTCCCTGGCCATCCTGGGCCTCCCGGGTCTCCCTGGTCTCCCGAGTCTTCTGGGACTCCCCAGATGTCCTGGGCCTCCCCGGGTCTCCCTGGTCTCCCGAGTCTTCTGGGACTCCCCAGATGTCCTGGGCCTCCCCGGGTCTCCCTGGCCATCCTGGGCCTCCCTGGTCTCCCCAGGCACTCTGTCCAGGAAGCTGGGCTGTTTCTATTTCACGCGGGGGCAGTGTGCTCCTCGCCACCACTCTGCTGCTGGCTCCTTTGAACGTCGTCCGTGTCTCTCCGAGCACCGTCACACTTGTGCGGCCAGGAGCCCCGTGCACATGGACATACTCACGTGACTGTGTTCCGCACGTCCCGCCGTGAGCAATTCCTGCTCAGCGATGCGCCGTGAGGGCGGCCGGGGAGTCCCCGGTGGGTGCTGGCTCTGTCCTTGTCCTCTAAGGGGCATCTCAGTCTTCCCGGCCGGCAGGGAAGCCACCTGGGGACTCATCAGACCTCTCTGGGGATGGTTTAGTCTCCGCCCTGTGTCCTCAGGGGACCGCCCCCTGCGCTGGAGGCTGGGGGGATGCCTGGGCCAGGTCTGGGAGTTGTTCTTCCCTCCAGAGCTTCTCTTATGGCCAACAGGTTTCCCGAGGGGTTGACATTGGCGGGGCCCCTCCCTCGGTCCCTTTCCTGCGAGGAGAGGAGAGCTGGGGTGGGAGAGCTGTGCCCATGGAGGAGAGAGGGGAGCCTGGGACAGCCCTGTTGGTCAGGATGTGGGGCCGAGGGTGGGCGGTGGTGTGGGTCCAGCGAGCCTGTGTGTCAGGGCTGGTTGGGGGGGCCGGCTCAGCAATTAGTGCGATGAATCAGACACGAAGTCATAGCAGCACTGGGAGAAAACGTGTCAGTCCCTGTGTGGCAGACGGGGCCACCTGGGCCTGCGCCCCGTGACGTGAGGCAGGGACCAAGGCCAGGTCTCACTTAGCAGCTGGCTGGAAGCGTCACCTGGGGCGGATGGTCACTGCTCTCCTGGGGGACCAGGCAGTGGCTCACAGGGCCACCCTCCTGTTGGGAGCCCACCCTGAGCATGTGCCAGCATTAGGGGACCATGGGGTCATTTATTGCAGATTGTCACCGCAGAGACCGAACAGGTGAGTGGAGGGAGCAGGTGAGCTGAGGGAACAGGTGTGCGGAGGGAACAGGTGTGTGGAGGAAACAGGTGTGTGGAGGGAACAGGTGAGCCGAGGGAACAGGTAGTGGAGGGAACAGTTGTGTGGAGGGAACAGGTGTGCGGAGGGAGCAGGTGTGCGGAGGGAACAGGTGTGTGGAGGGAACAGCTAGTGGAGGGAACAGCTAGTGGAGGGAACAGGTGTACAGAGGAAACAGGTGTGCGGAGGGAACAGGTATGCGGAGGGAACAGGTGTGTGGAGGGAACAGGTAGTGGAGGGAACAGGTGTACAGAGGAAACAGGTGTGCGGAGGGAACAGGTCTGTGGAGGGAACAGGTATGCGGAGGGAACAGGTGTGCGGAGGGAACAGGTGTGTGGAGGGAACAGGTAGTGGAGGGAACAGGTGTGCAGAGGGAACAGGTGTGTGGAGGGAACAGGTAGTGGAGGGAACAGGTGTGCGGAGGGAACAGGTAGTGGAGGGAACGGGTGTGCAGAGGGAACAGGTGTGCGGAGGGAACGGGTGTGCGGAGGGAACAGGAAGTAGAGGGAACAGGTGAGCCGAGGGAACAGGTGTGCAGAGGGAACAGGTGTGCAGAGGGAACAGGTGAGCGGAGGGAACAGGTGTGCGGAGGGAACAGGTGTGTGGAGGGAACAGGTGTGTGGAGGGAACAGGTAGTGGAGGGAACAGGTGTGCAGAGGGAACAGGTGTGCGGAGGGAACAGGTGTGTGGAGGGAACAGGTGAGCCGAGGGAACAGGTGAGCCGAGGGAACAGGTGTGTGGAGGGAACAGGTGGGTGGAGGGAACAGGTGTGCAGAGGGAACAGGTGGGTGGAGGGAACAGGTGAGCGGAGGGAACAGGTGGATGGAGGGAACAGGTGTGCAGAGGGAACAGGTGTGTGGAGGGAACAGGTGAGCCGAGGGAACAGGTGTGCGGAGGGAACAGGTGTGTGGAGGGAACAGGTGAGTGGAGGGAACAGGTGGATGGAGGGAACAGGTGAGCTGAGGGAACAGGTGGGTGGAGGTGTGTCAGGCAGTGGAGCGCAGGGCACTGTGGCGGAGGAAGGGGGGCCTGTGAGCAGTGGGGAAGGGGTCTGTGCCCGGTTCCCTTCCTGTGAGCTGGGGTGGTGGGGAGGGGCGGACGAAACCAAAACTTCCCATTAGAACCAGCGATGTTTCACAGATGCCCCCACCCCCAAACCAAGCGGTGTGACTTGGGGACAGGTAGGAGGAGCCCTCGTCCGCCCCGGGGGTGGGGAAGGAAGAAGCATCCAGGCTGTGGCCGCTAGGAAGGAGCACACAGTGGACACTGGAGAGGGAAGCCGAAGGGAGCCCCGGGGTGCTGGGTCGGGATCCGGGGGGCCCTGGGCTGCGTGCAGGTAGAAGCAGAAGTGGACACCGAGGTGCGTGAGCTTGGGCCACCTGCAGGCTTAGCGGCGGCTGCCCAGGTACAGCGAGCTGGCTGCCGCCGGATCGCGTTCCCTAAGCACCGTGCTCCAAGTGGGAACAGGGCTCCTCGGACAGCAGGGGCAGCCTAGGCCTGGGGCAGGGAGCCTGGGACGCCTTGCGGTGGCAGGAAGTGGGGATGAGCTGGCGACTGGCGGGAAGAACTCAGGGGCCAACCTGGAGGAGCTCCCGGAGTGGGGCAAAGCCGGAACATTTTGAGCAACGGGAAGATGATGGCGGCAGCGCTGGTTCTGACCCACAGCACAGAGCAAGCTCGCACGGAGCCTTCCCAGCCATGAGCGACCATGAATGGAAGACCGGAAGCCCAGAGCCACCGCCGGGCGGCGTCACCGGGAGCTCAGCTCAGCGCAGGGGAAGCACCCAGCACCGACAGTGGAGAAAGCTGGCCACCGAGACGGGGGCGTGGCCACTGAGTGGGGGCGGGGAGCTGGGCAGCAGGGAGGCAGTGTGACCGCGGATGGTCCGTGTGGTTGGTTTCTCTGGCTCTCAAATGAAAGTAAGAAGCACTAGCAGGGCAGCCCGAGGCATCGGGGGCTGGAATATGCTGGGTCCTGTCTGTCGGTGTCAGCGTGGCTGTGACGCTGGCTCACTGGTGCCAGGTGTCACCGTGGGGGCCCCGGGGATCTCCCTGTGTTCTCTCTTACCCCAAGTATTTCAAAGTAAAGGGTTTAATTTAAAAATGGCCGTTTTCTTAGTTCTAACCCGAGCTACGCCATCACCGTCTCTTAGACTGTCACGCGTGTCCTGGACACCCGTGCTGTGACGGCTCTCGCGGTGAAGCAAACGGCTCCGGAACACCTCTTCCTGTCTGGACACCTGTCTGTCCAGGTGCACCTGGCACCGGGCAGCTCGGGCTCAGGCTGGAGCCTGGGCTTGCAAAGCTGACCAGGGCCACTTTCCTGAGCTTGTTGGCTTGAGCTGGGCTTCCCAGATTTCAGAGTTGGGGTAGGGGGGTCTGCGGTGGGGAGGTGCTGTGGGATGGGACTGGTGGGTTCCTGGGTCATCCATCAGCACTGAGGGACGTAGAACCTCAGGAGGCCCCGCTGGAGGAGGTGATGGCCAGCAGCCTGCAGCCAGTGCCCCGGGGGACTTGGCGGCTTTGTCTCCCTGAGAAGCCAGCTTGTCAGGGGTGATGGCAAGGGCGGGAGGGGCCTCCTGTGTCCTGGGGTGCAGCAGGCGAGAACCAGGGCAGGTGTGACCTGGCTGAGGTCAGCAGAGCGCCCCACCCCTCGTGGACAGACACGCGCTGCTGGCAGAGGTCTCGGACTGCGCGGCTCCCCCTGGGCTGGGGACCCATCCTCACCCCCCAGGGAGGCCGGGCTTCCCCCATGGGCTCGCTGCCTCCTGGCGGTCACGTTCACAGGTCCTCCTTGTCCTCCCCGCTCCCCGCTCTGACCCCGATGCCTCCTGCACCTGCTCCCCTGGGGCTCCTGTCCCCCACAAAGCAGGAGCCCTCCTGCAGCAGGGCAGCGGCTACCACGGAGGATTAATGTGCCCTCTTCCCGGGGCTGTGGTGAAATTTTACCAGAGATGACTAGTGTGCTGGGAGCCGCTCCAGGCACCGCGTTCCCCTGCCCTCCGCAGCTTCCTGGTCGTCGGTCTTCCCGCAATGCTGGGAACCGCGCTGGCTGCGAACCCAGTGCCTGCGCAGGCGGCTAATGAAGCTGCGTTTTGTTTATTTTATTTTTAATTCATTCACCTGCTTACTCATTTATCCACTTTGCGTTCGTCAGGGCTCCCACAGCCTGGGTGGGGTCCCCGGGCTGGGTGCAGAGCGTGCGCCTCCTGCCCACTCGCTGCTGGGCTCTGCCCCAGCCCCGCTTGAGACACCCGGAGGAGGCTGAGTTCAGACAAGGGGGCTCGTTTTCCCAGCCTCCCAGTCCTTGTGGCATTTTTCTCGGCCGCTGGGTCTGTTGTGCCGACCGACCCGGCAGATGTCTGACCCTGGGGGCAGGCACAGCAGAGCCCCCGCGTGCACGTGTGAGGTTCGTTGTGGAGGGGTGGGGAGGTGAAGGTACCGCGGTCGCCCCCACAGGCCCCGCACTTGCCGCCCTGGGTTCAAGTCGAAGGTCAGCTCTGGGGAATTAAGCTGCCGGCTCTGCACCCGCGGTGGGCGCGGTGCCCCACTCCCTCATCATGGTCTCGTGCCCAAGGGAGCACCGGGGGCTCGGCCGTGGGGACTGCCCAGCACCTTCGGGGCACAGCTGGGCAGAGAGCCCCAGGCAGGGGCTGCAGGCTGACCCGATGGAGCGGCTGCCAAGGCCAGGCTGGGGTGGGGCTCCTCTGACCACGAGGTGAGGGTGGCAGGCACCGTGTGCGCCCCGGTGAGCAGACGCGACTCTGCCCGGTTGTTCCCACCTGGGAACTAACACTGGTTAGTGGACTTTGTGTTTTCTAAGATTTTTTTAAATTTTTTTTTATTTTTTGACAGGCAGAGTGGACAGTGAGAGAGAGAGACAGAGAGAAAGGTCTTCCTTTGCCGTTGGTTCACTCTCCAATGGCACACCGCGCTGATCCGATGGCAGGAGCCAGGAGCCAGGTGCTGCTCCTGGTCTCCCATGGGGTGCAGGGCCCAAGCACCTGGGCCATCCTCCACTGCACTCCCTGGCCACAGCAGAGAGCTGGCCTGGAAGAGGGGCAACCGGGACAGAATCTGGCGCCCCGACCGGGACTAGAACCCGGTGTGCTGGTGCCGCTAGGCGGAGGATTAGCCTAGTGAGCCGCGGCGCCGGCCCTAAGATTTTTTTTTTGTTGTTGTTGTATTTATTTGAAAGGCAGAGTTACAGACACAGAGAGGGAGAGACAGAGAGAGAGAGAAGTCTAACTTCTTCTGGTTCACTCCCCAAATGGCTATAACGGCCGGGCAGGCTGGAGCCAGGAGCCAGGAGCTTCCTCCAGGTCTCCCACGCGGGTGCAGGGGCCCAAGGACCCGGGCCATCCTCCACTGCTTTCCCAGGCCACAGCAGAGAGTGGATAGGAAGTGGAGCAGCCGGGACACAAACCTGCGCCCCTGTGGGAAGCGGTGTCACAGGTGGTGGCTCTGCCTGCTACGCCACAGCGCGGGCCCCTCCTTTATTTCCAGTGGACGTTTTTCAATAAAACTAAACGTCCTTGAAACACACTTCTCTCCTGCCTGTGCACGGCTCTGTCTGTCTGCGGTCTCTCCATTGGTGACACGCTCTCGTCCCCGCCCTCAGAAACCCAGCGACCCTGCTCCGCGCGCTGGCACTGGGCGCGGGGTGCAGAGCCCCTAATTGCAGGCTTTCACGCAGGTGAGTGCTGCACCCCTGCGTTTCTCTGAGGGCCTGCGCAGTGCACGCCGCCTGCAGGGGTCAGGACTCACTCGCCGCAGACGCTGGACAGACGGACGGGGCTTTGGGCCTGGAGGCACCAGCGGTGGGCAGCCGTCCTGTCTGGGCTCTGTTGCTGGAGCAGAGGCTGAGCCTGGGCACTCTACAAGGGAGACAGGTTCACGTGGCCCCGGGTCTGGAGGCTGGAAGTCCACGAGGGGGCAGCCACCAGGGTCTCCACTGCATCTCTGCATGGGGTGGGGGGGGCAGGGGGAGGGAGGGGGAGAGGGGAGGGGGAGGGGCAGGCAGGCCAGTGCAGGGGGGAGGAGATGGAGGAGGAGGGGAGGGGCAGGCAGGCCAGTGCGGGAGGGGGGAGGGAGGAGGAGGGGAGGGCTCAGAGGCTCACGGCAGCTGGGCCTGAGGCTGAAGCCAGGAGCCAGGGCTCCGCTCAGGGCCCGCATGGGTGGCAGGAGCCGGGTTTCCTGAGCCACCTCCTGCTGCCTCCTGGGGTCTGCACTGACAGGAAGCTGGAGCTGCACCAGGCCCTGGGACGACCTCTAGGCTAAACGGTGGCCCTGGCAGCCTGGCCTCCTCACAGCCCCCTCTGCTCCCCGCCCGACGCCTCGCCTCCTTGAGGGGCCGCCACCCCTTAGATTTTGCACGAGTTCCGGAGGGGCCGAGCAGATCAAGCCACAGCCGGCGTGGGTGTGGGACGTGGGTGTGGGACGGACGGAGCGGCAGACAGAGGCTGCCGCGCTCCCGGGAGCATTGTTCGACCCGACCCCGCTTCCTCCTGTCCCGAGAATTCTGGGAACACTCACTCCCCCAGCTGCTGTCACTCATTGTCACTTCCCAGGAGCTGGAGGAGTGAGGGGTGGGAGCGTGGGAGGGGGTGCGGGGGGGGGCTCTGCTGGGGGAGAGGGGACTCAGGAGCTGGGGCTGCCCCTGCCGGGGTCAGGTCTCCCACTCAGGACGCGCACCCTGGAAGCCCCTCCCAGGCCACCTGGGCTCTGGGGCGCCCCCGGGACCCTTCCCTTTGCCGGGGCGGGGTCACCGTGACAGTTTCCTCCATTCTACCGAGCTCGGCTCTCGGTCTCCTCGCTGCCCATGAGGGAGGGGGGCAGGGAGAGCTGACATCACCGAGCCTGCAGTCACAGCAAGTGACAGTGGGCGACCCTCTGAGCCCTTGGGCGGTGGGCTGGGCTCAGCGCGAGTGGGCTGCCTGCGTTGTCCCTGGCCCCAAGAGCAGCTCCCCTGGAGGGGGTGGGAGATGAGAGCTGCCCCCGTGTGCTGAGTCCCCGCCCAGGACACTGCTGCGGGCGGGCGCGGCCTTCATCAGCAACAAGATCAGAGCAGGTGCGACCTGAGCGGCCCCGGGGTCTCCTAGTCCTGCACAGTGGGGAATGCAAATCCGGGCGGGCTGTGGGGGGAGCAAGCTTTCTGCAGCTCCCTGCGGTTTCCCGAGGGCACTGACCCCACCGAGAGTGAGAGTGTCTGCCTCGGACCCCCCCCCCCCCACCTCCGCCAGTGCCCTCCCAGAGTCCAGGTGCACACTGCCATGGGGGCCCAACCCGGGAGGGGGAGGGGGAGGGGGAGGGCACATTCCATGCAGATCAGCAAAGGGCGGGGGGGGGGGGGGAAGGGGGAGGAGGAAGCAGGGAGGCAGGAGGCGAGCAGCAAAGGGCCGGCTCTGGCTCACTCTGTGGCTCTTCCAACGTGGTTGGGGCCGGGCACTCCAGCCGTGACCTGGTGCCCTCCAGGGGCTCTGGAGCTCACAGCCGGGGTTGAGGGGCGGACGTGCCGGGGGCCCAGCAGCTGGATAGGTTTTGTGGAAGGGGAGGAGGGGGGAGAGGGGACGCCGGCCTAGGCAGCGCCTCTGCTGGGAAACTCAGTGTCCTGCTGTGTCTGTGTGCCCACGTGTCCTCTCTCCCGTGGTCCTCCCTCTGTGCCCACGTGTCCTCTCTCCCGTGGTCTCCCTCTGTAATCATGTGTCCCCTCTCCCGTGGTCTCCCTCTGTGCCCACGTGTCCTCTCTCCCGTGGTCCTCCCTCTGTGCCCACGTGTCCTGTCTCCCATGGTCCTTTCTCTGTAATCACGTGTCCTCTCTCCTGTGGTCCTCCCTCTGTGCCCACGTGTCCTCTGTCTCTCTCCCATGGCCTCCCTCTGTGCCCACGTGTCCTCTCCCGTGGCCTCCCTCTGTGCCCACGTGTCCTCTCCCGTGGTCTCCCTCTGTGCCCACGTGTCCTGTCTCTGTCCTGTGGTCCTCCCCCTGTGCCCACGTGTCCTCTGTCCTGTGGTCCTCCCTCTGTGCCTGTCCATGTCCTCATCTCCTCTTCTCTAACGGACACCTGCCAGGTCAGGTCAGAGCCCACTTCCCGGCCTTCTGTTTCCTTGGTTCTCTCTTCAATCCCTGCCCCTGGAATACTTGGGGACAGGATTCCGCCCATAGCTGGGGTCTTGCCCCTTTGAGGTTGTGGCTCCCACAGGAGGTCTCGCTCCCTGGGAGATCTTCTGCCAAACACAGAGGCGACCCAGCGGTGGGGGGACCTGCACCCCGGTTCCTGTCTCGTGCCAGGGCTGGGAGGCCGGCGGCGGGCACGACCCGAGGACTCCTGTATCCACGGGGCCCAGCACGCCTATGACAGTGATGTTCTCCATCCGTGGGCAGAGCGAGGCAGAGCAGAGCCTTGTCCAGCCCCGGGTTCTGGGCCGAGGGTGGCCCTGGCGCCCCCTGGGGCAGTGGGCCAGGCAGCCAGGCCACGCGCAGCACGGGAAGCCACAGGCAGCCCCTGTCACTCTCGCTCTCACAGGGCACCAAGGCAGGCGAGCTGGACCGAGACGGGCAGCTCACGAGAGGCAGGGCGGGGGCATCCAGCACGCGGAGCCTCCGGGGCGGCCACGTCTCTGCTTCCTTCTTTCCTCACCTGCTGGTCAAAGCCCAACTCTCAGCCAGAGACCTGGGTGGGCGGGAGCTGCGTGTCCCAGGCAACAGGCTGTCGGGGGACATCTAGGAGGCTGAGGGGCTGGGACCTGTGGGGTCTGACTTTGGCCTGCACCCTGCTCTCGGGAGGAAAGCCACAAGGACAGGACGGCAAGGTGACGAGGGCACGGCTGGCCTCAGGCCGTGGCTGGTTGCCCGGGGACAGCGCCGCCCCTCAGCCGAGGGCCTGGGCCGCCGTGCTGCGTGGGGGGTGGCAGCCGTGCCGGTCGTGTTTCGGAGCATGGCTGTCACCCGTTTCCAGATGCGGGGCTCTGCTCTGGCACGGCCGTCCATCACGCTAAGGGAACAGGTGGGGGCGGGGCTGGCCATGTGAGGGGCGTCACGCTGTGGGGCTGTGCTGGCCCTGGGGCCCTGTCTGCCTGGAGCCCCTGGGGCCACGCACTCGCTGGTCTTGCTGAGGGCGGGGAGCTGTGTGTGTTCTCGGCCTCCCCTGCTGGGCCGCAGGCACCTCTAACCCAGCCCGGGCCATCAGTGACAAGGGCGGCCGCTGACTGAGCCCCACGCGTGGATGCGCTGGGGGCAGGTTCCGGGCACACGGGCTGCTCCCCCAGAACCAGCTCCCACCAGAGCTGCCGCCCAGGTGGCCTCTCCCCGTACCTGGCTCCCTGCCCAAAGCCAGAGGCAGTGCAGTGCGGAGTGCAGGGGTGTGGTATGTGTGTCCACACGTGTGTGCGTGTGTGACTGTCATACATACACATGTGCCCATGCATGTGTGCACACAAGCACATGTAAACACGGGTCATGTTGGCATGCCACACGTGTACCTATGTGAGTGTGCGTGTGCACGTGGGCTCTGTGAAGCGTGGGGATGAGGGCCCAGCTACGTGAGGGAGGCCTTGCCAAGGACCCGGCCGAGAGAAGCCAGGGCCGGCAGGGGTGAGGGGTGAGGGGAGCAGCGGCCGCCTGCGCTGGCTTCAGCAGGAAGTCCCCGGGCAGGCTGAGCTGGGTGCAGGTGGGGAGGGGTTTATGGCCGGAAGTGAACTGGTGGAGACGGATGCACTGTTCTGGAATTCACCAAGAGGGGGCGGAGGCCGAGGACCTGGAACCGACGCACCACGGAATGTCCACGCGGCTCTCACGGTCAGGCCGCTGGCGGAAGCTCGCCACCGTCCCAGCGCGTGGGGAGGGGCCCGAGGGGCAGCTCAGGCCAGCCTAGGTCAAAGCTTGACCAGGGGCCTCCTGGGGGTGAAAAGGCCACCTAGAACGTCCCCAGTGCCTGTCCCCAAAACTGAGGCAGGAAGGGCAGGGGAGGGGAGGGCGCTGCAGTGGAGTGACAGCCTCTGCTCCAATCAAATGGATGCTGCAGCCCCGCCTCCCCGCAGACAGACTCCGCCCTTGGCCGGCCACGTGGGCACTCATGGGTGGGTCGGCGGGGGAGGCTGGAGAGGTGGGGGAGGAGGGGGAGGTGGGGGAGGCAGAGGACACTGGGCTCCCCCACACGCGCTGCAGGCGTCCTGGCCACTCCCACACCAGGCCCGTCTCCACCACCCCGTCCCCGCCCTGCACAGGAGGCTGCAGGCATCCCGGCCCCCCCAGGGACCACACCTTCCCCCACCCCCAGCCGGGTGGCTGCCCCCAGGGACACGGCAGAGAACAAGCCAGGCCGATTTCTGTATAAGAATATATTATCTAAAAGACAGTTCAAAAATAAAAGTTCTGTACAGCGTCGTGAGTTCCTGTGGTTCTGGAAGCTGTAGGCGGAGGCACCCAGAGCCCCACCCCCGCCCGGCCCGGGGGCTCCCCGAGCTCCTCGGCCTCCGGATCCCGCCGTCCTCAGGCGCGGTCTGCTGGGGAGAGGAGGGCCTGGGTCGGCTTTGGCCTGACTGGGCATGCGTGGGCTCACACCCAGGCCACGGCACAGGCGGCGCCAGGACACGCCGGGGACCCCGGCCAGGCACTGTGGAACCAGAGCGACCCCTCCCAGACCCCACTGGGCTGGCTGCCTGGCTGTGGTCACGACGCCCACGTCCCAGCTCCCTGCTGTGCGCACCCGGAGCCAGTGCAGGCGGCACAGGTGGCCGGGGCCCTGCCACGCACCGGGGACACCTGGGTCGGTTCCCGGCTCCCGGCCTAGCGTAGCCTCGGCCGTTTGGGCATCTGGGGAGTGAACCCTGGACGGGGCTCTTGCCTGTCTCTCGAATACATAGACACAAACAAAAAAATGTTCTGACTTAGAAATGAAATGCTGGCACGCCTGGCACTTGTGCGGTTGCTAAGACAACCCCGGGGCGGGTGGGGCCAGGGCGCCAGGGCAAACCCCGCCCGGCCGCAGGTGCTTCAGCGGAGCTGCTCCCAGCTGGCCCCCACGGTCACTTCTGCTGTGAGCTGGGGGCGCCCCCTGCCCTCGGCCCGAGCGCCACCTCCACACGGAGCAAACACACGGGACCACACGGGGGGCTGGCTGCCCCCGCGCCTGCCTGCCCTCCCCCACTCCACCGGGGCCTGGTGTGTGGCAGGGGAGGCGGGGGCGGTGGAGGCAGGGGAGGCGGGGGGGGGGGCGGGTCGCCATCACTCAGCGCCTCCCACCTTGGCTGTTGTGCACATCCCTGCTCTTCTGTGTGGATCGCTCCGTGCTCCCAGATGTCAAATTCTCTGTCCTCTCCGGTCCCTAGGGCGGAGCAGAGTGGCTGCGTCAGTCCCAGGGAGCCAGTGGGGCGCTGAGATGCCTGCGCCCACACACACACGCATCATACACAGACACGCACACACCACACATACATTGTACACACACACCCCACACTCAACACACACATCATACCTGCACATGCACACACACCATACACACCACAATCATACATGCGTACACGCACCACACACACCACACATCATACATGCACACATACACACACCATGCACACAACACACATTGTACACACACACCCCACACTCAACACACACATCATACATACACATGCATACACGCCATACACACCACAATCATACATGTGTACACACACCATACACACACTGTACACACACACCCCACACTCAATACACACATCATACCTACACATGCATACACGCCATACACACCACAATCATACATGCGTACACGCACCATACACACACACCACACATCATACATGCACACACACACCATGCACACAACACACATTGTACACACACCCCACACTCACACACATCATACCTACACATGCATACACACCACAATCATACATGTGTACACGCACCATACACACACACCACACATCATACATGCACACATACACACACCATGCACACATCACACACTGTACACACACACCTTTACACACGCCCACACACATAATACACACCACACAGTGCACATCATATCCCCCACACACCCATACACACAGCCTTACACACACCCACATACACCCACACACACAGGTGCCTGCCAGGTCCTGCCTCTGCAGCCCGGAGCCCCACCCATGAGCTGCTCACGAGAGCTGGGCCCATGTGGCTGTCCCCGATGGCCGGGCCTCGCCTGGTGCCTGGACCCGGAGCTCAGGCGCTCCACTGGCTGCAGCCGGCACAGCCGCAGGGGCCTGGCTCGGGCTCGGCCTCTCCTGTCCATCGGGGGCAGGGTGGCAGCACCCCGGGTCTGGGCAGCAGGCCGTAGGATCCCTCCTGGCCAGCCCTGGCTCCCGGGACAGCTGGGAGAGCCGGGACCGTGCTGCTGTGGGGAGACCCCTGCCGTGGGGAGAGCCCCCCTGCTCTGGGGAGACCCCCCCACTGTGGGGAGACCCCTGCCGAGGGGAGACCTCCCTGCTGAGGGGAGACCCCTGCCGTGGGGAGACCCCTTGTCCTGGGGAGACCCCCCCTGTTGTGGGGAGACCCCTGCCGTGGGGAGACCCCCCCTGCTGTGGAGAGACCCCTGCCGAGGGGAGACCCCTTTGTCCTGGGGAGACCCCTGTTGTGGGGAGACCCCTGCCGTGGGGAGACCCCTTTGTCCTGGGGAGACCCCCTGCCGTGGGGAGACCCCCCCTGCTGTGGAGAGACCCCTGCCGAGGGGAGACCCCTTTGTCCTGGGGAGACCCCTGTTGTGGGGAGACCCCTGCTGTGGGGAGACCCATTTGTCCTGGGGAGACCCCCTGCTGTGGGGAGACCCCCCCCCCGGTCCTGGGGAGACCCCCTTGCTCATTTCCAACCCCACCCCCGTTTCTCCTGCTCTTGGCCTCTGGGCCTTCCCAAAGCCTCTGACCTGGCAGACACCTGACTGCTAAGCACTTATTGGGCGCCACTGCATGCCTGGCCTTGGGTGCAGCTGGGGGAGACAAGCCCGACACAGGGGACCAGGGAACCAGCTCAGGGCCAGCAGGATGCCGAGGGCAGCCGGGGCCCAGTACCTGGGGGGGGCAGTGGACGTGGACACGTTTCAGCTTGGGCAGTGAGATCACGCGGGCAAGGCCAGACCTGGGACAAGGTGTGAGGGGCGGGGCCTGTGTGGGCGGGGCTGCTGGCATCTGTGGGGCACCTGGCAGGCTCTGGGCGGGAGATCTGCACACACTGAGTTCTGACAGCCAGGGTGGCTCGTGGGCTCTGAGCCTGGGAACCTGACCCTTTCTGGAAGGCACATGGGTTCTCTGCAAACGGGGAGGGGGGCCGGCTGCCGTGTATGTGGGTGGCTGCTGCGTCCCTGTCCAGCGGCCACTCCTGAGCGACTCGGAGGCTTTGTGGTGGATGGCCTTGTGCCCCCCTGGCCTCCTGGGGCCGCTGGCCCCTCCCTGCCCCTTCCCTGCCCGCTGTGCCAGGCGCCCTTTCCCCACACCTCCCCTGCCTGCTGTGCCAGGCGCCCTTTCCCCACCCCTCCCCTGCCTGCCGTGCCCGCGTACCTCCCCACACCTCCCCTGCCTGCCTGCCACGCACCTCCCCACCCCTCCCCTGCCTGCCGTGCCCGCGTACCTCCCCACCCCTCCCCTGCCTGCCGTGCCCCCACACCTCCCCACACCTCCCCTGCCTGCCGTGCCTGTGCACCTCCCCACACCTCCCCTGCCTGCCGTGCCTGTGCACCTCCCCACACCTCCCCTGCCTGCCGTGCCCGCGCACCTCCCCACACCTCCCCTGCCTGCCTGCCACGCACCTCCCCACCCCTCCCCTGCCTGCCGTGCCCGTGTACCTCCCCACCCCTCCCCTGCCTGCCTGCCACGCACCTCCCCACCCCTCCCCTGCCTGCCGTGCCCCCACACCTCCCCACACCTCCCCTGCCTGCTGTGCCCACGCACCTCCCCACCCTCCCCTGCCTGCCGTGCCCCACCTCCCCACCCCTCCCCTGCCTGCCGTGCCCCACCTCCCCACACCTCCCCTGCCTGCCGTGCCCGCGCACCTCCCCACACCTTCCCTGCCTGCCGTGCCCCCACACCTCCCCACACCTCCCCTGCCTGCCTGCCATGCACCTCCCCACCCCTCCCCTGCCTGCCGTGCCTGCGCACCTCCCCTGCCTGCCGTGCCCGCGCACCTCCCCACCCCTCCCCTGCCTGCCGTGCCCGCGCACCTCCCCACCCTCCCCTGCCTGCCGTGCCCCCGCACCTCCCCACACCTCTCCTGCCTGCTGTGCCGTGCACCTCCCCACCCTCCCCTGCCTGCCGTGCTGCACACCTCCCCACCCCTCCCCTGCCTGCCGTGCCCCTGCACCTCCTCACCCTCCCCTGCCTGCCGTGCTGCGCACCAGCCCACCCTCCCCTGCCGCGCACCTCGCCCGTGGCGTCGTCTCTCCGCTTCAGCTCCTCGTAGTGATCCCTGGACTCCCGCAGTGGCTGCAGCATGAGCTCCTCCACCACGGGGAACAGCTGTGGACCCACGGGTGTCAGGCCTGGGCCTTCAGGGCCATCCACGGTGCGCAGTGCACCCCCAGGGACCCTCGTGCCCCCACCCCATTTGTCTCCTGTGCCCCTCCCTCATGGGCCCCTCCCACGCCTGAGAGCAGGTGGAGGCTGCGGAGGTCTGGGAGGGGCTGGAGGAGGATCCAGGGAGCTGGGGGCCACAGAGGCAGGGGGAGGGGCTGGGAGGCTCTGCAGCCTTGGCCTGGCTCAGAGAGGGGAGGCCTGGGGCCGGGTCTGTTCTGTGCACGGGGGCGGGGGGTGTCTGGAGGTGAGGGTCTGGGCAGGTGCCCCAGGCCGCTCTGGGCGCTGGAGGGGATGGGGATGATATGGGAGGGGAAGGCTGGGGTGGGTGACGAGATGGGACCTGGAGCCCGGGGCTAACGGCTGGGGGCGCCCATCCCAGGGCAGAGGACCCAGCTGGTGGTCAGGGCTGCAGAGGGAGGGGCCGGGAGTGTGGGGGATGGGGCAGGGCTGCAGGGGCGGGGGAAACAGTTCTGGGGCCACAGTGGGAGCAGGCTTCTGAGGCTGTGCGTGTGTCCATGTATGCCTGCTCATGTGTGTGCCTGCACATGTGCATGTCCATGTGTGCCTGCGCATGTGTGTGTCATGTGTGCCTGTCTGTCCATGTGCGCCTGTGCATGTGTCCATGTGCGCCTGTGCATGTGTCATGTGTGCCTGCGCATGTGTGTCCATGTGTGCCTGTGGATGTGTATGTCATGTGTGCATGTGTGTGTCATGTGTGCCTTGTCATGTGTGTCTGCACATACGTGTCCATGTGTGCCTTGTCATGTGTGTCATATGCGCCTGTGCATGTGTCCACGTGTGCCTGTACATGTGTCATGTGTGCCTGCGCATGTGTGTCCATGTGTGCCTGCGGATGTGTATGTCATGTGTGCATGTGTGTGCATGTGTGTGTCATGTGTGCCTGTGTCATATGTGCCCACACATGTGTGTCCATGTGTGCCTGCGGATGTGTATGTCATGTGTGCATGTGTGCCTTGCCTGTGTCATGTGTGTCTGAGCATACGTGTCCACGTGTGCCTGTGTCATGTGTGCACACACGTGTGTGTCATGTGTGCCCGTGCATGCAAGCACGGATGTGTACGTTTCCCTGCTGTGACGTCTCACCTTGGTCACCATTTCGAACATTGGGATCAGGACAAACTTGATGAACCCAATCTGGGCTGTGGCTTTGGTCACTTTCTCTCGGTCCATGAACGGGGCCACAGGGAGCCCCTCCGACTTCTCGCGGTCACTCTGGGGGAGGCAGAAGATGTGACATGAGACAGGGATGGCCCCGGACCCAGATCTGAGAGCAGGGAACACCACTGGTCTTGGAGGAGGCCCCAAACCAGCCGGCCAGCCGGCTACCAACCGAGCCACCACCACACAGCCGGCAACTGACAGCTGTGGCCACACCGCCGGCAATCACGGGGACAGAGAGACAGGCAGAGAGAAGTCCTCCATCTACTCCTTCACTCCCCAAAAGCCCACAACAGCTGCAGCCGGGCCAGGCTGAGCCAGGAGCCTGGAGCCCCACCCAGGTGTCCCACGTGGGTGCAGGGGCCCGAGGACTTGAGCCATCGCCACTGCCTCCCAGGGTGTGCGTCAGCAGGAAATTAGATGGGGAGCGAGCGGAGCAGGGACTCCGATCTGGGATTCACCACGAACCGGTCCCTGCCGGGCGCGCAGCCAGGAGCCACGAGGACGCGTTTCGGGACAGAGGCCGCCCGGGACAGAACCCCAGCCGGCGCCGAGCCCCACCACTCTGTCTCAGCCTTCCAGCGGACGGCTGGGTGTCCCCAGCCCGAGCTCTCTCCCGCCCCCGCCCCCAGTTCTTGCTGGTTGACTTCTAAGCCTGACAAGTCGGCCCGGGAACCAGCGGCCCCATGGAGGCGGCCGTGCGCCTCAACCACATCGGCTCTTCCGCGTGTGGGAGGGCTCTCCGGAGGCTGGCCCGTCCCCGCCGCTGGCTCCTGCGGACACGGCCCTGATCCCTGCGGCTGTCACCTGCATGAAGTACTCCTCCAACAGGCAGTCCACCCATGGCTCGGCGGCTTCCATGGGTCGCACCTCGTTCGAGACGTCACAGCACTTTATCAGGATCATCTTCAGCTGGAATGGAGGTGCCGGAAGTTAGGGGAGGGGGCGGGGCCCTGCGTCAGGGGCTCGTCGGGGCCCTGGGCGGCGGGGACCGAGCTCTGCCAACTTTAGGGAGGACGCGCTCCAGCAGGGTACCTGGGTCTTAGCCTCCTGGGGTGGGGGGAGGGGACACCCTGCACCCCAAAGCAGCAGATTCACGCTACTTTGCATAAAAACCATAAACTGCAAATCCCAGAAACAGCTTCCTGATTTATGGAGACGCAGGAAGAGAGAGAGAGCGAGAGAGCGAGAGAGCGAGAGAGCTAGCGAGCGAATGAGCCAGGGACAGCATCGGCCAAAGGCACAGGTTCAAACAGGGAGCTGGGAGACACCTGCTGAGCCGACGGCTACAGGGCCCCGGCGGCGGCACTGAGGGAGTTGGCTTCAGAGACACAGAGCGAGGAGCGGACCCTCCTGTGAGAGCTCACGGGGCGCCGGCCTCAGCTCCTCTGTGCCCGAACACAGGGGCA
The DNA here is from genome assembly GCF_051225735.1 of Oryctolagus cuniculus. Lineage (NCBI taxonomy): Eukaryota > Metazoa > Chordata > Mammalia > Lagomorpha > Leporidae > Oryctolagus > Oryctolagus cuniculus. Next base: position 2,919,723 of record NC_142870.1, read on the forward strand.
GAAGCAAGCCGGGCCCTGCTGGCCGCTGGGTGTCCATCGGGCAGAACCCAACTCTGCAGGCCATCAGAGGAAGCCCTGGCTCCGCCCTCGGCTCCTGGACCTTGTGCATTTGCTGGGCGGTTGGGTGTGTGTGGCGGGGATGCCTGGGCTTGTACCCGCAGGTGCCCCTGCCGTGTGGCTCAGCGCGCTCCTCCTGGGCCCCGGCCGGGTGGGGCCCCTTCGTCTGGCCTTCCTGGCCCCAGTGATGGCCCCTGCGGCACCGCTCCGCGTCCGGTTGCCCCCTCTTGGGAGCCCTCCCTAGATAGTGGACCTCCTCGTCTTTCCTGGAGGCTGGGTGCCCTCCTGCCCGGCAGGGGTGGGCGGCCACCTGTACTTCAGGAAGTTCACAGCTCAGGCCGCAGGGCCGGCCAAAGCGTCCCCCTGGACCCAGCCCAGTAATGGCCTGCAGCCTGGCCCTGCAGGGCTGGCATCCTGGCCGTCCCTGGGATCCCTGACCTCCCCGTCCAGGGCTGATCACGTGTCACGTGTCACGTGGCCTCGAGGGTGGCCCTGGAGCTGCCTGTGGCCTCCCGTGGGAGGGGGACGTGGTTTGGCCGAGGGCGGCTCTGGCTCCAAGTCCCTGCAGGAGAGCAGACCGCACTGGCCCAGCCTGCCTCTGCCATGGCTTCTCAGCTCTCCTCGGTGAAGGGCTCGCTCAGACTACGTGGGATCTAATAAGCTGCCCTTAGCCTCTTCTGGCCTCCGGGCTGCACTGCGGGCCCCGGCGCCACTCTGAGCGCGCCCCCGCCTGCTGCCCTCTCCGTCTCCTCCGCGGGCCCCGCCTCCCACCCTGCCCGTCCCCACTCCTCCTTGTCTAGACCTTTACACGCCCTGGACCACAGGGACACCAGCCACCTGCCGCTGCTGTCTCACAGCGAGGTCTCGAGTGCCAGCCGAGGGCTTGGACCCTGAGCCAGCTCCACGCTGCGGTGACCCCGTGCCAGAAGCCCCGCCCCTCGCCAGGCCTGATCCCGTCACCTTTGGGCACCCTCCCTGCTGACGGAAGGCGGCGGTGTCCCTGTCACACAACCGACTTCCGAGCACAGGGCGTGCCCTTGGCCAGGACCCAACCCCACGACCCTCCTCTGGAGGCCCCGGAACGTCTGCCTGTTTCTCTCCCCAGAAAGGCAGACCCCGGGAAGGTCAAGCATGAGGTCCCCTCCCCCTCTGGGCACACAGCCCTGAAACGCAGGCTGGCTGGGGCGGGGGTCCTGCTGGGTCCCTGGGGGCTGGCCCTTGGCGGCTCCTGTTCTGGGGGCTGTGCCTTCGTGGGAGAGGCCTGACCTCCACCCAGGTGGCCCCCGCAAGTCAGAAGGGGGCGGGGCGCGGGAGGAGCACCCCAGCCGCAGGGCAGCTGTGCAGGGCAGGCCCCGCCGAGGTTTGCTGGAGGAGCAGGGGCCCTGGAAGCCGCGTCGGCAGCAGCCACTCACCAGCGTCGTGTGCTCCTCGTTCCTGTAGTCGAAGTCCTCCAGCTTCTCTCTGAAAGCAGCCACGATCTCGGCGTGCCGCGCCATGTCCGTGGCCAGGATCAAGGTGATCATGCCCTGGGCGGGGAGAGCAAAGCGCTGACTCGGACTCCGCGCTGAGGCCTGGGGTCCCTGTCCCCCCAGATGACGGCTGGGGCGGGGCCAGGGCCGGGGCCGGGGTCTGGGAACGCAAGCCGGGTCTCCACGCGCGTGGCAGGGACTCGACCACGGGAGCCCTCACCACTGCCTCCCCGGGGCTGCGTCAGCAGGGACAGGAGCGGGTGCCGGAGCTGGGACTTGGGCCTGGGCTCTCTGCAGTGGGAGTCCTCACCGCCTGCCAGGACGCCACCCCAGCCCGCAGCCCAGCACTCACAGGACGCCAGGAGGCAGCCGACCTCGCCCTGCCACAGCTGCGCCCAGGCTGCGAGCCTGCCACTGGGCGCGGTGCCCTCGTGCCACAGGCCTGGCCCCGTGACTGGCCGGGCTCGGCTGTGCGGCCGACATCTCCCCTCGATGCAGCAACCCAGGTCCACGAGGGCACTCGGACGTTCTGGGAGAATCTGCGGCACCTGCTTCCACGCCCCGGGACCTGGCGGAGCCCTGCGTGTGGTCTGTCCCCAGCTCCTGGGGGGGTGGGGCAGTAACTGGCCTCCCAGGGGTCTTCCCTGTCATCTAACTGCATGTGACATGCATGTGCTCACGGTTTGGCAGTGAGTGAAGTCTCAACACAGCTAACGACACTTAATGATTTGTAAAATGAGAAAGCAGTGAGTTTTTAAAAAATATAAATAGGGCTGGCGCTGTGGCGTAGCGAGTAAAGCCACTGCCTGCGATGTCGACATCCCACATGGATGCTGGTTCAAGTCCCGGCTGCTCCACTTCCCACCCAGCTCCCTGCTAATGCACCTGGGAAAGCAGCGGAAGACGGCTTGAGTGCCTGACTCCTGGCGTCAGCCTGGCCCACTCCAGCCGCTGTGGCCACTTGGGGAGTGAGCCAGTGGATGGAAGACCTCTCTCCTGCCTCTCTGTAACTCTTTCAAATAAATAAATAAATCTCTAAAAAATAAGTAGCTCACTGCCTGGTTAGCCAAACTGGCTCAGGAAAAGCAGCATTAATTTGAAACCATGACCACCCACCCATCCCTCATCTGTCCTCGCCCCCACCCCACCGTCTCTCCATCCCACGGTATCTGCAGAGCACAACTCGGCATCGGCTGTGCTGTTCTATGTTTCCAAAACAAGAAGCCCCCAAGTATCACACACAAAATCCACGTCGGGAATTCAGGGAATCCCAGATGTGTATGGGGGGCAGCATTCCATTTGAATTCAGCAATTTGGGTAAAGATTTACTTGTGTTATTAATGATCTATTCAGCTACCCCTCAAAATCCTCAAAGCCAAAATTTTTGTAAACCATCAGGGCGACTACACCCCAAAAGTCTCGTCTTAAAGTTGGTGGGGCACCTGACACAGGAGCTCCATGGTGGAGGATCCCACGTGGGGGGCAGCCCCCCACGACGGCTCCCTGGGGTGCTGGCACCCCCCCGTGAGTGCCAAACACAGGGGTGCACCTGCTCTGATGCTTCAGGCCCCGGGGGTGGGGGTGGGCGGCTCCCTCACAGCGCTGGAGGCCCAGCGTCCACACTGAGGGCAGGGGCAGGGCCGTGCCACATCACTGCAGCCTCGACCCCTCATATCTGTGCCCTCCCTCTGGGCCTCAGGGGAGTCTCTGGAGACCTAAGGGTGTGTGCCAAGACGACCTTCCAAGTACACCCCACTCCTCCTCTCCCGGGGTCACCCCGAGACCTCCTCCCCCACAAACGCCAGAGGGTGCAGCGTGGAGCTGGGGCTCAGCGGGCCCCTGCGTGGGGGGTGCTGTTTCTGATGGGCCGAAGTGCCGTGGAGGAGATGCCCGCATGGGGCAGTGGCCAGCTCTGGGGGCTGGGGACAGCACGCGTGTCTGTCCAGGGCCTGCTCGCCCGCGGGAGCGCTATCTGACCTCGTCAAGCCTCAGTTTCCCCAGCGGCAAAGTGGACAAAGGGCTGGCCACGAGAGAAGCCACGTGTGGGCTGCTCTAAGGGGCCGTGGGGGGGCCGGAGCTGTGGCACAGTGGGTAAAGCTGCTGCCTGCAGTGCCGGCATCCCATGTGGGCGCTGGTTCGAGTCCTGGCTGCTCCTCTCTGATCCAGCTCTCTGCTGTGGCCTGGGAAAGCAGTGGAAGATGCCCAAGTCCTTGGGCCCCTGCACCCGCATGGGAGGCCTGAGGAAGCTCCTGGCTCCTGGCTTTCAGGTCAGCTCAGCTCTGGCCACTGAAGCCATCTGGGGAGTGAACCAGTGGATGGAAGAGCTCTCTCTCTCTCTCTCTCTCTCTCTCTCTCTGCCTCTCTGTAACTCTGCTTTTCAAATAAATGACTAAATCTTAAAAAAAAAAAAAAAAGGCCATGGGTGCGGGTCGGTGGGACGGCGCGTCGGGAGGGCCCAGGCTCCGTTGCTGGGGCTCCGCGCGAGCCCTGGGGTAGGGCACAGGCGGGTTGCCAGCACCCCCGGGGGCACGGCCCAGCCGCGCACCTGTCTGAGCTGCCTGTAGCCGTCGGGCGGCAGGTTGCAGAAGATGTTGCACTCGGGCCGGGCGAGGATGCGGAAGGCCACGGCGCAGTGGTGGTTCTCGAGCGGCGAGATGTCGTTGTAGCGGACGGCCAGCTCCGTGCGGGCGTTGATCTGGTACCTGCAGCAGCGAGGCGGCGGGGGAGGCTCAGGCCAGAGCCGGACGGCAGCACCGCGGGGCCCCTCTGCTGGCTCCCCTGCGCGCAGCAGCTCCCGGGCCCGGGCGGCGCCCCCACGTCCTCTCAGTCCTGCCCGACAGGGGCCGCTTGTGAACCCTGTGCTGGAAGTTACCATGGCCTCTTGCAGAAGTGGGGCAGACGTCCAGGAGGGGCAGCAGGGAGCAGGGGGCACCACGGGGACAGTGACTCGGGCCCCGACAACGCCTGCTCGGGCTCTCGGCACAGCTGATGCCCACGAGGGACGCAGCCCCCAGTCCCGTGGCCAGCAAATACAGCCGATACAGGCTGGAGGCCAGCCGTGTCCTGCGGGGCTCAGCCCCCCTCCCCCAGGTCTGCAAGGACCCCTCCCCAGGTCTGCTCATCTGTAGCCCCTGCCCTCACCTCATTCCTGCCGGGGGCTGCCCCAGGAGGAGGGAGCCGTGGGGCAGGGTGTGCGTGTGGGAGCGGGAGTGTACACATGTGTGTGTCTGCGTGTGTCACGCACAGGCAAAGCCCCCTGCTTCACGGAGACGGGAGGTGCCGCGTACCCACTGAGCCTGGACCCCAGGGCCAGCCCCACCGTGCTGGTGGCCCTGACGGCTCGTGCTAGGGGAGGCCTGGAGCCCAGGACAAAGTCCTAGGGAGGCGGCCGAGGGCTGAGCGGCCGGGGCCCCCGAGAGGCAGCACGCACGTGTTGTTGTAGCCCGGGTGGTCCAGGTCGTGGCAGATGGCCGCCGTCAGCAGGGTCAGGATATCCAGCGGTGGGAACTTCTCCTGGGCAGGAAACAGGGTGCGAGTTTTAACCGCTTCACCTGGCCGCTGGCATGGGGAGCGGGGGCACGGGCTCGCCACAGCCCCTCCCGGCCACCCAGCCCATGGGGGCAGGCGGTGGGGTCCCCAGGGTTCAGTTAACCACGAAGGGCTTCACCCATGGGGTGCACAGCAATGGGGGTCCCTGGGAGAGGGAGGAGCAGCTGGGGACCCCCAGCTGTCCCTGAGGGGGCCTGGCCTCCCAACAGGCCAACAGGTGCAGCTCCCCGCCCCAGGACTGGGGGCGGCGTGGGGGCGGGACCCACCTGGAGCCGGCAGAGCCAGACCATGCTGTACATCATCTGCGCCACGCAGAAGCAGTGCCGAAAGTTGTGGAAGGGGTTGTTCCTGTAGTTGTCATGCACACAGAGCTGCGGGGCCCAGAGCAGCCAGCTGACCACCGGCCCTGCAGGTGCACGGTCCACCCTGCGGCTCAGGCACCGGCTCAGACACAGCGCCACACCTGCGCCGCCGTGAAGGCACCCTGCACACTGCACACACTCACCGCACACTCACACTCGCACCTTGCACGCCCCTCACGTGCGGCCCCCACACTCGCACACTCCATCTCCACGTGCTCGCAGCTGCCCGCTGTTCTAGACCAAGCGGCCTCCCCGTCCTCCCGGGCTCTCCCTGTTTCTCCCGCGTTGGGACGGGGGCTCTGGGACAAAGGGCGCCGTGCACAAGGACGGACAGGCTGCGTGTCCGGGCCACCTTGCAGGCAATGCCGCCCCCTCGGAGAGCGGCCCGCGCACTCACCAGCCACCTGCGCAGCGTGATGGGGTTGATGCAGAAGTCCCTGACGAGGCCCAGGTCATGGAACATGTGCTCCAGGCAGCTCAGCATCTGCGGGAGGCCGGGGGTCAGCAGCCCGCAGGCGCGGCCTGGGGGACACGGCCGGGCGACCGGGGAGCGTGGCAGGCCTCGGGGACACGGCCGGGCGACCCGGGAGCGTGGCAGGCCTGGGGGACACGGCCGGGCGGCCCGGGAGCGTGGCAGGCCTGGGAGACACGGCCGGGCGGCCCGGGAGCGTGGCAGGCCTGGGAGACACGGCCGGGCGACCGGGGAGCGTGGCAGGCCTGGGGGACACGGCTGGGCGACCGGGGAGCGTGGCAGGCCTGGGGGACACGGCCGGGTGACCCGGGAGCGTGGCAGGCCTGGTTCACGGCTGGCGAGCTCTCCCCCTTCCCGGCCCCCCCACCCCCAGTGTGGAACCTGAGTGGCGAGTCCTGGGAGGAGGAGCCTAGACAGGATGTGGGGGCTTGAGAGAGTGGCCGGTCCCCTGGGCAGTGGGCAGGACGGGCCCCACTCCGAATGACCACACCGAACACTGCCGTATCCATTTCTACACGGTGAATCCGGGTCAGGGGAGCACAGGGGTCCCGAGGCTGCGGGTGGGTGGGAGGGGCTCATGCTACTGCAGCGTGGGGGGTGGGTCTCTGCGGCGACTCCCTCCTTCTAACCCCAACCCCACTGCACTCTGCTACACACAGCCCGGCAGGCGAGGCAGACTCTGTTTTCAATCCCGAAGAGAATTTGGTCACAGCTGAGATGGATTTAAACATAACCCAGGGCTTTGGTGCTAACTGGGCAGGGGTTGGAGGGTGGGCCGAAGCGACCTGAAAACTCGAGACCTTGAACGCAGCCGGCCTTGGACAGAGGGGGGGAGCTGGGCAGCCCCTGGGGCATGTGCTCTGCCCAGGCCACACACCTGAGCCTGCCCGTGTCCTCCCCTGCTGCCGGCCACCTGCTGGGGCGGTGGGCTGTCCCTGAGGGGGCCTGGCCTCCCAACAGCCTCACCTCTGCACGCCGTGCACCGAGCCACGGCCCCTGCGGAGGTACAAGCCGAGCCCGGTGTCCCAAGGACTTCTGCATCTTAGTAACTTGGCAGCTGCTGAGCCAGCAAGTGTCCCCAGCAAGTGTCCGCCTCGCTGCCTTCACCAGCCGGGGCTCGCTGCCGTATGCTTAGCATTGTGGCTGCCGTCAGCCCCTGAACTCGCACCACAGGCCGGAAAGGGGCTTAGGAGGGGAGGAGCAGGTGGTGCCGTCCTCCTTCCTGGGCCTGTGTCACGGACACCCCGGCAGAGGGGCTCCAGGCCCGCCTGGCTGCCGGTGCTCGCTCCTCCCGGCCTGCCTGGCGATCGCCCTGCCCCTCCCCGCCCCCATCGGCTCTGCTGGCTCAGTTCACTCCCGGTGCTCTCCAGAGAACCTGCACGCACTCTCGGTCTGACCCCCACGTCCAGCACTGGAGCCGGGACCCCAGGGGCCTTGAACGTGACCATGTCAGTGAGGCCCCTAGGAGGCTCTGATCCCGCGACACAGACACGCAGCTGACCCTGTGAGTGCCCACAAGCCAGGGAGAGGCCACAGGAGGGCAGGAACGTTGCTCCGTCCCGACGCCCCGGGAGCAGAGAATTCCGTGGTATCAAAGAATCCACCTGCACCAGGTCCTGTGTGCGAGGCCGGGACAAAGCCTGCTGAGCGCACACACGCGCGTCTCCCTTGTGGGGCAGCTCAGGTGCAGGGCACAGGTGTCCGGGAGCCCCTCACACAGCAGGTGTCCGACAGCAGGACCCGGCCTGAGGATGGGAGGGCCAGCTCCCACGCCCTGCTCAGCTGCTGCTCGGCCACCCAGCCCGGGGCCTCGATGCAGAGAGCTGCTGGTCCCCACCATCCTGGACGCGGGCCCTCGGGACCGGGTGTCTGCTGCCTGGTCACCCTCGCCCCCGCCCCCGCAGCCCAATGCCGCTCACAGCAACCCAAGGGCTGAAACGTTCCCCGTGGGATCAGAGTCGAGGGTGAGGACGGTCGGCAGACGGTCGGCAGACGGAACCATCTGGTGCCGCTTCTGCGGCGAAGGCGGTGGCACCTGTTCCGGGCTCGCAGCCCTGAGCCCCGGTGAGCGCCTGAGTGTGGGCCGGGCAGCTGCAGATGCCGTGCTGGGCCCTGGGCCGAGCGGGCTGCGTGATGGAGACCGTGGGGGACCCACAGCCCCAGAAAGGGGCCCTAACAGTCAGGGGGACGAGAGCGGGGAGGGGCTGGGCGCTGGGCAGAGCTGCTGGTGCAGAGACGTGAGCCGTGAGCTGCCCCGCGAGGCTGGGGGGGTCCCAGGTGCCTCCGCCATCTGTCACTCATGCGTCCAACGTCCTGGCTCCTCCAGCTTTGCCGGCCCCGCGTGGCGCCTCACTGCGGGCAGCGAGGTCCTTTTGGAGCACGGGAAGCCCTCAGCAGGCCCCCTGGGGAGAAGCCTCGCAGAAGCCGAGTGCCCCTGCAGGGAGCCGCCGGCCACCTCCCAGGGGACACAGAGGCCGCTTTGCTGCTGTGGCCACGCGGCTCCTCCCACCTTGGCCAATGTTCACGGCTCCGGCTGCACACAGTGCTGTGCTGGGGGTGGGGGTGGAGGGGCTCCATGGTCAAGGGCGGCAGGAATGACCGCCAGGGCCTTTTCCATGCAGGGCCGTCCACCAGGGGCCCCAGCTGCTCTTCCTCCCAGCAGGCTGAGGTCAAAATGACTTTGGGGACTGGGATCTTTCTAGAAGTGGCACTGGCTGACCTACAGGAGGCAGGAGCCTGAGCCCTGGGCCACTGATCGGGGTACGATGGACCCCCAGTAGGAGCAGCCAGGTCGAGTGGTTCTGCCGCTTCTCTGTGATGCTCCACCCCTCGCCGGCCACGGCAGCCTGCCGGGGTTCGCTGAGGTCCAGCCCCACGGTGGCCGCTAGTGGCCTTCGCTGGGCTGCACAGCCAGGGCTTCTGCCGCGGGGTGGGGGGGGGCACGTGTGTACAGCAGTGTGCTCAGGGCACTCCCCGGCCCCGCACGGCAGCCCCGCGTCACCAACGCCCTGCTTCCTGCCGTCTGCGCCGCAGCTGTGACCTCGGCGGAGGAGCAGGTGCCCGGCTCTGCCTTCCGAGTCACGGCCGACCTGGGCGATCCCTCAGGCTTTGGCTGAAGGCAGCCGGGCCTGGTGTCGGTGTGAGACCTCTTCCTTTCCGTGGGTTTGGAGAGAAAGGGCCGGCGCGGCTGCTACCAGATGATGACACTAAGCGATCTCCGTCTAAGCACCGGGGAAGAGCTGGAGGATCACCGCGGGCGCACGCGTCCCTGCTGCCACTGTCTGGGGTGCTGTGCCTGGCAGAGGCCCCCACGGAGGCCCGGCTGGCTCCGCGGTGCTGCCTCGTGCCCCTGCAGCTGCGGCAGAAGCCAGCCCCCTCCTCGGCATCAGAAACCCGGGGAGTCGGGGTTTGTCCCGGCGGGAAAGGCACGGAGAGAAGCAGCAGCGGCCCCTGGTGCCGCCCGCTTACCTCGCTGGGCTCCCAGAGCCAGACGTCGAAGGTGGGCCTGCGCAGGGCGTCCACGGTCTCCGGGGACAGCAGGTACTGGAAGGAACGGGGCTGCCGTGAGCCGGGACCCAGGCCTGTGCCCCCCACACCCTCCCCTCTTTCTCCTCGCTTCCCCTCACCACGCCTGCACCCCTGGGACACCCGGATGGAGCTGCAGGCTCCTGCTTCTGCCTGGCCCAGCCCTGGCCTCGGCGGCCGTTTGGGGAGTGACCAGCGGATGGACGAGCTCCCCGTGTCCGTCTCTCCCTTGCTCTAACCTTGCCTTTCAGATAAAATGAAACAAATCTTGAAAACATGTATAGAACTCTGCAGCCAGAAACAACGGATTTAGCTGCCCACAAATGACAACTCAACAAGCCTCAGACAGGAGGCGCCACGCAATCAAGTCGGGGAGAGGAATCCTCCCGGCGCAAATGCAAGCATTAGCGAAGAGGCTGCCGGGAACCCCAGCCTGTGCTGTGACCTCACACCGGCACCTGCTGACCTCACACCGGGGGCTGGCTCCACCAATCACCAGCGTTGGGTCACACTGCCGGCAGGAATGAAGGCTACTGGTGGCTCACTCCCCAGACGGCTGCAACACCCAGAAACTCCACCCCCATCTCCCACATGGGTGCAGGGGCTCAGGGACTTGGGCATCTTCCGCTGCTTTCCCAGGCCACAGCAGAGAGCTGGATCGGAAATGGAGCAGCCAGGACTTGAGCCAGTGCCCATACGGGACGCCGGCACTGCAGGTGGCGGCTTAACCTGCTGCACCACACTGGCCCTGGAAGGCCACGCTTCCGACAGGGGGCAGTGCAGTGTTTGCTGTTCAGAGTGTGCCAGGTCCTTTTGCTCTGTGGAAAGCAGCTGGCGTGGACTGGCGCTCTCCAGTGGGTCTGGGCTGGGGCAGCAGGAGCCGAGGCGCGAGTCTTATTTTCCTACAGAAAAAGGCAGTGGTCCACCTGCAAACCGCGGAGGCCGTGTGGTGAGGGGCTCGGAACCCACCGCCGGGCACTGCAGCCCGCAGAGGCTTCCCGAAGCTCCGTGCCGGGGCTGGGATGGAGAGCTGCAGGTGGCCCTGCCGTGTGCACTGCCCAGGCCCCTGCCCACAGGGCCCCTGCCGTCCAGGCGCCAGCACAGAGTGGGTGGGGGAAAGGCAGACAGCCACAGCTTTGCTGCCTCGCCTTCCACCATGGCTGCCTGCAAGAGACCCAGCTCCGTTCTCCCCGCTCTGCTGCCCGCCCAGGGCCCCGATGTCCCCTGCAGCTGAGACAACGCCCGTGCAGAGAAGCCCCGATGAGCAGCTTCCAAAGCCCGGGGAAGGCGCAGTTAAAGGTAAGCGCATCTGGGCGCCGAGCATTGTGAAACCACGTGCAGTTTCTTCGTGGTTTCCCGTGAACTTTTTGAAGACGCCTGCGTTGTTCAGGGGCAGCAGAGCTGATGGATGGGTTTCCAAAAATTTAGTTACACGTCTGAGTGCCTGGGGCCGGCGTCAGGGCTCAGGTTAAGCCACCAGCTGTGACACCGACATCCCGTATCAGCTGTCTGGTTCAAGCCCCAGCTGCTCTGCTTCCAGTCCAGCTCCCTGCTAACAGCCTGGGAAGGCAGCCGATGATGGCCCAAGTGCTGCCCCTGCACCCACGTGGGAGACCCGGGTGGAGCTCCAGGCCCCTGCGCCCACGTGGGAGACCCGGGTGGAGCTCCAGGCCCCTGCGCCCACGTGGGAGACCCGGGCGGAGCCCCAGGCCCCTGCACCCACGTGGGAGACCTGGGTGGAGCTCCAGGCCCCTGCGCCCATGTGGGAGACCTGGGTGGAGCTCCAGGCCCCTGCGCCCACGTGGGAGACCCAGATGGAGCTCCAGGCCCCTGCACCCACGTGGGAGACCCGGGTGGAGCTCCAGGCCCCTGCGCCCACGTGGGAGACCCGGATGGAGCTCCAGGCCCCTGCGCCCACGTGGGAGACCCGGGTGGAGCTCCAGGCCCCTGCGCCCACGTGGGAGACCCGGGTGGAGCTCCAGGCCCCTGCGCCCACGTGGGAGACCCGGGTGGAGCTCCAGGCCCCTGCGCCCACGTGGGAGACCCGGGTGGAGCTCCAGGCCCCTGCGCCCACGTGGGAGACCCGGGTGGAGCTCCAGGCTCCTGGCTTTGGCTTGGCCCATTCCTGACTGATGAGGCCATTTGGGGACTGAACCAGAGGATGGGAGACCTCTCTTTCTCTGTCTCTCCCCGTCTCTCTCTACCATTCTTTCAAATAAATAAAATCAATCTTGGCAAAAGCCGCATTCAAGCACAAACACTACACCACATCAGCCACGGGGCCAGGCGGGCCGCCGTGAGCAGTGGCGTCTCCGTGTCCACCTGAGGATCAGGCACCGCCCACAGCCAGGGTGGGCGTGGCCCCAGGACGTGACTTCCATCTCACCTTGGGATACGTGGGGACATCACGGCGAGGGGTCAGCTTCTTGCTGTTATCCAAAAAGCTGTACTTGCAGGGACAGCTGGTCCTAAAGAGACAGCGTACGATGCGCTTGGTGTTCTCAGGGACCCGGCAAACAAGCCCCCCCCCCTGGCCTTGTTGGTTAGGGGAGGAAGTCACCGAGGCAGGGGCCAGCCCTGAGCACACCCCCACCCCCTCCTGGACCGTGGGTGCCCATTCGGCTCGGGAACGCACAGGACGTCGGCGGCCTCACTTCGGAGTTTCTCAGAAACCTCTTGGGTGCCACAGTCAGACGCCCCACGAGACCCAGACCCAGACACGGGAGGAGCTTGCCAAGCCCGAGCCCTCGCTTCTCTCCCGCAAAGCCTGCACCTCGAGCTCTCTTCTGCTAACAGCGTGGTGGTACTTCCGGAACGTTCCTGGGCATGCCCGGACCGGGGCCAGCCGTGCCCCGCAGCCGCCTGCTCTTCCGCCTGACACCACTCACAGAGCTCACGGCATCTGATGGGAGCCAGGTGCAGCCGTGGCCACAGCTCGCGTCAGCCGGGTCCCTGGCGAGGGATGGAGGCGGGCACAGGCGGGGTTTCCACCTGACCCTGCTTCCCCCGCCCTGGTATCAGGGCGTCCCCCCGGGAGAGCGCAGCGTGCCCTGGATGGGGGACCACCCTCCGCCCTTGAGCTCAGCCTGGGGACCGCGGTGGACCCGAGCATCTCCCCATTCGGCAGGGGGAGGGCAGGGTGGGGGCGCGTCCGGCTTGCTGCAGCTTCACCCCGCCGGCGTCAGGGGCGCGACCCAGGGAACCAGACACGGTGACGCTCAGGCCACGCTCAGGCCGCCTGTCAATGCAGCCCCCTCCTGGGAGAGCCACTTCAAGCTTTAGCGCGGGAAAGGAAGACCCGCGAATCCTCGAAGCCAGGATGTCTGCCGTGAGGGGTCCCTCGATGACAGGGAGAAGCAAAGCCTGCATGCAGAGACCCTCGCTTCGTCACGGGTGAGCGGCTGTCCTCCAAGCACAAAACCACGCCGGCCGCCGCCCGAGGACCCTCCCGGGCAGTGAGCCAGGTCGTCACGAGACCATCAGCACGGGCACGGGCACGGGCACGGCACGGAAGGTTCCCCACCTCGCGCACGGGCCAGACCGAGCTGTGAGGAAAGCCCACGCTCGGTGGACGGGGGCCTTCTAGAAGCACCCGTGAGCTGCACACGCACTAACTGTACTCTCTGCTTTGTTCGTGATGCTACAGTGGAAAGATCACAACGCAGTATTTGAAAGGTTTTTCTTTTAAACTAGGGACTGTGTCCCGATTTAACAGGGGCCGTGGGGGCGGCGGTTAGTTTTGGGGGCCTCCGGGCCCCAGGAAGGGACGGACCGACTCCTCTGAGGCCAGAAGCCCTCCAAACGGCTTTCTCGGCATCCTGTCCTCGGTGCCGGGCCAGCAACTGTCCCCGGAGCCGCTGGGGCCCCCGGTGTGGCTGGGGGGCTCTGACAGACGGAGCAAGTGAGTCACGAGACAGACAAAGGCCCCTCACGGTCACCCCGGGCACCAGAGGCCCAGGTGCGTGTCCTGAGCTGGGGCCGCCTGCACAGACAGGAGCTTCCGCTGCGGAATCCCACCCTCTCTACCCTGCCTCGGGGCGGCGACCCTGCCTCGCCGTTGCCATGGGAACAGGCATCCGCCGGCTACCGGGGCAGATGTCCCGTGGGTTTTCTATTCCGGGCTTGTTTGTGCTTTCCTGGGCTCCCCTGCCCCGAGGGAGGGAAAAGCCACAGAAATGACTGAGTCTCAGGACAGAGCAGCCCCTTCCGGCCCAGCCACGACCCCCCTGCTGTCCCTGACTCAGGGCTCCGACGCCCGGGCTTTGCCGCGCTGTGCGTGTGCGTGGGTCGGCTCAGGGCTGGGCTCAGCCTCGCCCGATGCCTTCTCTCTCCTTCCCGCTCCCCACCCGTGGCTGGAACGTGCTCCCGTCAGGCCGGCATCGTGGGAGGGGATCACTCCGCTGCACCGTGGACCCTGTCCTGGTGAAGCCACGTTTGCACCAGCCTCGAGCGGGGACGCCGGGCTGCGCCACGGGCCCACACTGGATGGCAGGCGACCCTGCTGTCCTCGCTGTCGGGTGCTTGGTGCTCCCTGTTCTGCACGTGGTGGGGGGGGGCTGCTGCCCAGAGTGCACGACCCTGGGGCTGCTTCTCCTGCAGCTGCGGGCACACCTGGCGCCTCTGGCCCCGTCTGCTCCGGGCGGGAGGACCCGTGCACCTGCCTCTCACCCATGGGGGGCACTGCCACAGCCCACGGCTGGGGATGAAAGCCTGGCGGGCACCGGGCAATCTTCCTGCCCGGCATCTATGCCACCGTGAGCCCTGAGAACGTGCTCGCCGGGAAAGGGAGCCGGAGCGCCTCCTCCAATGAGCCTGCAGCCCCACGACAGACGGCCCCGGCCCCCACGGGCCCTGTCGGGGCCGCTGCCCACACTGCCCGGGGCGCGAAGCCACTGCTGGAGCTGCCCAGGGGCTGGGCACCGGGCTAGGGCCAGGGGCCAGCGTGGGGGTGGGCACCTCCGTGGGCCTCTGGGCTCTCCCCTGCCGTCACAGATGGGGGCTTCGTCTTATCCCTTCAGAGCCTCCCACATGGCAACAGCTCAGTCACAACTTCTGAGGTCACACAGGAGGCGCTCAGACAGCTAGTTGACAGGGAACCATGCCGGGATGTGCCCTGGTCCACACCCCAGGGAGGCTCAGGCCAGGCCCTCCAGGGGCCACCGGCTGGCCACGCCCCTCCTGCCCCCACCCGCCTCCCAAGCCGCTGGTTTGCTCGCTAGGCAGGCTGCCCCCAGTGCGTGAAATCAGGGGCTGATCTCCAGGGGGCGTGGGCGGCGCCTGCACTGGGCGGCTCTGGTTCACTGGCACCCCCAGCAACGGCAAAAGTGGCATCGGGGATAGGGAGGAGCCGCGGCATCCCCGGGCCATCCCCCAGGCACCGAGGAGGGACCAGGACACCAGGACGTGGGTGCCGACCCTGCCCGCAGGTCAGCGCTGCCACCGCACTGCGCCCTGTCGACTGTGAGCACCGAGTCGGCCGTGTCGGCTGCCCCACACTCCCGGAGGCTCACTGACCCCAGGAGCAGCCCCGGCTCTGAGCAGGTGACAGTCGTCCACAATTCTCTTGTGGCCACCAGTGCCGTGGGGGTCGTCGCCAGTGAGCCGGCGCCAGGACGTGGGCCCCCTTCAAGCCAAATCCTTCTTCCTGTCCTTGTTCTCTTTTGAAATGGCTGCTGACTTCTCTCAAGCTGGATAAATTCCTGGGAACACTGGGCTCCCCGGGAAGGTCCCCCTGGCACCCGAGGCCACCTGCCTGGCCTCCATCTGCCACCTCCAGCCAGAGAGCCACGCGACTGAGCCGGAGCCCGAACTGGAACCGGAGCAGATGGGAGCCACACAGCCCCTCCCGCCAGCCCACGTGGGCCCACCTGTTGCTCCTGGCCGCCAGCTCCTCACGCATCTTCTTAATGTCACTCTTGCATTTCTCAATCTCCACCACTTTAAGTCCTTCCACTGGGGACAAAAAGAAACAGCACGGGGTTACACGGACCTCACAGGGGTCCCAACCGGGGCTCCGCGTCCTGGGCAGAAACCGGCTGTGTGCAGGCTGCCCACTCCCCACTTGGCTCAGCCACGCGGCTCTGCCCTGGCAGGCACGGCCTGTGGCCAGCCTGGAACCAGGGTGCCCGCCTGTGCCGTCTCCACAAATCCGAGGCCACACCCCGCCTCCCCTCTGTGGGCCCCAACTCTGGTACCCGCTTCTTGCTTTCTCCTTCTGTACCCCTACGCACCGGCCGGGGACATGGGACAGAGACGTCTTTTATCCCAGACAGAAAAGGAAAGGGGGAGACACGCCTCCGACGCGCCCGCACGCAGCAAGGATCAATGCCGCGTTAGGGTAAAACCATCCATTAGGGTCCCCTGGGAGCTTCACCAGGAGGCACCAAGGACCTGCAGCTGTGGGCACATCTGGCGCCTCTGGCCCCGTCTGCTCCGGGCCGCCGCGGAGGCACGTGGTGGCAGACGCGGCTCCCGGGCAGCCCGCGCCTCCCGGCCAGTGGCACCCTCGGCAGCCCGCGCCTCCCGGCAGCGGCACCCTCGGCAGCCCGCGCCTCCCGCAGCCTCCCAGAGGCTGTTGGATGAGAGCTGCTCTGGGAGGGAGGGGCCAGGAGCTCTGACTCTGCAATCGCACCTCAGCTTTTACGCAGACACTGCCCACGATGTCCTTCCAGCCCGTCTCCCAGCAAGCCTGGCTCCGAATCGCTACTAAAAATAAGCACCAGCGGCTTCCGAAGGAAACACAGAGCTGGGATCCGGCCGGCTCCTCCGAGTCCCCTCCCTCCCCAGGCAGCGCAGCAGCTCCAGGGCACTGGTCCAGGCAGCCCGGCTGGAACCCGCACCGGGCGGGCATCCGAGAAACCTGCAGGGCTGGAGGCCGAGCGAGGGCCTGGCTTTCCGGGGGCGCGCGGGCGGTTTGCACCTGGGCCCGGCGGCCAGTGCGGCCGCTGTCCTGGGTGCTGACTCGCCAAAGTCCACGCCACCCTTGGAGGGTGCATTCTCGCACCCAGGACCTTGAAGACGCTGTGGAACCTCACCGGTCACCTTCCAAGCACCGGGCTTTGGCTCGCACATGGCGGCCTCCAGGCTGCAGGGTCCCACCCCACCCCCACCCGCCTGCCTGCGGTTTGCTGACGAGCGCAGCAGACATGTGACAGGCAGAACATTCTGGAAAGTGAACAGATGTGGAAGGAGCCGGGCAGGTGGGGAGGGTCCTAGGCGCTGACCACGCCCACCCGCCAAGACCCAGGGCTGCAGCTCCCGAGCTTCGCGGTTAACTTTCTTGGCCTGAAAACAAGGCTGCGAGGAGGGAAGACCAAGCACCTCGAAGAACGTTTAAGAAGTGACCCATGATCCCGCGCGTCTGGGAAGACTCATTTCACTTCAGGGGTCTCCTGGGGGCGTCCTCCCGGCTTCCCTCCCCCGCCCATGCCTCCCGAGCATCGACCTCATGCAGTCTGTCCGTCCAGCTGTCCACCCCATCACCCTGTCCACGTCCTACCTCCTCCCCTTCCCAGCTGTCTCAGCCATCTGCCCACCCTCTCCGGTGTCCCCCCCCCCATTCATCACCTGCCCACCCTCTCCGGCGTCTCCCCCACCATCCATCACCTGCCCACTCTCTCCCCCCATCCATCACCTGTCCACTCTCTCCCCCCCATCCATCACCTGCCCACCCTCTCCTCCCATCCATCACCTGCCCACCCTCTCCCCCCATCCATCACCTGCCCACCCTCTCCTCCCATCCATCACCTGCCCACCCTCTCCCCCCCATCCATCACCTGCCCACCCTCTCCCCCCCATCCATCACCTGCCCACCCTCTCCCCCCCATCCATCACCTGCCCACCCTCTCCCCCCCATCCATCACCTGCCCACCCTCTCCCCCCCCATCCATTACCTGTCCACCCTCTCCCCCCCATCCATTACCTGTCCACTCTCTCCCCCCATCCGTCACCTGCCCACCCTCTCCCCCCCATCCATTACCTGTCCACCCTCTCCCCCCCCCATCACCTGCCCACCCACTCCGGCGTCTCCTCCCCATCCATCACCTGCCCACCCCCCCATCCATCACCTGCCCACCCTCTCCCCCCCCATCCATCACCTGCCCACCCTCTCCAGCGTCTCCCTCCCCTCCATCCATCACCTGCCCACCCTCTCCGGTGTCTCCCTCCCCTCCAATCAGATGCATGCATGTGGCCACGTAAGGGAGACAGAAGCCACGCCCACACAGAAGGAAGCACCTGTCTCGGCTCCACCTGCCGGCTTAAACAATAAAACACCACTTCCTGTAAGGCCCCGGTCTGTCTCTGTCCACCGCTCCTGCTACAGGTGGGCTCGGACCAGAGGCTCCTCTGGCCCCCCAGCACTGCCCGGAGCTGGAGTCCAGCCCACACTTCCTGTCCGGGCCTGCTTCGTCCTCCTGGACTCTGCCAGGGTCTGTGTGACCCTCTGCGAGCCACAGCCACCGGCAGGAAAACCTCACAGTGATTTTCTGGGAGAGACGCTGGGGGCCGAGGAGGCCGTGGCGGGCGGGAGGGCGGAGCCGGGGCCTGAGCCGCTCCATCCTGGCGGCCGAGCTCACGGCTCACACGCGGCTCGGGCTGCCTGGGCCGGGCAGGGCGAAGCTGCCTCCCACACTGTGCCAAGGACGGCGCTCGCTCCAGAGCCTGCAGAAAGCCCACTGACCCAGTGACACGGAGAAGACAAACTCTGGCCCCGCATGGAGGCCTCTGGGTTGTTGGCACAAACCCTGGTCAGCTTTGCCCCCAGGGGTCAGCTCCGCCCTGGCCCACGCCCAGGCGCAGTCCAAAGGGCACAGGGAGCAGCAAACCAGGAAGGAAGGAGTTGAGTCTCCAGGCAGGACGTGGGGCCGCCTGCGCGCTGCCTGTCCACGGACTCACCACTGAACGCCCAGAACCCCGGGCGCCCGGGGACGGCGGAACAGCTCAGGCAGGGAGGCGGGAGGAGAGGAGAGGTTTACGCGCGATTCAAAAGGGGTGTGCTTCTTTCTTTTTAAAGATTTATTTTTTTATTTGAAAGTCAGAGTTACACACAGAGAGGAGGGGCAGAGGGGGGGGGTCTTCCATCCGCTGGTTTACTCCCAAAATGGCCACAATGGCCGGAGCTGATCCGATCTGAAGCCAGGAGCCAGGAGCTTCTTCCAGGTCTCCCATGTGGGTGCAGGGGCCCAAGGACTTGGTCCATCATCCACTGCCTTCCCAGGCCACAGCAGAGAGCTGGATCAGAAGAGGAGCAGCCAGGTCTTGAACTGGTGCCCATATGGGATGCCAGGACCACGGGCAGCGGCTTTACCGCTACACCACAGTGCCGGCCCCGAGGTGCGTTTCTAAGGGTGCGGAATAACCAGGGTGCTCCACTTAACACAGGTCCCGTGCAAGGCAGCTCACCCACAGCCAGTGCACACGAGCACACGGGCACGTACGTACGTGTGTGTGCACACGTGTGAGAGTGTCTACTGGGGCAGCCCCAGGTACAGTGGTCCGTGCAGGGCAGGGCTGTCCTGAGAAGCTGGGCTGGGCAGCTCTCCAGGGTCCAGCTACAGTGACTGCCCTGGGCTGCAGGCGACTCTCACCTCCACCTGCAAGGACCCAGAGTCTCCTCTGCTCCCTTCCTGGACGGACACCTGGGCCGTCTCCCTGAGACTCAGCACCGGTGCGCGTCCCTGGGGAGAGCCCGTGTGCTCGTGCACGCTCGGTGTGGGGGAGCTGCTGCTGGCGGCCCAGGGTCACCCGGAGGCCCCAGGAGAGGGCTGGACCCAGGCCAGGTGGGGCTCAGCACCCGGAGGCTGCACCTGCTCAGCTGGGGTGGGAGGTGGGCACCCGCAGGCTGACGTGAGGACAGCTCCCTGGACACTCCCGGCCCGACTCCTTCCCTACCCCACAGAGAGACAAGCCCCTGACTGCACCCCTTGGGGCCGGTCCCCAGGGCAGCCATGGCTGGAGGGAGCACGGGCTACGCTGACCTCGGCAGGGAGCCTGCCCTTGCTGGGTGAAGGGGGACTCCCAGGTGAGCCACGTGTGTGCAGGGACACCCTGTCTCTGGGGAGGGAGCCAGCTCCGGAGAATTCTGGGCGCGGTCGTGTGGCCTCCGTCCTCCCCTGGGCTCCCACACAGGCAGAGCCAGCACACGTTCAGGGAGGTGCGCCGGTCACTCCACGCCCCAGCTATTCCTAGTCACGCGTAGGTCCACCCTGTTCTCTGTAAGGGTGCTGACAACCGGGGCCGGCGCTGTGGCACAGCCGCTAAGAGCCGCTGCCCAGGGTGCGGCATCGCACATGGGCGCCGGCTCAAGTCCCAGCTGCTCCACTTCCCATCCAGCTCCCTGCTGTGGCCTGGGAAAGCAGTGGAAAACAGCCCACATGCTTGGGCCCCTGCACCACGTGGGAGACCCAGAGGAGGCTCCTGGCTTCGGCCTGACCCAGCCCGGCCGTTGCAGCCGTCTGGGGAGCGAACCAGCGGATGGAGGATCTTTCTCTCTCTGCCTCTGCCTCTCGCTAACTCCACCTTTCAAATAAATAAATCTTAAAACATAAAACAGAGTCTGCCAATTAATGAACGAATTGCATCTTCAACTTGCATGGCTCCTGGGAAGAGACGGAGATGCTGGAGCTGGGGGCAGGAGACGACGGAGGAGGAGAAGCCGGGGCGGGGCCGAGGAGCTGGAGGAGGCCATGCGGGGCCTCCGTGACGCCTCGCGCCCGTATGGGTGGGCGGGCACCGGGCAGGGTCTCCTGTGCTGTTGGCCAAAACCCTTCCGGAGTCTGGAGAGGCCTCTGCTCTCCGGGTTTGGTAGGGAGCCGAGCTCGCCTGCCACGTGTGGAGCTGCCGTCTGCACACACGTGTCCTCCTGCTCATGGGTGTCCGCCTGGTGTCTGTGCACGGGGCCTTCTTTAGAATGGTGCTTGGCCGGAGCTCCCACGGTCAGCCAGAGGTCTTGAGTTGGGGCCATCCTGGGGTCAGGGTCAGGTGACTTGGTGGGGACGCTGGGGGAGGGGGCAGCGGGGCCTCCAGCGCCTCCAGGGGGAGGGGCCCTGCCCACACCTGGGCTCTTCGCGAGAACCGAGCTGGCGGGTGAGCTCTGGGTGCTGGAGCAGGCTTGGGAAGGCACACTCCTCCGGCCTCCCTGGGGCTGGGCTGGCAGGGACACGGCCGGCTCTGTCAGTGTCGCGGGGGCCCCGTGTGGCAGGGGCGGTCCTCACGGCACCCGGCTCCGCGTGCGTCCCAGACGTTGTCCTTGCTGCGTGAGCACCGGGCCTGCTCCCAGGAGCTGCCCAGAAACGCTTTAGAGAAAAACGCTTTCCTGCAGCCACTGTGGCCTCCCGAAGCCGAGCCGCCCGGGCCTCTGCAGCCGGGGGTGCGGGCAGTGATGCGTGCTGTGCCGGCACAGACGCTGAACGCGCTGAGCGGTGACTCAGCCCGGCTGCGGCCTCCCCCACCCACAGGGACGCAGAGCTGAGGGCAGTGCCGTGGCCGGGCAGTGCCAGCGGATCCAGCGCAGGTGCGCGTGAGGGGTCTTCCTAAGCCCCCGGGAAACGCACGCTGGGAAAAAGCTGCGTGTGGATTCTGAATATTTTTGCAGCAAACAAACCCATCTTCCACTCCCAGTTTTGAGTCGCCTTTCGGCTTATTTCAGACGAATCCAGCTTCTCGCGATTGTGAGTTTTTTCTTGAAAACTGAGGGCTCTGGGGAGCGACGCCGGGCCAGGCGCCCAGGTTTTCTGGGGCTGGCGCCATCCGGCCCCCTGCCCGGGCTCTGCTCACTCAGCTCCTGCTAACAGACGCGAGCCCGGCCTGGGCACCGACAGAGCACCCTGCCTGGGACGTGGGGGCCACGCGCCGGCCACCTCGCGCCGGACGGCGGCACAGAGGCTGAGCACCCAACCGTTCTCCCCCAGAACCTGGGCCTCTCGGCCACGGACCCACCACACAGGCTGGACCCCTCCGCTCACCCGGCCTCTGCTCTCCGCGTGTGGCTGGGAGCCAGCGACGTCTCCCTAACGATGGTGGGGGCACACGGCGTGTGAACGCCGTCACTGGTGCCCAGGGCCCTGGCTCCACGTCCTCAGCCAGCACCCACAGCACCCACAGCGCCCACAGCGCCCACAGCGCCCACAGCGCCCACAGCGCCCTCAGCGCCCACAGCGCCCACAGCGCCCACAGCGCCCACAGCGCCCACAGCGCCCACAGCGCGCACAGCGCCCACAGCGCCCACAGCGCCCACAGCGCGCACAGCGCCCACAGCGCCCACAGCGCCCTCAGCGCCCACAGCGCCCACAGCGCCCTCAGCGCCCACAGCGCCCTCAGCGCCCACAGCGCCCACAGCGCCCACAGCGCCCACAGCGCCCACAGCGCCCTCAGCGCCCACAGCGCCCACAGCGCCCACAGCGCGCACAGCGCCCACAGCGCCCACAGCGCCCACAGCGCCCACAGCGCGCACAGCGCCCACAGCGCCCACAGCGCCCACAGCGCCCTCAGCGCCCACAGCGCCCACAGCGCCCACAGCGCCCACAGCGCCCTCAGCGCCCACAGCGCCCTCAGCGCCCACAGCGCCCACAGCGCCCACAGCGCCCTCAGCGCCCACAGCGCCCACAGCGCCCACAGCGCCCTCAGCGCCCACAGCGCCCTCAGCGCCCACAGCGCCCACAGCGCCCTCAGCGCCCCAGGGCGTCAGGGCGTCAGGGCGTCAGGGCGTCAGGGCGTCAGGGCGTCAGCGCCCCAGGGCGTCAGGGCGTCAGGGCGTCAGGGCGTCAGGGCGTCAGGGCGTCAGGGCGTCAGGGCGTCAGCGCCCCAGGGCGTCAGGGCGTCAGCGCCCCAGGGCGTCAGGGCGTCAGGGCGTCAGCGCCCCAGGGCGTCAGGGCGTCAGGGCGTCAGGGCGTCAGGGCGTCAGGGCGTCAGGGCGTCAGCGCCCCAGGGCGTCAGGGCGTCAGGGCGTCAGGGCGTCAGGGCGTCAGGGCGTCAGGGCGTCAGCGCCCCAGGGCGTCAGGGCGTCAGGGCGTCAGGGCGTCAGGGCGTCAGGGCGTCAGGGCGTCAGCGCCCCAGGGCGTCAGGGCGTCAGGGCGTCAGCGCCCCAGGGCGTCAGGGCGTCAGGGCGTCAGGGCGTCAGCGCCCCAGGGCGTCAGGGCGTCAGGGCGTCAGGGCGTCAGGGCGTCAGGGCGTCAGCGCCCCAGGGCGTCAGGGCGTCAGGGCGTCAGGGCGTCAGCGCCCCAGGGCGTCAGGGCGTCAGGGCGTCAGGGCGTCAGGGCGTCAGGGCGTCAGGGCGTCAGCGCCCCAGGGCGTCAGGGCGTCAGGGCGTCAGGGCGTCAGCGCCCCAGGGCGTCAGGGCGTCAGGGCGTCAGGGCGTCAGGGCGTCAGGGCGTCAGGGCGTCAGGGCGTCAGCGCCCCAGGGCGTCAGGGCGTCAGGGCGTCAGCGCCCCAGGGCGTCAGGGCGTCAGGGCGTCAGGGCGTCAGGGCGTCAGCGCCCCAGGGCGTCAGGGCGTCAGGGCGTCAGGGCGTCAGGGCGTCAGGGCGTCAGCGCCCCAGGGCGTCAGGGCGTCAGGGCGTCAGGGCGTCAGGGCGTCAGGGCGTCAGGGCGTCAGCGCCCCAGGGCGTCAGGGCGTCAGGGCGTCAGGGCGTCAGCGCCCCAGGGCGTCAGGGCGTCAGGGCGTCAGGGCGTCAGGGCGTCAGGGCGTCAGCGCCCCAGGGCGTCAGGGCGTCAGGGCGTCAGGGCGTCAGCGCCCCAGGGCGTCAGGGCGTCAGGGCGTCAGGGCGTCAGGGCGTCAGGGCGTCAGGGCGTCAGGGCGTCAGCGCCCCAGGGCGTCAGGGCGTCAGGGCGTCAGGGCGTCAGGGCGTCAGCGCCCCAGGGCGTCAGGGCGTCAGGGCGTCAGGGCGTCAGGGCGTCAGGGCGTCAGCGCCCCAGGGCGTCAGGGCGTCAGGGCGTCAGGGCGTCAGGGCGTCAGGGCGTCAGCGCCCCAGGGCGTCAGGGCGTCAGGGCGTCAGGGCGTCAGGGCGTCAGGGCGTCAGGGCGTCAGCGCCCCAGGGCGTCAGGGCGTCAGGGCGTCAGGGCGTCAGGGCGTCAGGGCGTCAGGGCGTCAGCGCCCCAGGGCGTCAGGGCGTCAGGGCGTCAGGGCGTCAGGGCGTCAGGGCGTCAGGGCGTCAGCGCCCCAGGGCGTCAGGGCGTCAGCGCCCCAGGGCGTCAGGGCGTCAGGGCGTCAGGGCGTCAGGGCGTCAGCGCCCCAGGGCGTCAGGGCGTCAGGGCGTCAGGGCGTCAGGGCGTCAGGGCGTCGGGGCGTCAGCGCCCCAGGGCGTCAGGGCGTCAGGGCGTCAGGGCGTCAGGGCGTCAGGGCGTCAGCGCCCCAGGGCGTCAGGGCGTCAGGGCGTCGGGGCGTCGGGGCGTCGGGGCGTCGGGGCGTCGGGGCGTCGGGGCGTCGGGGCGTCAGGGCGTCAGGGCGTCAGGGCGTCAGCGCCCCAGGGCGTCAGGGCGTCAGCGCCCCAGGGCGTCAGGGCGTCAGGGCGTCAGGGCGTCAGGGCGTCAGGGCGTCAGCGCCCCAGGGCGTCAGGGCGTCAGGGCGTCAGGGCGTCAGGGCGTCAGGGCGTCAGGGCGTCGGGGCGTCAGCGCCCCAGGGCGTCAGGGCGTCAGGGCGTCAGGGCGTCAGGGCGTCAGGGCGTCAGCGCCCCAGGGCGTCAGGGCGTCAGGGCGTCAGGGCGTCAGGGCGTCGGGGCGTCGGGGCGTCGGGGCGTCGGGGCGTCGGGGCGTCGGGGCGTCAGGGCGTCAGGGCGTCAGGGCGTCAGCGCCCCAGGGCGTCAGGGCGTCAGGGCGTCGGGGCGTCGGGGCGTCGGGGCGTCGGGGCGTCGGGGCGTCAGGGCGTCAGGGCGTCAGCGCCCCAGGGCGTCAGGGCGTCAGCGCCCCAGGGCGTCAGGGCGTCAGGGCGTCAGGGCGTCAGGGCGTCAGGGCGTCAGCGCCCCAGGGCGTCAGGGCGTCAGGGCGTCAGGGCGTCAGGGCGTCAGGGCGTCGGGGCGTCAGCGCCCCAGGGCGTCAGGGCGTCAGGGCGTCAGGGCGTCAGGGCGTCAGGGCGTCAGCGCCCCAGGGCGTCAGGGCGTCAGGGCGTCAGGGCGTCAGGGCGTCGGGGCGTCGGGGCGTCGGGGCGTCGGGGCGTCGGGGCGTCGGGGCGTCAGGGCGTCGGGGCGTCAGCGCCCCAGGGCGTCAGGGCGTCAGGGCGTCAGGGCGTCAGCGCCCCAGGGCGTCAGGGCGTCAGGGCGTCAGGGCGTCAGGGCGTCAGGGCGTCAGCGCCCCAGGGCGTCAGGGCGTCAGGGCGTCAGGGCGTCAGCGCCCCAGGGCGTCAGGGCGTCAGGGCGTCAGGGCGTCAGGGCGTCAGGGCGTCAGCGCCCCAGGGCGTCAGGGCGTCAGGGCGTCAGGGCGTCAGCGCCCCAGGGCGTCAGGGCGTCAGGGCGTCAGGGCGTCAGCGCCCCAGGGCGTCAGGGCGTCAGGGCGTCAGGGCGTCAGGGCGTCAGCGCCCCAGGGCGTCAGGGCGTCAGGGCGTCAGGGCGTCAGGGCGTCAGCGCCCCAGGGCGTCAGGGCGTCAGCGCCCCAGGGCGTCAGGGCGTCAGGGCGTCAGGGCGTCAGGGCGTCAGGGCGTCAGCGCCCCAGGGCGTCAGGGCGTCAGGGCGTCAGGGCGTCAGGGCGTCGGGGCGTCAGCGCCCCAGGGCGTCAGGGCGTCAGGGCGTCAGGGCGTCAGGGCGTCAGGGCGTCAGCGCCCCAGGGCGTCAGGGCGTCAGGGCGTCGGGGCGTCGGGGCGTCGGGGCGTCGGGGCGTCGGGGCGTCGGGGCGTCGGGGCGTCAGCGCCCCAGGGCGTCAGGGCGTCAGGGCGTCGGGGCGTCGGGGCGTCGGGGCGTCGGGGCGTCGGGGCGTCGGGGCGTCAGGGCGTCAGGGCGTCAGGGCGTCGGGGCGTCAGGGCGTCAGGGCGTCAGCGCCCCAGGGCGTCAGGGCGTCGGGGCGTCGGGGCGTCGGGGCGTCGGGGCGTCGGGGCGTCGGGGCGTCAGGGCGTCAGCGCCCCAGGGCGTCAGGGCGTCAGGGCGTCAGGGCGTCGGGGCGTCAGGGCGTCGGGGCGTCAGGGCGTCAGGGCGTCAGGGCGTCAGCGCCCCAGGGCGTCAGGGCGTCAGGGCGTCAGGGCGTCAGGGCGTCAGGGCGTCGGGGCGTCAGGGCGTCAGCGCCCCAGGGCGTCAGGGCGTCAGGGCGTCAGGGCGTCAGCGCCCCAGGGCGTCAGGGCGTCAGGGCGTCAGGGCGTCAGGGCGTCGGGGCGTCAGGGCGTCAGGGCGTCAGGGCGTCAGCGCCCCAGGGCGTCAGGGCGTCAGGGCGTCGGGGCGTCGGGGCGTCGGGGCGTCAGGGCGTCAGGGCGTCAGGGCGTCAGGGCGTCGGGGCGTCGGGGCGTCGGGGCGTCAGGGCGTCAGGGCGTCGGGGCGTCAGCGCCCCAGGGCGTCAGGGCGTCAGGGCGTCAGGGCGTCGGGGCGTCAGGGCGTCAGGGCGTCAGGGCGTCAGGGCGTCAGCGCCCCAGGGCGTCAGGGCGTCAGGGCGTCAGGGCGTCAGGGCGTCAGGGCGTCAGGGCGTCGGGGCGTCAGCGCCCCAGGGCGTCAGGGCGTCAGGGCGTCAGGGCGTCAGGGCGTCAGGGCGTCAGCGCCCCAGGGCGTCAGGGCGTCGGGGCGTCAGGGCGTCAGGGCGTCAGGGCGTCAGGGCGTCGGGGCGTCAGCGCCCCAGGGCGTCAGGGCGTCAGGGCGTCAGGGCGTCAGGGCGTCAGGGCGTCAGCGCCCCAGGGCGTCAGGGCGTCGGGGCGTCGGGGCGTCAGGGCGTCGGGGCGTCGGGGCGTCGGGGCGTCGGGGCGTCGGGGCGTCAGGGCGTCAGGGCGTCGGGGCGTCGGGGCGTCGGGGCGTCGGGGCGTCGGGGCGTCGGGGCGTCAGGGCGTCAGGGCGTCAGGGCGTCGGGGCGTCAGCCTGGCTGGCCCGAGACAGAAGTTCGAGTTGTCGCCGTGCCAGCCTCGGTTTACATCAAAGATCTGCAGGCATCGCACAGAGAAAAGACGCCGCGTCTGCCTTGGCCCCCGACCCCGGCACCGTCACGCATGGGTCATGCTCATCAGTGTCGCGCGTGGTTCATGTCTGTCCCTGTCACGCGTGGCTCATGTCCGTCACTGTCAAACGTGGTTCTTGTCTGTCCCTGTCACGTGTGGCTCATGTCTGTCACTGTCACGTGTGGTTCCTGTCCGTCACTGTCACGCGAGGTTCATGTCTGTCACTGTCACGCGTGGTTCCTGTCTGTCCCTGTCACGCGTGGTTCCTGTCTGTCCCTGTCACATGTGGCTCATGTCCGTCACTGTCATGCGAGGTTCCTGTCCGTCACTGTCACGTGTGGTTCCTGTCTGTCCCTGTCACGCGTGGTTCCTGTCTGTCCCTGTCACGTGTGGCTCGTGTCCGTCACTGTCATGCGAGGTTCCTGTCCGTCACTGTCACGTGTGGTTCATGTCCATCATGATCACGCGTGGTTCATGTCCATCACTGTCACGCGAGGTTCATGTCTGTCCCTGTCACGCGTGGTTCCTGTCCGTCACTGTCACGTGTGGTTCCTGTCCGTCACTGTCACGCATGGTTCCTGTTCATCACTGTCACGTGTGGTTCCTGTCTGCCACTGTCACGTGTGGTTCCTGTCACTGTCACGCGAGGTTCCTGTCTGCCACTGTCACGTGTGGTTCCTGTCTGTCACTGTCATGTGAGGTTCCTGTCCGTCACTGTCACATGTGGTTCCTGTCTGTCACTGTCATGTGTGGTTCCTGTCTGTCCCTGTCACGTGTGGCTCATGTCCGTCCCTGTCACGCATGGTTCCTGTCCGTCACTGTCACGTGTGGCTCCTGTCCATCCCTGTCACGTGAGGTTCCTGTCCGTCACTGTCATGCGAGGTTCCTGTCCGTCCCTGTCACGCGAGGCTCCTGTCCGTCACTGTCACGCGAGGCTCCTGTCCGTCACTGTCACAGGGCTCATGCCAGCACAGGCTGGGACACGAGTGGGAGAGGACGACACGCACTCACATTCCACGCGCTTCTCTAGGGCTGCCAGGTGGTCCGCGACCTCGGCCTTCAGCTCGTTGATCTTGAATGCTCTGGGGAGAAGACGGCAGGTGAGACAGCGGCTCCAGGGCCACGCCCGGCCAGCGCAGGCCCACGAGGGTGGGCTCAGGGCGTCCCTGGGGGAGAGACTCAGACACCACGGCTGTGTCTCCCAGGACGGCGACAGCGCCCCGGCCTGCCCGCGGGTGGCACTGCTGGGCAGAATGGGGTCCTCCGATGCTGGACTCCGGCCGGCCCAGCCCCTCCCCGGCCTGGTCACTCCCCGGGTGCCTCAACCCAGGCGTGGGCTTAGAAATCGGTGGGTCCCTGTGCCCTTCCCCCAGGCCCGTGGCCCGAGAGGGCAGCTGCAGAAACTGCAGAGAGGGGGGCCCGGCCCGGAAGAAGGGGAGGCCCCGCGGGGGAGGCAGCTTTTAAAGAGACGCTGACTGCCTCCCAGCAGAGCCGCAGCCACACCAGGCCGTGCTCCGGGGCGACCCCTCCCTGCGGTCAGGCGAGCGTTTTCCGGACCCCACCCAGGCCAGCCTGCCCTCCACTCGAGCGGCTCCACGGTGCACCAGGCAGGCAGGCGACGTGGCCACGCCCGGCCCCCACGCCACACAGCGAGGGGCCACCTTCGCCAGGAAGAGGGATAGGAGACTCCAGGGGCCGTGCTGTGGTGTAGCAGGTGAAGCTGCCACCTGCGGGGCCGGCATCCCATATGGTGCTGGTTCGAGTCCCGGCTGCTCCACTTCCAGTCCAGCTCTCTGCTGTGGCCTGGGAAAGCAGTGGAGGATGCCCAAGTGCTTGGGCCCTGCACCCACGTGGGAGACCCGGATGAAGCTCCCGGCTCCTGGCTTTGGCCTGGCCCAGCCCTGGCTGTGGTGGCCGTTTGGGGAGTGGGCCCGCAGCAGGAAGACCTCTCCCTGACTCTGATTCTCCTTCTCTGTAACTCCTTCCCGTAAAGCAATCAAAGGAAAAGGCGTCGCCTACCTGGAGAACTGCTCTGCCACCTGCGCCAGCAGGCTCTGCACGAGCTCCTCTCTCTCTACGGAGCAAAGAGCAAAGACAGGTGGAGGCCGAGCAGCGCCCACGGCCCACCCCGCCCCGCCGGCCTCCCGGGGAGGGCCTTCCCGCCCACGGCCCACCCCGCCCCGCCGGGCCTCCCCGGGAGGGTCCTCCCACCCACGGCCCACCCCGCCCCGCCGGGCCTCCCCGGGAGGGCCTTCCCGCCCACAGCCCACCCCGCCCCGGCCGGGCCTCCCCGGGAGGGTCTTCCCGCCCGGCCTGCGGACCCCCGCGCACAGGCCCTCGGCAGCGCCCACGGCCCACCCCGCCCCGCCGGGCCTCCCCGGGAGGGCCTTCCCGCCCGGCCTGCGGACCCCCGCGCACAGGCCCTTGGCAGCGCCCACGGCCCCCGCCCCGTCCCCGGCTCCGGCCGCACACCGCAGGCAGGCCCGGGGCTCCAGGAACGGGAAGTTTTCCCTTCGCGTCCGGGCCCGTTTTATGGGGGGCAATTATGGTGACAGAGTGAGCTCCAGGCAGGTGCCCGGTGCCAGACAC
The DNA here is from genome assembly GCF_051225735.1 of Oryctolagus cuniculus. NCBI lineage: Eukaryota > Metazoa > Chordata > Mammalia > Lagomorpha > Leporidae > Oryctolagus > Oryctolagus cuniculus. The sequence continues at coordinate 2,948,797 of NC_142870.1, forward strand.
CGCGTCCTCAGGGTGGCTGCAGGGAGGAAACAGCGGGGTGCGGCGGGTTTGCTCCTCTGTGGCCTGGCCCGTGAACCTGGGCTGGGCGGCCGGGGCTGTGAGGCTCCAGTCCCAGGCTGACCGGCAGCCGCCTCGCTCCCGCCGGCCCTGACCAGGCCCACAGACGGGCAGGAGGTCAGAGCGCCGTTTCCATGGCGATTCTTGGCCCTTGGGGGAGCGAGGGCTCCTGCACCCCACCGGCCGTTGGCTCAGGCCGTGCAGCCCCAAGGATCCACACAGGTGTGGGCCTGAACTCGCCCACCAGGAGCAACACACACGGGACCTGGCCAGGCCCGGGAATCCAATTTGGCAAAGGGACTCAGAGACTCAAAATGTCCCATGTTGGGACCCAGCGACGCGTTTCCAGGCACGAATCACGCGTGTCCACACAAAGTGCTCAGCCACCCTAGGGGTCGACAGCGATGACAGCCTGGTACCGGGAACCCCCGCTGGGAGAAACAGCGGCTCAGAACGCGCGTGTCTGGTGCTAAAGTCAAGGGAAAACTTGTTGGAGAGCAGCGACACACAGGACTTCAGCTTCGCCCTTGTCGTCTGGATCGTCCACAATGAACCGACATTCATTCCACCAAAAGAAAACAAATTCGGCTCACGAATCTCAACCAAGCTCTCGAGACCGCCCCGTGTCGCCGGCCCGAGTCCCGGTGATTCACGTCCCCGGAGCTCGCAAGCGGGGCCCCGGGGCCCGACAGCACTTCCGGTTCCCGCCTCCGCCCCGTCCGTCAGTTATGCAGCTTCCTCCTGGGGCCGGACAGCGAGACCCGGCTCCTGACTCACCCTCTGGACCCCCACGCCCCCAGGGACCAGGGACCCCGAGTCACAGCAGCACCTCCTGCTGCTCCTGCCCGCTGCCTCTGGACCCCCAGGAGGGGCCCCCCCAGGGGAGCTGCGGGAGCAACGCCCTGGGCCCAGGAAGGAGGCTGGCCCGTGTGCCCCCACCCCGGGGCGGCGGGGACCTGGGCCCGTAAGGACGCCATCTCCCCCCCCCCCCTTTTTTTTTTTTGACAGGCAGAGTGGACAGTGAGAGAGAGAGACAGAGAGAAAGGTCTTCCTTTGCCGTTGGTTCATCCTCCAATGGCCGCCGCGGCCAGTGCACCGCGCTGATCCGAAGGCAGGAGCCAGGTGCTTCTCCTGGTCTCCCATGGGGTGCAGGGCCCAAGCACCTGGGCCATCCTCCACTGCACTCCCGGGCCACAGCAGAGAGCTGGCCTGGAAGAGGGGCAACCGGGACAGAATCTGGTGCCCCGACCGGGACTAGAACCCGGTGTGCCGGCGCCGCTAGGCGGAGGATTAGCCTACTAAGCCGTGGCGCGGGCCTCCATCTCCCTCTGTCTCCCTCTGTCTCCCTCCCCAGCACTCCAACAGCCGCGAGCTCAAAGCTGCCGAGGACGGACCAAGAGCCACGGCCCCAGCTCTGCCTCCCGCGACCCAGCGAGCAGAGAGGAGGTGTTCTGCTCTGTGCTCTGGAACCACACAAGTAAAACGGCAGCCGAGGGGTGTCCCAGCCGGCCGCTCGGGCACCAGGGGCTCCCACGGCTCCCACCGCCTCGGGGAGCCCAGGGCCGGCTCACTCTGGGATCCCTAGAGCAGCACACACACGCTTCCAGGAGCTCACGGCCTCGACGTCCCAAGGCTCACGGCGGAGTCCATCAATCGACACTGACAGTGGAACACACGTGGCTTCAATCAGGCACAAGTCCACCTGGTCCCCCGCCGGGCCCACGAGGAGCTCAGTGAAGCGACCGACACGAGGCAGCGCGGGCTCTCTGACCCCACGGAGCCAAGCCAGAAATGAAGGCGGCAGGACGCCCTCCAGACGCTCAGAGGCCGACGAGGACGTCCCCAGGGAAACCCGAGAAGACATCAGACGCACCGCATGGAAACGTGGCTTCGGGCAGGGCCGAGGCAGCCCACCGTGGTCCCTCCACACGGGGACACTGCCCGGCCATGGACAGCAACGAGACTGACGCCTACAGCACGGACGGGTCCGGCTGGTCCCCAAAGTTACCTACCGGAGGCCTGTGCTTCCAGAACATTCTTGCCACAGTAACATTATGAAAAGGGGGGCCGGAGCCATGCTGTAGCAGGTTAGGGACCGGCCTGAGGTGCCCACATCCTATATGGGCACCAGTTCGAATCCCAGCTGCTCCACTTCCGATCCAGCTCTCTGCTATGGCCTGGGATAGCAGTAGAAGATGGCCCACGTCCTTGGGTCCCTGCACCTGCATGGGAGACCTGGAAGAAGCTCCTGGCTCCTGGCTTCAGAGGGCCCAGCTCCGGCCGTTGCAGTTTGGGGAGTGAATCAGCGGATGAAGACCTCTCCTTCTCTCTCTCTCTCTCTCTCTCTCTCTCTCTCTCTCTGTAACTCTACCTCCAAGTAAATAAAGAAATCTTTTAAAAAAATTTTGAAAAGGGAGCAGAGATGCGTGGCTGCTGGGGTCACAGGGTGGGCGGGGAACAGAAGGGAAGTGGGTGTGGCCACAGAGGGGCAGCGTGAGGGCTCCTGCTGGGGACAGAATGGCCTCTCTCTGCCAGACCCTGGCTGCGCTCCTGGGCTGAGGGTTCGCGAGGTGTCCCCGGCAGGGCAGGCCTCTCGCTGATGCCTGCTTTTACGGCTGCGTGTGGGCCCACGCCGGCCTCACGACAGAGTGGAGCCAGACAAGGCAGCGCTCTCCCCGGCCCCCGAGGTGGGACCCCGCCAAGCTCTGTCAGATTCTCACGCCAGCAGCTGCACTCCAAGCCCGTCTCTTCCCAGCCCAGTGCCAGGACCGGCATTTATGCTGTGGTCCGCGCGGGGGCTACGGCGAGCCTTGTGCAGCCCATGCCTGCCGTCAGCTGCCCCCAGCAGGGCTCAAGGTGCCGGTGAGAACACCCAGGGGGCCACGGCCCGGGTGGAGGCACCGGCGCCTGCGCAGTCTCTGCCGCGGGCACGGTGGATGATCCATCTCCTTGGGGAACACGGGGTGTACGTTCTTTCCCCAGATGCCCGAGCAGAGGCCAGCGACACCCACACGACCCCAGCACAGCCCTGCTCCCGAGCCGGAGCCCCTCCCCCTCCCTGCACAGCCACGCCTGCTGCGGCCACGCCTCCTCCCTGGGGACTTCACACTGAAAACCGACAGCGAGACGGTGCACAGGCAGAGCTCAGGATGGAGCCCAGCCCACGGGAGCGCCAGCCCACGTCAGCCACAGGCTCTGGCAGTCACGGGCTCCGTCTGATATGGGCTCCACCTGTCAGTCACGGGCTCCACCTGTCAGTCACGGGCTCCACCTGTCTGTCACAGGCTCCGTCTGTCAGTCACGGGCTCCGTCTGTCAGTCATGGGCTCCACCTGCCAGTCACGGGCTCCACCTGTCAGTCACGGGCTCCACCTGTCAGTCACGGGCTCTGTCTGTCAGTCACAGCTTCTGCCTGGCACGTCTGTCTCGCTTCACTGCCCCCACGTGCACATGGTCAGTGGGGGGGTCGGGCCAGCTCCGGGCACTGCCTCCAGGCTGAGAAGCAGGGGTTCCTGCATGAATGTCCCCAATGAGCTCTTTGTCCCCGCGGTACCTGGGGGACCTCAGGGAACCTGAAAGTCCCAGGTTTGGGGATAACAAGCCACTCTGCGCTGCAAACGTCAACAATGGCCCCAGCACAGACCATGAACAAAACCCGACAGGACACAGGACCCCTCGGCTGCCACCCACGGCTGCAGGGCCCACCGGGGTTCCTGGCCCAGAAGCACACTCAGGGGTCTCGCTCTGAGGGTCTTCTCGGGCGTGGGCCTCAGCAGCTGTAGGCAGGGCGTGGGGCGTCACGGAGGACGCGAGTGCGTCTGCAGGGCCTCTCCAGGCCTCCGGGTCTTCGAGAGAAATGGGCGGAGCAGAGACCAGGGTGGGAGGAAGGGACACCCACAGGAGCCACGCGCGCTGGGCAGGACGGCGGGCAGGGACCCACAGCCGCTCTCTGAACACAGCCATCGCAGGAGGTTAGCTGACCACAGGAGGCCGTGCCCAGGAGCCTGGACCCACGCACGCTCCGCCGCACTCCCTGGCACCCTTGTCGGCGAATGCCGGGACACCCCAGGGTCGTCCTCACAGCAGGGCTCGGAGCAGGTGCGTGGCAGCCTCAGCGAGTCTGGGCAGCTGCTGGCCACACAGGCCTGACTCGCACAGCTGACCGCACTGGGGGCCTCCCCCATGACATGCGGGCAGGCACCGGAGCTGCCGCGGTCCCCTCCCGGCAGGAGAGGGCTCAGTTCGGTTCTACGCTATCCCGGAGGGCTGTGGAGCCTGGCTGTGGTCTTTAGGGTGGGGCCGAGGATCTGCCACCCTGGGGCCCAGGGTTTGTCCCTCACAGAGCCGAGGGGGTTGGGGTAGCCCCGCCCCAGGGGGATGGATGCGAATCTAATGGGGCTGCCGGCCCCAGGTTCCCCGGGCAGGGCTCAGCCGTGGGTGTGGCAGGACGGGCGCCCTGCCTGCGGGTGCCTCCCCAGCTCCTCCCGAGACCCGGCCTGTCGGCCCTGCCCATCGCTTCCAGGAATTGTTAAGTTGTTTCAGATGAACCTGCGGCGTACCCAGTGCAGCCGGCCTGGCGTGAAACCTGACATTCGGACTCCAGGGATCCTGTTAACGCAAGGTGCCCTCTGTGTCCCGGGCTGTGGGGAACAGGACCCTGGCCCTCTGCACACCTGAGCTGATCCAGACAGGGCAGCTCTGGGAAAACGCGGCCCCGGCGCGTGGGCTGAGGGAGGGCACCCTCGAACGCCAGCGTGGGCATCCACACGGCAGCCATGCCCTTCACCAGGCCACGGGGTGGAGCCCATCCCCACATCCCCGTCTTCCTGGCTTGCAGCTGCTGTTACGTCCATGTGGGGTGGACAGACATGGAACCAGCACGAACCCCCTTGTCAGTCCCAACCAGAAGCCATCTAGCGATCGACGGCGCCTCCCTCCCAAAGCGCCAGCCAGGCAGGTCCGCTGGCCCCTCAGGAAGCGGTGCTGTGTTAGCATCAGGGAAAAATAACGCACGACCCCGGCCCCAGAGAGACAGGCGCTCGCGGCCCTGGATACGAGATTCCCCAGGGGCCAGGGCTGGCAGCTTCCTGTGGGCAGCGTGGGGGCTCGGGGGCCTCCCCCTGGGGAGCGAGGGGGGTGAACTCACCTCCGGTCCCACTTTTGCTCTCTGCAGCCCTGCAGCTGGCAGAGGACGTCCGAGCTCGGGGAGCTGTCGCTGGCCCTGCGGTTTATGGACGCCAGAACCAGACGTTGGGACTGGGAGGATGCTTCCTCCAGGGCCCAAGAGCACAATAAAGTTATATGATTAACGGCGACCTCGCCTCGCTTCTTAAAGGCGCAGGAGCCCGGCCGTGTGCGTCCGGCCAGGGGCACGTCGGGGGACCCGCGTCTGGCACTCGGATATAACCAGGGGAGCAAGGGCACAGAGGACAGAGGCCCACGCCGGGGGTTCTGGAGGAGGCCACAAGGGCCTTGTCCTGACACACGGCTCCTTGTGGGGGCGGCACCTTTCGTCTTTGGAGAGGGATGGGTGCTTTGTGGTCCACACGGTTTCAGACATCCGGGTGGGATTCCTCCCTGTGCTGCCCGTGCCTGCGGGGGGAGCCAAGCCCAGGGCAGCCAGGGCGTCCGCCTCCAGCCCCACACACGCCACAGCCCTGCACCCCTGCTCTGCAGCCCTGCACGCTGCAGCCCTGCACCCCTGCACTGGGCTTCACTGCCGTCCAGGTGCCGCTCCCATGACCTGCGGTGGGCAGGTGACATCCAGGCACCGTCAGACCCCAGCCGGGCTCCCACTCCCGCAGAGGAAGGAGACAGCGCGCGGGCTGGGGGAGGGGCGGGCAGGGAGGAAGTGCGCCTGAGCCCCTCCCGGCGCAGCCCAGTGTGGGAACCAGCAGTGTGAGTGCTGGTGGGATCTGCGGCCAGGCGGTGTCCCGTCCCCGTAACCGGATACCCTGTGGGAAAGTTTAGCTGGGAAAGTGTCTGGATTCCTGCCTCTGTGCGAGCCGGCCTCACGAGCCCAGTTCCGGGAACAACTCCGGCAGGATAAACTCTGACCCCGTGAGCGCGCGGCTCGTGGCACAGGTGCCAGGGCATCCGCACGGAGCAGCAGAGCCTGAGCGTTTTTGGAAACCAAGGGTCTGGCTACCTCCGCGCATCTTCACGGTCACACTCGGCTGTCAAGTTTGCAGCAAGAGAAAGAAAGCACAGCCGGCCGACCCCTGCCCCAGGAGAAGCCTGGGGGCCAGCACGCCCGGCGGTGACTGGGACGGCGTCGGTGCAGCCGCGCAGCGAGGCTCTGCTCCTCAGGAAGCGCCGGCTTCGCCTCCCACGTGGGGTGACTCGGCACTGAGCGGGCTCTGCGACCGGGTGACTCAGCAGGCGGGGGCTGGCGCTTGGAGCAGGGCAGGTGCACCAGCGGAGGTGTCGGAGGACCGCGGCGGAGGCTGTCAGAGAAGAGGGGGAAACCGTGGAGCCCCAAGTCCTCTGAGGATCCGGGCTTTGCAGCAGGAGGGCGCGGGGCGGGCCCTTAGCTACCGCGGGGGGACGGACGTTGGCTGGAGTCTGAGCCCGATCCGGGCAGGGGAGCTTGGGAAAACCTCAGGCTGCCTGCCGCCCCCCTGCCCCCCACTCGCTCTGAAGGTCCCGGAGCACGGCTCAGAACCCAGCCTCCACCGTCCGAGGGAGCAGGCAGTGGCTTGACCGACTCCTAGACACACACGCTCTTCAGAGGAGGACGGCAGGAGCCGGGGTCCCTGCGATCAAACAGACTTGCAAGGAAGCTGGAAACGGGAGCCACTGGTCCAGCTCCGCCCCAGAAGGCAGCAGAGCGAGGCTTGTGAGTGTCCAGAGATGCCAACGAAGAGACGGTAGCAGACGGCAAACAGCAAACGGGGGGCGGGGGCATCTCAAGAGAGAAATCTAAGGAGGAGGCGCAAGCCAAAGCTTTAGAATTAGAAATACAGTATCTGAAATTTAAAGAATCACAACGTGCCCACAGCAGCTTGGAGTCAGCAGAACCAAAAACCCCGGAAACTGGGCACAAATGAACAGAAGTCGCCCGATCTGAAAGCAGAGATAGAAGGCTTAGGAGAAGCACAGCGAGCCCCGGACACGCCCGCCATCGCAGGAACGCGAGGAGGGGTCTGCGAGAAACCTTCCCGTCAACAGCGGCCGAACACGCACGCTTGGAAAATCCCACACTCGCAAACCCAGGAGGACAAACACATCGACCAGGACCCCGGAGACTGGGGAAGCAGCCGGCGGCAGGCACTTCCGCACAGGGCCGCGGGGTCAGACAGAGGCAGGACAGAGCCAACCGACTTCTTCAAGAAGGCAGGGACTGTGTATGCGCAATTCTAGACCCCCCAAAATACCTGCGCCCCAAATATGAAGGCGAGGGCCCGGCGCTGTGGCGCAGTGGACTAAACCTCCCCACCTGCGGGACCATCATCCCATACGGGCACTGGTTCAGGCCCCGGCAGCTCCCCTTCCCATCCAGCTCTCTGCTGTGGCCTGGAGAGCAGTAGATGCCCAAGTGCTTGGGCCCCTGCACCCACATGGGAGACCCTGGGGGAAGCTCCTGGCTCCTGATCAGCCCAGCTCCAGCCACTGCGGCCATTTGGGGAGTGAACCATTGGATGGAGACCTCTCTCTCTCTGTATCTCTGCCTCTCAAGTCAATAAATAAATGTTTTTAAAAAATGAAGGCGAGAGGAGGCCCGTGCTGATAAGCGAGGGCAGAGCGCGGCGCGGTGAGAAGTGTGGAAGAAGAGAGAATCGTTCAGGCTGAAGGAGCTAAGACCAGCGGGAGCCTGGGACACACAGAGGAACAAAAGCACCGGAAATGGCAAACGCGTGGGCGGCCACTGGAACGTCATCTTCGCTTCTCCCCACGATTGCTTCAGAGCCAACCCCCGTTTAAAGCCAAAATCATGATGCCGCATTGTGGCTCTAAAATGCACGTGGCTGGAACGTGCACGGTGGCGCCTCACGGGCTGGGGGAGGGGCAGCTTGCTGCTGCAGGGCACGTGAGGCGCAGCTGCGTCTGCACTACGGCAGGAAGTTCGGGCGGTTACACGGTGGGCCAAAGGTCTGAACAGGGCGGAGGCCTGCGGGCAGCTGCTCTCGGCCCTGGGCTCGGGCATCGGGAGTGCGGACAGTGGCAAGGCTGCAGCGCCCCCGTCAGGAAGGCGAGAGTGGGGGCCCCTGGTGGGGGGTGCAGCTGCAGGGACCCGCGTGGGCTGCTCAGGGGAGTGTGGGTGCATGTGGCTGCCAGGACCCGCGTGGGCTGCTGGCGCGGTGCACACTGTCCGGTCACCGGAGCCGGCAGTGTGGCAGCCCCTTGCAGAACCACACACACTCTGACCTGAGACCCCCCGGTCCTGCTCCGTGGCGTTTCTCTGAGACCCCCCGGTCCTGCTCCGTGGCGTTTCTCTGAGACCCCCGGTCCTGCTCCGTGGCGTTTCTCTGAGACCCCCCGGTCCTGCTCCGTGGCGTTTCTCTGAGACCCCCGGTCCTGCTCCGTGGCGTTTCTCTGAGACCCCCGGTCCTGCTCCGTGGCGTTTCCACGAGACCCCCGGTCCTGCTCCGTGGCGTTTCTCTGAGACCCCCGGTCCTGCTCCGGGGCGTTTCTCTGAGACCCCCGGTCCTGCTCCGTGGCGTTTCTCTGAGACCCCCGGTCCTGCTCCGGGGCGTTTCTCTGAGACCCCCGGTCCTGCTCCGGGGCGTTTCTCTGAGACCCCCGGTCCTGCTCCGGGGCGTTTCTCTGAGACCCCCGGTCCTGCTCCGGGGCGTTTCTCTGAGACCCCCGGTCCTGCTCCGGGGCGTTTCTCTGAGACCCCCGGTCCTGCTCCGGGGCGTTTCTCTGAGACCCCCGGTCCTGCTCCGGGGCGTTTCTCTGAGACCCCCGGTCCTGCTCCGTGGCGTTTCCACGAGACCCCCGGTCCTGCTCCGGGGCGTTTCTCTGAGACCCCCGGTCCTGCTCCGGGGCGTTTCTCTGAGACCCCCGGTCCTGCTCCGGGGCGTTTCTCTGAGACCCCCGGTCCTGCTCCGGGGCGTTTCTCTGAGACCCCCGGTCCTGCTCCGGGGCGTTTCTCTGAGACCCCCGGTCCTGCTCCGGGGCGTTTCTCTGAGACCCCCGGTCCTGCTCCGTGTTGTTTCTCTGAGACCCCCGGTCCTGCTCCGGGGCGTTTCTCTGAGACCCCCGGTCCTGCTCCGGGGAGTTTCTCTGAGACCCCCGGTCCTGCTCCGGGGCGTTTCTCTGAGACCCCCCGGTCCTGCTCCGGGGCGTTTCTCTGAGACCCCCGGTCCTGCTCCGGGGCGTTTCTCTGAGACCCCCGGTCCTGCTCCGGGCGTTTCTCTGAGACCCCCGGTCCTGCTCCGTGGCGTTTCTCTGAGACCCCCGGTCCTGCTCCGTGGCGTTTCTCTGAGACCCCCGGTCCTGCTCCGTGGCGTTTCTCTGAGACCCCCGGTCCTGCTCCGTGGCGTTTCTCTGAGACCCCCGGTCCTGCTCCGGGGCGTTTCTCTGAGACCCCCGGTCCTGCTCCGGGCGTTTCTCTGAGACCCCCGGTCCTGCTCCGGGCGTTTCCACGAGACACTCGAGCACTCTGCAAACGTCCCTGTAGCAGTTTCCCTGCTGACCGCCACAGCCCGGAGGCCACCAGGACGGCCGTCAAAGGTGGGCAGCCAGCCAGCGCGGTGCACGCAGATAACGGGGTGTCACTGGGCGCCGAGGGCCAGGAGAGGGCACGGAGTGACCCGAAGAGCAGCCGGCAAGGCAGAGAGGCCGACCTGAGCCGCCAGGCTCTGCGGGAGCCCAGCAGGCGGAGGCACGGGCTGCGGCGGGGGGTGGGGTGGACCAAAGGGAGCACGGGGGGCAGTCGGGGGCAGGACGGTCCTGGGTGGCACCGCAGCGGGGGCTGCGGGGGACTGAGCATGCGCCCCGGACACACACCAGGCCGAGCACCGCGCCCTCCGGTTGACGACCACGAGTCCCTGTGTGCTTGCTGACGGATGCTGGCGGTGAGAGGTTAGCTTTCTTCCCAAGTATTTTCCTAGGAATATTTCCCGGAGTCCATGTCGATGTACCGGGGAAAGTAAGGCTGCTTCAAGACTTGAGACTCGAGCAACATAATTCGCCATTCGCTAGAATGAGGGAGAAAACCCCGCCATCACCCAGCAGGGCACAAAGGACAGGAACAACGCAGGACACGCGTCCTTGGAAGGCAGGGATGCAACGACACTTCTCAACCCTCAGCACACTCAGGACGTCTGATAGGGTGTGGCACAGAATTCGCCAAAGAATTTGACCACAGAAGCCAGGAACGAGGACTGGGGGCACGGACGAGGTCCTCCCACCTGATAGAGAACACGGCTTCTGCCGGGCACCCGGCTCCCAGGCGACAGGGCCGCCACTCCCGTGCCTGGTGAGGGCACTGGGGTTCACGCAGTGCGGCAAGGGGGGAAGCGGCAGCAAAGGCCCCGCAGCCTGGAACGCGAGGCTGGAAACCACGCCCAGAAGGCGGCGATGCGCAGAGCGTCCTGGCTGTCGCTACGGAAACTCCCCGGCGTCCAGCAGCCAGGTCAGCAGGTACTGGGCCCACAGACAAAATCCACTGTATTTTTACAAACCGGCAGCAAGCAACTGGACAGCTAGGAAAAGCCTGTTTCCAGTAAAATCAGGAAAAATTATGAATACTTTTAACAAAAGGCATGTAGAGGCCGGCGCCGCGGCTCACTAGGCTAATCCTCCGCCTTACGGCGCCGGCACACCAGGTTCTAGTCCCGGTCGGAGCACCGGATTCTGTCCCGGTTGCCCCTCTTCCAGGTCAGCTCTCTGCTGTGGCCAGGGAGTGCAGTGGAGGATGGCCCAAGTCCTTGGGCCCTGCACCCCATGGGAGACAAGGATAAGTACCTGGCTCCTGCCATCGGATCGGCGCGGTGCGCTGGTTGCAGCGCGCCGGCCACGGCGGCCATTGGAGGGTGAACCAACGGCAAAGGAAGACCTTTCTCTCTGTCTCTCTCTCTCACTGTCCACTCCTGCCTGTCCAAAAAAAAAAAAAAAAAAAAAAAGCATGTAGAATGTCTCCACTAAAAGTCACAAAACTTTGTGAGAATTTAAATAAGACTTAAGTGTTTTCTTTCCTTTTCTTTTTTTTTTTTTTTTTTAGATTTTATTCATTTAATTGAGATGTAGAGTTAGAGAGAGAGAGGTCTTCCATTTGCTAGTTCACTCCCCATATGGCCACAACAGCCAGAGCTGGGCCTATCCGAAGCCAGGAGCCAGGAGCTTCCTCCTGGTCTCTCACGCGGGTGCAGGGACCCAAGGACTTGGGCCATCTTCCACTGCTTTCCCAGGCCATAGCAGAGAGCTGGATAGGAAGTGGAACAGCCAGGACTTGAACCAGTGTCCATATGGGATGCAGGCGCAGCAGGGGAAGGCTTAGCCCACTGCGCCACGGCGCCGGCCCCTGTCTGAATTTCTAAAAAGCCAGAGGCCTGGTGCTGGGCAGACGGAAGGGCCTCCGTGTCACACATCCTGGAGGCTTCCAAACGTCCATTCATTCCACCTTCCATGGACCTCAGGAGGCCCCTCGGGTCCTGCTGGTGGGAACGTAAAACGCTGCAGGGCTTGGCAGCTTCCTCTCACAAAGCGAACCACGCTGACCACTCCTCCGCAGTTCCCACGGCACCGGGCGAGGTCGTCCAGAGGGAGACGGGGCTGGCCAGGCAGGAGCTGGACACGTCCAGCTGGAAAGGACCCACGTCCCTCGCCCAGGAGAATCGGTGCTTGGGGCAGCAACACACAAGCACACTGCAGAGAACCACGCGCACCGGATACCACAGGGCACCGCGTGAGCAGGCAAGGCCATCAGGGGCGCCACCAGCGGTTTCCAGGTGTTATGGTGGGGGGTGGGGACCTGTGTGCAGGGGGCACGGGTGAGTGTTTTCTTGTGGGGGGCAGAAATGGTCCCTATCTTGCCTGGCGCGGTAGTTATGTGCAGCAGTGCCTTTATCAAAACTCAGGGCATGGTCTGGCGCCGTGGTGTAGTGGGTGAAGCCGCCGCCTGCCGTGCTGGCATCCCATATGGGTGCCTGTTGGAGTCCTGGCTGCTCCATTTCCGATCCAGCTCTCTGCCATGGCCTGGGAAAGCAGTAGAAGATGGCCCAAGTCCTTGGGCCCCTGCACCCATGTGGGAGACCTGGAAGAAGCTCCTGGCTCCTGGCTTTGGATCAGCCCAGCTCTAGCCATTGCAGCTGTTTGGGGAGTGAACCAGCGGATGGAAGACCTCTCTCTCTCTCTCTCTCTGCCTCTTCTTTGTAACTCTTACTTTCAAATAAGTAAATAAATAAGTAAATCTTAAAGAAAAAAAGAGAGAATAACTCAGGGCACAGGGGAGATGCGTGCGTTTCACCGTGGCTGGCCAGGACGGGGACGTGGGGCCGGCCTGTCTGGCTCTCCTGAGGCCGGGGAGAACACAGAGCGGCTTGGACGCTGGACCCATGTGGCGACGACTGGATGTCACTGTTCCCACGACACGAAGCCCCTGTGGGGTGCGTTGGCTACGAAGGCCTGAGCCACCACCCGCCACCGCGCCTCCGACGGCCACAGCACCCAGGGGAGCCTGGATAGGCAATTCCAGAAACCCCTGTTTTTCATTTTGCATCCTGTGCCCTTTATCTTTTAAAAATAACACGAGCAGAGATGACTAAGGCTGGGCTACAAGACTCCCAACCACTGCAGAGGCTTCGCAGCGCAAGGCCGCTAAAAATAGGGGCGATTACTGAGACACATTGTTACACACGGCTGCGCTCGGATTCCGGCCCTCCTCTGTGCGACTCCTCCCTGGGGAAAAGCCCCTCAGCCAGCATTTAAGGGGGGGGGGGCTCGGCCCCGCCCCGGGTACTTACATACCCTGCTGAGAACCGCGGGAGCTCCTAGGAACCCTGGGAGCTCGCGTGCCGAGCCCTGTTCTGCAGGGGAGCGGCGATGCCTGCCGTGCAGGGCAGCTTTCCCCAGGCCGAAGTCTGGGGCTCCTCGCCCGGCACTCAGAGACCAGGAGCTGAGTGTCCCAGGAGGGAGGGGGGACGGGGACGCAGAGCAAGGACAGGCACACAGCTCACGGGGGCGAGAGTGGGCAGTGGGCGGAGCCAGGGCGGAGAGAGAACTGGGCGCGTGCCCATCAGTGGAGGTGGGGGCCGTCCTCCCGGCCCGGCCAGCCCAGGGTCCCCAGCGTCAGGGCGCTCTGCTGTGGATGAGCAGTGTTTCTCTGGGGCCATCCCTGCAAGGTGGCCAGACTGTAAAACGAGAATTGATTCCGTAATTGACCCGCTCCCTATCTCACAACATCTCATTTCGAGATGCATCACTCACACAACTTGCACACAGAACTTCCCACCAGCCCATTCACCACAGCCCGAGTGGAAGCTGCCCACGTGTCCGGCAGCTGACCGGCAGATGGGCACACAGAGCTCCGCCCACCAGGGGACACGGCTCAGCGGCACTGGCACCTGCCCAGGCTGGGTGAGCCCCGAGAACGTCAGGCTGGGCGACAGAAGCCAGACACCGAGCCACACGGCGCCTGCCGGGAGGAGGCAGAGGAAGAAAGCACACGAGGGGCTGAGCCTGGGAGACACCGCGGACCGAGAGCGGCCATGGTCGGCCAGCAGTGGCCGGGAGAGTGGTGATGGCCACCCGGCAGTGACTGGGAGAGTGGCCATGGCCGCCCATCAGAGTGACCGAGAGAGTGGCCATGGCTGCCTGGCAGTGGCCGGAAGAGTGGCCGTGACCACCTAGCAGTGGCCGGGAGAGCGGTGATGGCCGCCCATCAGAGTGACTGGGAGAGTGGCCATGGCCGCCCAGCAGTGACCGGGAGAGTGGCCATGGCCACCCATCATAGTGACCAGGAGAGTGGCGATGGCAGCCCAGCAGTGACTGGGAGAGTGGCCATGGCCACCCATCAGAGTGACCAGGAGAGTGGCGATGGCAGCCCAGCAGTGACTGGGAGAGTGGCCATGGCCACCCATCAGAGTGACCAGGAGAGTAGCCATGGCTGCCCAGCAATGATTGGGAGTGGTGATGGCCGCCTGTCAGAGTGACTGGGAGAGCAGCCATGGCCGCCCAGGAGTGACCCGGCTAGCGATGGCTCCGTGTGTACTCCTTGAAGTGGATTTAAACTGACGTGAATTCTTTCTCACTTCCCCATCCGGTGTCCCTGGGTCTCTGTGGGACCGAGGCTGGGCTCCAGACACATTTGGTCACCTCCTGGCACAATGCTCACCCCGGGGCAGCTCTGGGCCCTGTCGCTGTCCCCAAAGCCCCTTCCCAGGCAGGGTGCTGGGGTCTGGGCCTTCAGGAAGCTGGTCCTCAGGCCAGGCAGAGCCGTGACCTCTGCCCCTCACGCGCCACCGCTGATGCTGGGAGTGCACGGCCAGGTGCAGACTGGTCCTCTGGGCCCGGCCCCTCCGGGTCACACCCCCTGGACAGGCAGCGCCAACTCGGGGAGCCGTCCCCGTGGGAACTCTGGGCTCGGTCCAATACACAGCTCGCCAGGCTGGCCCTCCCCGCGGCAGGCCCCACCTTCTCCGCGGCAGGCCCCGCCCTCTCCGTGGCTCAGCAAGCGCTGCAGTTAGCAGCCTGGGGCGGGCAGCTGGCCGGAGGCTCCGGTGACGCTGGGCGCCCCCACCGCACGCCGCGGGCCTGTGGCCAAGCCTCACTTCCGCTTCCCCCGCGGCTTCCTGCTAGCGGGCACCCTGGGAGGCAGCGGTGCGGCTCACGTGGTTGGGTCCTGGCGCTCACACGGGAGACCGGACAGAGTTCCTGGCTCCCAGCTCCAGCCTGGTGCAGCCCCACGTGGGCAGACATTAGGGAGTGAACCGGCCGATGGGAGCTCTCTGTCTCCCCAGCAAATACAGGCGATTAACCGGAACACAAAGCCGGCAGCAGAGGAGCCCTGCCGCGCAGCTCGCGCCCTGGCATTTCTCCGCCTCGTCTCCAAGCGCCCGAGCTCCAGAGAGAAGGCAGAGTGCGTGGTGGCCACCCAGGAGCTTGGGGCGGGGATCACGCCTCGGTAGCACTGAGGGGTCCCGGAGTGAGGCCTCCAGCACCAGTCTTGTGAGATGAGAACAGGTCTCCAGGGCCAGTGCTGTGGCACAGCGGGCGCCGGTTCGAGTCCCGGCTGCTCCACTTCTGATCCAGTTCTCTGCTGTGGCCTGGTAAAGCAGTGGGAGATGGCCCAAGTGCTTGGGCCCCTGCACCCACATGGGAGACCTGGAAGAAGCTTCTGGCTTCGGATCGGCCCAGCTGTGACCATGGTGGACATCTGGGGAGTGAACCAGCGAATGGAAGACATCTCGACCTCTTTCTCTAACTCTGCCTTTCAAATCAATAATAAAATAAATCTTAAAAAAAAAAAAGCACTAATCCTCCGCCTTGCGGTGCCGGCACACGGGGTTCTAGTCCCAGTTGGGGCGCCGGATTCTGTCCCGGTTGCCCCTCTTCCAGGCCAGCTCTCTGCTTTGGCCCGGAGTGCAGTGGAGGATGGCTCAAGTGCCTGGGCCCTGCCTTCGGATCAGTGCGGTGCGCAGGCCACAGCACACCAGCCATGGCGGCCATTGGAGGGTGAACCAACGGCAAAGGAAGACCTCTCTCTCTGTCTCTCTCTCTCACTGTCCACTCTGCCTGTCCAAAAAAAAAAAAAAAAAAAGCAGGCCTCCAGGGCAGCAGAGGTTGCCTGGGCACAGCCCAACTCTCTTTGATGGGGGGTGGGGGGAGGGGAGCAGTCTGCCCACAGGGAGAGACTGAGGCAGGACAGAGAGGAGGAGCTGTGGACAGAGGCGTGGCTGAGCACGGACGCTGGAAGGCAGAATGGCCGCTCTGTGCCTCTGCCCTCTGCCTCTGGGCGAGCTCGGTGGGGCTGCTGCGCTGGACAGCGGCCTCCGAGACGGAACGTCCCCGAAGCGGAGGAGCCGCAGCTTGACACTGCAGATGGCTGGGAAACCGAGGCTGCACCCAGACACCGGAGACAGCCGGACAGCGAAGAACAGCCCTTGTGTGGTGATGGAGACGGAGCGCTAATGGGTGCTCACCACCCAGAGGGCCCAGGGCTGCGGCCAGGAGGAGACCCAGGCAGAAAGAAACACCCAGGTTTCATGAGAACTACAGAATCAGAGATCCGCGAAGCCACGCCGAAAGATCCCCCCAGGCGCCGGCGGCGGAGGGGAGCCTCGGGCAGCTGCAGAGCAAGGCTGCCCCTGGGGCAGAGATGGCGACCGGGTGGCCCCGAGCGGCTGTGCCAGCTGAAAGCAGACAGAGAAGAGGGGCCGAGATGCAGGTGCCCCGCCCACAGCAAGGCTGGAGCAGACCGGCCCTGCGAGGAATGTTCTGGGAAACCCACGAGGCAGGGGGAAGACGGCGCCAGGTGCCAGGCTGGAGCCACCCAAAGTGGGGCCGACGACGCGCCGATGGCCGGAAGCGAGAAGTGACAATCCGCTGTGGGGGTCCAGACACTCGTGGAAGCGAGCCACGTGGCAGGAGGCACGCAGACAGGACGGGGGGCCCGCGGGACACGGGGCTGAAAGGGACGTTCAGCGGCGGGTGCCGTGGCACAGCAGGTGCAGCTCTGCCTGGGACGCCGGCACCCCATCTCCACGTGCCTGGCAGCAGTCTCGGCTGCTCCGCTTCCAATCTGTCTTCCCGCAGGCCGCAGACGACGGCCCGAGTGCCTGGGTCCCTGCCACCCAGAGGGAGCCCTGGATACGGAGCTCGCGGCTCCTGGCTTTGGCCTGGCCCAGCCCTGGTTGTTGCAAGCACTTGGAAAATGAATCCGTCGGTGGAAGATTTATGCCTCTTCCACTCTCTCTGCCACTCTGCCTTTCACATAAATAAATGGATAAATCTTTCTAAAAAGATAACTATATTTTGGAGTAAAACAAACTTGAAATCTATGTGTAGTTTTTTCATTATATGCATTTTCCACGAACTTTTCAACTTTTTTTTTTTTTTTTTGACAGGCAGAGTTAGAGAGAGAGACAGAGAGAGAGAGGTCTTCCCTCCGTTGGTTCATCCCCCAAATGACCGCTAAGGCCAGCGCTGTGCTGATCTGAAGCCAGGAGCCAGGTGCTTCCTCCTGGTCTCCCATGGGGTGCAGGGCCCAAGCACTTCGGCCAGCCTCCACTGCACTCCCGGGCCACAGCAGAGAGCTGGCCTGGAAGAGGAGCAACCGGGACAGAATCCGGCACCCCAACTGGGACTAGAACCCAGGGTGCTGGTGCCGCAGGCAGAGGATTAGCCTAGTGAGCCGCGGAGCTGGCCAGGGTGGACTTTTTTTAATTCCATTTCCCACAGACTTTCTGAGGTGCCCATGTACGCCGTTGTATTGGACAGTAAGTGGATGGAATTTTAAGGTTGACTGCAATGTCATTGATACACATTGTAAAACCAAGAACCACAAAGAAATAAGACAAAGACGTGCAGCCCGCAGAGTGGAGGAGAGGAATGAGAACGTCAGTACGCAGGAACCCGGGTGTGCGGGGAGCCTGGTTCTGCTCCTGATTCCACTGATGCACCCGGGGAGGCAGTGGGTGAGAGCTCAGGAGGCCGGGCCCTGTCTCCCGCCCGGAGGTCTGGGTTTGGATCCTGGCCCAGCCCCGGCCACGGCAGGCACCCGGGGGCGGAGCCAGCGCATGGGCACTCTGGGTCTGCCTGTCTAGCCTCAACGTTTAAAAACTTGCCCAGCATCCAGAAGAGTAGGAAAAGAGAAAAATAAACCAGGAATGAGTGGGACAAACAGGAAGTGAGTGGAAGGTAGCAGATTCAAACCCAAGCTCATCTAGAATTATGTTTAACGTAAATGGATTAAGATCTCAGTTGCAGGGCTGAAATGGGCAGAGTGATGAACGTGGTCAACAGGAAATCACTCCTAACACAGACACGGATCATTGTGGGTGTGGAGGGGTGGGGTTGAAATGCCGCCTCCCACAGGTGCACTGTTGCCTCCACTTCCTGCCCACGCACCTGCGAGGCAGCAGTGAGGGCCCAGGGTGCGGGGGCTCCTGCCACCCCCGTGGGAGACCTGGGACGCGCTTCTCAAATCCTGCCCCTGCCCCGCCTCGGTCACTGTGAACATCTGGGGAGCGAGCCGTGAACGCGAGCCTTCTCTCTGTCCATCCATCCGTCCGTCTGTCCCTCCATCCGTCTGTCCGTCTCAAGTAAATGAGAGTGTGTAAGACAGGATGGGAAAGGTTCTCACACAAGCACACAAAGCCCAACGCGTCGGCAGGGCTAAATGCACCGTGACGTGAAACCAGGGACACCACGGCGCTGCCCGGGGAGGAGGGCGAGCCACTGAGGGGCCTAAGGAGGGGAGTGTGCCCTGCACCACGGGACACGCAGAGAGCTGAGAAACACGAGGTCCACGGCCGAGGCGGACTTCCAAACACGCATCTCAGCGTTGCCAGACAAGGAGTGAGACACGGGAAGCCTGGGCCACGCCAGCGAGGAGCTCAGCCATGGGCGTTCAGAGACGACGCCACACGGGAACAGCGGGACCCGACGAGCCACGTGTCTCCCAAGCGTGAGATTAACCTGCACACCAGTGACGGGAAACACCCGAGCACACATGCTACACGGCTCGGGGAGGGAGCCACGGGGTGAGGAACGGCGTGAGCGCGTGAAAACCAGACACGACCCTCGAACACGTATGAGACCGAGCTCACCGAGACGGACGCCGGCTTGGAGTTTACAGCACACGAACAGGAAGGGCCAAATCAAGGACCTGAATGTCCACTGCGGGAGCCGAGAAAAACAGCGAACTAAGCCTGGGGAGGGCAGAGGGGATTGGGAGAGAAGACCCGAGAACAAACCAATGAGAGAAACAAACTGGGGGCTGGGAAAGGCAGCAATGGACTTGGTGACTCCCTGGGGGGCAGGCTCACGGGGGGGGGGTGCCTGGGGGGGACGGACGCCAATCAAAACCCTGGCAGAGGGGGCGGGGGAAGGAGATGCCAATCAAAACCCTGGACAAAGGGAGATGCCAAGCAAATCCCTGGACGAACGGTGCGGGGGGGGATGCCAATCACAACCCTGGACAGGCCAGCACCACGGCTCAACAGGCTAATCCTCCGCCTAGCGGCGCCGGCACACCGGGTTCTAGTCCCGGTCGGGGCGTCGGATTCTGTCCCAGTTGCCCCTCTTCCAGGCCAGCTCTCTGCTGTGGCCCGGGAGTGCAGTGGAGGATGGCCCAAGTCCATGGGCCCTGCACCCCATGGGAGACCAGGAGAAGTACCTGGCTCCTGCCATCGGATCAGCACAGTGCACCGGCCTCAACACGCCGGCCACGGTGGCCATTGGAGGGTGAACGAACGGCAAAGGAAGACCTTTCTCTCTGTCTCTCTCTGTCACTGTCCACTCTGCCTGTCAAAAAAAAAAAAAAAAAACAAAACCACAAACCCTGGACAAAGGGAGATGCCAATCAAGTCACTGGACAAAGAGGGTAGGGGGAGATGCCAATCACAACCCTGGGGGAGGGGGCGGGGCCTGAAGACCCTCCAGGCGCAGACAGGAACAGCAGGGCGTCTTTCCAAGTATCAAGCAATCGATCAGTCCCCAGAGGAGCTCAGACATGAACACGACTTCCTCGAGGAGCCGCC
This sequence comes from Oryctolagus cuniculus, assembly GCF_051225735.1. Classification (NCBI taxonomy): domain Eukaryota; kingdom Metazoa; phylum Chordata; class Mammalia; order Lagomorpha; family Leporidae; genus Oryctolagus; species Oryctolagus cuniculus. The sequence goes on from NC_142870.1 coordinate 2,968,502, forward strand.
ACCGGGACGTACTTTCTATCGAAAACGCTGAATTGGTACTTCAAGGCCTTCGCACGCAGGCGCTCCCGGAACAGCCAGGTTCCCTGGCGAAGTTCATCAAACGCTTAGGCAGAAACAGTGTCGACCACACACAGACGGTTCTGGACCACGGAGGGAGGAGCAGGGCCCCCGTCCCAGCACGCTTTGTCCGGCGTCACCAGGACAGACACCAGGTGACATCACACCAGGTGACATCGCGAGAGAGCTGTGGGCCAATATCCCTCAGTAATACAGAAATACCCAAAAACGGAATCTGAAACAGGAAGGTAACACACCGTAGCCAAGTGGAGTTCACGCTGCAAACGCAGCTCAGCAATGAAAACCCACCAGCGCGATTCAGTGTTGATCAGGCACAGACAACCCGGCTGCCGAAACTCAGGGCCGATTTCAGTTAAAGTTGTCAGCGAACCGGAAACGGAGCCGTCGGCCTGCGGGGGTGGGGGCAGCGGGGAGCCCCCGGGGGCTCAGCTGGGGGTGGGACGCTGCCTCCGCTTCCCCCAAGACCAAGAACCAGCATCCACCTCCGCTCCGGCGCCGGTCCTCTGCTGAACTGGACGCCTGGCCCAGCGGGACGCGTGAACAGAGCGGAAAGACGTCCAAGGGGCCGGCGTTTGAGTGAGGAGGCGGCGCACAAAGGACCTCCTGACCGGTTCAGCCCGCAGTCTTCCTACGAGCGCAAGGCTGAAACCTTAAAAAACCATCTGTAGCAGCACTGAAATTATGTGCTACTCAGAGATGAAATCAGCAACAGTGCACATTCCAGAACTTTCCACCCGCATTTATAAACACATTTTCGAGGGACGTTAAAGGAAACGCGAGTAAGGGGTTTAGGACACGCGTGAACCGGAAGAGCCGACGCTCGTAAGGTATTCACTCTCCCCACCCACAGCAGTGAAGACGCAGCGCTACTGGACGGACGGACACGCAGACGCGGACCAGAGGTCGAGGGTAGATGACGACCCACACCCGAGAGGTCAAAGCTGCCACACAAAGTCCCGGGAGGGACCGGCTCTCCCGCAGCGGAGCAGCCAGCAACACCGAGTGGACAGCCTGACCCCGGCGTCTCCCTCCCCAGACCCACAAGCCCCAGGCACAGCGCTCGAGTCGCCACGGGACTTCCAGTCCACGGCGCCCGGAGGGGCAGGGGTGGGACAGTGAGCAAGCCACGGCCGGCGAGGCTGGGAGGGCAAAGGCACCGGGAGAAAAGCCGAGGAAACAGCACGGGGCTCGTTTTCCGACAGCGCGAAGGGGCTGGCGCTGGGGCAGCAGGCGGGGCCCCTGCTTCCCCGCTGCCTCCGGCGTCCAGTCCCGGCCGCTCCACTTCCCATCCAGCTCCCTGCTCGCGGCCTGGGAAGGCAGTGGGCGATGGCCCAAGCGCTGGGGCCCCTGCACCTGCCTGGGAGACCCGGATGGAGCCCAGGCTCCTCGCTTTGGCCTGGCCCAGTCTCAGCCATTGCCGCCATCTGGGGAATGAGGCAGCCCTGACTGTTGTGGCCACTGGGGGAGTGAACCAGCAGATGGAAGACCTCTCTCTCTCTCTCTCTCTCTCTCTCTCTCTCTCTCTCCCTCCCTCTCCCTCTCTGCCTCTGCCTTTCAAATAAACAAATATATCAGAAAAAAATCAGTAATGCAAAAAATCCCATTTACAATTAAGTCAAGGGCTTGGTAAGCTTTTTTTTTACACTAGAATATGTTAAACCCATATTTTATTCTAACATCTCTACCAAAACAACAAACATTCCAGCCCCTGGAGTCCGTGGGTAAACTGAGGCACAGACACAGGCAGGCTCCGCAGCTCCAGGATTCTATTCCACGCCCCCATGTGGACAGACGGAAAGCGGAAATTCACAACGGAAAACCAACTTTGGCTTCCGTGCCACAGCCAGAGACGAACACCCAGTGCATCCCGGAGGCAAACACAGCAGCTGACATCCTGACGACTTCCGGGCGATGCGGACTTCTTAGGGTCCAAAACACAGAACCCCAGGGATAAACCAGAATCAGGATCAGAACCACGGTTCCTGAATGACAGCGTCGGAGAACAGGTTCCCAGCATGCGTGTGACCAGGCGTGTGAGCCCCCCGCACGGCTCACGGACACGCAGCAAGGTAGCTCAGCCACACTCCATCGTGGGAGGACCCGGATGAACGGTCAGCACTGACCGACGCCCATCGCCAGGGAAATACCAAGGAAACACATCGCTGCCCCCCGGCCAGAGTGACCAAGACGGACAGCGCGGTGGGAATGGGGGCCAGAGACTGGCATGGAGACCCCGCACACGTGCCGGGTGGGTGGAGTGCTTACACGGAGTTCCACACACACTCGTAGCCATGCCCCCCACAATGCTGCGTGCAGGCACCTGTCGGGCGGATGCGGCCCCACAACTCCCTGCTGGGGTGCACGTGGCCTCCCAGGTGTGCAGCTCCTCCCAAGCACCACCGCCTACGCACCCCGCACACACCTGGCTCACATGTGCCACAGAAGGGGTGACACCCCCGTAACCTCTCTCCTGGGGATCCCGCCCAGACACTGAGTTCACGGTGGGCCTGAAGGTGGGAGCATTTTACTATGCATAAGTCACATGTGAGTGTGATTAAATACGCAACCCCCCGACCGTGTGTGACGTGCCCAGGGCATAGCGGGGTGGGACAGGCTGCCTCCAGCAACCCGGGGAAGGTGGGGGCCCAGCACCTGCGAGGAGGCAGGAACACCGGGTGTGGGGGCGCCCAGGGCCCCGACACACGCTCAGCCCCAGCAGGCCCTTACCGGAAGCTTGCTTGACGGTCACGGGCCTCACCTTGTACGGGGTGCTGCAAGACAGAAGACAGGGCACCCAGGGGCGCCGGGTCAGGTGCACCCTGCACACCACCGCTGCCTCCCCCGTAACGCTCCAGTGAGGCCCTGCGTCAGAGTGGGCACCAATGCCTGCCCCTCTCTGGCTCTGTCCAAGCCCCCAGGGAGGAAACTCGGTCCCATCTCGATGATGTCAGCCTTGAGACCCGGGGTGGATGGGAGGCCGCATGGGCCTCACGCAGGGCACACGTGAGGTTACACGCACGTGCACCCGGCAGACAGGCGGGGAGGGCCGAGTGGGCACGGGCAGGGAAGAGGCAGGGCCCACAGGGCCCTCGGGCCAGTTCCTGGCTGTTCCAGCCTGCAGTTTGGTAAAATAGAAACCTGGACGCAGATGCTGCACCTGCGGGGGCGGGCGAGGGCGGCCGCAGCCTGGGGGCCACCTGCAGAGGTGCACCCCTTCCTCTGGGCTCAGAAGAGACCCAGGTACCGGGGAAGCCTCAGGCCCTGGCACTCACACGTCCCCTCGGGGTTTCACTGCCCATGCCCTGCCCCCGCGGCCCCCACACAGAACAGCCCCGCGCCTCTCCATGCGGGGGGGACCCTGCTGCTCTGGTCTGCAAGTCTGAGACCCGCCGGCCCCCACCCCAAATGCACAGGGTGAATGAAGGCACCTGTTGGGCAGATGGGTCCCCACATCGGGGCCCTGTGTGGCAGGTTGGGGGTGGAGCCTTTGGGAGGTGACTGGATGGGGTCTTGAGAGCCGGGTCCCAGAACGGGGTTAGTGCCTTTGAAGGGGGAGGGGACCAGCGCTCTCCTTCCTGCTGGGCCGGGCAAAGCTGGAGGCAGCTGTCCGCCCACACGAGGGCCCTCCCCCAGCCCACACAAGGTGAGTGGCAAACGCTCCCCCGGGGAGTGGGAGTTTGTGGTGGGAGCCGGGCGGGGACATGTGCACCTGCACTGCCCCAGGCATTCCCCCGGGACACACAGCGGGGACACCGCCCAGCCGGCTCTGCTGGGCAGAGGGACGGCGCAGCCTCAGCCACACCGGACACGGGGATGCCGACGGGGCTCCAGATGCTGGGGCAGCAGCCTCGGCTCCCAGCTCCGGTGGCCGTGCCTCTCGGGGCCGTTCCACTGCCGCGGCGTCTGGGGGACCCTGGCTCCGGCCTCCTGAGCTGAGCCACACAAGGAGCAGAAATCTCGCCTCTCTGGGGTCTCAGCAAAACCCGGAGTTTCGCTGCTTCTGCTGATTCCTGCATTCTCGCTGCCTGGGCCCCGAGGCCTCTCTCAGGGGGTGGAGACGGCACAGCAGGTGCCAGGCTGGGCATGGCCACTGCCGAAACCGCCTGGACTGGGTCTCCCGGAGGAGCCGTGACCCCCTCAGAGGTCCTGAAGCAGCAGTGACAGAAAGGGAGGGGCAGGGTGGTCAAGGAGCGTGCGTGCCAGGGTCCAGAACATTCTGCCACCAAAGAGGATGCCGCGCCCATGGCTCCGGCCCCGCAGGTGTGGCCGGTCAGGAAGTGCCTGCCTGCACCTGCTGGCCACTAGGAGCCAGGCGCTGCTCGGCCACCAGTCACCCCGTGCGACCAGCCCCAGCTCCACGGCCCCCTCTGACCGGCACACACTGGCCCATTCCGTCCCATCGTCCTCCACACGGGGCACAAAGCAGGGAGCGCCCTGAGCGGGGAGCCCGGCGCTGGGTTTAGCCGCGCCCGCAGGGAGGTGCCAGATGCCAGGACTGGGGTTTGAGGTGAGCAGGGAGGAAGCAGAAGGTCTCCCTGGGAGACAGGGCCGCTGAGGACACCACACGACGGCTGGAGGTGCTCGGACCAGAGCCCCTGCGGCCGGGAGGCGGTGTCGAGAAAAGCCCAACGCAGGTGCTGCAGACGGCCCTGTCCAGGCCCTTGGGGGCCACGGCTCCACCAGCCACGTGGCGCACCCAGCGCACCCAGCACACGGGGCCGTCCCAGGTCCATGGCAGGGGCGAGGTGGAGCCTCTGTGCCAAACCTCCGGGAAGCGGAGGCGGGGCTGTGGGCGGGGCTGTGGGCGGGGCTGTCCTCCTGGGTCCAGGGCTCCCTTGTGTTTCCCAGGCTTTTCCTCTGAGAGCTGGATTAGGTCCCAGGCAAGGCCTGGACATCTGCATGGGGGTTCTCATCCACACGGAGCTGAGAGGGGCGTGGCCGTGGCACTCGTGGTGTGTGAGTGGCAGGTGCCTGTCAGCACACGCAGGCGGCGCCTGGTTCCCAGGCCATCTCTTCTGGAGCTGCAGGACCCTCCCTGGACATGAGGGTGGTGCTGCCACACAAGGTGGGCCTCGAGCAGCCCCCCACCCAGCTCCCGATGTCCCTCGCCCTAGCAGAGGGTGCCCTGTGGAAGCGGGGACCATGGCGGGATGCCGGCTGCAGCCAGAGCCGGGCAGCTGGAGGGCAGGCGGGGCCTGCAGAGCAGTGGGGCAAGGCTGTGGAGGGGACTGAGACTCAGGGGCAGGGCGGACCTGGGGAGCAGGAGGCAAGGCTGCAGGGAGAGGGCAGAGGGCAGAGGGCAGAGGGCAGAGAAGAGACCCCTAGGGGGCCCCAGGCGCCCCTGAGCTTTCGTCCCATCTGTCCACACCCACGCCGCACTCGGGGCCACGTCCATGCCTGCAGCACCCGTCTGTGTCTGTGTCACCCACCCAGGACACCCCAGCTGTTTCCGCACCCCAGCCTATCCCACGCTGTCTGTCCCTGGCTCCCACTCCCTCCCACCCCGTCTCTCTGTCTCAGGACCCTTGGGCTGGGCGGGCTTTGTCTTGCTAAGGGGCCGGCGAGGTGGGGGGCCAAGGTGAGCCGCCCCCGGGCCTGCCCGGCTTGTCCTCTGCAGACAGAGTCCCTGCGCCGAAGCCACAGCAGCACCGCCGTGTGGTTGGCGAGCAGCGCCCCCCCCCCATCAGGCGGGGGGGGGGGCGCACCACGAGGCCAGGCCACAGGGTGGCTCCTGGGACATAAGCCTCGGTGGTGGGGGTTCCAGCCCACCCTGTCAGGGCAGCTACGGGCACGCGAGGGCCACCTGGTGCCAGCTTTCTCCCGGGGCTCAGGCTGTCGGATGTCCCCAGAGCAGAGGGCAGGCCAGCGAGAAGCAGGGGCAGCAGGCAGCCCATGGCCCACGGCTCGCCTCGCCCAGCCACACCTGCGGGGTGGACACCTCCGAGGGGCCGCCAACCTGCCAGGCCCTGCTCGGCGGCCTTCCTCCGGCCACAGGGCGGCCTCGCCACCCGACGCATCCCCAGGAGGGTGCACAGGGGGCTGTCCCTGCCTCCTGGGCCTTCCCTGCCCCGCGCCTCCCCGCTTCTGTGTGCAGAACCTTCCGGCACACTTCACTGTGGGACACTGGGGCCGGCCTCAGGGGTGTGAGCACTCCAGGCCCCCACCCCCCGCCCCGGGGCTCTGGCCGGGGAGTCTCCTGGGGCCTGGCTCTACCGCCTGTCACTCAGCCTCCCCACCTGTGCAATGTCTCGTCAGGGGCCCTGGACCCCACGCAGAGTGGGGGGGGGCACGTAAAGACCGGCCACAGACACCCTCCCAGGGCCGGTGGGGCAGGCCCACCCGGGCCCCACGCAGAGCGAGGCGGGGCGCCAGCGCTTACCGCTCGGAGTTGGCAGGCATGGTGGGGTCGATGGAGACCATGGCGTCGTCCGTGGTCAGGAGGGAGATGGTGGTGTTCCTGAAAGACAGCCACTACGTCAGCGTCCCCCCGGGTGTCCCCAGGAAGCCGCCTGTGCTCTCAGCGCCCGGAGATGCCCAACACTGAGCCGGAGCAAGCGGGCACAGGGAGCACCTCCCTCGGGGCAGGGCCTCCAGGGCCCCCACAGACAGCCCTGCCCCAGCCTGTCACCTGCGGGGCCCTCAGGAGCCGAGCTGCCCGGCCTCCACACCTGTGCGGGGGGGCTCAGCCGGAGCCGGAGCGTGGTTCTGAGCGCGGCGGGAGGGGTGCTGCCAGGCGCACCCCCCGGGGGCTGGGGGCCCTGCCGCCCCTGCACCCAGGCCTGCGTCCCCCCCATCCCCCCGGCCCCGAGCTCGGCTCACCTGCCTGTGAGCAGCTCCCCGCCCGACCCTGCCTCCTGCCTTCCCCACCCTGACCCTAACTCTCACGAAAGGCCGGGCCCACCCGGTCCTGGGCGCCCTTTACATTCAGAGTTAGAAGCTGATACGGCCCAGTGCCCTTCGTCCAAAACGCTCGGGATCAGAGCATCCGGGGTTTTTCTCCCGGACTTTGGAGTATTTGCTGATACACATCCACAGGTGTCAGGGAGGGACCCGAGTCTAAACATGAAACTCAGTTATGTTTCAAAAACACCATCTATTTATTACTTGTTTCGCTTTGAACTGCAGAGAGAGAGAGAGAGAGAGAGAGAGAGAGATCGATCCTCCATTGCTGGTTCATTCACCAAATGCCTGCAACAGCTGGAGCCGGGCCAGGCTGCAGCCAGGAGCTCTGAACTGGCGCTGGGTCTCCTCGTGGGAGGCAGGGACGGAAGCGCCCGAGCCGTCACGTGCCGGCGTGTGCACCCGCAGGAAGCCGGAACCAGAGGCGGAGCTGGACTCGGCCCCAGGTCCCCGGTGCTCTGAGGTGTGGCATCCACACGATGTCTGCACGGCTGTGCCGAAGCCGGCCCTCACCTGTGGCTGTCAGCTGGCAGCTAAGGCTGCCACTCGCTTCAGTGCCCTGCGTGCTGACTGCACCGCGCTACCCGCGGTCAGGCGGGGATTCCCCACTTGCAGGGTCAGCCCAGCACTCAGAAAGCTTCAGTTTGGATTTTTGGGTGAGAGATGCTCTGGGGACCGGATCCCAGCACAGCCACCCTCTCTTCTCCAAGGGGAGCCGGCCAGCGAAAGGCAAGAGCCCCGCGACCTTCAGAGGTGACCCTGCTGAACCCCACCCTCCCCTACCCCCTGCAGTGGGCGGGGCCTGGGCCAGCTTCCTCTGGCGTTTGCTTTATTGACTTGGAAGAGCTCCGGTGCAGAGGGTGAGCCCCCAGGCCCTCCTAGACCCCCTCTCGTACACAGCTTTCCCAGGGATGCCCGGGCGTGGGGCCGGCGGGGGCCACTCACCGAGGCAGGCCGGTGGCGATGCAGAACAGGTCCATGATGTCACTGGAGTTGCAGTACCTGCTGAAAACCACCTGCAACACAGAGGAGCCGCACGTGGTGAGGCGGCGTGGGGGAGGGGCCGGCCGCCCGGCGCATCGGGCACTGGGTGCGGCACACCCGTCTTGTCTGTTTCTGTGGCTCCGACTGCGTCCCCTGTGGGTGGCCTGTCACTCGTAACGTGTGAGGCAGGACTGACAGCCTGGGCATCGTGTACACATCACAGCCCCTCTGCAGTGGCCTCCTGGGACCGTGGTATGAGAAAGACAGGTTCAAGTTCATTAACTCCGCACAGACTGCCTCACGGCGTCGGCATCTGGGGACCGCGGGACTGAGACAATCGGGGAGGGACCAGAGAGACCACAAAGCAGCCGTCAGTCCTCGGAGTCCATGGGAAGCCACACACTCGGCCGAGGCACCGAGCACACGACAGCCTGTGGCTGGCGTCAGCGCCTTCGGCCCCGGGGGTCCCGGCTGCACATCTGGGCTCCAGAATCCCCCAGGGAGGGGGTTCCAAGCACAGCAGCCGCCCGCCCCTGCCCCAAACAGGGCCCCACTGCCCAGCGATCTGGAAGCACGGGACAGAAACGAGCCATGAGGTGCCGTGAGGAAACCTCCGGCTGCGTCTCGTGTCCAGGCTGGGACAGGCATCCCCTCTCTGCGCGACGTGTGCACACACGTGTTCCCGCATGTTCTGCACATGGCGGCCGGTGAGCTGCGGCAGTGTCACAGGGCCCGTAACCAAGCAACCCTAATGCTGCCACACTGTGATGGCAAAGCACTCACGGCGCTGGCAATGTCATCAAGCCACCATTAGAGTCATTCTCAGTACTGTCCCTAACCTTGAGCTGTGCCTAAGTTACAGGTGAACTTTCCCACAGAATGCACCTGCAGGGCTGAGACAGTCACACGGTCGGCATAGGTTTGTGACACCCCCTGCTCCAGGCGCCCACGGGGCATCCTGGGACGTGTCCTGCTCAGGTAAGGTTCCACTGGACTGCACCGTGCATGGGATGGCACATGACAGAGCCGTGCCCGTGCCTTGTGGCTGCAGTGCCCTTTTAAATTTTTTAAAAAGATTTATTTTATTTATTTGAGAGGCAGAGTTACAGACAGAGGGAGAGACACAGAGAGAGAGGTCTTCCATCCACTGGTTCACTCCCCAGATGGCCACGACAGCCGGAGCTGGGCTGATCCAAAGCCAGGAGCTTCCTCCAGGTCTCCCACACGGGTGCAGGGCCCCAAGGACTTGGGGCATCTTCTGCTCTCTCAGGCCATAGCAGAGAGCTGGATGGGAAGTGGAGCAGCCAGGGCTTGAACTGGCGCCCACATGGGATGCCGGCACTGCAGGTGGTGGCTTTACCCACTACGCCACAGTGCCGGCCCCGCAGTGCTCTTTGCTGATGAGCGCGGGCCCTGGGCTCTGGGCGGGGAGCCAGCCTGAGGGGCAGCTATATTCCAGTGCCCAGCACACTGGTTTTCCACAGCTTCCTCCTTTATTTAGAAACAGTGAAACAAAGGAAACAGACTTTTTCCTCCACACGCCGAGGCTTTCTGTGACTAATACCATTTCCCGTGTGCTGTGGTGGGGGCGGAGAGAGACAAACCACGCGCCTGTGTGTGCTGGTCTGTCGCTCCCCTTGGCTCCTGCAGCACGGCTGCCGGGCAGGTGCGCCGGTGCCACCCGTCGTCTGGTCCCTGACCTCTGTGGCATCCACGCCCCCTCACAGCCCTGGTGACGCCCGACCCAGTGCTGCAGCCTCCCCTGTCCCCACCACACGCTCCGACGGTGCCACTTTCTCCGCAGAGCCTGGTTGGCTCTTCTGGGTTCAGTCTGGCCCAGCCTGGCCGTGCGGCCATCAGGGGAGTGAACCAGCAGGCGGAAGACCTCTTTCTCTTTCTTTCTGTCTCTCTCTCTCCCTCTCTGTAACTTTCAAGTACATAAATCTTTAAAAACAACAGTTTCGGGCTGGTGCTATGGCATAGTGGGTGAAGCCGCTGCCTGCAGTGCCAGCATCCCATATGGGTGCCGGTTCAAGTCCCGGCTGCTCTATCTCTGATCCAGCTCTCTGCTGTGGCCTGGGAAAGCAGTAGAAGATGCCCAAGTCCTTGAGCCCTTGCACCCACGTGGGAGACCTGCAAGAAGCTCCTGGCTCCTGGCTTCGGATCAGCCCAGCTCTGGCCATTGTGGCCATTTGCAGAGTGAACCAGTGGATGGAAGACCTCTCTCTCTCTCTCTCTCTCTCTCTCTCTCTCCTGCCTCTGCCTCTCTGTAACTCTGCCTTTCAAATAAATAAATAAATCTTCAACAGCAAGAACAACAAGGTTTCTGATTCTGCAAGGAGGCTCTTTGTCTTTCTTCTTAACTCTCGTCTTTGTAAACTGAAATGCCGCGTTTTTAAACGATGCCCGTTTCCCCTGTGGGCTCTCCCTGCCTCCACACTCACTCCTGCGCGAAATCGTGACTTCTCGAAACCCCGGAGTCACCTGCCAAGGTACCTTGTCACTGGGGAGTGCTGGGGAGGGCGCCTGCTGCCAGGCTCGGCCTGAGAGCCGGTCGCGGGAGATATGCCCACCGCTCAGGGCCCGATGTTTGCCGAGTCCTCCGGGCCGGCCAGCCTTGTCGCCAGGGCCCTGGCCTCCCAGGCAGGAAGACAGATGGGTTTATGCAGGCCCAGAGCCGGGGCTGCCCGGGGGTCTTGGAGCGCAGAGCCCACCGCCTTTGGGAGGACTGATGGCCGGCATAGGTCCAGGACTCGGTTCCCCCGGCCACTGCTTCCTGCACGCCCTCCCCAGGCCCCTCGTCCACCCCTGACACGGGGTCACCTTACACCTGGGAGCCAGGACGCGCCTCTGCGGTGTGAATCCACCTTGGGTGGGGGGAGCAGGTGTGGGCGGGGCCGAGGCAGATGGGGCGGGGCATGCGGTGGTGCCCAGAGCCCACCCGTGACTGGGGGAGAGGGGGCGGCGGCTGCGGCCAGCGGGAGGGCACAGGCCTCTCCGTCCACGCGCTGACTCATGCTGCAAACCCTTTATCCAGAAACAAAGGAGGCGAGCGAACGCAGATTCAATTGAGATTTAGACAAGAGCCGCGGAGGCAGCAAGGCTGAGGGAACACAGGCGTGCTACGGCCACCCGGCTCCAGGGGCTTGGGCGCAGACCCCGCCTCTCCACGCGGCCGAGACGCTGAGCCCAGGCCTGAGGGGGCGGCAGCGCTGTTGGCTGCTCCGCGGGAAACGCGGGGGCCCCCAGGGGGACTTCCTTGTCTGGGAGCCCCCGTGCTGCCCGTGTGAGACCAGGCACCTGCAGTCCTGGGACATCGTGCAGGAGGCTGAGGCGCCCAAGGACGCACCAGTGCCCGGGACGAGCCCAGCTGGACCGCAGGCTGACCGCGACCCCCGCGAGGCCCACGTGTTCAGTTCCTCCACCGTGTGTTCAGAGTAGCGCCTTGTGGATACCGGGCTATGTTCTAGACAAGGCCACGGGTCGGGGGTCGAGGTCCTGAGCTTAACCAGTCACTGCTTTTGTCCCTGGTTTCTGTTCCTGGCCGTGGCCTCAGTTCACCACTCTGCAAATGGGTTGTCGGCCACAACTGCCTCTGCCCCGCCCACATCTACCTCAGTCCCGCCCACCCATCTGCCTCAGCCCCGCCCACATCTGCCTCAGCTCCGCCACATCTGCCTTGGCTCCCACCCACATCCACTTCAGTCCCATCCATCCGCCTCGGCCCCGCCCACCTGCATCGGCCCCGCCCACTTGCATCGGCCCGCCCACCTGCCTCGACCCCGCCCACGTCTGACCACCTAGCTCTGTGGCCTCAGGACAGCAGGGAGGGACTCAGACTCTTTAGGAGCGGGGCTGACTCAGCACAAAATTCACTTCTATGACGTCTCAAAGGCCAGAGATCGCACGGTTCCCGCTGGCCCCTAAAGTCCGGTGACCTGGACGCGGCCTCCAGGGCGCTCCGAGTAGCCACCTAGTGCAGTGTCTGGCTGGACGCCCGGCCTCGTCTGAGAGGGACTGCGACGCCCTGGACCTTCCGACGGCGGCCCGGAGGGGCCTGCACTCAGAGCGAGCGGCATCTGTCAATCAAAGGACAGGAGAGCCCAGCGTCCCTGCCACCCCGGCTCCGCGCACCGCGGCCACTGTCGCACAGCAGCAGCGAGGGCTCTGCAGGGTCGCAGCCTCCTGCCCCGGCAGTCACGCGGCCGGGCTGGGACCCCCTGGGGCTCCCCTTCCCCGTGGGGATTCAGGAGTGAGACTCGGGGGGGCCGCAGTGACCAGCCTGCGCCTGCTATGACCGGGGAGCTGGTGCCATGCGTGTGCCCAGGCTGCCGGCGGCCCCAGCCCCGCCCACGACGACGGCCCGGTCACACTCCCTCCCGCGAACTGCGAACTTCAGCGAGAGACGCGGGTCCTGGCCGTCAGCAGTGACCATGCCCATCCCCCAGGAAGTGACTGCACAGAGTGGGGGGAGGGGCTGCCGTGGGGACAGCCGGCCGCCCTGGCTTCCTGGGACTGGCAGCGCCTGACCACGGCTGCCCTCCTGGCCACGGCTTTCCTCGGCTCAGCAGGACAGACAGACTGTCCGCCTCTTGCAGCCACAGCGAGGAACCGGGGCCGGCGGCCAGCACCGCACAGAGCAGAGAGGCTTCCCACGCGCGGCTGCCCAGCCCGCGGCCTCTTGCAAGACCTCACTCCAGCGCTGGGCGCCGCGGCTCTGCCACAGGGAGCAGTCACCGCCCAGTATCAGACCCCACGCTGTGCCCAGCAGTGGGCTGGGCTCTCCAGGTCCGGGGAAGGAGGTGTGGCCGTGGCCGGGCTTGGCACTTCCTGTAAGCCCACGGCACAGGATATGAGGGCCCCAAGTTCCCCGGTGCTCCCAGGCCTCCGCCCGGCACGTGGCTGTGTCACTCCCACGCAAAGTGTGCGGCGGGGCTGGGAGAGACCCCAGGAGGAACAGGCAGCGGAGACGTCCTGGGGGCGACACGTGTCCTCAGTGGAAACCTGGGGCGGCCCCTCCCGCGGAGGCGGGGCTGTGGGGCCTCCAGGAAGGTTCCCCCTCCTTCCTGGAGGGCGGGGCCTCACTGCTGGATTTCAGGCTCCCCTTGGTGTCCGCGTCCCCTCAGCTGCCACCTGCCCCTCTCCTGACCCCCAAGGTCGCCGAAGCTCCGGGCTTCCTGGCTGGACCGTCTGCATTTCCTGGGATCCGAGAGGCCCAGCGGGGAGCTGCAGGAGCCCGTGTTCTGGGCTTAGGGCGGTCTGGGGCAGTGGCACACCACAAGGGGCCGTATTCCTACAATGCCAGGATGCTGTGGCCGGGGCCGGCTCTGACCCCGGCACTAGGAAGGGAAGGGGCTGGAGCACACCACACCCCAGAGCCCCGGCCCCCTAGGCCCGTCTGTGCGTCCTGGTCCACCTGTGTTCATGCCCACGGTCCATCCTGCCCGCCGCCCAGGCTGCTCCTGGACGCGGTGGCCGAGTGTCGCCATGCTGGCTGGACAGGGGGCTGAGCTCCGCTCTGTCCCGTGCACCTCTGACTTTTCCAGCATGTATGTAAAGCTGCACGCCCCTTCCAGACACAGCTCACACGCGTGTTTGCAACCTGGAGAACAAGGAAGCTTCAGAAAAGCTGGTCTTTCATACCCATCATCTGCTCTCTGCTCTCCGCCGTTCCCTTTTCCAGGCAGGTGACCAAGGGGCCACAGCAGGAGGACTGCCCAGGGCTGGGCCTCCTCGCTGCCCGGGGCACAGCACGAGCTGGGCTCCCGCAGAGGGCAGTTTGCAGTGGGCAACCAGGCCACGGAGCAGCCAGGATGGACACAGGGAGCAGAACTCGGCACAGGCCTGATTCGGGCTCTGGTGTGACGGTGCCCACTCAGGTCTCTGCCCAGCTGCCCTTTCGTGTCGGCTTCTGTTGAGTCCAAGCCTGGAAGCCCAGGGCTGGGCAGGAGGCGACGCCCTCGGCGGAGCAGGAGGGAGCCGGCAGGAGAGCTGCTGCCAGGGGGCAGAGTGTGGCAGCCCCCCGCCCCTCCAGGTCTGGGTTGAGCGCCAGTCCCTGGACAGGGAGAGGAGACCCCCAGGGCGCTGCTCCACTGCTGTCCAAGGCCCTGCAGCTGCTGGGAAAATCTCTCGCTGGGGCAGGGTCTGGCCCGGACTGGCGTGAAGCCAGCGGCTGGCGGCCACGGCGGTTTCTTCTAGATGCCGGCGTCCTGTTCACATCGGAAGGCCGGATGGCAATCAGGGCTCGGGAAGGAACAAAGCCCAGTGGCACAGAGGAAGCGCGTGGGCGGAGCTGGCGGGGGCAGGGAAGGTTGGCGACGCCCCCACCCCCAGCCGGTGCAGCCACAGCCCTGGGAAGCCAGGCTGACAAGGCCAGCGCAGGGCTGGGAGGCCAGGCCGGCTGAGCCCTCTGCAAACCACGGAGCACGTCCCCATCACCTTTCAAAGCTGCTCTGAGGCCACCTGTGCGGGGCAGGCCGTGCTGCGGGCGGCCACCGGGCACACATGACTGCGCCGCTGTCGTCTCCTGCGTCCGGCTGCTTTCTGAGAGCCGAATCTCGAGCAGTCTTCCTCACCCCAGTCCTCCCAGGTGACTGTACACGGCCGCCGCCCGGGCGAGCGGAGGGAGGACCTCTCCCTCCATCTGGGTGCCTGGGGCCCGGGCCCTGCCCCTCCCAGCTGGCCTCACGGCCGGAGGGACCACCGCTCTCACCCGCCAAGTCCTTCGTCACGGTGTCATTTACTTTTTTTGGTAAGATTTATTTATTTGAGAGGCAGAGTTACAGAGAGAGAAAGAGATCTTCCATCCTCTGGTTCGCTCCCCAAATGGCTGTAACGGCTGGAGCTGCACCGATCCGAAGCCAGGCGCCAGGAGCTTCTTCTGGGTCTCCCACATGGGTGGAGGACTTGGGTCATCTTCCACTGCTTTCCCAGGCCACAGCAGGGAGCTGGATTGGAAGTGGAGCAGCCGGGACTCAAACCGGCGCCCACATGGGATGCCAGCAGTGCAGGCAGCGGCTTTACCCGTTACGCCACAGCGCCGGCCTCTCATTCACTCTTGTAACTTGATGAGTTGATGATGAGGCTCATTACAGAAACCTCCCCCTACCCCCCAAAACCAGGGGTCCTGGGTCTCACAAACAGCCAGACCAGGCTCCAAGAGATGGAAGGCAAACGCGAGGGATATCAATCGGCAGTCGGCAGAGCCGGATGGAGGGAGTGCCAGGAGACCCCGCAGTGGGGGAGGGGACACGGCCACACCCATTCCCTGGACGTCACTCAGACCCGCAGCCGCCCGGACGGAGCCCCGTGGCACTCTGCCAGGTGGGAGAAGTCAATGGCGAAGCTTCCACACGGCACCACCCTGCTAACCTCACGTCCTCGGGACAGAATTTCAGCGAGGGAGGCGGGACTGACGGCCGCCAGCAGCTGGGGCTGGGGCAGCGGGCACGTGTGGTGGGTGTGGTTATGCGAGCTTCCCTGTGGGAGGGAACCTGCACAGCGACCGCGCTGCGTGGAAGCAAACGCACACTCAGAAGGGTTCCAGAAATCGGGGCAGCAGCGAGCCGGGGTGGGGGGTGGGGGGTCCTCCAGCCTGCAGCACGGCTTTGCGAGACGCTGTCCCTGGGAGAGGCCGGGTGAGGGGCCCCAGCGGCTCTGTGTCCTCGCTGTGGCTGCCCGCGAACCTGCTGCCGGCACCGAGAGAGTTCGGCTCAAACACGCTGACGGCACGGCCGCCGGGGTACGAGGACCTCGCCGAGGGAGGAGTGGGGACGGGGGCACACTCGGCCCTCAGGGCGCGGTAACAACACGCACAGCGGTGGGTGCAGCCACGACACCGGCAAACCGCTGAGTGCCAGGCGGAGTCCCGGCGGCTCCGCTTCTGACCCAGCTCCCTGCTAAGGCATCCGGGAAAGCAGTGGAGGACGGCCCAGGTGCTGGGCCCTGCACCGCCTGGGAGACCAGGATGGAGCTCCTGGCTCCCGGCTTCCGCCTGGCCCAGCCCTGGCTGTTGCAGCCATTTGGGGAGTGAACCAGCAGATGGAAGATCTCTCTCTCTCTCTCTCTCTCTCTCTCTGTCTTTCAAATAAATAGATAAATCTTTTTTAAAAGAAGGATGCATCTCCATAGGGCCAAGCCATCCTGGGACTCCCAGGAGCCCTCTGGCCGCAGCGTGGCAGCTGGCGGTCACTAACAGAGCGGTCAGTGCCCTGGCCCCCGGGGCGCTCCTCCCGCGTCGGATCCGGGACGCAGCGAAGCCCTGGTAAACGGTGAGGCGGCAGGACTCCCCGTTGGCGCAGAACCGGGTTTGGAACGCGGTGTGTCAATGCTGTCTTGGAAACGGCTGCTGGCGCAGCGCAGCGTGGAACTCATCAGGGTACAAACTGGGCAAGAGAAGCTGGCTACACGGACACGCGTGCACATCCCCACACAGCACACGTGTGTGCGCACAGCACACGTGCACACACACAGCACACGCACACACACACAGCACACGCACACACACACACAGCACACGCACACACAGCACACACGCACACACAGCACACGCACACACACACAGCACACGTGCACACGCACAGCACACGCGCACACACACAGCACACGCACACACAGCACACGCACACACACACAGCACACGCGCACACGCACAGCACACGCGCACACACACAGCACACGTGCACACACACAGCACACCCGCACAGCACATGCGCACACGCACAGCACACACGCACACACACAGCACACCCGCACAGCACACGCACAGCACACGCGCACACGCACAGCACACGTGCATACCCGCACAGCACCCGCACAGCACACGTGCACACGCACAGCACACACGCACACGCACAGCACACACGCACAGCACATGGGCACACCCACAGCACACGCGCACACACAGCACACCCACAGCACACGCGCACACGCACAGCACACGTGCACACCCGCACAGCACACGCGCACACCACACGTGCACACCCACAGCACACGTGCTCCCGCACAGCACACGCGCCCAGGAGGCCCTGCGTGCTGGTGCCGGCCCCTCTGGCTGCGGGGCTGTCTTATTTTCTTCCCGATTTCCTGCGTTTTTCCGAGGATTCGCCAGGCTTTCACAGCCAGGGAGCAGTTGTGGGCTCCAGGATTGATAAGAGCAGCCCGGGAGCTGCATTTCCATAAAAGGCTCATGGGAGGAAAACGGCTTCACCGTTTTTATTGGGAACAACACGCTGGCATTCAGCCGAGCAGAGGAGGAAATCAGCCGACAGCGGGGGAGGGGAGAGCACACAGCCCGGGGGTGGGGGACCCAGGAGGGCCAGGGAGACGTGGGAAGCCTCAGCCCACATCTGGGGAAGAATGGAGAACAGGGGACAAGGCCAGCCCGCTGGGGAGGGGACGGGGAGGCGGTTCCGGGTTCTGTGTGGGTCCCTCCAGGGCAGGAGGCACCCGTGTGCCCGGCGGCCCCAAGGGCCCGCGGGTGGGAGAGGAGGAGCCGAGGACCCCCCCCCCCGCCCCTGCAGCAGGAGCTTACGTCCCCGGGGTCAGGCCCCACAGAGCTCCTGAGTTCCATGCACCTGCGAGACCCCACAACGCGGCCTCTGGTTGGTGGGCAGGACGGCGCGGGGCCTCGGGACTCAAAGCAGGTGCAGGGGGCCTGGCTGGGGCCCGGCAGGAGGCGTCCAGCTCGGCCAGTGCTCCCGGGGCGGGGCCGGGGGCCAAGCTCAGCCCTGGCTGCATCCTGCAGGTGCCTCCTTAACGGCCTCTTAGAGCTCACACCCGGGACAGCTGAGCCACTCGGTCTCCACGGCTACAGGAGCCCTGGGACGGCGAGCGCGGCCCTGTGCTCGGGGTGGGGCTTTCTGGATTTGGGGACCCCATGACCACATGAAGCACAGGGATGCTGGGAGCACAGCCTGTGCCTGCGCTGTCCCCTGCACCCCCGTTCCTGCTAGCTCCTGGTGGGGGGCCACCAGTGGGAATTTACAAAGCAAATGGATCCCAATAAGCAACCTCTCTTACACGCACAATTTACTCGGGAAAAAGCGCTCAGCTGCTGAGACCACGTGAGTCCTAAACTCAGCTTGCTGGCCATCAGAGGAGGCCGGGGGCTGGCGGCTAGGGCGCTGGTCAGCAGAGTGACCCCTGCTCCAGCCGGGTGGGCCCCGGGCTGCCGCAACCCTGCTGCTCCACCACCAGTCTCCAGGGCCGCCCTGGTCAGGTGCTGGGGTCGTGCACTGCTCCAGGCATGCGGGGAGGAGTCAGACAGGGCTCGGTGGCGCCTACTCTGACCAGCCTGGCCCTGAGGCGCTAGGCTCTGGCGCTGCGGCTCAAGCAGGGACAGTCCCACCTCGCCCTGTGGGTCAGGAGGCCCAGCTGGGCGGACCAAGCACCTGCTCCACGTGGGAGCTCCGTGAGGGGCAGCTCGGGCCCCTGGGGCCCCCGCCGGCCATCTTCCTCCTCCTGACCCTTCCACAGACATCTTCCCGAGTAAGGGGCGTGCAGGACACGTGGCCTTAACTACAATACACCAGTGTTTCTGGACGTTTCCACAGAACACAGTTGGAAGGCTCCATGGACCCGGAGGTCCCTGGGAAGGCAGGCTCGGGCTGTGGGCGCCAGCCTCTGACCTCCCGTGTTGGGCACCAGCTACAGGCAACAAGCAAGGAACGCAGTGGGCACGTGGGTGCTGGCCCGGGCTGGTCCACGGGCTCGGCCACGCAGGAATAGCGAGACGTCGGCAGGCTGAGGGGCCAGCCTGCCCTCCCTCTGCTGTCGGCGCCCTCTTCCTGGCCACGGAGGGAGGCTGGATCCGTGTCCGAGTTTCACGCCACCATCGGTGACTGAGGCCAGGCCTGGGCCAACCCTCAGCGGCGTCCTCATCCTCAGAGAGGAGGGGGAAAGACAGGGGGCGGGGCCTGGCCTGGCCACTGTGGTCCTGCAGAGCTCAGGGGCTCCCGGTGCCAGGCCCCGGGGTTAATGTTGCACCTGCCCAAAGTGAGGGAGGCGGGGCCGTCTCAGCCCCGGGCTGCCGTGTGACCCGTGATGGACACACACCTCCCATGTGCACCTGCCCGGGAGTGAGGGAGGCGGGGCCGTCTCAGCCCCAGGCTGCCGTGTGACCCGTGATGGACACACACCTCCCGTGTGCACCTGCCCGGGAGTGAGGGAGGCGGGGCCGTCTCAGCCCCGGGCTGCCGTGTGACCCGTGATGGACACACACCTCCCGTGTGCACCTGCCCGGGAGTGAGGGAGGCGGGGCCGTCTCAGCCCCGGGCTGCCGTGTGACCCGTGATGGACACACACCTCCCGTGTGCACCTGCCCGGGAGTGAGGGAGGCGGGGCCGTCTCAGCCCTGGGCTGCCATGTGACCCCGTGATGGACACACACCTCCCGTGTGCACCTGCCCAAAGTGAGGGAGGCGGGGCAGTCTCAGCCCCGGGCTGCCGTGTGACCCGTGATGGACACACACCTCCCATGTGCACCTGCCCGGGAGTGAGGGAGGCGGGGCCGTCTCAGCCCCGGGCTGCCGTGTGACCCCGTGATGGACATACACCTCCCGTGTGCACCTGCCCGGGAGTGAGGGAGGCAGGGCCGTCTCAGCCCTGGGCTGCCGTGTGAGCCCTCCGTGCCCGGCTCTCACAGCATGGACACTCACTCCCGACTGCACTCTCGGGAGGAAAACTGGTCCAGCTCCTCCCCCAGAGGGAACATGAACCAGATTCCTCTCACTTTGTCCTGGGCTGCGACTCAGTTTTTATAGCTTTTACAGGAGCTTCTGGAAGCCACAGCTCGGCGAGGAGCCCGCCCTCCGGCCCGGAGTATCTGGGCCAGCCTGCCGGTCCCACCTGCGCCCAGGGACAGCCTGGCTCCCCCCCAGGGGGCTGGGAAACGTACTGGGGGGTGACCAGCGGGCTTCCCCTGGCCGTTCCTGCACCGAGCATTACAAGTGCTGAGTATGAGTCAAATGTGCTGGAAGGAACCGAAACCCAAACCCGGGCCATTTTCTGCTACTTTTCTGCTACCCAAGAAATACACACACTAAGCACCCGTTCCCCAGACGCAGCCGTCCCCCCCCAGGAGAACCCCACAGCCCCCACAGGAGGACCCTACAGCCCCCACAGGAGGACCCCACAGCCCCCCACAGGAGGACCCCACAGCCCCCCACAGGAGGACCCTACAGCCCCCACAGGAGGACCCCACAGGCCCCCCCACAGGAGGACCCCACAGGCCCCCCCACAGGAGGACCCCACAGCCCCCCCCCACAGGAGGACCTCACGGCCCCCACAGGAGGACCCCACGGCCCCCCCCACAGGAGGACCCCCACAGCCCCCCCCACAGGAGGACCCCACAGCCCCCCACAGGAGGACCCCACGGCCCCCCACAGGAGGACCCCACGGCCCCCCCCACAGGAGGACCCCACAGCCCCCCACAGGAGGACCCCACGGCCCCCCCCCCAGGAGGACCCCACAGCCCCCCCCACAGGAGGACCCCACAGCCCCCCACAGGACCCCATGGGCCCCCCCACAGGAAGACCTTACAGCCCCCCCACAGGAGGACCCTACAGGCCGCCCCTCCCCTCCAGGCCACTCCTCCCTGCCCCCCAAGCTTGGCTCTGCCCACAGGACCCCTAATGAGAACGTCACGTTAAGGCTTACGTCCGAGCCACACAGCCACGACTCTCTTGTTTGCTAAAATAAAATCTGTATTAGGCCTCATTTCCCTTCCCAATTTAGGAGATATTTTCCGGTCACTGCATTTGAAAAAAGATAAAGTAGAAACAAAACGACCACTTATAGCTCAGTGAAGGTGCCGTCTCCCAAGCGGCACAAGGCAGGAGCCTGCGGTGACGCCCCACCCCCACCTCCGCCTCCCCTGCCCCGACCTCTGACCCCACGCCAGCTCGCGCTCCCTGACCTGACCCCTCGCGGGCAGTGACTTGCAGGCCCGTTCCCCACCACGTGTTCAGTGTGGGTCCCTCGAGCACACGGACCCCTCCCTCCTGGCTCAGACCGGCACTGAGAAGGAAAGAGAAGGGTCGGCGCCACCCCCACTCCCGACCGTCACGCGTGCCCGAGGCACTCCCGGGCTCCAGGCAGCACACGGTCAGCAGCACACGGCAAGAGAAGGAGGGGGTGAGATGCCCACGGGGAGGGTCTCGGGCCCTGCAAGTGCGCCGTGTGCACGTGTGTGGTGCAGGCGATGTGTCGAGGTGTGTCTCCTTGTGCATGGCGTGTGCAAGTGGCATGATGTGTCTGTGAATGTGTGTGCACACACGTGCGCGTGGCGTGGCAGTTCTGCATGGTGCGTGCATGTGTCCGTGTGTGGTGCATGCGCAGGGTGTGCACATGCATGCATGCATGTAGTTTGCGTGTGTGGTGTACATGTGACTGTGACCTCTCCTCTTCCTGCCACACACACGGCCTTGGATCCTTAAGCTGCACCGTGGAGGGGTGTCGCTCCTGGCCCAAGTTCAGTCTGCACCAAGGCCTTCAGCTGGGTCTGGGGGTTGCTCTCGCCAGCTGGCCAGCACGCTGGCATGGCCCAGATCAGACAGGAAGTGGGGCACAGAGCCCACCGTGGCGGTGCAGCCTCCTGAGGCCCGAGGCCGGTCTGTACCCCACAAACCCTCCGCCCTGGACAAGTCTCCCAACACCTCCAAGCCTCGTTTCTCCACCCCCACAGGTGCCGGGGGCCCCCAGGCCCAGCCCCTGCTGGGGCCCGGGACGCTGACGCTCCCAGCACACAGGGGCTGCCGCCCGCCCCCGGCTCACGTCCAGCTCTGCCTCTCCCCCGCCGCAGGGCTGGGAGCCAATTCCCCTCACCCCACACTCATCTGTATCTGTCAAACACAGCTGGGCGTCCCCGACCCCAAATGCCTGCCACCGGAAGTGTTTCAGATTTTGGATTTTGGAATACACGCATCATGGGACCCGAGTCCGAACAGCAAATTCATTTGTGTCTCAGAGACACAGGGAACCCAGGGCCAGTCCACACAGCACGTGCGTGGCCTGCAGCTGCACTGGGTGTCCCCTGAGGTCGGGGTGGGCTTCTCCACGGTCAGCACTCAGGTCCCAGATTCTGGACGCGGGCTCAGCTCCTCCCTGGGGTCCTCCTCTCGGGCCGAGCACACGGGGACATCAACAAGTATTTGCAGGGAAAGGACCCGAGATCGCGGCGCCAGCAAGTGCAACCAAAACGTGCGGCAGTACTCGCAGGCGCGAGACCCCCCCCCCCCCCCGCTCTGTGCAGCAGGCAGGTGGGGGCGGGGCAGCGGTGACAGCAACAGGCACAGGGCAGGGTGACCTCCGAGCAGCAGGTGCAGCGGCCTGGAGGGGAAGTCTGGGCCCCACCCCTGCACCTGCTGCATCTGGGACCTGTGAGCCGGGAGTGTGCGACCCGCCGGCCAAGCAGGGAGGGGGCGCCGGAGGCTCCCACCCCCAGAGACAGCAAATTCCCTGCGTGTGGGGTTGAATTAAGGATCTGGGTGGGCCCTGAGCGTAACCCCAAGTGTCCTGTTTAAGAGGGAGGAGAGGAGGCGGCGTTGTGGCGCAGTGGGTTAAAACGCCACTTACAATGCTGGCAACTGGTTCCGGTCCTGGCTGCTCCCTGCCGATGCCCCTGGGAGGGCAGCCGAGGATGGACCAAGTGCCTGGGCCCCTGCGCCCACATGAGAGACCCGGATGGAGCTCCTGGCTCCTGGCTTCAGCCTGGTCCAGACCTGGCTGTCTGCAGCCATCCGGGGAGCGAACCAGCAGTGGTTAGAGCTTTCTCTCCTTTCTCTGTGCGTGTGTGTCACTCTGCCAACTAAATAAATAAGCATTAAAAAAAAAAAAGAGGCAGAGAGAGATCTGACGTACAAAGAGGGAACAGGGTGGGGGGGATCTGAGCATGCTCGCCTCCAAGATGGCAGTGAGGTGGCCACAAGCCAGCAGTGGCCAGCAGCCCCGCGCCCCGGCCCAGGCCCCTGACTTGGGTTTTGATCCTCCAGAATGGGAGGGGGCCGCTTCTGCTGTAAGAGCGGTTGGTGACCGTGGGGGACAGGGGCCACAGAACAGGTACGCTGTGCTCCGAGGGTGGCGTGGGGGAGGGGTCTGAAGCCAGGCAAGCATGAGGAGGGGCCGGCGGGGGCGGAGTAGAGAGAGGACCCTTCGAGAAGGCAGGGCCATCCCTGGCCCCGGAACTGCTGCTGTGGCCTGGGCTGGAGTGGGCTGGGGGATGACCGCTCTGCATGGCTGGGCAGGGGTCTCAGCCGCCAGGGCTGTCCGGCACTCCCCCCCCCGCCCAGGGCTCATTACCCCGCCGGCCCCTGGGCCCTCGGAACCACCGGCCCGCTCCGTCACCGCCGCGGCTGTCTGCTCCCGGTTCCTCTCTTTGCTTTTTCCTGTTCTGGTGTCTGAGGTCAGTCTCCACTGTTACGAACAACGGATCCCAGGGACCGAAAAAAAGTCGAGAAAGCAGGGGGACAAGATGGGTGCTGGACGGGCTCCATGTGGTGCCACCGAGCCAGGGCACAGCCGCTGCTCCCATCACTGTCTCTGCTGTGTGGGGAGCGACGACCCCCGCCTGGGACCCCAGGACGGGGGAGGGAGAGGTGCTGGGGGACCATGGGCTGCAGTCCCAACTCTCCCCCCCCCCAGCTCAGAGCAGGGAGTCCCAGTGGCTTTGCACTCCTAGGCCTCCTGGGAGGGCGGAGCATGGAGTGACGCCACAGGCTGGACAGGTCATTCACGGTGAGGGCGAGACTGCAGCCGGTGCAGAGGTGCCGGGCAGCATGGGCGAGGCAGGGCCAGAGGCCCCGTAGGGACCCCCACGGTCAGCGGGGAGCAGGCTGGTCACTCTGGCCTCTGGGCAGCGTGGGAGAGGACGGGCAGCCCAGGGCTGTCTCCTAAGTGCCAGACCAGCCCTCCAAGGGTCACAATCTAGGGGATGCGTTCAAGGCTCAGGTGTGGGCAGAGCTGCCCTGCCCCCGTCCGCCCCGGCTCAGGGACGTGCCCCATGCCGCTGCCTGGTCCCCACTTGCCCTGCGGCCGAGGCCC